>NC_090439.1:891184023-891784023 GCF_031143425.1 Pleurodeles waltl | reverse complement strand
CCAGTGCAGGCTTTGTTACTAGCCACAGAGTGACAAAGGCACTCTCCCAATGTGGCCAGCAACATGTCTCGAGTGTGTGTGGCAGGCTGCTGAAACCAGTCAGCCTACACGGGTAGTTGGTTAAGGTTTCAGGGGGCACCTCTAAGGTGCCCTCTGGGGTGTATTTTACAATAAAAAGTACCCTGGCATCAGTGTGCATTTATTGTGCTGAGAAGTTTGATACCAAACTTCCCAGTTTTCAGTGTAGCCATTATGGTGCTGTGGAGTCCGTGTTTGACAGACTCCCAGACCATATACTCTTATGGCTACCCTGCACCTACAATGTCTAAGGTTTTGCTTAGACACTGTAGGGGCACAGTGCTCATGCACTGGTGCCCTCACCTATGGTATAGTGCACCCTGCCTTAGGGCTGTAAGGCCTGCTAGAGGGGTGACTTATCTATACTGCATAGGCAGTGTGAGGTTGGCATGGCACCCTGAGGGGAGTGCCATGTCGACTTACTCGTTTGGTCCTCACCAGCACACACAAGCTGGCAAGCAGTGTGTCTGTGCTGAGTGAGGGGTCCCCAGGGTGGCATAAGATATGCTGCAGCCCTTAGAGGCCTTCCCTGGCATCAGGGCCCTTGGTACCAGGGGTACCAGTTACAAGGGACTTACCTGGATGCCAGGGTGTGCCAATTGTGAAAACAAAAGTACAGGTTAGGGAAAGAACACTGGTGCTGGGGCCTGGTTAGCAGGCCTCAGCACACTTTCAAATCAAAACATAGCATCAGCAAAGGCAAAAAGTCAGGGGGTAACCATGCCAAGGAGGCATTTCCTTACAAGCACCAAGAGCAAACCCAAATCCTTCCCAGAATCAAAATCCATTTAAATAATTCCCTATGTTTGAGAATTAGAGCTTTGATTCCAACAATTCACAATGACAGTGCATGAGAGGGGTAGGAAAGCTACGTACTTGGAGCAGTCTTGGAGGTAGACCAGAGTGGTCCATTTGTAGAAGGTGAGTTAAAAGGCCACCAAGAGTCATTTCTGATTGACACCTGGGCTACCTGTTGCACTGTTAGAACAATGGAAGACCCTCATCTATTCTTCTCAGGAAAGAACATCTAAGTTGTAGGTGTCACAAACAAGCAAATACCTAACCCTGTTTCAAAGAAGATTCCGTAAAAATAGGTCATTTGAAGAAGATCACCAGTTTCTTGTATGTGACTCAAGCCCTGTAAATCTGTTAGAAAGGGACCTCTTGTGAAAAAATGAACTGCACTATTTACTGTACACCGGATGGTGTCGAATTCCAAACACATGATGAAGATGTTGAATTTAAAATTGACAGACAGGGAACAGTTATTACATTGTTCCCAGTAAAAATGGTAGAGAGTTGCTTCTAGATTTAATAGGTAATGTAAAACCCAAAGTATGGGATTTTGCAGGGAAGGACATCGGATCCACAGGAAGGTGTACAACCTGTCCGAATAATTATTAAACCTAATGCAGAATTCCCATGAACACCACCATACAATCTCACACCAGAAACAGTGGCTGAAACCACTCTGGTGACTAAATCAATGGTAATATAAGGAGTTTTAAGAGAAATAGTTGAAAGTCTATGCAATTTGCCAATTATGGGTTTACAGAAGCCTAATGGCAAGTACAGAATTGTGCATGACATGAAAATTAATAACATAGCCATCCTGTGTTGTCCTATGGTACCGAACCAGGCTACAATATTATTTCAGATTCTCTGTGATGCAAAGGTTCACCATTGTCAACCTCTGCCAGGTCTACTTTTCTACTACATGATGACAGCTAGTTTCTGTTCTCGTTCACATTTCAAAACAGAATTTTGGCATGGTGCAGAGTCCCACAAAGGTAAACAGAAAGTTCTTTTATCTTCAATCAGATCTTGAAAAACAATCTTGAGACTTTGCAACAATGCTCTGCAGCTCAGTTCTTGTATAGTACATTGACAACCTACTTCTGATGTCCAGTACACACGAAGCCTGCAAACAGGATATGATTGCTTTGCTGAATCATTTGGCTGAAAATGGACATTAAGGGTCCCCGAGTCAGTTGCAATTCTGCCAAAAATAGGTGCAATAGGATGTGTAATTGAGAAAGGAACAAGGACGGTGTCACAAGAAGTGATGACAGCAATTTGAAAAATTAATCCATCTAAGAGAGAGAACAGAATGTTCCTGGGAATGATGGGCTACTGTAGACAATGTATACCCAACTTTACCCTAGTTGCCAAACCTTTACTGAGGCTGACTCACAAATATGTGCCTGATCCACTTCCATGGGACAACGACTACTTGAAAGTGTTCCTAGAGCTGAGAGAACGTCTCTGTTGTGTCCTGGCACTAGGAATACCAGAATACAGTAAAAAGTTCACTTTGTTTTGCTTTGAGATGGAGGGTGGCTCTCTCTCGGTGCTTACTCAATTACATGAAGACTTTCGAAGACCTGTTGCATATTTGTCAACTACCCTTGACCTGGTTTCTGCAGGACTGTTCCGCTGTCTTACAGCTCTTAAAGCAGTTGCAGCAGTTGGGGTCAGTATTAAGAGAAGAATACAATCATGGGTTATCCTCTAGTCCCTCACTCTGTGGAAATTTTGCTTGAGCAAACAAAAATTCAGGACCCAACAAAAAGACTCACAAAATATGACCAGTTGATTTTTGCTGCCGAAAATGTTTCCCTCAAAATATGTTTTACTCTTAATCCAGCTACATTGCTATCATTGCCTAAATACAAAATTGATGGGGGAAGAGCTTGAGCATGACTGTCTCAATGTCACAGATTTATATATCAAGCCAAGACCTGACATTAAGGATGAACCCCTTGATGAGCCCGACTACGTAGTCTTTGTTGATGCCTCATGCCAAAGAGGTAGTGAGGGGAATTAGAGAGCAGTTCATGCTGTATGGTAAAGGCCTCCTGGCTTTGAGGTGTTACCTCTGCTCAAGTGGCAGAGTTGGTCGCCTTTACCAGAGTATGCTAACTTTCAAAGCAGTTGTGGATGACAATTTTTACTGATATAGATTTTGGTGTAGTCCGTGACTTTGGACAGTTATGGTCAAAAAAGGGGATTCATAACTTCATCTAGTTCTCCTATCTTTAATGGAGAATATGTGTTGAGATTGTTGAAAGCATTACAATTACCATGAGAAATTGCGATTCTTAAACCACAGGAGCAGAAATGATTACGTAACTGTTGGGAACATATATGTCGATGAAGTTCCTTAGTATTTTGTGATTGTGACATGCACATTTACTGGGGAATATGCTAATGAATCTGATGAGACCACATTTTAAATGCTGTTGTCAGTAGCTGATACGTGGAAGGAAATCAAGAGTTTGCAGGAAGACGTATCAGAGGTGCAGGGTTGGATCAGAGCAGGATGTATTAAAATGCAAATGCTTCTGTATTTACAGTTTTGGGCGACAGATGCTTCGGGGTTGGAAGTATGGGGTGGGGGGCAGTTGGGGTCAAGGTGGGACTGGTCATACATTGTTGCCTACGGTTGGGTGCGTTTTACGTTTTTCTGTGTTTGGTCCACTGGTCACAAAGGGAGGTTAAGGTAGGGGCACTACACGGGAAGCTATCACACAAGTATCTACGCTGGAACAGTCTAAACGGGTACTCTCATGGAATGTGAATAGGCTCTTAGATAAAATTAAACGGTCTGCTGTGTTTTCCTCTATCTGCAGGTCTACCCCGTCTGTGGTTATGCTCCAGGAAACCCATCTGTTGGGTACTAGGTGCCCGGTGCTTATGAGGGGGGTATGATAGAGTCTATCATGCCGGATTTTCCAGAGGCTCGAGAGAAGTGGCGATCTTGCTGCACCGTTCCTTGCCGCTGGTGGTGGCGGATTCCAGGTCTGACCCGCAGGGGCGATACGTGGTGGTGTCCGGTCTGCTTAGAGGGTGCCCGATTAATCTCCTAAGTGTTTACACCCGTCTGGGGGCACAAGAGCAGTTTTTTGTGTCCCTTGGGGAGGTGGTGGCAAAACTTCCCCCGGGTCTGACTGTACTAGGTGGGGACTTTAACTCCGTCGTGGACCCTGAGGTTAATGTCCTTGAGTCGCAGAGTGGGGGCATCCGGTTTGCGAAGATGGATGGATGGTCTTGGTCTTTGCGATGTGTGGCGGGTTTGGCACCCCCTTTTGCGGCAGTATACACATACGTCGGTGGTGCACCACACGTATGCGCGAATTGATCTCTTTCTAGCACCTGCCCTCGACGTACCCCGATTCACGGGAGTGGAGATCCTTCCGCATGGGGTATCGGATCATGCACCGCTCCTCCTTTGTCTGGACGGAGGGGGCCCTGGAAGTCGACCGGTGTGGCGACTCAGCACCTGGTGTCTGCAGGACGGCGAGTATGCCCAGGAATTGGGCAACCGGCTCTCCGCGTTTTTTAAGCATAACCTGGGATCCGTGGCGTCACCGGGTATCCTTTGGGGGGCCTGTGAGGCCTCAGTTAGGGGGCACGCCAGGCAGCTCCTCCAAGCAGGAGAGCGCGCATGTAACCATAAAATATCGATACTTGAGGCGCGGGCGGTGCGCCTGGAAGGCCAACTTGACGGGTCAGCGGGGACGGAGGTGGCGCGGCAGTTGGTCTGGGTCCAGGAGGAGATCAAGCATGTAACGCTTGAGACCGCGAAGCATATGTGGCGGGCCTCCGTAGCCCGTGTGTACGGGTGGTGGTACAAGAACGGCAAGCTCCTGCATTGGATCGCCACCTGACCGATGGTTGACAGGGTGGTCCCGGAGATCGTCAATGAATCGGGTGCTGTCTCGCGGACCCCGAGGGCGACTGCGAACAGCTTCGCTGCCTATTAACGGAGACTCTACGAGGTAAGGCCCAGACCTCTTGCTGAGACTGAGGCCCCATTGTTGATGGAGTTGACCCTCCCCACTGTTTCCGACGTAGAGAGGCGTGAGCTTGATGAGCCCCTCAGTCTAGAGGAGGTTGAGGCAGCAATGACGGAGTTGGCGACGGGGAAGACGCCCGGTCCGGACGGGTTCCCCGCTGAGTTTTACACGAGGTTCCGAGAGACGTTGGCCCCCCACCTTCTGGCAATGTATGAGGAGGCCGAAGATACAGGGGGCTTTCCTTCGGACTTGATCGTGGTGATCCCAAACACCAGACCGCCCTCACAAGACTGCTCTGCTTACCGCCCTATATTGCTCCTCAATACGGAGCTCAATATTTTCTCTACAGTATTGGCCCACAGATTGAAAAGGCTGCTGCCCGTATTGGTTCACCAGGATCAGTGTGGTTTCATGCCTGCCAGAAGTACCCGTCACTGTATCAGGCGTTTGCACGTAGCCCTGGCCCACAGGGCTCTTCTTACCCCTCCACTGGCGCTTCTGCTGGTGGACTTTGAAAAGGCATTTGACACGGTAGATTGGTCGTACCTACATTGTGTCCTTGCGAGGATGGGGCTCGGCTGCGGTTCTGTGCATTAGTGGGCCTCCTTTATTCTACCCCGTCAGCCCGGGTGCAAGTCAATGGAGCGGTCTTGGATCGGTTCACTATTCGCATGGGGACCCGCCAGGGTTGTCCCCTCTCCCCGCTCCTCTTCGGTTTGGCGATGGAGCTGCTGGCGAAACTAATTCGGTAGGACCCCCTGGTCAAGAGATGGTCGTGGCCCACCGGGAGGGAGGACCATATAGCGTTGTATGCGGCCGATGTCCTTTTGTACATGGCTAACACGGCCACCAGTGGTCCCAGGGTGATGCAGCTTCTGGGGGCTGTTCGCAGAAGCGTCAGGTCTAGTGGTTAATCCTAGTAAATCTTTATTAATCCCACTCAACCACTCTAGGGATTGTTACAACTGGCAACACAGCATTCCTATCAAACAAAATAGCTTTCGGTACATGGGGATCCATGTTACTCTGTTGCCGGAGTTGGCATGGGCTCTAAATGTCAAGCCTCTGGTCAGGCAGGTCAGAGAGGGCCTCCAGAGATGGAGATCCCTTCCGCTCAATACCCTCGGGCGGATCGTGCTTTTTAAAGCTGATGGTCCTCCCCCGGTTTCTTTACCTACTTCAAAACTTCCTTTATCACGTACCCAGACGGTGGTTCGCCGACATGGATGCAGCGGCACAACAGTTTTTGTGGCATGGGTCCCGTCCGTGCTTGGCGCTTTGGGTCTGTCAGCGGGATGTCTACGAGGGTGGAATGGGGATGTCCAACCTTCACCTTTGTCACTTGGCAATGCACCTGCTGGTAATTAACGACTGGCTGGGGGTGGATGGTCGGACCCCACCTATCAGCTGGAGCTCCTGTCCACTGGTTTCCCTGACTTGTTCGGGATGCTCTATGGGGCCCCTGTGTCCCGTGGGATTCCCGAGGTGACAAGGGTGGTGCTTATAGGGTGGAGGGCGGCGCAGCTCGCGTCGGGGTGGTGCCGTCACCTTACCCAACAAACCCCATTGTGGCAGGGTGTTTGGCTGAGGGATGTCTCGGTGCTCCGGGGGTTCCATAGGTGGGATCTTATCGGCATATCGGTACTCGGAGACATCTGGGCGGGCATGCACATGCGGTCCTTCCAGGAACTTCAACAGCATATCTCGCTCCGCCAGACCCATTTCCATAAATACTTTCAGCTCCAACATGCCCTTCAAGTGCACCTTCAGGCACCTTCATGCAGGGTCGGTTCTCCCAGAATTTAGTCCCGTGGAAAACAAGACACTTATGGGACACCTTGGTAAAGGGAGGGTGTCACGTATATACCGCATGTTGACTACTAATATAACGCAGCCACTTGACACGCTTCGTGCCAGATGGGAACACTGGGTGGGTCCGATGACGGAGGAGGATTGGAGAGATGCCCTGATGGCTCTGAGACTGTTGACTATGTCCTCACGATTGAGATTGGTGCAGACTTATTTTCTTTATTCAGCATATCTCTTGCCTGGAAGGCTGCACGCGGCCGGTCTTAGGCAGCAAGCGGAGTGCCCACGGTGTGCGAGCCCGTCTGCAGACTTTTTTCATATGGTGTGGACATGCCCCGAGATCGTTGCCTACTGGCGTGCAGTGTTACCAGAGGTGTCTAGCGTTTCGCGTGAGGCGATGGAGCCCGCCCCCATACCTGTCCTGCTGGGGGTTCTCGAAGGAGTGGGCTCCAACAGGGCAGAGTGCACTTTTATAGGGATGGCCTGTTTGGTGGCCAAAAGGGACATTGCCTCAGGCTGGAGAGTGGAGTCGGCCCCTACGCTGGCGAAGTGGCGCCGAGGGATGGACTGGTGTGCCTCTCAAGAAAAACTGGTGTACAAAGCATGGGGCTGTCTAGCTAAATATGAGCAGGTGTGGGGGTGATGGACGGGATCCTAGGAGGAAGACTTGGGGTGTGAACCCTAGGCGTGAGCGGGGGTAGCGCACCCAAGACTTTATGCAGAATATATGGGGATTGTAAGTCCAGTGCAAATGATTTATCTGCGTAGTGCTCATTCAGAGGATGTGTATTGTGGCCAGTGGTGTTCTGCTGTGTTGGCTTTTTGTTCAGTAATAAAATCAATAAAGCTGTTTTATGAAAATGCAAATGCTTTTTGGGTTTCAGCTGATAGAAGACCTTTGTTGCCTGATAGCCTGCTAGCTCCCATATTTTCATGGTCCTGCACACATCGGAAGGGAAGCCATGATGAGATAATTTAGGCAGAACTGGTTCAATCCCAGATATAGAGCTTTAGCTGAGGAATTGTGCCACCAGTGTGTGACTTATCAGAAAATGAATATGGAAAGACAACTCCTGTAAAACGGAGCCACATAGGAATCTCAAAAGAACCCTTTAAAGAGATGCATTTGCATTTTATAGAAATGCCTGTTTGTAATGGGCTGAGGTATATCCTGGTCATAGTGTGCATTTTCTCTCGATAGGTGGAAGCCTACCTAACACAGAGAAATGACAGTCTCACTCTAGCCAAACTGCTGTTGCATGAACTCATACCCAGGTTCAGATTCCTGGTTTCTCTGGAGTCAGACTGAGGGACTCATTTTAATAGTGAGATCCATAGAGTGGAACAAAGATTGCATTGTAACTACTGACCAGAAGCTTCAGGAATAGTTCAACAGCTTAACGGAACACTGAAATCTCCCTTGGCCAAAGTTGTGCATCTAACTGTCTGAAATGGCCAGAATCTTTGCCATTCGTATTGATGAGTCTCCAAAGCACCTGTGACAGAAGAACAAGATTGTCATGACATGAGATACTCTTGGGACATGCCATGGGACTGCCTGCAAATGCACTTGTAAATATCACAGATGACATGATTTTCGGCTACTGCAAGGGGTTACCTGATGTGTTGCATTCTCTTTCTCACCAGATTGGGGCTGCCACTGCCATCCCAAGTCAGGAGCAGTGCCATGATCTTAGCGCCAGCAACTGGGTCCTTGTTAAAAAGCAGGTTTGTCAGTCCTGCTTGGAGCCAAAGTGGAAAGGGCCCTATCAGGTGATCCTGATTACCAACACTGCCACAAAATGTGGTGAATTACCCAACTGGATTCACACCTCTCACACCCAGAGGATGAGGTTTCCACTTAATGCTCCTGTGTCTGTACATCCTGAAGGACCAGAGAGGGGTAACGTTCATCAGAATTCCTCACCTGTCCAAGTTCCAGAAATCTTGCAAAGCCATGTGGAAGTATCCCTTGAAGATGAAGATCTGAGACTTGAAAGAGGGGAAGCTGCTGAATCACCACCAAAGCAACCAAATGACCATGATGAAGGTATAAGTGTGATGAATGAGAGACATTAGAGAAAAGAGGAATAGCCAAGGAGTAGGTGACAGTTAAAATCTAGTGGGTCAGTTGAACGAATAACATAAACTATCATTGAAGAAACAGATAAGTGATACAGAAGAAGGTCAACAGTCACCAAGGAGATCTAAGACAGCAAAAGCACGTTGTTGCACGTATTCAGCACTGGAATGGACTCATGTAGAGAGTGTGACTATCTGACAGCCTATGAATCAAATCAATTGAGAGCTGAACCGCTTGAACCTCCATGACATGCCACATTATCACTGCATGATTCAAACGTGAAACACAATTAAAAAAAACTCAACAACTGACACCTAATTGATTAAATCCAACAATACCCAATTCTGTGAACAATGAACTGTATTTACACTTACACAGAAGTGAAAAAGACTGTGACAACTGATAGTTGAAAATAACATTTATTGCTTAAAGAAATTAAAACACACAAATACAAAGAATTAAGAAGAATTTCATAGGGCCAAGGTTGCAGCAGAAGGTGACATACTTAGGAGAAGATGGAATAGGGTTAGGGATGCCTCACAAAGACTACTAGACATAGTTTTAGATGCTAAAAGTGTCCATGTTTGAGCACACTTACCTTCTTCAGCTAACAAGGATGTGACCTACTTCCTACTCAGTTATATATACTATATTGTTTCGTTTATTTTATAGACAGAATCATTATTGAATATTATTTTTCCTATTATGACTTTATCCTTTTTGGAGTTCGTCATCACAAATGAAGGAATCCTTACCCACAAGCTAAGGAGATGGAGAAAGCTTGGTTTTTATTTAGCTTACTACAAAGATAGACACTGTGAAGGCATATGAACGAAATTTGACATGCGCAATCAAACCATTAGAAAATAAATGTATCCAAGCTCTAAAGGAAAGGAGAGCTCACTTTTCATAAAGTTACAAAGCATGAAGGGGTTTTGAAGTATGTGTGGCAAGAAGAGGGCTATAAATATAAAAATAAAATTATATATTCCAAATTGAAATCAGACAGACAACAAAAAGTGAAACTGTGTTTTTACAAAAGGAGAAATCACTTTAGAACCAAACACATAGGGATACATAGTTATGAACATACATTTGAAGTTCTCAGAGGACCTGTTCAAATATTAACTGGGGAGGAACCAGTTATCCATTGAGTATATTTTATTTGTGGGCAAAGTGCAAAGTGCATTTTTCCAATTACCTGCTGATTGAGCGGATATTTGTTATTTAGCTAGTTGTTCCCTAACATGTGTCATATAAATAGCATAGCAGCTCTAACACTGCATACATCTCACAGGCATAGAGCTAATGATGGTACTCCTTTAGTGGGAGATATTTTTGGTGCAGTCATTCCCCCAGTGGGAGTAGTCCTAAACGACGAGAAAATGAGAACGCTTTCTGCAGTAGTAGGTAGGTTAGCCACTAGTACATATGGAGCTTTGCTAGCAGTTAATGCAGAATTAGTAGTTATTAGATCAATGAGATTGCAAGATCCATTTGGCTTTAAATATATTGCTAGCAGAGAAAGGCGGTGTCTGTAAGATGCTGTAAGCATAACATCGCTGCTCATACGTACCAGATAAAGGTAAAATGATAGAAGAATTATTTACAAAGAACATTTCTGACTTAAATCCTGAAATAGAGCCCTTAGAAACAAATAGTGTGTTAGGAACCTTAGGCAAAGTAGCTTGTTTGGAAACATTGGTAGTGGATTTTTAGGGCCTAAATTGAAGCCTATATTGTTTGTTGCATTTGCCTGCTATTATTATGTGCTATATATAAACGTTTTAGATGTTACCTAACAAGAAAGACAAATAAGGAGAGAAGAAATAGAAATGGAAGAAAAAAGAGTAGGGCTTACAAAACGTTGAAGGAGATGCAAACCTTAAAGAGTAAAGTAGATGACTATGCAAAGGGAGGAGGTGCACCTTAAAGATTAATTTCTGATAAAGTGTGTATTAATAACATTTGCCATTTTAATGAACGGAAGTCAGAAATGGGAAATACTATGGTGGGGTATCCTTTTACATGTTCAAACTTGAATAATCTACAGACAAATATAGGTACTTCCTATAATGCTGAGGAGGATTAATCCCTAAACACTATGGACAACTGTTTTAAGGTGACTAGGGGACCTTGGGCACACATTAGAACTACTCAGGAGACCCATTAAATACTTACCTGACCTCTAAACGTTGGTGGTGCCATGTTGCATGGTTCTCACTAAAAGGCAGGACTGTGTATTAGGATGACAGAAGTTCAGGACGAGGTGACTGATGATTCCCAAGGAAGTCATGAAACAGATCTCACCCTTTCATTGTTTTACTCATGCATGCCCACGGTATACACAAGAAAGATAAGAATAAAGGTTTTAAAACATTTATTGAAACAACCATATTCTTGCATAGAGAGAATGAGCTGTGATTATTGGGCAGATGAAACAAAGCATTGTAACCAGTGTTCGGAACATGGTGAGAAGAATAAGAAGTCCAACTATGGTAATCTTAGATCTATAACTTCCTACCTATCACTACCTACACCCTGAAAAAATAGCATGTGTACCCTCTGCCTTTGCCCAATCTAGGTGCATAGCCTGAGACCCCCACACCTGAAAAGCAGAGCCAGGGAGTTAGTCTAGAGTGAAGTTGGAAATCCTCCTCTGCAAGATCAGTGGTAGCAGAGCTGCATATCCAACACAGGATTTGTTCCAGGACAGTCGTGGTCGGAGTGCTCCTCTGACCCCTGTAGGGCAGTACTCCATAAATATAATCAAAACCACACTGTGCTTGAGGCACAGCTCTGATGTCTAGGCTTCAGGAGCTGTCTCCAACGATCAATGAAAGCATCAGGATAGCTTGTTCTACGTTCCTAGCCTTGAAAAGCATGTGCAGATTAAATTTCGAAAAAGGCTTCCTAAAATCAAGCATCATGTACAATATATTTTTGGAATAACATTGTGCAAGCATAAAGTGTGTAAAATGTCACTGCTAAAAGTGATGCCAACCTAAAACATTTAAAATATATTATGTAAAACTAAGCTAATATGGAGAACTAAAGTGGGCCCAAGAAGGCCTCATGAAAATACATAGCTGAGAATACTTTCCAGCTTTGAACATTTCTATTGCTTAAGTGCTAAGGCTTCATGCTTGTGCATTTCTTGTTTCCTCAGAACCCTTCATTTGGGTTTTCTGAAACTGACACCTTACCTTGTGTATTGAAGTAGGTGTTTTTTTATGCCTAAACCCCTATTAATTTAGACTAGGGATTTCCTTTATGGAACACACTTGTATTTTCTCGAATTTATTTGTAATTATTACTAATGTAGTACTTTATCTTGTGAAATATTGACTAATGAATTATTTAAATCTGATCTGTAATGTGACTACAATTTAATATGTAATAAATTAATAAATACATTTTTGAATTCATTTATTCATAAAACCCTTCAACTCATTCCAACTCTCTTTATCGTTTCTCGTGAAGCCCTAATTGGACTTCACTGTTTATGGTGTAAATAATTGATCCTTATCATCTCTCCTTGTTGACGAACAAAAGCCAATATGAGGAATGGCTGGGGTTATTTAATGATTATAGTTGTCGATTAAAGTACAAGAATACTCGCTCCGGCAAAGCCATCAATGATGCCAGAGATTATGTCATATATGATCTCATTAACAATGTCATTTGAGATGTCCGCAGTGATGTAAAAGTAACAGTCCCCCGGTGCTAATGCATCTATAGATACTCAAACAGCAATGGACTGCGTATGACTGTGTTGATAAATATTTTTAATCTTAATATGTGTATATTCTAGATATGTATAGTTCTTTAGGAAATATGTATCACTCCTATAACAATAAATTACACACATACTCTTTAAACCTGTTTACCAAATGTATATTTACTCACAAATATGTATATGTATTTGTGTGTATGAATGAAAAGAAATACAATAACATCTATAAATAAAGCAAATTATAAATAAGTAAATTAAAGTAAAATAAACAAATAATAATAATAAATAAATTAGAGAAAAATAAAATTATAAAATATATATAAATAAATAAACATAATCTAAATGTACTCTCTTGTAAGCTTTACTGTGTCACCTCATCACCATATGTCATGTCTCTATCAATCTATCCTCCATCCCCACTCTGACTCATCCCAAACCCATTATACTACTTTAATCTCCAAAATAACCCTGCCTGAGGTCTTCCCTCCGCTTCCACGTCTAGCTCACCCAAACCTCATTTTACTACCATGATCTCCCAAACAACCCTAATAAATTCTCCCTCATTTCTCACCTTGACTCATCCAAAACCCCCTCCTGCTACTATGATCTCCCTAACCCTTTCCACAGACTCTTCCCTCCTCCATCTCTCCTTTACTCATCCCACGTCTCATCCTATTACTATAAACTCCCAATTAACACTTCTGGATTCTTCCCTCGTCTATCCCTCCATTACTCTAGTCAATCCAACTAATAAACTCACATATCCTCTGCTCAAAATAACTCATAAAAATACTAAAACTGAACTCATATTTCCCTATACTAATCCACCACTAATACCTCTTGGGCTCCGGAGTAGCATGGTACTCGACGAAATGCGCTTCAACGCCTCGTCAGAGATAGTAAGCGCTATATAAATACTATTACAATACAATATAATTGACACTGTCATTTGATATGTCCTCACTGATGTCCTGTGAGGTAATAAGCAACTCATAGCAGTTGTGTGTGTTATGGTTTGCATAGCAGACCATAACTGTTGATTTTCAGCAGTGTTCAGTGTTGCATTGGACCCATAATTTCAAGTGTGTTTTTCCACTGAGTTTTTGATTTTCTTTTGTAAATAAAAAATAGCAAAAGGATATTTTCCTTCTAACTTATGTTTAACTGTTTTCATTCAGTGAATTTATACATTTCCTATAGTTTATTACAGCCATTCTTTGTGCTATTTTCTATTTATTTATAATACATCACTCCTGGCGACCTACCTACCAGTCTGTAAAACTTCATACTTGTATAGCACACTACTCACCCGTTAGGGTCTCAAGGCACTGTACACATACCACTGTGGAACCCCTCCTGGCTTTTCCCTGTGCGGTGCCCACTCCTGGGCAAACTCCAAGGTGAAGCCAGGTATCCCAGCGCTGTTGGGGCTATTAAGCAAACTATTGCCCAGAGTGGGACCCATGAATTAGATTAGGCACCAATGCGAGAATTATCAGGTCCGAGGAAATTGAGCCCAAGACCCGCCGAAGCAGGAATTGAACCCTGGTCCCCAGCCAGATTGCTGCATCACAGTCTGCTGCTCAAACCATTGAGCCACACTTCTCCACTGTCTGTAAATTGAAGCATCATTAAGTTTTTAGGCATCTGGTTTAAAATGGTTTAAAATGTTGCTTTTCCAAGGGTAAAAACTAGTCTTCCACCAGCCTCATTCAAAAACCCTTGTGAATGTTAGGTGATTGGTTTCCCCTTTCTTCACTGTTCACAAAATCTTCCACTGGTCCTAGGAATATTTTTTTAAACTCTACAGTTCTTGAAGAAAGCCATTGAGTAGTTGATATTCAAGTTTTTTTTAATTGTTACTGACCAATCAAATGCCTGTATAGTTTTACAAATCACACAGACATGGATCTGTAATCTTCTTTCATTTTGTCTTCTGCATGATGAAGTCCCATTCGATTCTGGGTGATGAGAGATTCTTGGGTACACTGGCTTCAATGTTATTGGCATTCCTGTTGAAGTGGTGTGATATGTGTTTATTTTTATGGAAAAAAACAAAACCCGCCTCAAATTCCTTAATAGAGGTTAAAACAACAAGCACATACATTTGCCATGAAAACCATAATTTGCATACCATATGCAATGCTCCTGATATTGTTCTTGATGTAACATATGATTTTACAAATTACATAAATGATCTCAATAAAAAGAGAGCACACTACCTCACCAATATAATTTTCAAAAACATGACTGGAAATAAAACTCACCTCTTAAGATACACTAACAAGCATAGGAGGCCAGAGAACAATATATTTACTTGAGAGAGAAAAATCTAACGCACATGGCCTTTTATCCACATCAGCAAAAATAGAGAAGTAATAGGAAGAAAGATGTGGGACTGGGGGACTTTGGAACTGGGGAACCAGGTTCGAGTCTCTGTGTTGGTTCAATATCCTGTGATTCTGGGTAAATCACTTAGGGCCCAACTACGAGTCTGGCCGTCATAGGACCGCCAGACTCGTGGTGGAGGTCAGACCGCAGCAGCTGTCCGCCAACCTACCACTGCCCCTGCCAGGATCTACGATCCCGGTGGCAATGCTGGTTGTAATCAGCCAGGGCAACACTAAACTCAGCACTGCCCTGCTGATTACAACCTTGTTCTCCGCCAGCCTTTTCATGGCGGTTCCACCATCATGAAAAGGCTGGCAGAGAACAAGTGCAGGGGCCACAGGAGGCCCCCTGCTGAGCACCCTGTGCTGTGCAGACAGTGCGCACATCAAGGCTGCTGGTGCACCCTGCATGTGGCAGCACTGCCGCCGGCCCAATTATGAGCTGGGAACAATGCTGCTGCATCTTTCCCACTAGGCTGACCAGCAGAAACCCAGTGGTAAAGATGTAATGGGACCAGTGGGGAGACAGCTAGCACAGTGGCGGTCTCTTCTTAGGGAGTTTGGAGTACGGATGTTTCCATCCGCCAAACTACTAATGACTCCCTTAATCTCTCTTGGCTAAAACAAATGAATGTGAACTTGTATATTGTAACAGTAAAGTGCACAAACACTGTCGTATTGATTCCCCACTATATAACAGTGCCAAAAAGCAGAAGAAATAGTACCACAATCACAGCGCGAGCAGCGGACAGACACTAATTAAGATAAATCAATCTGTAATTGGTCCATGCTTCACACAAAGAAAAGGAAGTGACCACAGTAAATGGCACCTTGCAGACGCTTGCTGAATTAGGAGGCAAAGAAGAGTGATATTGATGCCAACAAATGGTATGTAATGAGGGCTAAAAGCACCTTTTTAGAGTTTTTTTTGGACACAACAGATTGTCGGCCAGCGACAGCGCATGCGTTCTGCCTACAGGGATGACCTAAAAAAATGCACGGAATTTCCCCAAACCTGCCATGAAACTATAACTTTTCTCAGGGAAGTGCACTTGATTTGTTTGGTGTAAATCCATTTAGTAGTTTTTGAGAAATTAGCATTACAAAAATGTGACAGTGAACTTGAAAGAGTTAAAATCAAGAGTTTTTTGGACTATCAGTCCAAGGATAATTTTCAAACCCTGGTTTGTATACTGTCAGTAGACTTGAATATTAAAAGAAAAGCCCACCACTGGACTAATACATTATTAGCTCCAGTCCAGGCACTGTTTTGACAAAATAAATATTTGAGGATCCCTTAATGAAACAAATTGAAATTATCACTAGACACCGTTAACCACACCAGAACTCAGCTGCACAAGTAAAAAGAAGGTAAACTTGCGTATGCTTGCAAGATAAGGTCTCTGCAAGATTTCAGACCCCACTCTGTCAGCAACCAAAGGTCAGTGGTGGTAACTGGAGAGAAATAAACACTCTTCACTAGAATTCCAATGGAACATAGGTAGTATGAAATCTTTCTAAAGGCACCTACAACATCTACCTTCCTCAAGACTAAAATAACCATCTTTCTGAGATGCGGGAAAGCGTCTTCCGACACAATATCACTGGAAAGTAATGCTCAACAAAAAGCCTAGAATGCACCCTGCGCCAGCCTACACTTCCTGATGGTAAACAGGAAAAAATGTCAAACCAAACCAAAATGAAAAGTAAAACCTCATTCTAAACACCACCTAACCATGTGTGATTTGCAGAAAACTATCTTTTACTGTTTCGCAGGCCTCCACAAACTCAAAAACGAAACAAAAATTAAAATTTTGACTAATGGAGGAAACTTTATCTCCTGTTGGCCTTTTTGAGATTGTAGATCTGCAGCTGAATCTGCAAAAAATGCGATGACAAGCAACTTGGCAGAAAAAATGATACAGCTGCCTTTACAGGACATATAAACGTGATCCCTTTGTCTGAAATAAATTTGACTTTGTAAGTGGGCAGGATGAGTAGACCTTGACCCCCAGGCCCATGCGGGATGGCCTCAAAGCCCCCCGTTATTAAAAATATAGAAATGCTTGATTCATGGTTTCCAGCGCAGCAACTGAGATCCATGGGTTCTATTTGGGAAAGCGTGAATCTGACGCACGGTTCTTGGGCATGGGACCTTGAATTTACTGTAAGCTTCAAAGACCCAGATTGGCTTATGATTTCATCTACGGATTCAAAGATGGATTCGCAGATTTCTCAGAAGGTCCAGAATGGGTTCATGAAAGGGTTCATGAACCTGCACAGGTTGGTCACTAAGGGGTTGACTACCTTTGGAGGGTTGAGTGAAGGGCCTAGGAGAAGGCCAGGCACAGCGGCCAACCCCTCTGTGGCCAACCTCTACTGCACACAGTTCAGGGCCAGGCCTTGTTTTCAACCTCCGCTGTCCACAACTAAAGGCACTGCGATGTGTGCATGAGTTGGTCAAAGACCAGGGCCTGCAGCAATCTTCCATTGCACCTGGCCAAAGGCAGTGTACAGATCAGGTTGGCTTCTTTTAGTAGGTGGTGCATAGTGACTATCAACATAGACTTAGAGATGGATAATATACATAAACATAATGAAATATGCACTCACATATAAAATCTGCAGGATTCCTTAAACTTGAACCATGAACGTCAAAAAGACCAGGGAATGCATCGAAACAACGTGGCAAAATGGGGTTTTATCTTGATCTACGAAACCAAAAAACACCCAAAAATGTCCTGAGACAATGACAAATTAAATTGTAAGGAAATATGGCTTTGAGAAGAGTCTTTGGGCATCACTATGAGTTTGGGTGTTCCATGCGGGACTGCCAAACTCGCAGGGAGGATGCCACTGCCATGGCCATGACGCCCAGCCCAGAAAGTATTACAATTTTCCCGCTGGGCAGACCAGCGGGAATATTGCAGTGCGTGGTTCCGGCCAGGCTGCCCAGCATGAACAGTGTCATTATATTGGCCTCAGCTCCCTTAAGAGAGTGGAGGACCCCCAGGGGCAGTGCAGAGCCACCCCCTCTGGCCCCTGAGTTCAGCGCCACCTTGCCTGTGTACATCTCAGGCCGCCATCACCACATTGAGAACCATGTTCCTGGCGAGGACTGCGGTCTTTAGGCATGTCTGCCCACCAGGGTTGTAATGTGGCGGTCAGAGCGACTGGAGAGCGGTGGTTCGACAGTCACCATGTGGCATTCTTCAGACCGCCACACTCGTAATGAGGCCTCTGTGTTAATGATGTATTTTCTGATGACTTATAGACAAAAGATAACACACTGCTTGAGGTTTTTAAGGTAACCCTATTGCTTTTTCTTATGAAATGGACTTCATCTTTATTGAAAAAAATTCCAGGCATGTCAAAACAGATATTATTGTTGTAGGTAGAGCCCATCCCTTGCTCCCAAAGGAAAGCAGCCATTACGTTCTACTGTGTAGGTAAAGAAATGCAGCAGTTTTTCAAAGATTTTGATCGGCTTCTGGAATCAGTAAGCACTGGGAGAAGAAACATTAACCTGATTCTGCTTGCAGCAGATGAGCGGAAAACATTCTAGTCTCCAGGGTCATAGCTTGATCAGTAAGATTGGGGGGAGAGAGTGTATTGGTGATTTTGTCAGTGTGTGCCTGCATAAATCCCAGGTAAAATCCGACAGACACCTCACCACACTTGACTGAAAGCAACTGTGCCCAACTACTCATCAGAAAATACATCTATTGCGGGGGTGTAACTCCCCAAACAACCCCCCGCAGCTATGCCCCTGCCAGTCTCACACTGCTGGAGAGAACTCCATAAACCATGCTCGCTTGTCGGAAGGAGATGTTGGAAACGTTGCCGTAAGCAACCAGAGAGAGATCCTCTCTGTGGTTCCTAGCTCGCCCTGCTTGACTTTCCTGTTTACGGTGTCCCCTGGGGCAGGTACTCACTATCGCATGTTGATTCATTGACCTGGTTGTACAGCGCCCCAGCCACCTCAGGGCCAGCCAGCTGTGAAAAGTGCATAACGAAGACCAAAACAGTACTAACAAGAAGATCTTTCTTTAAAGAATAGCAGAGTATTTATAATTTATACAAAGCTATACTCAGGAAGCTTCCAGAATCTTCTAAGAGTTCCCAATCTGACATGGAATTCTTCTTTATCGCAAATCCTTGTTATGTTTTGCACTGGGGCATACCAGTAATTCGGGGGGGTGGCAAATACCGCTATGAATATAATAGCGGTAACCCTGTGAGGTAAGAGCGAGATGGTAGAGTCCTGACGTCAGGACTCGTAGGAAATAAAGTTGCCGGTTGGCTTGGCGCCAACAGGCATTGAGTACACCAGAGCCGTGTGGATGCGTATCATTTATTTCCGATCTGTTTGGGCCCCGTAAATCTACTAGATTCGAATGTGCACGTCTCTGGGTGCACAACAAACTGGCGATGAGAGCGGAGAACTCACCGTCTCCTCTCCGTGGTATCGCAGCTTCAAAAACGGAGCCGTGTCGGCTGTGCGGAGCCAGCGCATGCAACGACCGCGAATCCGGCGCTAGTGAGCAGATGGGCGTGCGCGAGGGTGCGGCCCCGTAAAGCACCTCACAGCCCCACTTATACAGCGGCAGCAGCACCGGCTGGTCGGAAAATGGAGGCGGAGCTACTGAATACACGTGGCGCCTGCACTCCGACCAAGAAACAAAAAGAGGAAGTTACCAGCACCACGAGCGCGGTGGCGCTCGACACAATGAGCACAGAGGGGTGTGATTGGTCGCCACGGAAGGGAGCTCAGAAGGGAAGCAGGCTGCACAACACCAGTCCTACGGCACTATGCTCCTGTAGTAAAAGGGAGCCCAATAGACACGTGCAGAAAGTAATTGTGCCCACCCTCAGAGAGTGAATCCCAGTCACAGACACTACTGTTCTTAGCCTGAAAGAGGCAATAAGAGAGCAGGAACACCACCAAAGTGTACATGACACAATCCATTCAACCAGCAAGTCCCTGAAAAAAAAAAAAAAAAAAGAAATACATAATAAGTCAAGAGCAACAAAGAGAAGAAAAGGAACAAACGGAAATACAGTATCATGGCCACATTCCCAGCATTAGAGCCTTTTTTAATGGAAGGCCCTCCATCAGCTCAAGCGGCAAAGTGGAAATCATGGGTGGAGCGCCTAGAGAACTATTTTGCAGCAATGGCGCTAGACACAGATAGGCAGAGACCGATGCTCCTGCACATGGGGGGAGCAATGATACATAGAATTAGCAAAACAGTAGTGGAAGAGGGACCCCCATTCAATTACGAACTGTAAAAAGGGCAATCACAGCATATTTTGAACCCATGGCGACCCCAGATTACGAACGTTTTCTCCTCCGTCGAGCCAGACAACAACCCAAGGAATCGGTAGACACTTATTATGCAAGACTACGGGAACTGGCCAGCACGTGCACACTGCAAGATCCTGAGGATGAAATAAGAGCCCAATTTATTCAAAGATGTTACTCTACGAAACTGAGGGAGCACATTCTACAAATCCCTGGCTTGGCGATGGCTGACATGTTAACGATGGGCAGATCAAAAGAACTATCCAAAGTGAGAGCAGCACACATGGAGTCGGCATTCACGCAAGCTATCAAAACAGAGCCGGTAAACACCATTAACTCAGGCACTACAACAAAAAGAAAAGACAAAACAAGATCGGCAAACAACCATCAACAATGCTATATGTGTGGAGGGATCTTCCCACATCAAGGCAAATGCCCGGCACTAGGAAAGCAATGCACGAACTGTCAAAAATGAAATCACTTTGCGAAAGTATGTCGTTCTACAACAAGGCCTAAGACAGAGAGACAAAGAATGAGTCATGTGGCGAAAACCATTCAACAACCGGACATAATTCCGGACATGGATGACGATGATGAACCAGATGGGACAGTATATGTAATACACGCCACAGAACCAGGCAGTCAGACAGGAAAAAAATCCCGAAATGCAAAGTAAAAGTAGCAGGCCACCAAGTGACTGCGCTGATCAACACTGGGGCCTCAATCAACATTCTAGCTCAATCGGCATTTAATCAATTGCAACAACCACCCCCACTTCGCCGCACAGCCGTGCAAGTATTCGCTTTTGGGTCAACCACGCTACTCCCATTGGCAGGGGTGTTTATGACGGATATCAGTCACAAAGAGGCCACAGTGCAAGCTAAAGTATACATCGCCAAAACAGGGACGGGAATGCTACTCAGCTGCCGCACAGCAGATGAGTTAAAGTTGGTGACTTTTGCGTTCAGCATACACCTAGGAACGCTGGACAACCTGCAAGAAGAATACACTGATCTGTTCAGAGGGATTGGCTGTCTGAAAGACCGGCAAGTGAGACTGCACATTGACAAATCTATAGAGCCAGTGGCCCTTAAACATCGACCGATAGCGTTTCACCTTTGACCGCAGGTGGAGGCTGAACTACGGAAATTGGAGGAAGCTGACATCATCGAAAAAGTGGAAGGGCCCACAACCTGGGTGTCTCCCATTGTGGTTACCAAGAAACCAAAACAGCCAGGAGAGGTGCGCATATGCGTGGACATGCGCCTTCCCAATGTGGCCATCCGGAGAGAACGCCACCTCACGCCCACAGTAGATGACATTGTAACTGAGGTCAGTGGCTCGAAATGGTTTTCTAAAATGGACCTGCGGGCAGGATATCATCAGCTCAGGTTAGCCCCTGAATCTCGAGCAATAACAACATTCTCTACACACGTAGGGCTGAGGCGATACAAACGCCTAAGCTTCGGGATTGCCAGCATGGCAGAAGTGTTTCAGGACACCATACATGGGGTACTAGCTGGACTAGAAGGAGTGATCAACGTAAGTGATGATATTCTGGTGCATGCCCCCACGATAGAGACGCATCTAAAAAGACTCTGGGCTGTCTTCCAACGGCTACATGCGAATGGGTTAACTCTACACCGAGAAAAGTGTACGTTTTTGAGACAGGACATTGCATTTTTTGGCTACCATTTTTCAGAACGGGGTGTCCGACCTGACCCAGAGAAAGTGGCGGATATGAAATCTGCGCCCGCACCCACCTCAGTCACTGGTGTTCGAAGCTTTCTGGGAATGGTGACTTACTGTGGGAGGTTCATCCCAAACCTCACCTCTCTCACAGCCCCGCTGAGAGAACTCACGAAGGCCAATACCCCATGGGAATGGAGTCAAACACAGGAGGCAGCCTTTCAGGCAACAAAACAAGCACTCTCCTCAGAGACCACGTTAGTGTATTTTGACCCGACAAGAGACACGGAACTGTCAGTAGATGCAAGCCCAGTTGGTCTGGGGGCTGTGTTGTCCCAAAGAGGGAAGGACGGTGAGTGGGCACCAGTGGCGTATGCCAGTAGAGCGTTGACCATGACTGAACAAAGATATTCCCACATCGAAAAAGAGGCGTTAGCAGTAAATTGGGGATGTCACCACTATCACTTATATCTCTATGGTCATCCATTCCCTGTCTACACTGATCACAAACCCCTCATACCATTATTCAACAAGACAGCATCTCAGCCGCCCCCAAGAATAGAGAAATGGATCTTACAACTGCAAGGATATCAATTCTCGGTGGTATATCGGCCAGGCACCCAGAATCCAGCCGATTACTTATCACGCCATGCCAGACCTGCGTCAGAAAAGGAAAAGGGCGAAGTGGAGGACATTGAGGAGTATGTGCGGCTAGTGGTGGAGAGATCAAAGCCACTACCCATGTTGCTGAGAGAAATTCAGGAGGCGACCCAAAGGGATGAAGTTTTGCAGTTAGCCATGTCATTTGTTCAGGATGGGAAGTGGCATCGCTTGAAACAAAATCTGGGACTTAGAACCGTGGATGCAAGTGTGGCACAACAGGCATTATTCCGCATTCGATACGAGTTGGCTGTGTCTTCAGAAGACTGTCTTCTGCGAGGCAGTCGTCTTGTCATCCCGGACATCTTGCAACAACGCACGATTGATCTAGCTCATGCTGCACATCAAGGCATGGTGAAGACCAAAGCCAGGCTGCGAAGTAAAGTGTGGTTCCCAAATATGGACTCCCGAGTGGAACAGACGATACAGCGGTGTCATGTTTGCCAAATGGTGGGGCCTGCGGATCCTCCATCCCCCATCATCACAGAACCAATTCCATCCAGCCCTTGGCAAAGGGCAAGTGCAGATTTAGGCAGTCTACCGGATGGTCGGCACATGATGGTGGTCATTGATGATTTTTCAAAGTATCCGGAGATCGAGCTGTTGGAATCCACCACCATGGAAAAGGTGATACCGTGCCTGGAGAAAATAATGGCCACCCATGGAATCATGCAAGAATTGAGGACAGATAATGGTCCCCCGTTTTCAAGCCACGACTTTTCCCACTATCTGGCCTCGCACTCCATCCATCACCGCAAGATCACCCCTCGATTGCCTCAAGCCAATGGGGAAGCAGAAAGATTCATGCGAACCCTCAATAAAGTGATACGAATTGCAGTAGCACAAGGAAGGAACCTAGACTGTGCGATATTTGAATTTCTGAGAGAGTATCGTTTGACACCACACAGCACTACTGGAATGTCACCCAGTTCCATTTGTATGAGAAGGGATGTGAGAGACACCATACCTCAGATCAGTATTCCCACAAAGGTCCATGATTAAGTGGAAATGAAGTTACGAAACAGACAAGCTAAGAATGACAGGATGTCAAAGAAAAGACGAGCTTGTGTGAAAGACATGCAAGTGGGAGATCGGGTGCTAATAAAGAATCGATATCCCGGAGGAAAATTCAAGACTCCATTCGAGCCCCATCCATGGGCAGTTGTTAGAATAAAGGGGACTTTAGTGACTGTCAAGAGAAACGAGGAGACCGTTACACGGAACATTTCATGGTTCAAGCAGTATCACTGTGATGAGAAGGCACCCGAAGAAAAGAGTTCGACTGAGAATATCATGGAAGAGCCGGAAGAAGATTTCATACCCGACGTGCACGGAGAGATCTGTCCCCCAGTGGGTACTCAAGGCAGCTCAGAGGCTCACAAGGGTGCGGAAACAGCCAGAACTGGTGAGGTGAACCAAGAGGCCGGTGTGAGAGAGGCCGACAAATTACCTGAAATTGTGGTGCCTGATGTCACCCTGAAATGAGGTGGGGACCGATATAATTTGCGATCTCGCATCACTACACCCATGAGACTCAAAGACTACGTGTGTTCACAGCTGAACTGTATTACAGGTGAATTACTTGCCGTCTCATATATCACGTGTTTTGGTTCTACATGATAAGTTATAAGGTGGTCGAAAATCAAACAGCAACAAAAAAGACACTTGTTTTTTATGGTTGATATTCATGTTTTCAAGTATAACGTTTGTTTTTATTCATTTTTAAGTTGAGGAGGAACGTTATGTTTTGCACTGGGGCATACCAGTAGTTCGGGGGTGTGACAAATACTGCTATGAATATAATAGCGGTAACCCTGTGAGGTAAGAGCGAGATGGTAGAGTCCTGACGTCAGGACTCGTAGGAAATAAAGTTGCCGGGTGGCTTGGCGCCAACAGGCATTGAGTACACCAGAGCCGTGTGGATGCGTATCATTTATTTCCGATCTCTTTGGGCCCCGTAAATCTACTAGATTCGAATGTGCACGTCTCTGGGTGCACAACAATCCTAACCCAGAGTGGAAGAACAGCTTGTTTGGTAACTTCCTATTTCCTGTTCAGCACTATATATTCCAAACTCGAAAATGTCCTCGCCTTGCTCCTGTGCTTCAGTTGTGTGATGGGAACTGTGTTCTCCAGTTCACAGATTTTTTTCAGTTCTTCCTGATCATCTTCCCTGCTAACCGCCAGTGACAGATGCTGTTTACGTGCTGGCTCCAGCTGCCTAGTTCAGTGGCTTTTTCCTATTTTTAGGATTTCTGCCCACAGGAACTGTGCTGCTACGTGTTCTGTATTGTGTGGAGCAAGTAGTTACTGTAGGGCATCACCCATACAACCCTGCCAAGTGTCACGCATCTCTCATTAAAATAATGCATTTTTTGTTGTTTTCCCGCATTAGTGCAATGCCCGAGATTGTCACGCAAAAGAACTATGTGCTGAAGTGCGATCAAACTGTGTAGTTCGTTTCTCACGTTGCTAGCTAAGCTACTAGTACTTTTTATCAAACACCACAAGGTGGCGCTGGTGTACAACCTTGCTTTTCAAACTTCAGGTCCCTAATCTGGAAATAGCTGGTCTTTGATTATGGTGCTTTTGGCCTGGCTCTGTGCTGCCCGAATGGCTGTTTCAGTGAACCCTTTGGACTGAGGGCATTTAAGAGCTATTTAATTTGAGAATTCCCAGTGAAAAGAGATGATGGAATCATCAAATTGTGGAATGCAGAGACATAGAGACAAAAAAAGCGTCATACAGCTGGAGTACAGGTGACACAACTGTGTGAGATCTGTATTGCAGGTGCGCGCGAGGAGCGTGAACAGAGCATACACAAAGCTCAGGGCAACATGTGTATCCTGACAACTATAATGTGGTTGCAGCAAAAAAGACTATAGCGCTCATTCAACTTCCTTGATTCCTAAATAAAACATACAGGAAATATACTAAGGAAATAGCGATTTCTTTGGTTTGGAGCGAGTTATAAAGGGAAAAACTCTGTACAAATGACAATAATTTTAAAATGTCAATGAATATGGACAACTGATAGTAAATTATAAGAAAGCATCAAAATTAATGTCTTTTTTCAGATATATCATACCATAATTCAATTGAGACAAATGGAAGGTATATCAGCATCTGTAATGTTTTTGAACAATCTTGGTGAATCCTCAACATCTTTGGTAGACTGGTATGAAGGTTTTGAAGAGTACATATTGGCTATTGGAGGGGACATGTTCACCAGCTCTAGGAAGTTGGCTTTAATAAAACATTGTTTAGGTGTGGAAGGAAGGAGAATTTTGAAACATCTTCCAAAGATGCCAGCTACAGAAGATTCTGTTGATGAGGGGATCAGAGAATGTTGGAAAACAAAACCAACCATCGTCATAGAAAGATTGAATTCTTTAAAAGAAACAACTTCCAGAATAATCTGTAGAATGTTAAATAGCCAGTTTGAGGTTTCTTGCTGCTACTTGTGATTCTAACCTTTCTTTAGACGAGATGTTAAGAGATCAATTTGTAGTGAGTGTGAACATTAAAAAAAATACAAAAAAAGCTACTTAATACGGAGAACCTGATTTTGACTAAAGCTACAGAGATGGTGAAAAGAGCAGGAACCACTGATGAAGGATTGAAGGAGTTGGGTATGACAGAAAAAGAGAACATTTTATCAGTACAACAAGGAAATCAGAGGACCAGGAGAGATGGATAGGGGTAAAACCTCAAGGTATACGAAAGGAAGAGATAAGGCCAGCTGGATTTGTTATAAATGTGGATTGAAAGGATCCAGCAATTGTACAAACATGTCATAAATGCAAAACAAAGGGACATTTCGCTCAAATGTGTAAGAGCAAATTATATGCAAAAAGGAGCAATGTTATAAAGTCAGTAAATGTTATAGAGAATAATCCTGACGATGACGGTGATTTACCAGAGGTAGTGTTGCCGATAGAGCAAGTAGGTAATGTGTCCAGGGACAATCCATTTTGTGCGATCAAAGTGGATGGTGTAAGCATTAAGGTCATGGCAGACTCGGGTGCAAGATACACGCTTATAGGAGAGGAACAGCTGTCCAGATTACCCTGTCAAGTTGTCTATCCACCTGATATTAAACTGGTAGCTTGTGGGAACAAGCCCATAGAGTTGGTTGGTTACATACATGCTCAGTTGGAGTTTTAGGAAGTTAAGGTGTAAGTGAAAGTATATTTTGCAAAGGATGGTTCAAGTTTATTAGGATGGCCACAACAAAGATATTTGGCCATTAGATTGGACCCAAATCATCCTGAGCAAGTATCAGGAGCTAAAGCCGTGGTGAATTCAGCTGAAGAGCATTCTCAGTCTTTATTTATTGATGAATTTCCAGACGTTTTCTCTGATAAGTTAGGTCTAATAAAGGGTTTCACGTACAAGATTGTTTTAAAGAAAAATGCTTGTCCCAAAGTACCTAAACCCAGATTGGTTCCTTTGACCATGAGAGAACCAATGAGATGAGAATTGGAAGATTTGTGTAGGAAAGGATTTATAGAAGAGATTGAGGTATCTGAATGGTTGGCTCCGGTGGTCATTGAAAAAAAAACAATAATGGTGATATACCCTTATGTGGGGATTTAAGGGATTTTAATTCTGCCATTTGGGTTGAAAGACGCCGGTTACTTAACATAAATGAAATGTTGACCACCATAAAAGAAGCAAAGGTGTTTTCAACAACAGATTTGTCTTCTGCACATCACCAAATATCATTGCACCCTGCGTCACGTCACTTAACATCTTTCATTACACTGGAAGGGGCGTATAGATGCAAACGTTTACCTTTCGAACTAGTGTCGACAGCTGCTATTTTCCAATGAGCCATGCACCATTTGTTGAACGAGATAGCACATGTTACCTACTTTAAAAGTACCTAAACCCAGATTGGTTCCTTTGACCATAAGAGAACCACTAAGACGAGAATTGGAAGATTTGTGTAGGAAAGGAGTTATAGAAGAGATTGAGGTATCTGAATGGTTGGCTCTGGTGGTGATTGCAAAAAATAATAATAATGTTGATATACCCTTATGTGTGGATTTAAGGGATTTGAATTCTGCCATTTGGATTGACAGACACCCGTTACCCATCATAAATGAAATGTTGACCACCATAAAAGGAGCAAAGGTGTTTTCAACAACAGATTTGTCTTCAGCATATCACCAAATATCATTGCATCCTGCGTCACGTCACTTAACATCTTTCATTACACTGGAAGGGACGTATAGATACAAACGTTTACCTTTCAAACTAGCATCAACAGCCACTGTTTTCCAATGAGCCTTGCACCATTTGCGAGATAGCACAGGTTACCTACTTCCAGGATGATATTCTGTTTTTTGGCAAAAATGTTGTGGAACATAAAAAGGGATTACGTAAGGTGTTATGTGTGTTGCAAAAAAACAGATTGATCATAAGAAAAGAAAAGTGCAAAATCGAAGTGAGTGGAGTGGACTATCTGGGTCAATGGATTGATGAAAATGGTATGTCTTCAAAAAATGTAATTAGTCGACGCAATTGAGAGAGCCCCTTCACCAAAAAACAAGGATCAGTTGAGATCTTTCTTAGGCTTAGCTGTTTATTCTAGATTTATCCCCAACTTTTCAGACAAAAAGAAGGATTTGAGAGAACTTATGTTGAAAGGGAGAGGAGTGTATGAGTGGAGTGAGGAGTGTGAATGAGAGTTCAATCTTTTTTTTAAAAATGCATAGCAACGGCTCCGGCTGTCCAGCCCTTTGACATAAAAGATACTATCATCAACACAGATCCAAGCAGTGTGGGTTTAGGATCTGTAATGGTTCAGAAGCGTGAGGGAAGAGCGGACATCATAGCGTATGTTTCCAGACCTTTAAGGACAGCAGAAAATCATTATTCCACCATTGAAAGAGAGGCATTGGCTTGTTTTTGGGGTGTGAATTATTTCAAAAAGTTTGTGTGGGGAACAGAATTTAGAGTTCAAACTGATCATAAACCCTTACTGGGGGTATTCTCGGCTGGAGGTTCTGAGAGAATAATACCAAGGATTACTCGATGGGTGATGAGGTTGTTAGAATTTAGCTACGTGACAGAATATGTGCCAGGAAAGAAAAATGCTTTGGCAGACTGTCTATCATGGTTGTCTGCAGATAATATAGATGAGGAGGTCGAACAGGATGATGATGACATGATTGCAGCAGTCATAAAATTACTGAGGGGAGAATTTCACATATAGAATGGAGAAGGAGTGTGGAAAATGATGGTGTGTTATGTGAAGTAATGAAGTACATGGCGTAGGGCTGGCCAGGAAAATCAAAGATTTCCAATAATGTGGAGTGTTTCTGCCATATGGGTAGTGAACTGTTGGTTGTGAAGGGTGTATTAGTTAGAGGTGATCAGTTGGTGGCACCAGCAACTCTCAAAGACAACATTTTAAGATTGGCACATCAAGGTCATATTGGGATGAGTGCCACTAAAGTGATGTATTCATGAGGAATATTGGTGGCCAGGTCTTGATCAGGATGTAGAACATTTTATAAGAGATTGTATACCGTGTGCCTGGAGTGATAAATCTAAAAATTAGAGAAATATTCCCCAGCAGTTTGTGACAAATCGGATGAGCCATGGAAGAAATTAGCTGTAGATTTTATGAGATCATTGTATACAATAGGCTCTAGTGCTAAATTTACCATAGTGGTGATAGACTATTATTCTCGTTGGCCAGAAGTTACATTTACAGATTGTATCACAGCAGAAGTGCTGGTAGAATTTTTAAACGAGCTCTAGGAAAGAGAAGGTGTGCCAGAAATCATAGTCATAGTCAATGGTGTGCAATTTTTTATTGGATATTAGGAAGAGATTTCTGGAAACGTTTGATATTGAACATGTGTGTACTTCTGTGTATTTTCTTCAGAGTAAATGTTTGGTGGGGAGGTGGAACAGAACACTTAAGGAGGGTCAGAAATTAGCCATTGCGAGTGGGATGGACTGGCATAAAGCAGTGCATAAATTGTTGTGGTCATACCTTACAACTCCACACAGTGTGACTGGTAAGTCTCAATTTAAACCGATGAGAGGTCAAAATCCCTTTTTATCAAGGGGAGTAGAAAGAAAAGTCAGAATACAGAGAGATAGCTAAGAAAACAGTAGACAATCATAAGAAGAATGAAAATTATAAGGTTGGAGAATGGGTAAGGGTGAAAAGGGTAAACAATCATTCCTTATTATTAAGTGATGGAAATGTGTGGAATAAGAGGAAAGCTTTGAGTTTACTGGATTGTATAAAACAGAGAGAACATTTATCAAGGAAAAAAAAAACAAAGAAAGAGTAGAAAGGAACAGTGTATGAGAACAGAGCGGTGCATGGAACCCGAGGAGCTAATTTACCTCGCACAATTGAAGATTATGGCCCTCATTACGACCCTAGTGGTGAGTGATAAAGTGGCAGTAGTACCGCCAACAGGCTGGTGGTAATTACCGTCAAATTATGACCATGGTGGGGAAAACTCCCATAGACAGCCAATGTACCACATCAACCGCCAAGGCGTTAATAACACTCACCACAGTGGTAGCCAACAACAGCCAGGCGGAAGACAAAGTACTGCCCACCATATTTTGACCCTTCAATCAGCCACGATTTCCGGGGCAGTACCAACATCATCAAAAGCCTGGTGGAAACACATCACAGAAGAGCAAAGACTCACCATCAGAGACACAGGGAAGAACAACGCCGCCATGGAACCGGAACTGCAATTCTTCCCGATGCTCATCTACGTCATGTTCCACCTGGACCACCAATGCCGACGAAGACGATGACAGTGAGTACAGCCGCCTAGCACACAAGAGAGGGAGGAAGGAAAACAAGAGTGACACCCACACGCACAACACACACCATACACACAACCAACTGCAGATGAAAAACAATGGCACACGATGCACAGCAGAATAATGCAAAGACAACAAGGATGCAGTAATGAGAATGTGTTGATATAAACAGCTACCAAATGAACCAGATATGTACAAATGAACACAAAGGGCCAATGCCCAGTCCAATGTACTAAGGGCCCACGAAGCCACAGTCCAAGGCCCAACTTGAATCCTGACTTCATCTGGATAGAACTCTGCAGGGGCATCAGTTTGCGAGTGGGCAAGTACCTCAGGGGGTTGGGGGGTGAGGGGCACCTCAGTCAAATACGGGAACAAGCCCACTGATTCAGGAGGGGGCATCTCTGTGCTGGGAAGTGCAAGGCCACAGTCTCTCAGGTGGGTGACTTTCCCACTGGTTCTGGAGGGGGCTCCATGCCCATTACTCTGTCCTGGGGAGTGTAAGGCCACAGTTTCTTGACTGGGTGACTTTCCCACTGGTTCTGGAGGGGGCTCCATGCCCATTTCTCTGTCCTGGGGAGTGCAAGGTCACAATCTCTCAGGTGTGGAACATGCCCACTGCTCCTGGAGGGGGCCCCTTGTACGGCAGTCCCTGGAGGGTGGCCGACATGGCTTCCGCTGGTGGTGATGGCTGCACATGTCTCATCTAGAGGTGAGGACTGCACAGTGTCAGCAGGGGAAGGTGCCTCCTGGGCAGCCTCTGCTGGAGGTGAGGGCTGCACTGTCTCGGCAGGTGGAGGTGCCTCCTGGGCAGCCTCTGCTGGAGGTGAGGGATACATTTCCTCAGCTAGCGGTGAGGGCCCTGTGACCACTGGTGGTGGCGGTGGTGGTGTCACCCTGACAGCCTCTTCTGGAGGTCAGTACTGAACTATGTTGGCAGGTGGAGAGGCCTCCTGGGCAGCCTCTGCTGGCAGTGAGGGATGCACAGTGTTGGCAGGTGGAGGTGCCTCCTGGGCAGCCTCTGCTGGAGGTGAAGGATGCACTTCCTCAGCTGGCGGTTGGGGCCTTGTGACCACTGGTGGTGGTGGTGTCACCCTGACAGCCTCCACTGGAGTCGAGGGCTTCTTCCCCTTCATGGCAGGAGGCGTTGGATCCTTACCCTTCCTGGCAGGGGTTGATGGCTTCTTCCCCTTAATGGCAGAATGTGCGGGGTCCTTAGCCTTCCGGGCAGGAGTCGAGGGCTTCTTCCCCTTCATGGCAGGAAGTGCGGGCTCCTTTCCCTTCATTTCAGAAGTTGTGGGATCCTTAACGTTCCTGGCTGGTGGAGTGGGATCCTTCACTGACTTGCCACCCAACTAGGTGGTGCCACCACTGTCCGCGTAGACTGTTTGGCTGAGGTGCTGGGCTGCTCTTACGGGCAGGGCTGGGGGGAGGAGGTGGAGGGAAGAGGTCAAGTTGGGCAAGGAAAAGCTTCTTAGGGACGGTAGGGCGGGATGAAGGAGGAGGGATGCAAGTGGAGGTTGAGGGAGTGGTTGTAGGAGCTGTATGTATGCTAGATTCGGATGCAGGTGCATGGGCAGTGTGCTAATGCGAGGTGGATGACAGTTGGGTGTGTGAGTGCTTGCGTTTATGTCATTGAGGAGGGGGGACAGACAAGGTGGGAGAGGACACAGGGGACACGTGCATGGATGTTGTGGAGGTGTCTGCTAGTGAGGTGTGTGTGCTGCTTGGTGTGGTGATGCTGGTGGTGGATGTTGATGCAGTGCATGCAGGTGTGAGTATGGACGAGATTGTGAGGGAGGTGGAGGAGGAGGAGGGGGAGACAATGGAGGCAGTGGATGTGGTTGTGTCTGCAACTGTCTGGTGTTTGCTTGAGTGCTTGTGGGATGAAGTGTGGTGCCTGGGATGGGATGGGGTTGAGGAGACTGGGACTGGGAAGTGGTAGTTGGAGGGGGGACGGTAGGGACAGGGACAATTGCTGCCATCAGAGAGGAGGCCAGAGCCTGAATCGATCTCTGTTGGGCCACCAATCCACTGTGAATGCCCTCCGGGAATGCATTGCATTGCTGCATCTGGGATGCCAGCCCCTGGATGGCATTCACTATGGTTGACTGCCCTACACAGATGGATCTCAGGAGGTCAATAGCCTCCTCACTCAGGGCAGCAGGGCTCACTGGGGCAGGGCCTGAGGTGCCTGGGGCAAAGGAGATGCCCACCCTCCTGGGTGAGCGTGTACGGGCAACTCGTTGAGGGGCTACTGGGAGGGTGGTGCCGGTACGGGGGTGGCAGCTGTACCTGCAGCTGGGGTGGTCACAGGGGTGTCCGCCACCACCAGGGAGCTTCCATCGAGGAGGTATCTGAGTCTGTGTTGTCACCTCCTGTCTCTGCTGTGGTGCTCCCCTCGCCCTCTGTCCCACTGGTTCCCTCGGCGTTGGTGGAGTCTGCCTCCTGGGTCCTGTGGGATGCAGCTGCCTCTGTCGCCGGTGCCCCTGCTCCTCCGCCAGATGATGCTAATGCACACATAGACCGAATGACAGAAGAAAAAAGAGGGGGAGAGAGAGAAAGGAAACAATGGGTCAATTACTGAACCAACACCACAGTTGGCATACACAGAACCGTCGCACTCAGGGATCAGGCTTGAGCACTATGCATTGCACTACCAGTGATTTGGCTAGATGCCACGGCAAGATGAGGGCCACACACCATCAACTGCACCCCTCCTGGTACCCACAAAGCCTTGACTGACATGGAATGCTAACAAGCTAGGTTACCTGCATTTGCCATACACCCATTACCCTTGAGCTTGATCATGCTGCAATGTCTGGCTTGGCCTTAGGGGCACCCACTAAGTCACATGCACCACCCGGATCCTATGCCACCTGCCAATTATTGTAGTAATTCCCACTGTACTCACCCCCTTGTGGATGCTGTGATGCCCTCAAGCGCCCATCCAGCTCTGGGTAGGCCACCACGAGTATGCGGACCATCAGGGGGGTCAGGTTCCGACGGGCCCCCTTTCCTCATTGGGAGGTCATCCCCAGATGGTCTTCTGTGCCCAGCGTCTCAGGTCCTCCCACCGTTTCGAACAGTGGGTGCTCCGCCTGCCATAGACCCCCAGGGTCCACACGTCCTTGCCGATGGCACGCCACAATCCCTTCTTTCGATGGACGCTGACCTGCAGAGGTAATACAGACAGGAGGACACCATTACACATACCATCCAGCCTCTTACACATATGGCCCACCAATCCCGTTTACGTCACCACTGGCATACACATTGGCTGGCGCATACCATGTACACCACCACAAGACATTTCCCCCGATGACATGATGCTTGCACACACATCTCCATGCATCTTTCCCACATGCATTGTGCCCAAGGTGTACTCACCTGTTGGTCTGGAGGCCCATACAGCAGTCCGTACTGGGGTAGGATCCCATCCACCAAACGCTCCAACTCCTCCGAAGTGAAGGCAGGGGCCCTTTCCTCGGATACACGGGCCATGGTAGGTTCCAGACACAGGTCACATCAGCACACGCAGTGTAGGTTTTCTCCTGTTGAAGGTCAGGAAACAAGTGAGGAATAAGATAGAAAATGGCGGTCACATCCGCTGTGGTAGCTTGGCAGGAGGAATGTCACAACCAATGTTCTCAATCATGCTGGCAAGAGTTTTGTCTGCCCTGGTGAAACACATGCGCAGCTACATAGCTTTCCCCCAGGTGGAAGATCTGGCCACTGTGAAAGCCGGATTCTATGCAATGGGACATATACCCAATATTGTTGGGGCCATTGACAGGACACATATTACGTTAGTCCCCCCCCACCAGAGTGAATAGGTGTTCAGGAATCTGAAGAGTTTCCATTCACTAAATGTGCAAATAGTGTGCCTGGCAGGCCAGTACATCTCCCACGTCAATGCTAAGTATCCTGGGTCGGTGCATGATGCCTTTGTTCTGAGGAATAGCAGCATCCCAAATGTGATGGCCCAACTACAGAGGCACAGGTTGTGGCTAATAGGTGAGCCATGGTCCCCACCCACTGTATGTTAGTGTACGCCTTCAGGTGTCATCCCCAAATCATTGTGTGAGGCTAAATGTTGTCCCTCAATACTTGCAGGTGACTCTGGCTACCCAAACATATCGTGGCTGCTGACCCCTGTGAGAAATGCCAGGACAGGGGCCAAGGAACGTTGTAATGAGGCACACGGGCGAACCAGAAGGATCAAGAGGACCTTCGGGCTCCTGAAGGCCAGGTTCAGGTGCCTCCATCTGACAGGTGGATCCCTGTGCTACTCACCCAGGAAGGTCTGCAAGATAGTAGTGGCATGCTGCTTTTTGCACAACCTGGCCCTCAGATGGCATGTACCCTTTCTGCAGGAGGAGGAGACTGGAGATGCCCCTGTGGCAGCAGTGGACCCTGAAGACAGTGAGGATGAGGAGGCAGAGGAGGAGGATGAGGACAACCGAACATCAGTTTTACGTCAATACTTCCAATGACACACAGGTGAGACAGTGCAACTGGCCATTCCTCTGAATATTGATGTTTTCTGTGTGGTTGTAGCATGATGGCATTAACTTCCATTACATCTCAACTCACTGTCACCTATGACTTGTCATTTTACAGATGTTGGTGAGATGAGAACTGTATACTGATGTGATGAGTACAGACAGCTACTGGTCATTATTTCTATGCTCTCACAGTGTTCAGATCATTTTCAATAGATGTGACTGTTTCCATAAATGCACATTTTCAACTCATTAAATACTAGTAGTCAAGTTGTGTTCAAGGGTGTTTATTGTAGTGCTATGAAACTGAGGGAAAAGTGCAATGGAATGGGGTGATGATGGAGGAAAGTCCATGGTATTGTTCCAGTCTTTTTATAGCACAGGTCCAGTGTCCAAGGGGCCATGGGAAGGGGAGCAAAGGCAGTTCAAAGTGGACAAGGTGAACGGTGGGACACAAGGAGGACAATCAGGAGAGTCTCATTTCCTGGCGGTGGTCTTGGCAAGTGTCTCTGGCTTCTGTCTGGTTCACACAGAATGTTTGCGGGTGGTTCACCTTCTGCAGGGGGGAGGGGTACTGGTGGCCTGTGGGTCCTGTGCCCGGGCCTCCTGCCCACTAGCTGCAGCAGAAGTGGAGGGCTGGTGAATGGACTGGCTAGTGGTAGGGGCCCGCTGGTGTGCTTTTGCTTCCCTCATGATGATCGCCTTGTCTGCCAGCACCCCTGCTATGGAGACCAAGGTGGTGTTAATGGCCTGCAAGGCCTCCCTGATCCCTAGATACTGTTCCTCCTGCAGCCGCCTGTTCTCCTGCATGTTGTCAAGGATCTGGCCCATCGTGTCCTGGGAATGTTGGTAGGCTCCTAGGATCTCGGTGAGTGCCCCCTGACGAGTCAGTTCCCTGGGCCTGTCCTCCCCCTGGCGCACAGCGGTCCCCCCAGTATCCCTGTTGGCCTGTGCCTCTGTCCCCTGAATGGTGTGCCCACTGCCACTGACCCCAGGTCCCTGATTGTCTTGGATATGAGGTGTGGACTGGGGTCCCTGTACAGGTGGGCACACTTCTGATTGACATGTCCTGGGGATAGAGATGTAGATACGCTGGGTGTGTGCTGTGGTGTTGGATACTGATGGGGGAGGCTCTGTGGTGGACTGTGAGTGGGCTTGGGTGACTGACTGTCCAGTGGTCCCTGATGGGCCAGGTTGTTGGTCCAGATCCTGAAGTCCAGGGTAACTGTCATCACTGGGGGCATCTTCTGTTGGGGAACTGGATAGTCATGGCACCTCCTCTCCACTGGGATTGGCTGTGGCACCTGTGGGGATGTAAGTGATGTATTATTTTTCACATCTATGACACATTATACATCCCTGGCTTCCCCTCTATCGTTGCTGTTACCCTACCACCTTGGTTTGTGTATGGTGATGTATTGTGTGATTGTTAGTTTCCCTATGTTGTGCATGCTTGGTGATGGGTGTCCATGCAGGGCTGGGAGTGCTGTCCATGCATTGGTATGCCATGCAGGGCTTTGCATTGGGGTTAGTCATCTGCGTTGTTGCAGTGTGTGGGGTGGAGTAGAGTGATGGGAGTGAGGAGGTGTGCTAGCATGCAGGTATGGGGGGTGATAAGTGGTAAATGTTGACTTACCAGTGTCCAGTCCTCTGGCTACTCCGGTGAGTCCCTCAGGATGCAGTAATGCCAAGACTTGCTCCTCCCATCCTGTGAACTGTGGGGGAGGAGGTAGGGGTCCACCGCCAGTCCTTTGTATGGCTAGCTGGTGCCTTGCTGCCACAGAACATACCTTCCCCCATAGGTCATTCCACCTCTTCCTGATGTCATCCCTTGTTCTTGGGTGCTCTCCCACGGCATTCACCCTGTCCACAATTCTCCGCCATAGCGCCATCTTCCTGGCAATGGATAGCTGCTGTTCTTGTGCTCCAAACAGCTGTGGCTCTACCCTGACAATTTCCTCCATCATGACCCTTAACTCCTCATCAGTGAAACAGGGGTGCCTTTGAGGGGACATTGGTGTTGTGCGGTGTGTGTTGGTGAGGTGTGTTGAGTAATATGGTGGGGTGTGTGATGTGGGTGCGTGAGGGATGTATGGGTGTAGGTGGTGTGTGTGTGTCTAATTGTCTCTGTGCTGTTCGTTTCAATCTCCTGGTAGTAATTGTAGTTTGTAAAAGGTTGTGGGTAATGTGGGTGTGTGTTTTATAGTGCTGTGGGTGGGTGTGTGTGGTGTGTGTATGAGTGTCAGGTGTGTTTTTCGTATTGGCCAATGTAATGTTGTTTTGTATGTGGGTGTCCATTCTAAGCACAGCGGTATGTACCACCAATGGTTTACCGTCATTGAATGTTCGCTGTGGTGATTCATGGGTCATAATGTGGTGGGCGTTGTTCTGTTGGGGTAACGGTATGAGTGTTGGTACCGCCACTTTAGCACTGACCTTTATGCTGGCAGATTTGTGTATGTAGCTGTATTCTGTCGGATTGGTGTGTGTGTGTCATAATATGGCGAACGTATGTTCGCCACAGCGGCGGTATGTTGGCGGCCTTCACCGTGGCAGTAAGCGGGATTTACTGTCAATGTCATAATCAGGGCCTATGTATTGTATTAGTCAATGTATTCTTTTTTTTCTCTCTTTCTGCGGATTGTTGTTATCACTTACATTCATATTGTAGTTATTTTATGTATTGCAGGTTTTGCCTGAGACACAGCAGTTGGGACAGTGTTGGCAGCCGGTGGAGCACTGGGAGATTGTTACTGCCTGCTCTCTAGAATAATGTATACATAAACCTACTGTGTGAGTACGAGCGTCCTTCTACAAATTAACGACGAGAGGACTTTCATGGTGCTTCTACATCGCTTGTGTCCTAACAGCAGTTGGAGAGCAGGTTTCGGTGAGCTGTCGGAGGACTGCGTGACGGATTTTCAAACTCCGCTCAATCGTAAAGCATACCGATGTTGGTGAGAGGTTATTGCCTGGTAATTGTGGATATTATGCCAAATTTTCTTTGCATGTGAGTTCAGAATACGGCAGACAAGTGATCTGGCATTATCTATTTGAAACTTCCTGCGCGGAATATTCTACATCTTCGACATGATTTGCGTGCCTGCCGCCATTTTGGAAATAGGCAATTCCGCGCATTCCTCCCTCTTGTGCAGTGATATGAAGTGTTTAAAAGCACACTGTGTGTATATTGCAATTTTGAAACTGGACATTTATGAGCACACTTAAAGGACTTACTAAGTCTCCATCAGCATGTAACAAACGGTGATGTGCACACATAAAAAGTAAATACCTAAAAATGTATTGTGTTGTGCATGCCTTCACACTAGTGCATCACCATTACGCACTGTCCAGGATTAAGTTGGTGATGTGCACACCTTTTGCACTATTGCATCACTATTGTGTACTGTCCAGGATTTAAGTTGGTAATGCGCACACCAGTATGGTTCATATGTAGTAGAAGTATACAAGTGATTATTTTGAGCATATTATACATATACTATAAATCATTTATTCTGTACTATAATTGAGTGTTAACTAGGTTTATTACAGGTAGGGTACTATAGAGCATCCAAGTTTATTATTCTTTTAGACTTTGTAGGATTAGGAAACGTGTGCAGGAGCATTTTCACTTACTTCTCCAGCTCCTTTTCTTCCCAGAGCCGGCGAACTAGCAATAGAAAAGTCTGATTGGAAGGACTATTTCCTTAATTATATTGCTGCCATTGAAGATGAAAGCAGGGAAGAATTCTCTGAGGTTAGGAAAAAAATAAATTCTTTTACACAGACTAGGACCTGAATGTCAAAGAGTGTAAACAACAAATGAAAAAACAACAAGAGCCGCTGACGATCATGAGGTATTCAAACATGCACTGGAGGATCTGGATGCATACTACCAACCTATTGCTTGCGCTGCTATTGACAGATATAATTTCTTCCAGCGTAAGTTAACTAAGAATGAAACAGTTGAAGACTATGGCGGTCATTCTGACTGCGGCGGTCGGTGGTTGCCGCCCGCCAAGCGGTTCCCGCCGAAAGACCGCTCCGCGGTCAAAAGACCGCGGCGGCCATTCTGGCTTTCCCGCGGGGCCGGCGGGCGACCGCCAGAATACCGCCGGCCGGCCCAGCGGGAAAGCCCCTTCAACAATGAAGCCGGCTCGGAATGGAGCCGGCGGAGTTGCAGGGGTGCGACGGGTGCAGTGGCACCCGTCGCGATTTTCACTGTCTGCAAAGCAGACAGTGGAAATCTTTGTGGGGCCCTGTTAGGGGGCCCCTGCACTGCCCATGCCAGTGGCATGGGCAGTGCAGGGGCCCCCAGGGGCCCCACGACACCCGTTCCCGCCATCCTGGTTCTGGCGGTGGACACCGCCAGAAACAGGCTGGCGGGAAGGCGGTCGGAATCCCCATGGCGGTGCTGCAAGCAGCGCCGCCATGGCGGATACCCTGGGCCAGCGGGAAACCGCCGGCTCCCCTTTTCTGACCGCAGCTTTACTGCCGCGGTCAGAATCGCCCAGGAAGCCCCGCCAGCCTGTTGGCGGTGCTTCCGCCGACCTCCGCCATGGCGGTCATGGACCGCCAGGGTCAGAACGACCCCCTATGTATCTGCCCTCAAAAAATTAGCAATAACATGTAATTTTGGACAAATAGATGATAAACTAATTCGAGATCAAATCATTATGCACTCTTAAAATATCAGCGTGCAAGCAAAGTTATGGTTTTGTGGAGATGCTTCTCTTAATGAAATAATTGCCATAGTAAAGAAGGTAGAACTTTCTAAGCGTTATGCTAAAGCAGCAATAACAAATGGTAAAGAGGTAGAATCCATTTGTAAAATATTGAATGAGGAAAAGAGAGGTGATAATGCCAAGAATTTTAGACAAAAGCCAGGATCGGTGAAGTATTGAATGGATAAATGTCCAGCGTACTGTAGATGCGGGAATAAAGGGCACCTTGCCAGAGATAAATATTGTCCAGCAATAAAAACAAAATGCTCATTTTGTGGCATTTTAGGACATTTTGCCAAAGTTTGTAAAAAGAAAAACAACAGTTCCATGGTTAAGTGTATAGGGGATGAGCAAAGGAATCCCATTGTACTCGATGAATCAGCAGATGAAGCTTGTATTTTGAGTATTGAGGATAGTGTGTTAGAAATTCATGGAAAAGAAAGGAAACCGATTTGTAATGTTAACATTGGTGGTGTGCAAATTCAAATTGTAGGCAATTCAGGGTCACCATATACTATTATTTGTAAGGAAGTTTGGGAAGAAAAATTTGCAAAGTTTGAGGGGACTGTCCTATCACCTTCCAATGTTTCTCCAGTTACGTTCATGAGGGAAATAATTCCTATATTAGGATGTAAAACATTAACTTTTGAATTAAAAGGGAAGAAAGCACAAGGGACACAATATGTAGCTGAAAGAGGACCGTCGGTCTTGGGATGGATGGATCAAGGAGCCTTAGGCATAGTACTAGATCCCAATAGCAGTAATCAAGTGTTGTCAAGGGAGGAACCTGGGAAAGTAATACAAGAAGAGTTACTAAGGAAGCTTCCAGAAGTGTTTTCAAGCACAGTTAGGAAACTTTTGAAATTTAAACATAAGACCGTAGTGGATGGAGCTGTGCCTGTTGCACACAAAGGCCCTCATTACAGCCCTGGCAGTCGGTGATAAAGCAGCGGTACTACCTCCAACAGGCCTACGGTAAAAAAAATTGAGTTATGACCACGGCGGAAACCGTCCACACAGGCAGCCACTTTAACACACCGACCGCCATGGTGGTAGCAATAAGCACTGCGGCGGTAAACGCCAACAACCAGGTGGAAGACAATGTAATGCCCACCCTATTATAACAAGCCAATCTGCCAGCTTTTCTGGGGCGGTACCAACGCCATCAAAGCACAGCGGAAACAGTACACAAAAGGGAAACGACTCACCTCTGGACACTCAAGGAAGAACCACAACGCCATGGAGCCCGAACTACAGGTGTTACCCATGCTGGTATACTTTCTCCTACACCAGGAATACGAACGGTAGCGAAGACGACCATGGTGAGTACCGCACCTAGCACACAAGGGAGGGTGGGAGGAAAAAGAGAGTGACACACACAAGCAACACCGCCACCCCAACACCATACACACAAACAGATGCAACAACATTACATATCCACCCCGTAACCCTCAGGAATAACACAAGGACAAAACAAAGTGAGTAAAGTCAGTGTAAATTTCGAAAAATACGTCCTGAAAGCACAAAACAGTATCTACAATATATACAAATGGAGGGACACTGCCCAGTCCAAAATGTCCATGGCCCACAGGGCCATATCACATAGGCCAAGGCCCCACTTGACTCCTGCCTCAATACGGAGAAAACACTGCTGGGGCATCAGGTCGAAAATACACAGGCACCTCAGGGGGAAGGGGAAGGGGGGGCACTTCAGCCAGAAGATGGTACAACACCACTGCTCCTGGAGGGGGCCACATGCCCTCTGCGATGTCCTGGGGAGTGCAAATCCACATTCTCTCAAGTGGGTGTTTGCCCACTGCTTGCTCCTGGGGAGTGCAAGGCCACAGTCTCTCAAGTGGGTGGTTTGCCCACTGATTGGTCCTGGAGAGTGCAAGGCCACAGTCTCTCTAGTGGGTGATTTGCCCACTGCTTGGTCCTGGGGAGTGCAAGGCCACAGTCTCTCAAGTGGGTGGTTTGCCCACTGCTTGCTCCTGGCGAGTGCCAAGCCACAGTCTCTCAAGTGGGTGCCTTCTTCCACTGGTTCTGGAGGGGGCCTTGTGCCCAGTGTGCTTCATCCTGGCGAGGAGGGGGTGAGTGGATGCCTTCTTCCACTGGTTCTGGAGGGGTCCTTGTGCCCATTGTGCTTCGTCCTGGTAAGGAGTGGGTGAGTGGATGCCTTCTTCCACTGGCTCTGGAGGGACCTTGTGCCCTGTGATGCAGATCTTGGAGGGTGCAAGGTCACAGTCTCTCACATGGGTGTCACACTTACAGTTTTTGCAGGTGCCAGGACGCACTACAGCCCATGGAGGCACGACTACACACTGCCTGCCGGCGGTGACGGCTGTTCAGTGGTGGCAGGGGCGGGCGGCGGTGCTGCCAGTGGTGGGGGGAGGCTCCAGCCCTTCCTCCACAGCCTCGAACGGCTGTCCACTGGGGCTGCTGCTGCTGGCAGTGGTGCTGGTGGCGGTGCAGGTGGCGGTCCTGGCGACGGTGCTGCCTGTGGTGGGGGAGGCTCTAGTCTGTCCCCCGCAGCCTCGGACGGCTGCCCACTGGGGCTGCTGCTGCTGGCAGTGGTGGTGGCAGTGCAGGTGGCGGTGCTGGCGACGGTGCTGCCTGTGGTGGGGGGAGGCTCCAGCCCGTCCCCCGCAGCCTCGGATGGCTGCCCACTGGGGCTGCTGCTGCTGGCAGTGGTGGTGGCAGTGGTGGTGGCAGTGCAGGTGGCGGTTCTGGCGGCGGTGCTGCCTGTGGTGGGGGGAGGCTCCAGCCCTTCCCCAGCAGCCTCGGACAGCTGCCCACTGGGGATGCTGCTGCTGGCAGTGGTGGTGGCAGTGGTGCTGGTGGCGGTGCAGGTGGCGGTGCTGGCGGCGGTGTTGCCTGTGGTGGGGGGAGGCTCCAGCCCTTCCTCCACAGCCTCGGACGGCTGAAGTGCCATGGCTGGTGTTGTTTGCCCAGATGCTGCTCCAGCACCAGGCTCCATATCCATCCTGCCTGCGGCGTCTGTGCCTTTCTCATTTCCCTAGGCAGCTGTTGTTCCCTTCCTGCCCTTGGCAGCTGGTGGTACCTCCTTGATTCTGTCAGCTGGTGTTGCCTCCTTGCGTTTGCCAGCCGGTGGTGCCTCCTTGCGTTTGCCAGCTGGTGCTCCCTTTTTGCCCTTGGCAGCTGGTGCAGGCACACTGGCTGTGTGGACGGGTGTCTTCACGGTGCCTCTCACAACTGCAGTGGCTGCAGAAACGACAGTGGCCATGGACTGGGTGGCTGAGGTGCTAGCCTGCGTCCTGACCACCCTGGCCTGAAGTGAAGGACGGGGGAGGAGGGGCAGGGAACAGGTCAAGGGTGGAGAGGAAAGGCTTTTTAGGGACACTGGGGCTGGAAGAGGGTGAAAGTTTGGGAGTGGAGGAAGAGGGAGTGGTGGTAGGAGGTGTCTCTGCTGTGTGTGGGTGCTGGTGCATGGGCTGGATGCTGTTGTGGGGTGGATGGCTGTTGGGTGTCTGAGTGCTTGTGTTTGTGTACTTTGGGAGGAGGTGGCACAGATACAGTGGGAGAGGGCACAGGGGACATGCATGCATGTGAGGGTACTGACTGCCAGTGAGGGGCGTGTAGTGATAGGCGTGATGGTGATGGAGGTTGTGGATGAAGATGTAGTGCATGCAGGTGTGAGTGGAGACGCTAATGAGAGGGTGGTGGATGACGAGGAGGAGGGGGACACAGTGGAGGCAGTGGATGTTGGTGTGTCTGCATCTGGATGATGCTTGTGTGAGTGCCTGTGGGATGAAGTGTGGTGCTTGTGTTTGCCTGAGCCACTTCTGTGTGTGGATTTGGGTGCATGCTGGTCTGAAGGTGTGCTTGGGATAGGCTGGGGTTGAGGGGAATGGGACTGGGTAGAGGAAGTTGGAGAGGGGAGGCTAGAGACAGGGACAATGACTGCCATCAGGGAGGAGGCCAAAGCCTGAAATGATCTCTGTTGGGCCGTCACGCCAGAGTGAATGCCCTCCAGGAATGCATTTGTTTGTTGCAAATGCCCTGCCAGCCCCTGGATGGCATTCACTATGGTTGACTGCCCAACAGAGATGGATCTCGGGAGGTCAATAGACTCCTCACTGAGGGCAGCAGGGCGGACTGGGGCAGGGCCTGAGGTGCCTGGGGCGAAGGAGATGCCCACCCTCCTGGGTGAGCGGGCACGGGAAACACGATGAGGGGCTGCTGGGAGGGAGGTGCTCGTACGGGGGTCGCGGCTGTACCTGTAGTTGGGGTGGCCACAGAGGTGCCGCCACCAGCAGGGAACTTCCATCGGAGGAGGTGTCGCTGTCCGAACTGTCCCCTCCAGTCTCTGCCGTGGTGCTCCCCTCGCCCTCCATCCCACTGGTGCCCTCACCATCAGTGGATTCGGCCTCATGGGCCATGTGGGGTGCAGCTCCTCGCACACAAGGACAGGGTGACAAAACAAAAAGGGGGATGGAAGAGACAGAGGATACATTTGGTCAATGCCAGCAACAACACCACTGTTGGCATACACAAAACACAGGGAACAGCTCTATGCACTAGGCCATGCACTACCAGTTACAATGCTAGTCACCAGGCCATGGAGTACAATGCCTAACCCCAATAGCAGGACAGCTGAAACCCACAGGACCCTGCCCAGTAGTAAATGCCCATCAGCATATTTGGGGTTGGAGTGCATGAGACCCTGCCCATCATGGAACCTACCCTGACATGTTCGCCCTGGCCTAGGGGAACCCACAGACCCACATCCCCCACCCAGATAACACCTCAACACGCGCAATTTTCTGATTCTGAAACTGTACTCATCCTCCTGTGGCTGCTGTGATGCCTTCAAGAGCCCATTCAACTCCGGATAGGCCACTACCAGGATGTGGAACATCAGGGGGGTCAGGGTATAACGGGCACCCCTTCCTCATTGGGAAGCCATCCCCAGCTGGGCCTCCGCCATCTTCCTTGCCCAGCGGCGCAGGTCCTCCCACCGTTGGGTGCTCCACCTGTCAAAGACCCCCAGGGTCCGTAAGCCCTTGGCGATGGCACGCCAAATACCCTTTTTCTGATGGGCGCTGACCTGCAGAAAAAGATACATAGAAAAAGGTATTAGTCATACCATCCGGCCTGTTACACTCATGGCCCACCATATCCCTCCCATCCCCTTACGCACAGACATTAACCACCATACATGCAGCACTCTGCCCAAGACCCCTCAGCCACCCCACCCTTACACGAGGCTTACACACACAGCGCTCCATTCATTCATGCCCCATGCATTGTGCTCATAGTGTACTCACCTGTTGGTCTGGAGGACCATAAAGTAAACTGTATTGGGGTAGGACCCCATCCACCAGTCTCTCCAACTCCTCCGAAGTAAAGGGAGTGGCCCTTTCCCCAGACACTCGAGCCATGGTCGCTTCCAGACACAGGTCACAGCAGCACTTGCAGTGTAGGTCCTCTCCTGTTGAAGGTCAGGTAGCAAGTGTGTGAACAGATAGAAAATGGTGGTCACGTCCGCGGCAGTGCGTACCGTCACCCCCGGCGTACATCACCATAGGGCTCAATGATAACCAATGAGGTGTTGCACGGCGGTCGTCGACCACCTCCCGCAATGGCGCACAACATCAGCGGAATTACATTTCCACTTGTCCCTCCACACAGGTCAGGCGGCCGCCATTTCAGGGGGGAACAGGCCATGGCACCTAACTGCGTCACAGCAGACATAGGCACATTTAAGGAACTACACATTCACATACTGTTTCTGTCAAAACATGCAAGGCATTTTACTCTGAGGATATGTATGAATATGACCATTTACTTACCATTTTTCACCCTAGAGTTGAACCGCTGAGGATGAATAGGAGATGGAGACATACCCCGTGTACAGAACCCTGGTGGACCTGGCAACAATGGAGGACAGGCACATTACCCTCACCTACAGACTTGATAGGGCCACAATCCAAGAGCTGTGTGCCCAATTGGAGCCAGACCTGATCTCACCCATCCGTCACCCCACTGGGATACCCCCTCTAGTGCAAGTCCTATCAGTGCTCCATTTCTTGGCAAGTGGCTCCTTTCAAGCGACAGTGGCCATGGCAGCAGGGATGTCACAGCCTATGTTCTCAAACGTGCTGACCAGAGTGTTGTCTGCCCTGATGAAACACATGCGCAGCTACATCGTATTCCCCCAGGTGGAGGATTTGGCCACAGTGAAGGCTGACTTCTATGCACTGGGACATATCCCCAACATCATTGGTGCTATTGATGGTACACATATTGCCTTTCCCCCCCCCTGGAGAAATGAACAGGTGTTCAGAAATTGAAAGAGCTTTCACTCTATGAATGTGCAAATAGTGTGCCTGGCGGACCAGTACATCTCCGATATGAATGCAAAGTATCCTGGGTCTGTGCATGATGCCTTTATCCTGAGGAATGGCAGCATCCCATATGTGATGGCTCAACTCCAGAGGCACAGGGTGTGGCTAATAGGTGAGCCCATGGTCCCTACCCAGTGTCTGTTGGTATATGGGTGTGGGGTTGGCCCTAAGGGTGAGTGTCTGGCTAACAGGTATCCCAGGTGACTCTGGTTACCCCAACCTCTCATGGGCGAACAAGGAGGGTCATTGAGCGTACCTTTGGCCTCCTGAAGGCCAGGTTCAGGTGCCTCCATCTGACAGGTGGATCATTGTGCTACTCACCCAAGAAGATCTGCCAGATGATCGTTGCATGTTGCACAACCTGGCCTTGAGACGCCAGGTGCCTTTTCTGCAGGAGGAGGAGGCTGGAGATGGTTGTGTGGAGCCTGTGGGCAGTGACGAAGAGGAGACAGAGGAAGAGGATGTGGACAACAGAACAACTATAATACAACAGTACTTCCACTGACACACAGGTAAGACACTGTAACCTCACCTTCCATTGCTGTTTTGTGAAGTGAATTTTCTCTGGCTGGCTGCTGTTCCCACTACAAAGGCCACTTATTGTACCCTTTAACATGTCTATTTGCATATATTTGTCCTCTCCTGTGGCTCCTGGTGTATAGACTGCAGCACATCACATGTCATAACTATGCATACATCACTGTACAGTCTTTTTGCAATGTCTACTGATTGTTAAACAACTACATCCTTAAATCATTTGACATACTCCATACTTGCTTTTTCCAAGGGTGTTTATTTCAATGCTGAAAAGTAAATGGGGATGTGCAATGGGCTTGGGTGATGGTGGAGAAAAGTCCAGGATAGGGTCCAGTCTCTTGGTATCACAGGTGCATTGTCCAAGGGGGCAGAGGAAGGGGAGCAATGTCAGTTCAAGGTGGACGGGGTGACAGAGTGGGACCCAAGGGTGACAATCAGGAGAGTCTTATTCCCTGGCAGGAGTCTTGGCAAAAGTCTCTGGCTTCTGCCTGGATCGCAGGGACCATTTGCGTGTGGTTCTCCTGCAGGGGGAGGGGTGCTAGTGGCCTTTTGTTCCTGTGGCGGGTCCTCCTGTCCACTGGTGGCAGCTGTTCATCGGTTTGGCTAGTGTCAGGAGCCCATTGGTGTGCCACTGCCTCCCTCCTGGTGTTGGCCATGTCTGCCAGCACCCCTGCAATGGTGACAAGGGTGGTGTGGATGTCCCTCAGGTCCTCCCTGATCCCCAGGTACTGTCCCTCCTGCAGCAGCTGGGCCTCCTGCAACTTGGCCAGTATCTGGCCCATGGTCTCCTGGGAATGGGTATGCTCCCAGGATGTTAGTGAGTGCCTCTTGGATAGTGGGTTCCCTGGGCCTGTCCTTTCCCTGTCGCACATCAGTCCTCCCAGCTTGCCTGTTGTCCTGGGCTTCTGTCCCCTGAACCGTGTGACCACTGTCACTGACCCCAGGTCCCTGATCGTCCTGTGTTTGTGGGGTTGCCTGGGGTCCCTGTTGTGGTGGACACACTGCTGACTGATGTGTCCTGGTGACAGTGGTATGGGCCTGCTGGGTGGGTGCTGTGCTGGTGTTTCCTGAGAGGGGAGGCTCTGTGGTGGTAGGGGACTGTGCCTGGGTAACCGACTATCCAGAGGTCCCTGATGGGCCAGGTTGGTCATCCATATCCAGGCGTGTAGAGCTGCTGTCATCACTGTGGACCTCTTCTGGGTGGGGACTGGATGTTGCTGGCACCTCCTCTCCGGTGACGTTGTGTGGGGGTCCTGTGGGTATGTAAACGCAGTGTTATGGTTACTGCGTGTAACATCTTGTGCATGGGTGTGTTTCCCTCTATGGTTGTTATTACCAAGGCAGCTTTGGCTTGTGTGAGTTGTAATTTGGTTGGATAAGTGATTGTCACTACTGTGCATGCTGTGGTGATGGATGTCCATGCAGGGCTGTGAGTGGTGTCCATGCATTGTTGTTGCATGCAGTGCTGGGTACTGGGAGGGGTTGGCTGTGATGGAGGGGTGTATGTGAGATAGTGGGGTGATGTGGTGAGGGTAGGGGTGGGTGTATGTGATGGCATGCAGGTAGGGGGGTGAAAGTAGTTAAGATTGTTCTTACAGGAGTCCAGTCCTCCTGCTACTCCTGCCTGGCCCTCAGGATGCATTATTGCCAAGACTTGCTCCTCCCATATTCTTAGTTGTGGGGGAGGAGATAGGGGTCCACCGCCAGTCCTCTGTACTGCTATCTGGTGTCTTGCAACCACGGAACGCACCTTCCCCCGTAGGTCATTCCACCTCTTCCTGATGTCATCCCTGGTTCTTGGGTGCTGTCCCACGGTGTTGACCCTGTCCACGACTCTCCGCCATAGCTCCATCTTCCTAGCAATGGATGTCTGCTGCACCTGTTATCCGAAAAGCTATGGCTCTACCCTGATGATTTCCTCCACCATGACCCTTAGCTCCTCCTCTGAGAACCTGGGGTGTCTTTGTGGTGCCATGGGTGTATTGTGAGTGGTGTGTGTGAGGGTGTGTGGGGTGATATGTTGGGGGTGTGTGCTGTGAGGTGCATGGATGTAGTATGGGTGATGGTTTTCTGTGGCTCTGGTTCTGTGGGTGCTCCTGGCGTGTCTTTCTCTCTGTTGTAAATTGATTGTTGTGGTAAAGGGTTGTGGGTAATGTGTGTGTGTGTTTTATAGTGGTGTGGGTGTGGTGTGTGTATGTGTGTCAGGTGTGTGTAGTTTGTATTGACCAATGTGGTGTAGTTTTGTAAGTGTGTGTGTATTTTGAGCCCGGCGGTATGTACCACCAGTGGTTCACCACGGCTGAATGTCCACCGTGGTGATTCGTGGGTCATAATGCTGTGGGCGTATTTCTGTTGGCGTAACGGTGTGGGTTTTGGTACCGCCATTTTATCACTGACCTTTGGCGTGGCGGACTTGTGTGTGTGTGTCTGTATTAGTGGCGGATTTCTATGTGTGGGTCATAATACGCGTAGCAGTATACCGCTGCGGTTGCGGTATGTTGGCAGCAGTCAGCATGGCGGTAAGGGCCACTTACCGCCAATGTCATAATGAAGGCCTTCATGTTTTACAGTGTAAACCAAATTTCCCTCTTACTGAAAAAAAAGTTGTTCTCATAGTGGCGAAATGCAACATAGCGAGACGCTCGGAAGCCAAGCCAGCACCAGAAGTGACAAACTGTGAAAAAGATATGGACTGGTGTATGTTGGTGGAAAGGGTGGTTCATGAGGCAAGGGGCTGCTCCAAGAAATGGGACAAAATATGGAGCGCATGGTGGTCCCATCGAGGACCCTCATGAAGGGACACAACACTTAAACCTACCAGGAGCAGTACCCCTGGTACACAATGCTAACTGTAAGATTGGTGACACATTGTTATAGTAAATGTTTGTTCAAACTAACATAAAGATACAAAAATAAAGTTGTTAAAAAGATGTGTATTAAATGATAAATGTAGGATGAAAATGAATATGATTTAATTACAGATGTTTCATGTGGATTAAAAAGAACACTTTTGTTTTTACCTTAAGCATAATCTTTAGTTCTGCAATTAAAAGTTTTAAACAACTATTTGTTGAAATTAACGTAACATGAAATAATAATTTCTACACCTGCCACCATAGAAAGGATGTTTCTAAAAGAAACGGTTCCAAACCTGGCACAGCAACCTGGAAACATTCTTCCAATTTACTAAAGTTAAATTTTTAATAAAAAAGTAATAAACACATAAAAAGACATGTTTGGAAGTGACGTTATGGAGAAAAATCACAAATGTGTACTTCGCTTATTTATCTCATCCTATAGTAATAATAATATAAACACAGCATGTACTCGGTCTGTAACATTCATCAACATAGCAGCTATGTACGGTAACTTGCAACACCTTTCACTTTATAATTTGAGCTAAAATACTTTTAAGGAGCACTTTCATTTATCTTAAATTTTTGGGCAGATTAACCAAAATTCACAACTCCTTGTGAGAACCGGGAAGATGATTTTCACTTAGTTTTGAACCGCTTATTGTTCAATGGAAAGTTCTGATCAAGTGTATAGGAAAGACCAGCAGACTGGGCTAATATTGCAGAGTTATCTCCAATATTACCTGAACCACATGACAAGGATCCTAAAAAGTATTTGTGGTCAGTCAGCACGATCTGCAAACTCTTAAACCGAGGATTTCCCGAGGAGGTGATATGCGATCTACGTGGCGATGTTGCTAAACATGGTAAACTTCATTACTGGTATAATCTTAGTTCTATAAAAATGATACATCTGAGAATATTGCACTGTGAGACATTCCACATGAAATCAGTTTGCAATAAACTCAAGACCGAAGACCAAACAATACAAAGGCTACAGATGCAACTGAGTCACAGCAATTGCAGCGTGTGCTGGATGAGAACCAGAGTGCATATTCTTGGGCATCAGACAAACCATCAGCAATGCAAGCCTCAGAACCAGGTTCTTCCAGTGTACTACTGATAAAAAGTGGGCACAAGAGTTACTTGCATTCTTGTACTATTCACTCAGACAAATGCGCCAGGGAAGTCCATTATTGTGGCTAAAGCAGCGAGAACTTGCAACTTATAACTAATGAGCGCATTGCTGATTCCCTTTAACAGTAGTTAGGTGATTTTCTCTACAACGATTCACTATTTTGTGTAGTCATTTACTGTGGTTAACAATTAGATAAGTTAATGTTCTGTTTCATTTGTTTTTTGTTCAATGGTACCACGTTCCCAAAGTTCTCTTTATTGTTTGCTAATAACTCTTGATTGTTTGCGAACTGTAAGCGACTTTTAAACAGACATTTGAATTAAAATTGAATATAAAGTAATTTCAATGAAACAATGTGGTACTGAAACCTTGTCAATGGAAGTGAGCACACAGCATGTCGGGCTGCATTTTGGACATCATGCAGAGTCAGTAAGATGGACACTATCTCTGTGAAATGGAGATGGATTGTCGTAGGCTGCCATGCATGATAGATTCTGCCAACTGGTAACCATCAAAACGTGCAGTCATGACATGACTCACATTCCTATGGGCTTGTTGTATCTTTGGATTTGTACTCTGTTCTCAAGAGCCATTTGTGACAGTGGAATATCTAGGAAAAGATGAACTGTATGTTAGGATATATGCATTTGTAGAGGCGAGGCCTTTATTCATGTCCAAGATCATTCTCTCCTACGTGCGAAGTAACTAAACTAGGAAGGTGAATGCTAGACATATTCCATAATGTGCAAACCACCGCTCTCAAGACACAGAGGTCAAAGAAGAAATAGGAATGTTTTTGTTGAGAAGATCAGCACAGGGATAAAACACACACAGTTCAAGAGATCAAATTACTATTCTTTGTTATTGGTTTCTTTATGACATGTAATTTGTGGTATCATTTTGACACTCACAAACATGTTATTACTAATAATAAGAGAACTAAAATTGGATCAGTTAAAGTTCACAAACTAAAAATGTAGAAAAGTGTCTCTTTTGGCATGGTTAACCCACCCCTCCGCTCTCCCCCCAATTTTTGCATGATATCTGATGCTTACTTGATTGAGTGCATGTTGGAATCCTGCTAACCAAGCCCCAGCACCTGTGTTCTTTCCCTAAACTGTACCATTGCTTTCGCAACTGGCACACAGCTTAGGGCCAGATGTATCAAGCAGTTTTGACCATTCTGTGTCTATAGGAAAATGTGTTCGTACATATGGCCCTTTATCCCTTGTAAAAGGTACCAGTTGTACCAAGGGTCCTGTGGTCAGAGAGGGTCCCTAAGAGCTGCAGCATGGATTCTGTTATCCTAATGGACCCCTCACCAAACACTGCAATTGCAGATTGGGTGCGTTGGTGGGGAGAAACAGGTAAAGCTGACATGGCATCCCTCCCTGGGTGCCATGTCCACAAACCACTGCCTGTGACATAGGTAAGTCATCCCTCTAGCAGGCCTTACAGCCCTAAGGCAGAGTGCATTACACCACAGGTGAGGGCATTGCTGCATGTGTAATATGTCCTCACAGTGTCTAAGTCCATTCTTAGACCCTGTAAGTGCAGTGCAACCATATTGAGTGCATGGGCTGGGAGTTTGTCATTATGCACTCCGCAGCTCAATGATGGCTTCACTGAATACTGGGAAGTTTGGTATCAAACATCGCAGCTCAATAAACCCATACTAATGCCAGTGTTGGATTTATTGTAAATAAGCCTTTGTGCTCTCAGGAGTCAGGGACAAAGCTTGCTCTAGGTGCTTCACACCTCCCCCTGAAGGAACAGCAACACTTGGCGGTGAGCCTTAAAGGCTCGTGCATTTTGTTTTGCTGCCTCCGGGCACTCCAGCGCCCCCTCCCCGCCCCCAAGACCAAGCCCCACATTTGGTGGCAGATCCGGCAGGAAAATTAGTAAACACCAAGAGGAGTGTCCACCCCAGCTGGGGCCACCACTACGGTGCCCACAGCAGAGGTGAATCCCTCCTGGCAGAATCCTCCATCTTGTTTTGGAGGGTGATAGCCAATAGGGCTCAGTATGTGCCCCTGCCTCCCGAAAGGGAGTGGGTACAGGAAGGCTGTAGCCACCCTCAGGGTCAGTAACAGCCCTCTGACCCACTGTAAAGTCCCCAAATCTAGTATTTAGGGGGACCCCTGAACCTTGCTCTTTAGATTCCTAGCGACCTAAAAATTAAGGACTGAAGAGCCATACTAGCAGTGAAGACTCCAGAGAACAACTGACTAGACCACAGCCCTACTGGCCTGACTGCAGTTTCAAGACTCCTGCTCCAAGAAGACGACTCATGCTGCAGGATCAGCTACCTCTACAAACCCCAAGAGAACTGCCTGCCTTCCCTAAAGGCCAAAAACTCCCAAGGACAGCAGTCCTGTCCACAAAAACCTCCAACCAGGACTCCAGAACCCTCTGGATCCGCGAGTACTGCCTACTCTGCACCCGACACCCACAGCTGGTGTCCAGGTGGCCCACCTGACCAGAGAGCGTCCTCAGGCAATTTCAACCTCAAGTGCACCCGGGGTTGACCCCTGCTGGCCACCACAACAGCACCTGCAGCCTGAATCCAGAGGGTCCCCTCCCCCCGACAGGATCCGGTGAAGAGCCACAATGCCTAAAGGTACCCCTGCACCCACAACCCCCTCACCTTGGGGAACCCAGCCGACTGTCCATCGACATCTAGATGAGAGCCTCAACTTACTTGTTCAGCCATTGGTCTTCTTCAGCAGACCCCCTGGACTAAGCCTGCATCCTCTTTGTGAACCCAGATTTTTCCATTGAAAAGCAACGGGCGCCCGATGTGGTGTTTGCACCCTGTACCAGGACACCCTTGCGCCACTGAGGGTGTGTGTTTGGTGCTGATTTGTGGCCCCCCGGTGCTGACCTAAATACTTCCGCTTCCCCCAAGGCCCGTGTCCTGAGACCCAGGTACTTACCAGCAAACTGTTCACTTCCGAGTGCCCCCAGTATCCATAGGATTCCATTGGGCGCTCAACACCAACTTTGACCTCTGCACCCGGACGGCCCCGTGTTGCTGGTGGTGCACTCTTGGCATCTTCCTAAACTTTGCCCTGTGTACACCTTAACTCCTGAAGACTGGGACCGTAAGTCTACTACTTAACTGTAAACTGTGTATATACACCTTTTACCCCCTAGGACTGCATTCCCTTCAATGAAGATTGCATTAAGTGTCAACTTTTGATATTGAAAAGTATTACTTACCTGAAAACTGTTTTCTCTATGAATTTCGAACAAAGGGCATTTGATACTTGAAAGTGATACATTCTTGAACCTGTACTTACCTGCAAAGATCCTTGTGGTTCTAGAAGTAAAGTAACAAAGTATATTTATTCATATATAAAACATTGGACTGGAGTTAGTCATTGAGAGTGTGCCTTAATGCTTGACTGTGTGTGTACAACAAATGCTTAGCACTACCCTCTGATAAACCTAACTGCTCACCCACATTACCACAAAAGGGCCCCTCAGCATAGTATCCAGGCATCAGAGCTTCTTTTTCAGTCTGGAAGGGGGTCACTCCATGTACTTTGCAGGGCACCCCACCCCCTCAAGTTTTGTTACGCCACAGCACCTGGCTATACAATTTAAGAACACTTTGAATCAATTACTCATGAGTGTACACTCTCTTGACTCCCCCGTCTGACGATGCACTTCCTGACGAAAACCTGCAAACGAATTATAAGCTGTAATGATTCCACACATACACCAAGCACACTTCTTACTGCAGACTATGCACCTACAGTCAAATGCACAATCTCATACTCCAGAGAACGCCATGTGCGAGTACACACACACAGTCTTCACTATACCTCTCAAAATTACATAATAGTGACTGTACACACACACACACAAATACACTTCAGTTTACTCAGACATTCTTCTTCATTGCAAGTCCAAAAATACACCATGAATGCACAGTCATGACGCCAACTCGTGCCTTTGCACTTTCTGAGAATACAATGTGAACTAAATATAAACTCTCACGCCCCACATATGGGGGGATACCTATCTGGGCAACAACTCATTTTACAGTGTCTCTGGGTCAAGAATTATCAGATACTCAAACTCCAGACCCGATAATTCCGGATATGTGAGTGGCTGCAGGCAGCTGCAGTACCTAGCCCTCTCCTTCTTTCATACTTTTCCAGATGGAAGGAGCAAAAAAAATAAAAATAAAAATTACCACCTATGCCCGTCTGCCACCCTGTCTCCAGGGCCAAGGAAAAAGCCCTTGAACCATTTACCCCAACTGCAAGTAGGGGATAAATGTCTGCCGACTTGAGTCAGTATACCCAGCATGCGGAAAACATGAAATCCCTGGTCCTCAGGTTATTCCGCATTCTAGGGGAAATAGCTTGTATTTCCTGTTAACTTATAAAGAGATACCCATCTGAATTATTAATTCCTGCTCTGGGACCACCATACGGAGTTAATGTGGAACTCGTAAAGAGAACCATAGTTTGAACTACACACTTTTTAAGGTATATACACTCCAGACTGAGCTGTCATGTTCACATACACAAGTACATATTTCAGACTATGCATTCATGATTACACACAGCCTTTATTATACACCTCAGAAGTACACACTCGCAACTACACAGGCACAACTACATTTCCAACTGCACCAACACTCATGACTACATACATCCTCAAAGCTACTGCACACTTTTCTGAATTCATACCTTCCAGCTACAATCCGACAATAACACACGCATGAATGCCCAAACTCATGTGTCTACTGGATTATACATTTTCAGACTAACTACTGTAAAGTACTCTAGACTCCATCTAGGCTCATGACTCTTCTCCCTTTTACATGCACACTAATAACTACATATATCCTGAGTATCACTCCAAACACATTGTCCTGATTCACACTCACAGATATATAGACATTCTTGAATACACAGTCCAACCTATAAATACTTCACTGCACTTCCTTACTACATGCCTTTAATTACACATTCACTCTTAAATATACTCACTCATGACCCACACATAGTCGTCCTAAGAATGCCCTCTGTCTACATACACACTACACACTCTTCTACTACAGACATCCATACTCACTCCTAAATATGCTTACTCACGATCCACACATGTTATGTTATGTTATGTTACATTATGTTTACTTGTAAAGCACACAACTCACCAGAGTGGATATCCTGACACTTAGAGAATCGGAAGCTGCCCTATCTTGGCCTATTGCAACAGCCAAAATTCTTTTTTTAATTTTAGACTAGCGCTAGTAGCTCCAATGAGAGGAGGTAGGTTGTCCTAGGCTTTAGACAACAGGTATAAAAGGTGCTGCTGGTTCTGGCTCTTTGTATGTGAGGGACGGAGGAAAGCAGAAGACTGATGAAACAAAGTTGTCTAGCAAGAGTGTGAAAGCTGATGCGGCTGTTGACATATGCAAGTCCTAGGTTCCACAGAGCTTTGTATTTCTGCCTGAATAGCTTGAAAACAATGCACTTGGGGATGGGGAGCCAATGGAGTTCTTTGAGGTGAGTGGATAGGTGGGTGCAGGGTGGGAAGTTGAGTTTAAGTCTGGCTGCGGCTTTCTGGATGACATGGAGTCTCTTGGTGAATTGAGTGGAGACTCCACCATTAATGCATTTACATGGTCAAGCTTGCTGGTAATTAAAACTTGGGCGATTGTGTGATGGGTGTTTAGAATAACCCATCTGCAGATTTTCCTGAGGAGCTTGAGGGTGTGGAAACAGGAGCAGGCGATCAAGTTAACAGGCTAGACATCGAAAGATGGCTGTCGATCACAGTACCTAGATTCCTAGCTTGGTTTGAGAGAGTGGGGACGGGTCCTAGTTCTAGTGACCACCAGGGAAGGACCAAAGTGAGGTGTTTTTTCTGAAGAGTATTGCTTTCAGCTTGAGCTTCAGGCAACTGGAATTCATCCAGAGAGTGACTTCTGACGTGCAGTTGATAAACTTTGCTTGGGTGCTGGGAGTGTAATTGGGGAGAGAGAGGTTGATCTGTGTGTTGTCGGCATAGAAGATGATTTTGACACCATGGCTATTGACGATGTTGGTAAGCGGGCCTTGTAGATATTGAAGAGTGTGGGGTTGAGATGAGTCTACAGGGATGCCACAGATAACACTGTATGGTTCTGAGGGGTAGGGGGCCAGGCAGACAGTGTGCAGCCTGTGAAAGGAAAAGTACCACTGAAATCCAATCTGTGAATTCCTGTCTCACAGAAACATTGGATGATGATTGGATGGGAGATAGTGTTAAAGCCCACGGAGAGATAGAGAAGGATGAGGGCCACATTGTCACCCTAGTCCATGAAGAGACGGATGTCATTGGCAACAGCGATGAGGACAGTCTGAGCTGTGGTTTAATGTGAATCCTGGTTGAGATGGGTCCAGGAGGCAGTTAGCATTGAGGTGGTGGCCAGTCTTTTGTTGATGAGTTTTTCCAAGACTTTCTCTGGGTAGGGAAGCAGGGAGATGGGTGTGTAATTTACTGATGTGTTTGGATCCGCTGTATATTTTTTCAGTAGTGGCAGGGCGGTGGTATTTTTCCATGTATCTGGGAAGGTAGTGATGTTGAGAGGGTCATTGGCGATCAGGGTGAGGTTGGTGCGGATGAGTTCAACACATTTGGTGAAGGCGAAGTGTGGGCTGGGGTCTGAGGGAGCTCCGGTGTGGACAGAGTGCATGGTGTCAGCATTTTCCATGGGTGTAATGGTGGGCCAGCAGGTCAGGGCGGTTTCTAGTGTGGACTTATGTTGGAGAGCTGCCAGAGCGGGGAGATCTTGCTGCGGTGCAAAGTAGTTGTATATTGTAGTTAACTTTTTTGGAAAGTACAGAGGAAGTTCTGAGCAGAGCCTGTGTGAGGGGGTGATGGTTATGGAGCTGGCAGCAAGTGACTTACATTTTTTCACAATGGATATTTCCTTTGCATTGTTGATCTGTTCAGTTAGGGCTATGTGTGGCTCCGAGTTGCTCGTGGTAGTGTCTGAAAACCTTTGTCTGTCGTTGCCATTGTGGGTGAGTCTCCATGGGCGCTTCAGCTGTTTGCAGTGGCACTTGGTGAGCCGCAAATTGTCAGTGTAATAACTTGCTTCAAGTCCGGTCCAAGGGGAAATAGTGTTATTTAGAGGGACCAGGGTATCCGTACAGGAGGTGATCACAATCTAAAGTATACACTCCTGACTACATCTACACTGCAGACTATGCATTTGTGGCTGCATACACAGTCTTCACTAAACAAGAAAGGAACATTATTCAAAATAATCAGGAACATTATTACAATCCCAAATACAAACTCTTTGCTAAAACATTCTGACTACATACCTTTGACTGCATACACACAATTATAGATACAGACAATCATGACTTCACACACTCTCCTAACTACAGACTCCCAATTAAACACAAACTCATAGCTACACAGTTAGGCACATATAATTAAACTACACACAGTAATTAAAAATACACACTCCCAACTAAACACACAATACAAACAAAACGCACACATTCTTAAATACATACCCTTGCAACTCTACAAATATCTTGAGCTCTCACCCAGGACAATAAACACGTCTGACAACACATCACAACTAGACACTTTTCTAAATATACACTTCATTAATGCTACTCCGCACACATTACTAACGACACGTCTTCTAGCTACAGACCTCCAAGCACACACACACACAAATATACTTACTCATGAATTCAGATACACTCTAGTTCACATACTCATGATTACAAAATCTTGTCTACGTACTCTTTGTTAAAGACACACTCCTAAAAATAACCCATCTAAGAGCACACTTCCAGCTACATATGCATGCTTCACTACAATCAAATCCACACATTCCTCTCCACACACAAGACACTTCTGACTTCTCACACACTCTCATACTTATACAGTAATAATTAGGTAGACTACTGAGTAGATACTAACAACTACACATATACTAACATATACACACTATCCTCACTACTGTCATGATCTATGGCTTGTGTTCACCTGTGTGGGGCAGATAGCCATGGAGACCCAGTCCTCCTAACTTCAATGGTGTTGGACTCTCCTGTTCTAGAAAAGGTCAGCAGTATACCCAGAATGTAAGCCTCAATTGGTGTGAGGGTTTGCAGCAGTGAGGTCTTCACTCTGTGAAACATGGAAATGGAATCAAGAAAAACAATGTTTGCCTGACCACAACAAGGCTTTCTAGAGACGTGCCATGGTGGCGCCATGTTAGATGGATTGAGTAGGAGTTTCTCATGGTTCAGAGCATTCTCTGCAAGGCAATCATGATCTCTTGGTAATTCAGACAGGAGACTGGTCAGTGCACATTCTACAAGCATTGTCAAGGAGCTTGTTCTCAGAGAAGTGTCCTGGATAAACATTAAATACCACTTTCTTATTGGCCTCATCCTTTCAAAGATTGCAAACTCTATACACTGGAGTCTTCCTTTTTAGGATTATAATCTCAATTGTACATATTCACAAGACGAAATAGTTAATCTTCTATGTTGTGTAAATGTTCTTTATATCATTTGATTCATGTATGGCACTACAGTATTGCCAGTGATGGGGACATAAAGGTATATTACCAGGACTGAAAGCACAATACTGATGAGTATTCATAATGTTACAGTTGATGAACTGTGTGTACTGACATTCAGTCAAATTACAGACTTCATTTTTACCTCACCGAAGGTAGTTGTAGATACAAGGACGTGTGTGGTAAAGTCCCATTTATTAATCATTTTTAAAAAAGGTTATTTATGTTTGTCAGTTCTATGAAGTTATAGAGTAATGAGCAGCCACAGAGATTGGGTTATAATGAGAGTACTATAATGTATATCAGATGCCATAGTGGAAATAAAGAACTGCAATATCATTGGTCAAATATTAAAATAATTATTTTGTGTAGTAAATTTCCACGTCTCTTCAGTGAAGATTGAGTCTGGCAATAAGAACGGGTGAGGTAAAAATATCCAAAGTTTCTGCTTCTCTCTGGAGTTCCATCCTCCTACCCTTCTCCCCCAAAATCTAATTTGGACCGGCAAAGCCACTCTTTGCATAGTTATCATCAGTTTCATTGACGTGTAGATATTAGGTTTGTTCCTTTTGGATCAGGATTGCTTGGTTGGTGCAACCATGATGACAACAGACTCTCCAAACTTGTTAAATAATTAATATGAATTTATTACATTTAGAATCATCTTCAACTACAATATCATCAACCTTTACATCACTGACATCAACAAAGAAGGAGATATCAAAGTACAGAAAAAATTAGAAGCATATAAAGATAAGTACAAACACACTTTTCTTTTAAACAAATGTAATAATAAATAAGCTGTATGTGTGCATGCTTAAAACAAATGTTAAAATGTTTGTAACAAAATTGTTAAACACTAAATATTCCAAAAACTAACTTAAAAAAACTCTATTGTCTGCCACTCTACTCCACTGCACTCTATGTCATTCTACTCTGCCCCATGCCACTCTATGCCGCTGCACTCTATGCCAATGCACTCTAAACAACTGTACTCTATGCCACTATCCTCTACTCTGCACCACTGTACTCTATGCCACTGCTCTCTGTGCCACTTTACACCACTGCACTGATACTACTCTGCAACATTGCACTCTCCACCACTGTACTCTACACCACTCTACTCTGTACTACTGCACTCTATGCCCCTGCACTCTATGTACCTCTACTCTGCATCACTCCACTCTATGTCACTGCACTCTACAGCACTATACTCTACTCTGCACTGCACCACTCTACACTGCTCCACTCCACTGAACTCTATGCCACGCAACTCTACTCTGCGCTCTATGCCACCGCACCACTCTGTACTACTGCACTCTCTGCCACTCTACTGTATGCCACTCTACTCCATTGCACTCTATGCCACTCTACTCTGCCCCACGCCACTGCACTTTAAACCACTGCACTCTACACCAGTGCACTATAAACAACTGAACTGTACCCTACTGCTCTGTACTCTGCACCACTGCTCCTATGCCACTCTATGTCACGCTATACCACTATGCCACTAACTTGTAGCCATGGTGAACAGCAGCCACTCTGGTGTATAACATGGCTAAAACATATTGGAAAAGCCAATAATTCTTGCACAGACTAGACCGATTAGCTTTGCCAATGTTTGTTTGTATTATGAGGTACAGAGGTCCCTGAAAGAACTGTGAATGTGTAAGTCCTTATTTTAAACATGCATTGCACACATCATAAAAAAAAGGTTGCTACAAAATGCGCAAATACATTTTGGTTAAATAAAAAAAGTCCTAAAATAAAGGTTAGAATAATATACAGTTTAGACCTAGTACTAACATTTTTTATAACAGTCCATTAAAACTGTGCACAGCGCACCTTGACATTTGACCTTGTTCTTTGAATGCGACGAGATAAGAACAAGATTTGCAGGCCTGTTTACAGAAAGAGAGCACTCAGATGGATATTGTAAACAAGGTTTGTGCGAGGGAAGGGAAAAACCCAAGCTGCATAGCCTAAAACAAATGAAGTCAGCAAATTGAAAGCAACAAAATGTGAGTTACAAACCACAAAGCCAATGGCAAGCAATGGGCAGAATGCATTCCCAAGGAAGCTCCATGAATGTACTTAAAGTGACAGCCGTGGGATACTTTGTGGGGAAAGTCCAGTATTTTAGTTCGGTCCATATCTTGCAGAGGTTGGCCACATCAATCACCCAGGTAGTAAGACGAGAAGACCTGGAGTGGTCTCCATGTTGCAGGACAGGTCTGTACACCCATTGTATCAGTTTGCCACCAGTCCCTATGGTGCAGAGTTTCTGGCACACCTCATGTAGGGTTAGTACTAGGTGGCAGACATGAAATAGGGCATTTAATTATTATTTAAGGTGGTTGTAAGTAAGGAGTCTGCCTCAAGGGTTCGGAAATTTAGTAGCTCCCCGTCCAGAAACAAATCACCCAATTTTAAGACACCTGCATCATGCCACTGATGGAGTTGCCCCGAACACATCCGTCCTGTGCGAGTGGGAAGGCTTAGGAAAGGTAGTGCAGGAGCACAGAGTTTCTTCATGTCAGTGAGTTTACAGGTTCTAGCAAGGCAAGAAAAAGAGGGGCATAATCCCAGATGGTGGTCCGTAAAATGGTCAGAAGGAAACAATGAGCAGTGAAGTAAGCCCTCCTTGAAAGTCTTTATGGATAAACCCCATCTCATGCAGGGGGGCGGGCAGAAAGCCAGAGGGCCACTCATTGGACCCGTGCAGCTGAATAATAGCGTTCTAAGTCCAGAAGGCCTAATCCACCTTCAGTCACGGGTAGCTTTAGAAGAAATGACAGACGAACAGAGGAAGGTTTTCAAAACAATACTATCATCGGCGTAGCACACCATCTTCATTAGTGCCATGTGCCCCTCTACAGAAAGCAGAAAAGGAGACCAAAAAACAAACTGGGTTTCAGAGGGACCGTGACACTCTGCCAATATTTCCATCCTGCAAATCAGTGGGAGAATGGTAGATATTAATCACTAGATATTGAAAGTTAACTGGTCCCCAGTTCAATCTGAGGTCTAATTGTATATAAAGGGGAAAACAGTGCCATATGTTAAAGAAACACTAATTACATTTTAAAATATTTACATTTTGTTTGTGCAATTTACATCCCAAATATTTTGAAGATTCTATGTGTACTTGACACATAGGGATAACCCAGATCACTAGTTTGGTTTTTGCTCAATTTGAAAACCATTTTAAGACATGGACAAAGCGAGCAATTGCCTTGCACAACCTAAGGAGTCTGGCTGCTGCTCATCCTTCACAAGCACGAACAGCAGACCATTGCACCAGAAGATTTTGCCAAGGTGGGTGGGTGCTGCTTGTTCAACCACTTGACAGTGCCTCTTCTGTTTCTTTCCTGTAAAAACTCTGATAACTTGGTGGACCCATCTTGTCTTATTTTAGGAACTGTCCCACCTTGTTCTTCTCTTCCTTATTTATCCAGTTCTTAGCAACAACCATTTGAATCAGTTGCAGTGGATCTCCCATTTGATTTCAACTTCATCCTCCTCTTTTATTATCTTTAATTGGTAGTCTGGGCTCCCAGTTCTAAGATAAATGTAGAGTCCCAGAGGGTACACTCTAGTGCTGTGAGACTACAGACAAGTTGTGGGTACCTCACATCCTGACATTAGGTGTGAGACTGTCGCCCACACCTTCTGCCCTGCCTCATTAAAAATAAAAATTAGACTTAGGTTGAAAGCCCATAAGCAGTTGGGGTGAGCCAGTTGTTTTTGTTCAAATTGTTGTAACTAACATAAGGTTAATTACCTTAATGTTTCCCAAACTGTTTGCCAGGGGTTTTAAAATGTTCAGAAACATAATCAAAATGTTGCTGTTACTTTCTCTTCCAGAACAATTGGGTAGATTTGGATAGGGGTGATGGCCTTGACACAGTGTTGAAGGACATTAATTTACTACTGAACAAGAATGTAATTTGACACCTAAATGTAGTATACCAGGAGGCAATCACAAATAGACCAGAGTGAATAAATAGCGCTATGTTAAAAAAGAGTAAATAAATGCACTGATAACATAGTGAGGCATGGCCTCTCTTGAGTGTTGTCTGTAAAACTGACTTTTGTTCTTGAATTTATTTCCTGAATTTTGACCCTTCATCCTGAATTTTTGTCCTGAATTTTGACCCTTTGTCCTGAATTTTTTACAGTCCTGTCCAGAATTTACCTCAATGCCAGGCGTCACCCTAGACCCAGTAACTCACTCAATGTGACTCTCTGGAGTGAGACTACAGGGAAGCAAAACATTTTATATAAGGGGATTGATACACTGTAGAGCTCCACTACCTATCATCCTCCGATGTAAACTAGATGTTACCTATAAGGCTGGTTATCATGTTAAATTCTGGGTAACTCAAACGCTCAAAAGAACAGCTAAGGTGAAATCGATCCTACTTACCCAGACTTAGTAATAAGAAGGAGAGATTGCTAAGTAGAGATCTCCAGGCAGGTAATTTATAAACAAAGAGGGAAAAAAACAAATATGAGTTAACAAGGGCCACATATACATGGGAAAAGGTAACACCCAAATAGAGATTTTGTAAACTGGCCAGAGTACTTACTTGAATCAGATACAAAAGTCACATACAGGAACTCCATACGCACCGCAGTCCCACCAGCGCTCCTGCGGGTTTCAAGAAGGACACACACCTGCTCCAGTGCCACTGGCGTCTATTTAAGTCAGGTTGCGCTCCACATGCTCACTAAGACTAGACATGTCAAGGATCGGCCAGTGCTACGCTCCACCGCTGAAGACTATTTATAAGTGCATACAACTAAACCAGAGGCCATCTTAGATGTACAGGGTCGGTTCCCGAAGCAGCTACTTATGAGGAGGCTTCTGACGTAATGTGATGGAAGATCCACAACAGAGGGACTGTTCTCTTATTATACATTGCCCAAAGAATTTATAGCGCTTTCCAAGACAGAGTACTTTCCATCTGGCAATACGAATCTTGTAGTAGCTATCTCGCTTTTACCACCCAAAACAAAGCGGCGGCCATAATAAAAGGTTAGCCTTACTGTTGGTAAATTTGACAATTCGAACTAGGAATATTATGCCTTTAATCAACAGGCGTTAACAATAAAAAGCAAGCATATCCCAATAAAGCTCATACAACTCAGGGATAAATTTGATTAGAAAGAACCAAAAATAGTTGGAGGTATTCCCAGGTTCACCAGTTTGTAAAAGGGGCTATCAACTTCTATAGGAGACCTGGAATCATACCTGCTACCAGGTGGGGTCCATATGCTTGGTCTTAAATGCCGGGATACCTCACAAACGTATGTGATTTCTACTACATAGTATGGGCTTGCTCAGTGGTTGTGTGGTTCTGATTGGAGACAATGGGCAACACTACAGAAATCAATGGCAGACCTCTGGCGGCAGATTTTTTTTTGGGGATAACAACAGACACTAAGAAGAACACATGGGTGTTGTGATTTATAGACCTAGCATACGTTGTGGCCAAGAGACAAAAGCAATGACATGGAAGTCCCCTTCTGCACCATTATTAAGCACTAGGCTTGTGACCTCACTAAATGGGTGGCCACCGAGATCATAGAGTGGAGCTCCTTAAGCGAGAAGGGCGATAAGGGACCCCCATAGATGTTTGGGAGAAGTGTATGGATGCGCTGGCAACAAAGTCAGATGAGAGGCTACCCTGAACTCACCTGCACAAGGGAATGCCGCTTGCTGGTGGCAGAGAGGGTGGGAGAGCAGACACTCTAGCTTGAAAAGAAACAGATGGGGACCCAGAACAGCAAGGAGGGTGGGACAGAGCACACTAAATTTTGCCATACACATTACAGGCCAGAAAACACCTCCTCGCCAGAGGAGACCCCCAACATGCCTTGAGGGTAGAACGGATGAGACTCCCAGGATTTGCAGGCAACCTTCAAGGGACAAACTTGACAGATACAAGAAAAAAGCCTGTCTAGTTCCACGAAATTCCACAAACTTTTCAGTTGTTGGAGTTCCATCAAATTACTTCTCCTTAGATTATTCTGGATAATATGATCATGCAGCACAGCAATTGATGCCCTAACACAACGTGATGTTGAGAGAGAGTGGGAGTGAAGCACAATTCAGAGGGCATACAGAGCATAGCAAGGTTGCTCACCTGGCATCCCACTAATTGAGTTCAGCATGTAATTCCTCCTTTCACTAGAGTTGCTGGATGTAAAGTCTATACTGCAAATATGTTGTGGCTCATTCCTTGAGGAAAATATGCATAATGATCTGTTTTTGAGTGAGCATGGAGGCACTCGGGCACTTCATTTGATGTCACACTTGTGGACCCCCATCTCACATGGGGAATTAAAAAATTTTATGGGTCTTAAATTGTGTATGGAAGTAATGTGCAAACCATTAGTACAGTCTTACTTACTAGTCTGTCACAGTTTGGCCAACACCCAGATTCCCATCTCTTACAAGCAGATATCATTTTTTAATTCTGCAACACAGGCAATTCACTGATAATGGTGCAGCATTGCCATGGAACCACCCAAAGCATGATAGATTGTTCAAAATTCAGCCTGTCATGAAACATTTCTTTCCAAAGTTTCCTAAGAATTATACTGCATGGCAGAATATATCAGTTGACGAGTCTTTGATCCTTTACAAATTTACACAGGGCTACTGTTGGGGAAGTATATTCCACGTAAGACAGCCTGATGTGGCATCCATATTTGTATGTTGTGCAAGCGTTGCACTGGTTACACCAGGGGTCTCCATCCTAATCTGTAATAAGAGCTAATTATGTTGAGAGGAAGTCATCCTGAGCCACTGGAATTATATGTGTTGTAATACCGACCACATCAGACATGATAACAGCAGTGGCCACAATAAGCAAAATTACCATAGGTGGCCACCTCAGTACAACAAGCAGGGTTGCTAGCAGCTAAGTAAAAAAGGCTTTATCAATTGGGAATGTCTCTACATGCACCAAAGTAATAATATGAGTAATAAGTCTCTTCAATACCTCAATTATGTACTCAGATATCAGATATAAATTTGACAATTCAAACACTTCCCTCCAAACGTCAGTTAATACAGCTCTGAAAATACACACATTTCCACTTCTAATGCACACTTTTCAGGTTTGGCATACATACATTAATTCAACCAAGCTAAAGTTTCTAATTTGGAAAGTTGGGTTGCACACAAGAAAGCTAATTACAGTACTTGGGGCGCTACAAGTAGCTCACGATCTACTCGTTGGAGAAGGTTGGGTTACACATACATTTGAAGAGAGGATACTGGAAAAAACTACAGGAAACTTCCTGCTGGTTACTGTTCATTATTAAGAACTAGTGGAAAGATTGTGTGGGATCAATCACATTATAAAGGTTACAACCTTATTTTTGACAACTTCTGTAGTGGAATACTGCGGTTAGGCGAGCTGTACAATGTTAGCACTTTGAAGTAAGGGACAATTAGAAGTCCCTGGAAAGTATTCCCTAAGGAGCATGTTTGTAAGATTCAGCAATGTAAGTGTTATGTGTATTTGTAAAGCGCACTATCACCAGCAAGGGTATCTTGTCACTGAGCAGGTGGTTGTGCCTAGCCCTGCCTAGGGTAACAGGATAGGTTGGTGAGTTTAAAAGCTGGGTCTTCAGCTTCTTGCAGAATTCAACAAGAGAGGAATATGCTCTGGTGTGTAGTGGGAGGTTGTTGCACACTTTAGGAACAATGTAAGAGAATGCCTATCTACCTGATCTGGTTCTGCATGTACATAGGATGTGTGCACGTAGGAGTCCTGCAGAGAGGAGGTATCTTGTTGGTTGGTGGAAGGAGGTGTGACTGTTCAGGTGGGTGGCCTAAGTTGTATAGTGCCTTTACTATGTGTGTGAGGAGTTTGAAATGAGCAAGTTTGTGTATTGGGAGCCAGTGGAGGTCCTTGAGATGTGGGTTCTATGTGAGAGGTTGAGGATGAGGCTGACTGCTGAGTTCTGGATGGTTTGTAGTCTTCTTGTGAGTTATTTGGTGATCCCAGCATAAAGGGTATTCCCTTAGTCCAACCTGCTGGTGACTAGGGTGTGAGTGATTGTTTCTCTGGTGTTGCTTGGGACCCATTTCAAGAACTTCCTCAGCATCTTCATGGTGTGGCAGTAGGATGCAGTGATGGTGCTGACGTGTGCAGTGATGTCCAATTTGCCATCGACGATAACTCCAAGGTTCAGTGCATGGGTGTGGGTCCAAGTTCAGCTGGCCACCAGTTGGTGTCTCATGGTGAGGTGTTCTTGGGAAAATCACAACTTCTGTCTTCTTGATGTTGAGCTTGAGCCAGTTGGCTTTCATCCAGTTAGAGGCTTCGGTAATGCAGGTGGTATTTTTGTTTATTTTGTTGGAGGTCTTGTCCCAGGGAGAGGGTAGAAGTTGCATGTCGTTGGCATAAGAAAGAATATTCTTGTGAACTCAGGTGACGTTCAGTAGAGATTTTGTGTATGCGTAGAAGAGTGTTGGGCTGAGCGATGAACTTTTGAGGCACTCTGCAGATGAGTTTGCGGTCTTCCGTGTAGTATGGTGTGTGTGCTGACAGCTTGTGTTCTATCTTCTAAGACAAAGCAGATCCAGCAGAAAACAGGTCTTTGTATGCTGAGCTCATGCAGGTGTCTGATGAGGAGTGATGTGAGACCATGTGAAATGCTGCAAAGAGGTCCAGCAGAATGAGGGCTGCTGTGTTTCTTCTGTCAAGGATCATGCAGATATTGGCTTTGGAAGCGATGAGTGCTGTTTTTGACCTATGGTTGGGCCTAAATCTGGACTGCGTGGGGTCCAAGGTGTTGGTGGTTGGTGAGGCAGGATTAGTTTCTCTAAGACATTGGTGGGATATGGTAGGAGGGAGACGGGTCTGTGGCAGGAGAGCATGGCTGTGTCAGCGAATGTTTTCTTGAGCAGAGACATGACAGTTGTGCTTTTCCAGGTGTCCACAAATGTGGCTGAGATGATGGAGGCACTGAAGATGGTTGTTAGTACTTTGCTGATCAGTAGGAATCCTTTGGTGAAGGCATGATAGGGGCAAGGGTCAGATTGGGCCCCCCTTGGATGGTCTTTATAGGAGCAGCAGTTTCTACAATGGTGATGAGAGGCCATGAGGTGAGGGTTTTTTCTTCGGCTGTGATGGGATGTTGAGTTGCAACTGTGATGGGGTCCAGTTGAGGATTGAACTAGCCATATACAGAGGTGGATTTGTTACAAAAGAATTCCAAAAGTTTGTTGCAAAGGGCTTTCAGGGGGGTGATGTTGCTCAATGGGGCAGAAGGTGCAGTGAAATCTGTGATGATGATGATTTCCTTGCTGCTGTTTGTGCCAGTGTGGATTCAGCCTGCAAGAGCTAGGCACTTGGGGGGTCATTCTGACCTTGGCGGTCCATGACCGCCATGGCGGAGGGCGGCGGAAGCACCGCCAACAGGCTGGCGGTGCTTCCTGGGGGATTCTGACCGCGGCGGTAAAGCCGCAGTCAGAAAAGGGGAGCCGGCGGTTTCCCGCCGGTTTCCCGCTGGCCCAGGGAATCCGCCATGGCGGCGCTGCTTGCAGCACCGCCATGGGGATTCCGACCGCCTTCCCGCCAGCCTGTTCCTGGCGGTGTCCACCGCCAGAATCAGGATGGCGGGAACGGGTGCCGTGGGGCCCCTGGAGGCCCCTGCACTGCCCATGGGCAGTGCAGGGGCCCCCTAACAGGGCCCCACAAAGATTTTCAATCTGCACCCGTCGCACCCCTTCAACTCCGCCGGCTCCATTCAGAGCCGGCTTCATTGTTGAAGGGGCTGTCCCGCTGGGCCGGCCGGCGGTCTTCTGGCGGTCGCCCGCCGGCCCAGCGGGAAAGCCGGAATGGCCGCCGCGGTCTTTTGGCGGGAACCGCTTGGCGGGCGGCGACTGCCGACCGCCACGGTCAGAATGACCGCCTTGGTGTCCTATTTCTGCTGGTGGTAGCACCTGAAGGTGGATTTGAAGATGTCTTTATCTGTGGTGTTTTGACTTGTTCTCCAGTTGTGCTCCAGTGCGTGCATTGGCATTTCGTCAGCATGAGTTCCTCTGCATACCAGCTGGCCTGTGGTTGGGCTCTTGCTGCTGTGTTGGGCTTGAGGAGAGCCGGGTGCTGGTGCATAGAGTGATTCAGCTGTTGAGGTTCATGATGGATTTCAGCAAGTTGCTGGTGTGCTCGGGTCATTGTGCAGAGAAGGTAGAAGCTCAGTCCTCCTTTGTGATTCTTTTCCATCTGCAGCGGGCTGGACCAGTGGTGGCAAGTCTGTGATGGTGCGGAGTAGGTATGCTGATAAAGTTGAGGGTGTGGTCTGTCCAGGTCAGAGTTTCTGGCTTATCGACTGCGATGTTGCCAGGATTGAGGTGCAGGCATTGATGATCAAGGGTAATACAAAGTCTGTGATGTTGCTGGTGAAATTGGTGCTGAGTCCTAGTGGTCTGTATACAAGGGTTTTGCCCGGGGGAAGTTGGATGTGATGTGCATCTTGAACATGAGGTGTTACATGTAGCTGGTGGGGGTATCCCTGTAGGTGGTTCAGCTGATGGTGTCTTTGAATATGATGGAGACTTATTGCCTGGTGATCTTGTAGCTGGCGGGGCTGGCTGAAACAATGACAGTTGAAGAGATTGGGTTTAGCCGGGTTTATGTGAGAAAGGGCAGGTCCAGAGTGTGGTCTTTCAGTAGGTTCCATATCTCTCTGGCATGTTTGGTGAGCAAGCGGTGTTGAGGAGCATGAATGGAAATGTGGTGACTTGTATGGGTGTTGGTTGGTCTGTGTGAATGTGTGCGTGAGGTTGGTATGTGTGAGTGTGAGCAAATGGGTTTCTTTGGTGCTGGAGTGGTGGGTCTAAGTGCATTTCTTTGCATTACAATGAATTGCTAGCTTTGAAGCTCTCTGATAAACAGGAAGTACATGTGCTAACTATAATTCCGAGAGTTTCTCTGGTCATGATTTGTCGTCAGTTGGCTGAACTGCATAGTCCAACTGTATACTTGATAATAACAAGGACACAGGTGGAAATTATAAAACTGATCATCCACTTCAGTCGTGTGGTGCAGCTCATAAAACTTGCATATAATACAAGAACTTGGCTAGCCATCTGATCCAATTAGCAAGGTACAATGCATATGTTGTCTTTCGTCAGAATACCACTGGAAGAATGAAGCCCTTCCTTCACTCTGAATTGGCCATTATTATTAGTCTCAGTGCTGTAGAAGCTATAGTCTCTGCTTCATCTATTGCGGAAAATTTTGCAAGCCAGAAGAATCAACACTTTATAGACAGCATTCCTGCAACAGAGAAAAAGTGTCAACTGTATTGAAAATACAGAGTTTGACAAAATTAGGCAAGAGGCTTTGTACTACTGTACCCAGTGCCCATTTAAGCTACGTATGTGCTTTCCAACTTGCTTCAGCTTGTACCATACAAAGTTGAAATTCTGGGAAACTGAAGTGGAGCAGTCAGTTTGAGGCTTAGTTTCTGACTTTAAGTGGCCGTGAATGGATACATAACTACCATGGCCCATTACTTGACTTGCCCATGCTACCTTTCAAAATGTTCCTACAGAGTTACAAAAATCTCAGGAATAGTTTTCATCCAAAGAATTACCATAATCCAAAATTGTTTCTATTCACTAACCATATTTGAGCTGTATTGGAGCCATTGTGTGTTTACTGACTCAAGTAAGTGGATACACATTGGTCATACTTGTGACCTTATTGCTAGTGTTGCCCATTTGGCCCTATGTAGTGTTTGATGGACATGGTACTCCTCTGAAAACATAGATATATTCTACCCGCCGTATTACAAATGCATTATAGTCAGTAGGACTCTAAATGCATTAGACAAGACATCCACCACGTTTTGATGGTGTATCCTCTTTTTCAAGTTCTATTTATAGCCCTGCATCTTTGTGGAAATGTTTTTTAAGCATTTAAAGAGAGTCTTCCCAATGATATTTATAGAGCATTTGACCACCAGTACCTGTGTATTTGACCACCCGCTTGCACCTAACTCTGTTATATTAGTTATTTCAGATTTTCCATCATCCCTTCATCCCCAAAGTCCTGGTGAGACTCTCATACATGGACACAGAGTTGAAAATGGTTGACAGTACTAAGTAACAAACAAGCGCTTCTGCAGCTATGGTCAATGGTCTATTATAAATTCAGAATTTGTTTGCCACACAAACACTTTTTTTTATTTCACATTGATTTGTTATTTATGACTGTTTTGTTGTGTCTTTTCACATGGGACACATTGCACTTTTATTTAGACTTTGTGTTAATTTTTGTTACATGTTAATTGTGGATAAACAATCTTTTGTGTTGAGGAGCAAGTATGGTCACTAATCAACACTGAATTTATTGCCTAAGGTGATTTTTGCCTTTTATTTAAGCATTTGGGTCATACAGCAGACACCTAACACACGCTCCAAACCTTTGCAGGTGCCTACTGAATTCCTTGTGGGTCTCTTAATCACAGCCACTGGAATTATGTGATTGTGCGGCCTCATTTTTTGTAAAGATATGGATTTGCCATATTTGCCACATAATCCATCATCTGCTGCATAATCTTAACAAAAAAAATTGTTTCTAGCTCAAACAGATCAAACATTACTAAAAGCGTGGCAATATGTGTTTGCTCAGAGTGGAAGACCCTTCACAAAGATTAACTGTTCATCCCTCAGTTGCTTATTTCAGTTTTTGGTTGTTAAACGTACTAATGAGTTGAAATCGTTACCCAGACAATATTACCAAGCATACAAATAAAAAAATAATGAAGTAGTATTATCAAAAATTGTGCTGCATCATGCCTCATAATCTTCCTTTTCTAGCTGCATAATTTAGATCATCATGCTGCGTTATTTGGTGCTCCTCTGCCGCATAATTACAGTAGCCCCCTGCTCTTAGCTATCGCTTTAACTTTACTTTAATAACAGTGATCAGTACTACCAACAGTGTGAGGGAACATCAATGGGAGCCGTTTTTGCCCCGAACCTGGCAAATATCTATGTAGATGCTTTTGAACATCAGTATGTTCTGTCAGAGTCCAGTCCTTTTAGGCCCTCCATCAAATGTTGGGTAAGGTATAGTAATGATGTGTTTGTCATCTGGGGTGACTGTCCAACTAAGTTGGAGGAGTTTGTGACTTGCCTTGACCAGACACAAGAAAATTTACAATTTATATGTCAGCATGACAATTAAAAGATTACCTTCCTAGATATTCTAAGCAAACATTATGAAGGCACGTTATTTACCACACTTTATAGAAAACCCACTGAAAGGAACACACTTCTCATATACTCCAGTTTCAACCCTAGGGCCCTGAGGCATAGCCTACCTTCTGGCCAATTCCTCATATTACAACTGAATTGTACCCATAAATTGACTATTTTAGGAAGGCTGATGTGTTACAGAAAAGCTACTTGCTATAGGCTTCTCTAAAAAAATAATGAGAAATGCTTTAACACAGTGGTTCCCAACCTGTGGTCCGGGGACCCCAGGGGGTCCGCGAAGCCTTCTCAGGGGGTCCGCAAGAGCTTAGAAAATAAAAAATATTAACAAATATTGACAAATTAGGACCCCTGTTCCAGTAATGACTCAGGCAGGGGTCCCTGGATTCCAATGATGATTCAGTGGGGGTCCTTGGGTTCCAGTAATGTTAAAGTGGGGGTCCACAGAAACCAAAAGGTTGGGAACCACTGCTTTAACATTAACCTCGTACACTCAGAGAAGAACCTTTAAAAACGAAAGTGAAGGATAGTAGAATACTATGTTTGTCCACCTTTTGCTGCCATATAAATAGGATCACAGCATCTACCAGAAACACTGGCACATCATGCAGAGTGTTGACCCTACAATAGATCTACCATTACTTTTGTACAAAAGAGGAAAAAGCATCAAAGACCATTTTGCCCACTCTGCGGACCATAGGATCACCAACAGTAACACACTAGACCACATGTGGAGATGACAACCGGTGAGAGGGCATTATAAGTGTGGATATTGTGTAGCATGTCAGTTTACAAACAACACAAAACGCTTTGAGAATAACAATATCAGTATGGAATTAAAATATTTCACAAACTGCAATGCACCTAATGTTGTGTACTGTATTTGATGTCATTTCCAATTGATCTACTTTAGCCAAACTACCCAACAAGTAAGGGGCAGCATCGAAGTAGGATTCGATGTGGTACTGCCAACACCCTGTTGATGGCCCACTATATGGATGCAAGCGCAGACCTAACTATTCAATTGGCAGGTGCTGGATGTGACACATTTACCAAACAGGGGAGGGGACCTTGCTCTAATCCTACAAAGACTTGAATGTAAATGGATCATGATGTGCGACTCAATTGAAAAAGGACTGAACTCAACAAAGGAATGGCATGGATATGTGTCTTTGTTACAAAACTGAAAATGTCCCTATGTGATGGCCAATTGCATGAATTGGTATGAACTGTACAAATTGCCATACAGAGACCTCCCGCATGGGGATCATTTTTAATATGGTTCAGCATATGTCCAGGATTATTCTGTTATATGTTACTATTGTTGTATAGTACTCATTGTGGCTTTATATTTATTTTTCTCTGTCAAATGTTTATATGATTTTCTTAGGAAATCTTTCACTTTGTGATTTTTATTTTGTTTTCCCATTTTATGACACGCAATAGTAGAGACACATTACAGACATTCTCCACCGTGTCCTTATACTCCACAAGTGCTTTCCAGTTACAGACTGCTGACAGCTGCACTCCAAGCCTCATTTTGGAGGCTATGACTGATCCTGTCTGAAGAGCATACCAAGCTCTGGAAGTTCAGACGAACAGTGGCGGTCATTGTACTGCGCTGCTCCATCGCATTGGGAGGAATCATTTCTCCACCTTGCCTGCCCCATAGTACGGATAGCTGGCTCTGTTCTCTTACCACAGGAACCTGTTTCTACGCCCATCCTCGGAGGATCATGATAAGTCGATCAGACGTTTTCACGCAGGTTGTTCCCTCCTCAGTAGTAAACCCTTAACAAAGGGATTGTTGACTCGATTATGCAATAATACTCAAATATCTAACCATATGATTAACCTTTACAGTTAGTACACTTCCCCTGAGTGAGCATATTATTATCCACACTAGGGCAAGCGCTAATCCTACCACCCTAAGCTGAGTCCAGTTATACCTTCCAACATAGGGCACTGGCAATTCTGGTAAACTTGGTAACACGGTGTGTGTCCGCAGTGCATATATGACCACCTGCTTGCACCTAACTCTATTATAATAATTATGTCAGATGTCCCATCATCTCTAAAGTATTGATGAGACCCTCCTAACTGTACACAGAGTTAAAACACCATCAACAGTCTCACAGGGGTGCTACGGCCTTCTGGGCTACCCCAGCTGCGTAACTAGCATATGGCAGGACACCAATAATTTCACGCTGACACTGTTTTGCTGGTATGGGTGTAAGACAACATGCGGTCTACAACCCCTTTATTATATAGCCTCTGGCCACACCTGGCTGGGGGTGCACAAAGGTGCTTATCCGGGGCAATGAACCACCACTGGAAGGTCCAGGTGGCTCACTACATCACTCCCTAACTCAGCATGAAACTTCACCTTTGAACTTGGCTCACAAAGTCTTTGACTTGCGGACTGGGCTGCTGATTCGGCCTGAGGTTGTACTGCTGATGGGGGGCGTGGCCAGCAGCCGATGAAGCTGCACGTGTAGAGCGGCTCTCCGAGGCCGAGAACGGGACCCGGACCGAAACCTAGCCATCAACAAGCCCCGAAAACCCCATCAAACTCGTTCCCAACATTGGCGGTCCCCTGAACAGAACTAGGAGCAGTGGCGGCACTCACAAACAACTAAGAAAGAAGAAAATACGATCGAGCCCCAGAGCTCCAGAAAACCAAGATGGCGGCCGCATGGGGAACCGGGCCCCACATTGCAGAAATAACAAAGTTCTCCGCCCCTAAGACGCGATCTCGACAACCCGACACCCCAAACTGATGCAGTGGGGAAGCGGCGACCCTTAAAGCAACATTAGGAGAGAGGTGAGGAGCAGCAGCGTGAACGTATCGGCACGGGGCCCGGAGGCCTGAAAATCCAAGGCGGAATTTGCACCGGGGCGTGGGGGCACACTCAGACGCCAGGCTCCCGAGGGCGGCGGCGCCCACTGGGAGCCCCCATCCTGACACAGCTGGGAGCTTACAACATCAACTGGGAACCTGAGTGGCAGACGGGGCCCATCCGCGGCCTAGAACAGGATTGCAACCCAGATCCCGTGAACCCGAGCGACCAACCACCCGGAGACCAGAGAGAAGACAATGGAAACGGGGGAACAAACTGAGTACTCAACCAACTCAAGCGCAGTGAGTAACCAATGATCCAAGCACCTCCTAGAGGCAAAGCCCCCCCCCTTGAAGGGCCCCCAAGGGACTACTCCAGAATCTCCACAGTAGCGACCGGGCCCCAACATCAGAACTAATAACATTAGCATAAACCAGCCCACTGGGGGCCCCCATCCAGACACGGCTGGGAACTTGCGGCACTGACTGGGACCCTGAGCGAACAGGAGGAGTCCATCCACGGCCCTGAACGGGATTGCAACCCAGATCCCGTGAACCCAAGCGTCCAACCTCCCAGAGATCGGAGAGACGGCAATGGAAACGGGGGAGCAAACTGAATACTCAACCAACCGCAGTGAGTAACCAATGATCCAACCACCTCTCAGAAGCATAAAACCCCCCCCGAAGAGCCCCCGAGAGACCATTCCAGAGTCAAATCGGTAGCGACTGGGCCCCAACATCAGAACTAATAACATTAACATTAACCTACCCAGCCGCGCACCGGCCTAAGCACCCCTGTCGAACTAAGAGAATTGCAAGCCGACTGCAACTTATTTTGCCCACCAGCGCCCCAGTGGGTGGCCCCGCCGCGTTGAGGGCTGCACAAAACGCTAATCCCCTCGCTTAAAATCCTAATAATCTATCTGACAAAAGTAACGACCTAACGAAGGTGTGCCCTCCGAAGACCATAATCGGACGCCCTTATCCTAACCTGCCGCAAATAGACACCCTCACCTCTACCAATACATGATAAAGCTAACAAAATGGGCAAGCCCAAAAAACGTGATGGTCAAGACCAAGAAGAACCAACGGCAGACAAGATGTCCGGACAGCCTCCCCACTCGGCCTCCCAGAGCACAACAACTCAACAAGAAACAACCCTGGATACAATCCTACAAGCCATAAGGGAATCTCGCGAAGCACTCGAACAAAAAATAGATAATCTAATGGTGGACTTATCACTGCTGAGAGACGATCATCGAAAACTCACAGAAAGAGTGGGGGCCACGGAAAAAACATTAAACGTGTTGACGTCCACTCAAAAGACATTGACTTTAGAGACGTCCAAATTAATATCCAGGATCAAAACCCTAGAATCCAGAGCTGAGGACGCCGAGAATCGCTCCCGGAGGAGCAACCTGAGAATAATCGGAATACCGGAAGGTATGGAACTCTCAGCAGCGAACACAGAGTCATTCCTAGAACAATGGCTCAAAGACACAGTCCCGCCGGAGGGCTTTTCGGCGTTCTTTGCGATTGAAAGAGCACACCGAGTCCCTGGCAGACCCCCTCCACCGGGATCCAGACCCCGCCCGATAGTAGCAAAACTACTGCACTTTAAGGACAGGGACTATATCCTTTTGCAAACTCGTAATAAAGGGGACTCATACTAGACAACCAGCGTATTATGGTATTCCCCGACTTCACCAAAGAAACTCATACGCAGAGAGCTTCATACAATATCCATAAATGAACCCTGCGCGAGAAAGGCATCAAATACGCACTGCTCTTTCCGGCTAAACTGAGAGTTGAACACGAGGACAAGACGCACTTTTTCTCAACCCCACAGCTGGTAGGAGATTGGCTAGAAACCCTAAACATTACATCGTTAAGCGAGCCGAGTAGATCATCCCGCGCCCATGGCAGGAAACGGGGTAGATCCTCTAAAAGAGCACTAGAAACTGCACCCTCCAGACACCAATCATTACAAGGAATGCGCAAAGCAGTAGATGCAGCAGCGGCCTTGAACAGAGGAGCCCCACTCCGCTCGCAAACCTCAGGTGATGCCTCAGACCATGACTCGAGCTGCGGGAGTCTTTCAATCTCATCCCAAGATACTTGCACTAATCTACCAAAATTGACCCCCAGAATGGCGGAAGAACTCAGCTAACTCCGCAAGAACCTGTCAGTGATCACCCAATTCACCAAGCGATCACCCCCTATATACAACCCCTGTAGAAGTGAACCCTCTAGGCAACCACTAGGGTGTAGTAAACCTCGAACACTCACTCACAGGCAGCAAATATACTTCAGCCGGGTCCCCGGAATGTCCTGGGGTGTAAGCTCTCGTCCCTGACGCGCCTCCCACCTCCAATAGGAAATAGGATAATTTGTATGGTTTGGACGGGGAAAGTTTTGTTATCCGGTCCTGGGGAGAGGGAGTTGGGGCAAGTTCGAATTAGAGGTGGGAATGGGACAATTCATGCAAACACAATCACTTTAGAAGGCAGATCTCAAACTAAATATAGGTCAACTAACTTAACCCCACTCGCCGCAGAGCCCGTGAGTAACTCTGCCAACACAAGCAAGATCAACCAAGATAATGACTACTCACTATAAAATAATAACCTGGAATGTAAGAGGCCTAAACAATATGTCCAAACGATACAAAATTCACAACTACCTCAAGCGAAGGGGAATACACATAGCCCTACTACAAGAAACTCACCTGACAGAGCAGGAAGTTAAAGCCCTTAGCAAAAGATGGAGAGGTCAAATAATTGCCACTAACTACTCAGCCTATGCTAGGGGAGTTCTTATGTGGATCCGTCCCGGGGTCCCTTTCCAAATACTCCACAAGGCTATTGATAAAGAGGGAAGGTACGTGATAGCAAGTAGAAGAATAGGTGGCAGAGAAGTGACAATAGGAGGAGTATAAGCCCCCAACCACGACCAAGGTAAATTCCTCGACAGATTATCGCTAGAATTAGGTCCTCTTCTGGCTGGCACAAATATAATCGGAGGGGACTTTAACTGCATTACTAGTAACACCCTGGACAGATCGCACCCCCCAGTATCACAATCCCAATCGCTGAAAACGGCGAAGCAATTCATAGAATGGCAACAACACTGGCAATTAATAGATTGTTGGAGAACACTTAACCCACACTCTAGGGACTACTCATACTACTCACCAGTACATGATCTACATGTTAGACTCGATTCCATCCTGGTATCCCCTGAAATACAGACCGACGTGGTATCCACGGAATATCTTAGCCGAACGATATCTGATCATAACCCCTTGATAGCTTCACTATCCTGGGGCAGAGAGAGACCGACAATGCCAACTTGGCGCCTCAGAGCGGAAATGCTCGAAGACGAATCGTTTAAACATACATTACACACAGCTATTGGAGAATTTTTCAAACACAACAAGGGTACAGCATCTACTAGATCCATTGAATGGGAAACTTTTTAAATAGTTATCCGAGGAAAATGCATTGCTGAAAATATAGGTGCCCGAAAGTCAATCGAAGCAGAACTTCTTCAACTGGAAGACTCTCTTAGAGACCTGGAAAGAAAGTGCCCCACACAACCTAACTTACACACTGCAATAGTGGTTACTAGGACGAAAATTCACGTAGCTGCTAATACACTTGCCCGCTTCGATTATAAACAACACGTAACCAGACTACACTCAGAAGGGGACAAAGCTAGCGCTTTACTTGCCTGGCTCGCGCAACCCCCCAAAAAACAAACTGCAATAGTCGAAGTTGAAAACTCACAGGGCACACACGTCTACACCCAAAAAGACATTAACTCTGTCTTCCAAGAGTACTATGCACTCTTATATTCCCCGCCCCACCATAACACTGACCCCTACCCAGTTACGTGAATTAGAGACCCTCACCACACCCAACCTGTCAACAGAAGACATTTCGGCTCTAGCGACACCTATATCGATCACGGAAATAAAAACTGCAATCCAAAGTATGGCCAGGGGTAAAGTCCCAGGAGCGGACGGACTTCCACTAGAATTTTACCACCAGTATCAAGACCTACTAGCCCCCCACCTCTGCGCATTATATGCAGAAGCGTGGAATAGTAACTCCCTCCCCCAATCCGCCAACACTGCTATTATGATCCCCCTGCTGAAACCAGATAGACCCGCTACAGACGTCCGCTGTTATCGCCCCCTATCAATGCTCAACATAGATTAAAAAAAATTAAGCCGGATTTTAGCTGACAGATTACTCCCCCATATGCCCTCATTGATTCATCAAGACCAATCGGGTTTCATACCCAATCGTAGCACATCCCAAAACATTAGACGCCTCATATCAATACTCCACTCTTTGCCCCCAAACTTACCACAAGCGGCGATCATCTCGGTAGATATAGAGAAGGCATTTGATAGCTTAAGATGGGACTATCTGGAACAAGCTATGCTAAAGCTGGGGCTGGGCAAAGGATTTGTAAAGTGGACCAAACTATTTTATACTAACCCTACTGCAAGAGTAAAAACAGGCAACTACATATCCCCTTCGTTTCAGGTTGGCAGGGGCACAAGACAAGGATGTCCATTATCCCCCCTTCTTTTTGCAATCGCAATAGAGCCCCTAGCGCATATGGCAAGAACAGGCCTCTACTATAGGGGCATCCCAATAAATAATTGGACCCACTACATCGCATTATACGCAGATGACATGTTGCTCTTCCTACAAAACTTAGAATCAGATTTACCTGGGGCCATGAGAATGATGGACAGTTACGGAACTGCCTCCGGACTTCGGATTAATTGGAGAAAGTCCACCATCTTCCCACTGCACAAAGAAACCCCGGAACCAAATGACACAAGAGGCCTCCCCTGGTCACCTAACACATTCAAATAATTAGGAGTAAAAATGTACCACTCAGTAAATGACCTACTAGAAGGAAACATACAAGGAGCACTCAGAGGGATCAGAGCCAGTATGCGCTTTTGGGAAACATTACCACTAACAGTCACAGGCAGAGTAGCTCTTCTTAAAATGATAGTGCTGCCCAGACTGCTGTACTATTTCTCAACTATCCCACTCATAACCCCGAAAGCAGTATTCAAAGAGATAGAGTCCATGTCTACAAACTTCATTTGGGGTCTGAGTAGACATAGAATGGCACTAAGAACACTCCAGAGGCCTACAGCTGAGGGTGGCCTAGCCGCCCCGGATATGGAGTTATACTACTGGGCAGGGCAACTTCAATGGGTCGCAAAATTATTATGCAGCTCTTCAACTGACACTGAACTACGCCTTCCCTTAAACTGCCCCATAGACAGGATACTGGGCATACTACTAAACCCCCGGAAAACCAAACAGCTGCTCCCCATAGAATGGGAGTCTGCTAGACACTGTTGGTCCCAACATCTGAAACGCTCCCGCATTAATACCCCTTATACCTGGAGGCCCCACTGTCCTGCATGATCCATATCTCAGGGAAGCAAAATATTTCAGGCCTCAATAAACTGATTTCGCATAATATTACTAAACTAGGAGACCTTAACGGCGGAGGGAAACTCCTCACATACACTGAGCTACAAACACAATATAACCTCCCCCCGGTTTATTCATTACCCACAACGCCATCATTAAAATCGCTCAAAAAACCTGGAGAACTGGAAACCTTGAACCCCCCACTCATAACAGTTGCAATACCATTTGCTCCATTGGGGATCTAAAAGGTGTAGTATCCGGAATCTACTAAGAGCTACAAGCCAGCACATGCCTACCCCTAGAAAAACTTCAAAACAAATGGCAATCGGACTTGGATGTCGCTTGGGATGAAAAGCAATGGGATCAGATCGTCTCTCGTATCTATCCAGTATCCAGAAATGCCAGGTTCAAATTAATAAACCTATACATCTTTCACAGAGCTTACATGATCCCACACATGATCTCCAAAATCTACAGAACAAACTCCTCAAGCTGTCCCAAATGCACGGAGCCTGCAGCCAAACTCATACATATGCTCTGGAGCTGCCCCCAACTTAACACATTCTGGGAAGAGGCTTTTGCTAAAACTTCAGCCTGCACTGATAGATTATTAATTAAATCCCCGGCAGTGGCGCTACTGGGGGACTTTCCACGCCCGATAGCCCTTAAAATCTCCAACAAATTCATAGACCTTGCTCTAATCCTAGCAAGAAGGGAAATAACCACAAACTGGAAATCATCAACGAGCCCACAAATATCCAGATGGCAAAACTCTTTAGTGAAGTGGGCAGAAGAAGAAGGAACGACACTGCTTCGCGAGGCATTACGCATCCCAATGGGAATTAATCCTGGAAAAACTAAAATCACTAAATGCATTCTCCGAAGAAGCAAACACAACCACTACGGACTCAGATACAGACTCAAACGCAACACAGGAATCCTAAGGCTCTGCGAGCGAGGACAGTAACAACTAACTATTAAGACCTGCCAACTGTGAATAATTTGGACTGTACGACGAAACAACGACTTCAAAAACAACTACTGCCTTAACAACGAGGTCGGAACACCGACCTCGTTGCTACTACTAATGATTTTACCACGAATGCCTTAACAACGATATTTTGTTGTAAAGGCATTCCTGATAAAATCATTAGGAATAGGCACCATTCACCCTACATCCCTCACCCCACCCCCCCAACCCCACCCCAAAACCTAAAACCCTCTGACCCCCCACCCACTCCCCAAAACCAAAAACGCCCCACCCCCCCAACCCCACCCCAAAACCCCCTGACCCCCACCCACTCCCCAACACCAAAAACGCCCCACCCCAAAACCTAAAACCCCCTGACCCCCCCACCCCCTCCCCAAAACCTAAACCCACCACTTGCCTTCGCCAACTCACTTCTTTGTACCTTAACCACGCATGTTCGTTGTTCAGAACATACGTAGTTAAGGCACAAAAAACCGGAGTCGTGGTTAAAAAAAGCGTTGTTGCGCTTTCGTTAACCACGACTTTCGGAAAAAAAAAGTTGTAAAAAAGGATGTTCCCCAATAATTTGTATATAATTTGTAGCATGAGGGGAGGGAGGGGGAACAGTTAATCTAATGCACCTTTGCGAGAATGTTATTGTTATATTCAAAAACTGGAATAAAATCTTTAAAAAAAACAAAAATGAGGTTGTACTGCTGATGACTTGAGCTGTCTGGTACTTCTTCTGTGCTTGAGTCATTGCGAGTGTCCATGACACTGCTCTCTTCCGCATTGATCCATTCTGTAGTTCTGTTGCTTGGAGAGGGACTGCTGCTCCTCTCTTCTACGGAGAATCATCTATTGTGGTGTTACTTTCTCCATTTTCAGGCTCTTGCTGGTTCGGTCTTTCTACTTTACGAAACCATGAGATATTTCATGGCCCTTGCAAACCGTTATCATGGTACCCTCTACATAGAGCACTGTCCATGCCCCTGGTTCAAAAGGTGTTCTGAACATCTGCCCAGGCCTACTGTCTTAGATGAACAGTTTGTCACCTTGCACAATGCGCCATGTGATTGCTTGCCTCCTCAGGCTTGCACATACATTGTTCAGTGTGTGCCGGTTCTGTGCATTCACTGGGTCATAAGTCGGTGGAATCTATTCTGGGTGGACTGGGATTGTGTCTCTCCTGGGCCCATTGAGCATCAGAGACCATGGAGAGTGCTGTGTGGTATTGTGCGGCATCACCTAGTACTCCCGTAAGAATCTGTGGAGGCTGAGTTCAGGGTCGATTATTACAACTGTGACAATCCTGAGGGATTTGTTTACGGTGCACATGAAACACTCAGCTTCTCTATTGCCTATGGCCACTGTGGATAAATACGGCGATGTCTAACTCCTAGGCGTTCAAGTAGCTCTTTGAGTTCGGATCCCTCGAAGGGTGGTCCATTATCTGCTTTGATCTCTTCTGGAAGGCTGAACAGTGTGAAGACCTCCTCCAGTACTGGTGCCAAATTGCTGAATGCCGTTGAGTTGAATACGTCGACAATCGTCGTATTTAGAATAACTGTTTACTAGAACTACAGTGATTCTCCCATCTGGGAAACTCCTTAAGTCCATGCTCACTTTTGACAATAGGGTGGTACAGGGTTCTTCGGTAATGACTGGCGCTGGGGCTTCCTTGGTGCTGGTACATGGGGTATCATCACACCAGATCATCCACAGTGGATTCAAGTTTTAGGAACCACACCTTTTTTTGCAGGCATGATTTAATTCATGGGCTAGTGTTGTTACACAATGCTGTGCACTCTCCAGGATTACTAGCCTTCGACCACGCAGTATGATGCCATCAATTGTGGCGCTGATCTCATTGCGCTCTTTTCACATTCGTGTGAGTCTCTGCTTTTCTGGACCATGCCAACTATTGGCGTCATGTAGGAAGTTCTGCCATGAACCTCGCTGTAGGGCATCTGTCACCTTCATCGGTACTGTGTCATTCCTCACAGCTACTTCGATTTAGCTCAGACTCAAGGCTTTTGGGCAGGTCATGTGGATGTACTCTTCAGTAAATCCTCTGCTATCATCATTGATCACTGAGACCTGGGACAGATGATGTGAGGGGAAGTCTGCAGGGTTCTTGGGCCCCTGCTGATAGATCACTTCAATGTTGTAGTGTTGGAGTTGAATGGCTCAGCGTTCGATCTGAGGCGGTGGATGGGGTGCAGTGCCTCCAAATAGTGGTACTAGTGGCTGGTGATCTGTGACCACCCTGAAATGCCTTCTAGAGATGTACACGTGGAAATGTCCACACACCCATTTGATGGTTATGGCTTCTCTTTCGATTTGGGCGTACCGTGCATCAGTTGGCATGCGTGCTTTCCGGCAAACACTAGCGGTGCCCTTCTCCCTGTTTCAGCCGCTTGGGTCAGCACGGCTCCAAGGCCCACTGGACTCACATCGAGTAGTTCTGCGGTCTTCTTCGGGTCGAAGTATGCCACTGTGTTTTAACTCAGGAGAGTCGCCTTTATACTGTGGACCACCTCCTCTTTGTGTTGGTCCCATGTCTGACAGGCATTGACTTGGGTGAGGGCTTGCAAACCCTCAGCAATCGTTGCAAGATTGAGAATAAACCTGCTGCAGTATGTGCCCATGTCAAGAAAGCTGCCGACCTCTGACACAGTGGTAGGGGCCAGGGCTTGTTTTATGGTTTGCGACTTCTGGGGATCGACTTGTACGCCTCTATGATTGAAGACATCTGAAGAATTCTATGCACGTCTGAAAAAACAAAAATCTTTGCCTGTGTAGGGTAACGCCATGTTCCCATAGGAGCTTTAAGGTGGCACAAAGGTGTTTTTGGTGCTCCTCAGCAGTTGCGGAGTAGATCAGGATGTTGTCACTAACGTTCATGACACTGTGGAGCCCTGCCAGTGTCTCCCTTTTGGGTGCTGAAAGACTTCCGCTGCTGAGGAAATTCCAAAGTTCAATCTTTTGTGTAATGGAGTAGCCCAAGGTGCGTGGAAAATGTAGTTATGTATCTTCTTTTTCCTGAGAGGAGCGATTGTTAGTATCCAGAATTGAGATCTAATTTGGAGAACCACTGTGCTCTGTTTAGATCAGCAATAATATGATCCACAGTGGCTGTGATGTGCCTCTCCTGTTTTATGTCCTTATTGGGGAGGCGCATGTTGATGCAGAAGCATACTTTACAAGAGTTGTTTCGGCTTTGACCACGAGGGACACCTAAAATGTTGGTATGAATACTTTCTCCATCACACCTTGGCTTTCAAGTTTGTCTAGTTCCTATTCGACTAGAGGCCGTAGGTGGAAGGGTAAACGTTGAATGAAGAGTGCCACAGGTTTGTCTGACTTGTCGATGTGTATCTTGACCGGTAGGGCTTTCAGACATCCTAGGCCACTGAATAGTTCAGGATATTGGTTCAGCAGTTTGTCGACTTGATAAGCTCTCACATTTCAAGCGAATGTCACAAAGCCATAAGGATTATGTGGCATGGCTCCCTAGCAGAGTGTTAGCTTCATTGTCGACCACATGGAATGTTGTTAGGATTTCTTTGCAATTCAATTGCACGCATACTGTCATGTGTCCCTTGAGGGGTAGTGGTTACTGACTCCTGTGTGTGAATATTTTGGTGTATGATGGGAAGAGTGTAGGCTTCGGCTGGAGTGTTGATGAGCGCTTTGACGATTTTCACTATACAAGTGTTTTGAGGCCTCCTGTGCCTTTTCAGGTCACTTGTGAATGAGAGGAGGAAGACTTCTACTTCATCTTCTGACGGAGAGTCTTCTGGCTGCTGTCTGTGTTGTAGTGGATACCTGGCTGCTCCCTGTGGCTCGGGTTCACTTAGAGAAAGCTATTGCACTGCTTCAGTGGGAGTATGTCTTCCTCTAGTACCTCTTCCTCTCTGCCCTTCTTGCCACACTGTGACAAATGTCTCATCTTGCCACAGTTTGAGCAGGTGTATCGCTGAGCAGGGCAGTTGTCAAGGGGGTGTTCATCGCAACTGTAATACCTGCATTGGAACCTTGCTGATGGGGGAGTTGGCAGCATGGGTCTGTTGGGTTTTCCTTTGGTGTACATGGCATCTGCATGTTCTACCTTCATGCTGGTTACCTTTTCTGGTGTCTGAGTTATACCAATGTCCATCTCAGAGGCTCTTGCGGCTGACAGATTGTGGGATCTAGCAATAATGAGGATGTCGTCCAGACTGATATTAGGTTGTCTTAGGCAGAGGTTTATAAGTGTCTTGTTTTTTTTTAACATGTTTATTTATTGGTATTTCGGTTGGTACATCATCTTAGTCACAGGATCATCTCTGCTGTTATAGTCTTATAAGTCACATGTTCATGACACGCATTACATAATCAATATACACTGTTGTCATTTGTTATGCACCCCACACTGATGATTAACGCTCATCTTACTCTGTGTACAGATAAAGCAAACACAGTATGAGTTATCAGTGGTCCTCCGACTTGTGCGGTATATTCAGAAGGCTGAGTGGCTATACACCACCAGCATTGACTCTAGGCTCTCAGGTACCTAACTAATTCAAGTGCTGAAATGGACAATCTCAACATATAAAACATTGCAACTTGCCCGGTAATGTGAACCAAACTACGTGGTCTGCAGGTATGTCCGCAAGCTCACGGGACCTGGCAGGAGGGTGAGGGGGGGAAGACAGGTGGCAGGCCGCTCACGCTTTCATTTGGGGGTCCAAGGTGTCCGGCACAGTTGCAATCCTAGCTTCCCTGATCGGGCAGTCCTTTTTGGAAGAGGCCTAGTAAGCAGACATCCGGGCCATAGTCCATCTGCCTGTTTAGTGTGCTGTTGAGACGATCAATCACCTCTCTCCAAAAGTGATGCAGCTCCGGGCATTCCCAACTCATATGGCAAAAGTCAGCATCGCCCAGCCGACACCGTGGACATGCCCCTGATGGCGTGCCGTATATCCGGTTAATTCTATGCGGGGTAAGGTATGTCCTATGGGCGTAGTTATACTGTATATACTTCAAGCAGGTGTTTCGAGAGACTTTTTATGGGTAAGCCAGGGTCCAAGTCCACTCAGCATCTGTCAACTGTCTCCCTAGGATTGTGTCCCACCTACCCCTCAGTCCTCCCAAGCAGCGGACCGCCATCCTGTTCAGGGCTCTGTAGAACCACATTACCAGGTGGGATCCACCTCCCATTGTCATCATAGACTGTAAGATCGTGGTCGCCGTGGGTTCCTCGCATCCCTCCCCCATATATCTCTCAGGGCTCGTATGATAGCCTCATAGTTTAGGAACTGACCGTCAGGCAGGCCCGTCTGATCTGTCAGGTCACCAAAGGGGATCAGCATCCCACCCTGGAACAGGTCCCCACTGTTACTATCCCCGCCTCCGTTGAATGTCGTAGCTGTTGCGCAGTAAAGGAGGTGCAAGGGTCCCTGTGTGGGAGGCTTACCAGCAGGAGGGCAGGGCATAGGAGCTTGTTGTGTGCGTTCGTCTGAGGGCCCTGTGCCAGGCCACCAGAGCCGCAGCCACCAATTGGTTCAATCCCAGGGGGCGGGGTCTCTCCCATAGAAGACCAGCCAGTATAACTGCCTTTTGAGTATGGGCTTCGTCTAGGTAGACCATAGATGAGTCCAGTCCGTGGAGCCATCTCGCCAGCCACTGGAGCTGAGCCACCACATGATACAGTTCAAAATTGGGCCCTCCCAGACCCGCCCCCTTCCGGTGCCAAGCGGAGCATCGCCAATGCCACTCTCTGGTGCCCCGTCCCATATTAGTTCCTGCAAAAGCCCATCCAGGGTGCAAAACCAGGCTGCTGGGATGAGCAATGGCAGGTTGGCAAAGTAGTAAAGAAGCCTGGGAGCATCATCATTTTGGACAGGGCAATCCGAGCCATAATGTGGGGAGTTTTAACGATCATCAAAAGGCTACCGCCGACTTCAGTGCCCTGTACACTCCTCCCAAGTTGCCCTTGCACAGGTCTTTAAGATCGTGATAGATCTGAATACCCAGGTATTTAAAAGTACCGGGAGCCCACTGGGCCTCCTCAGGGCAGGAGAGCGGACGTGGCGCCCCTGTCACCATCGGAAAGACACACGTCAGGCCCGAGAGGTGGCCAAAATCCTCCAACATCAGCAGCACCCGCGGTAGCGCCATGTTCCCATTGCGCAAATAAATGAGGAGGTCATTCGCATAGAGCGAGATAATGTGCGGTGTTCCCCATTTAATCACTCCCCATTCTTTGCCTGTCACACGGAAACTCTCCACTAAGGGCATATAAAAGGGGCAAGAGGGGACAGCCCTGCCTGATTTCTCTGCAAATCTCATAGCTGCTTGAGATTGTGCGCCCCGTCTTCATTCTCACTGTAGACCAAGCGTAAAGTTGATTAACCCATCGCTGCCCCACCCCCATCCGCAACATCACTGCCGCCAGATAGTCCCAGCGCACAGTGTTGAAGGCCTTCTCCAGGTCCACCGACACTATTGTAGCTGCCAACCCTGAGGGGTGTGGGTCTTCATAAAGCAGAGAGTAAGTTATGTGATGTACTACGCGTGTGTATAAACTCATTCTAGTCTGTGTGAATGAGGGTCTGCATGTGGGGGAGCAACCTAATTGTGAGGGTCTTGCTCAGCACCTTGATGTTGGTATTTAGCATAGAAAGGGGGTGGTAGTCAGCCATCGTCGTATCCTTCTGCATACCCTTACCCTTGGGAAGCGGGATCACTAGGGCCTCCCTAGTCGATGGCGGTAGTTCACCCATCTCATAAGCCTGTGTGTACAGCTCTACCAGCTGGGGTATCAGAATCCCGGCAAACCTCTGGTAGAGTTCCGGCAGGAGTCCGTCAGTACCTGGAGTTTTCCCCGTCGCCTGTGCTGTGATGGCAATTCCCACTTCCTGGTCATCCATCTGTGCCCCCAACTCCTCCCTGTCCTGTTCCGAGACCATCACCAAATGCATGCCCACCAGGTAAGTCCGGAGAGAATCCAGGTCCGTCCCCTCCAGCGCACTATAAAGGCTTGTATAGTAAGACTGAAACTCTTCGTTGATGTCTGCTGGAGAGTAAAGTGGAGTCCCGGACGTCAAGTGGGTAATCAGCGTGCCCCTGCACTCTGGCCTGACCAGCCATGCTAGTATCCTCCCGTCCCTGCCTTTTTCTGCATGTAGACTGCCCAGGTACATCCTGAAGTCATGACAATGGAGGTGCTCTAAGGCTTCAGTGTGGGCTTCACGCGCCTCCCCCAGCTGTTGAGCGGCCCACGTCTGCCCCCAGCTCTGACTCCCACCTATGCAATTCTGTCTCTAAGCGGGTAAGTTCTAATTCTAGCTCCTTCCTGATCCTCACTGTTGCCCTCATTACAACCCTGGCAGTAAATGCCGCCTACCGCCGAGCTGACGGCCGCCAACATACCGTGATCGCAGCGGTATTCCGCCATGGGTATTATGACCCACACTGAGAAATCCGCCACTATACAGACACCCACACAAATCCGCCAGACCAAAGGTCAGTGATAAATTGGTGGTAGCAAAACCCACACCGTCATGCCAACAGGAATACGCCCACAGTATCAAGACCCACAAATCACTGCAGTGCTCTTTCAACCGCGGTAACCCATTGGCAGTACACACCACTGCGCTCAAAATACACACACACTAACAAAACTACACCACATTGGACCATTCAAACTACACACACCTGACACACATACACACACCACAACCACACACCCACACCACTATAAAACAAGATTGCCAACAGAGAGAGACACAAGCCAGTAGCACCCACTCAATCTGAGCCACAAAACACACTAACCAATACACCACCCACGCACCTCACAGAACACACCACAACACATCACCCCACACATCCTCACACATATCACTCACACCACATCCATGGCACCCCAAAGACACCCCAGGTTTTCAGAGGAGGAGCTAAGGGTCATGGTGGGGGAAATCATCCGGGTAGAGCCACAGATATTCAGATCACAGGTGCAGCAGACGTTCATTGCAAGGAAGATGGAGCTATGGCGGAGGTGTAGCATCCAAGCATCCAAGCATCCAAGCCGCGGGACAGCATCCAAGAACAAGGGATGACATCAGGAAGAGGTGGAACGACCTACGGGGGAAGGTGCGTTCTGTGGTTGCAAGACACCATGTAGCTGTACAGAGGACTGGCGGTGGATCCCCACCTCCTACCCCACAACTAACAACATGGGAGGAGCAAGTCTTGGCAATAATGCATCCTGAGGGCCTCGCAGAAGTAGCAGGAGGACTGGACTCTGGTAGGTCAACTCTTTACTTCCACCACCTCACATATACCCCACTATCACAACCCACCTATCCCAAAACCAAGCCCTGCATGTAACACCAATCCATGGACCCCCGCCACAGACCTGCATGGATGCCTATCACCGCAGCATGCCCATTAGAGAGAATCACCTAGCCCACAAAATCACCACGCACACAAGCCTAAACTGCCAGGGCTATCCCATCCATACAGAGAAACAAACCCATGCACAAGATGGCACACGCAGATACAATAACACTGCATTTTCATCCCCACAGGACCCCTACTCAACGTCACCGGAGAGGAGTTGCCAGCAACATCCAGTCCCCCCCCAGAGAAGACCCAGAGTGATGACAACAGCTCTGCACGCCTGGATCAGGATGACCAACCTGGCCCATCAGGGACCTCTGGACAGTCGGCTACCCTGCCACAGTCCCAACCCACCACAGACCCTTCCCCCTCAGGAAACACCAGCACAGCACCCACCCAGCGGGCCCATGCCACTGTCCACAGGACACATCAATCAGCAGTGTGTCTACCACTACAGGAACCCCAGGCAACCCCACAAACACAGGACGATCAGGGACCTGGAGTCAGTCGCAGTGGGCACACGGTTCAGGGGACAGAGGCACAGGACAACAGGGAAACTGGGAGGAATGCTGTGCAACAGGGGCAGGACAGGCCCAGGGAACCGACTCTCCAGGAGGCACTCTCCAACATCCTGGGAGCATACCACCATTCCCAGGAGACCATGGGCCAGATACTGTACAAGTTGCTGGAGACCCAGCGGCTGCAGGAGGAACAGTACCTGGGGATCAGGGAGGACCTCAAAAACATCTACACCATCCTGGTCACCATTGCAGGGGTGCTGGCAGACATGGGCAAGACCATGAGGGAGGCAGTGGCACACCAACGGGCCCCTGACACTAGCCACACTGAAGACCAGCCCTCCACCTCCGCCGACGCTAGTGGTCAGGAGGCCCCGCCACAGGTGCAACAGGCCACCAGCACCCCACCCCTGCAGAAGGAGAACCACCCCGCAAAAGGTCCCTGCGATCCAGGCAGAAGCCAGAGAACATTGCAGAGACCCCCGCAAGGAAATAAGACTCTCCTGATTGTGATCCTTCTGTCCCACTCTGTCACCCAGTCCACCTTGAACTGACTTTACTCCCCTTCCTATGCCCCATTGGACAATGCACCTGTGATACCAAGAGACTGGACTCTAACTGGACATTCCTCCACCATCACCCCAGCCCATTGCACATCCCCCTCTACGTATGAGCACTCAAATAACCACGCTTGGAACAAATACAAATCTGGAGTCTGTCAAATGAATGAATTATGTATTAGTACGACATTCTGAAAACATTGCAAGTCATATGTACAGTTATTTATACACTGGTATGACCTTTAGTGGGCAGCAGTAAACATCCCAGGAGCCAGAGTGGGCCACAGAGATCTAAAAATAGAGATGCCAAAGGGTACAGTAAGTGGCCATAGACATAGGGAAATCAGGCTGCCATGTACAATGTCCAACAGAAAACTGAAATATAAAGTGAAGTTACAGTGCCTTACCTGTGTGTCACTGGAAGTACTGCTGTATTATATTACTTATTTTGTCCACATCTCCTTCCTCTGACTCTTCTTCCTCACTGTCCACAGGCTCCACCGCTGCCACAAGACCATCTCCAGGCTCATCCTCCTGCAGAAAAGGCACCTGGCGTCTCAAGGCTAGGTTGTGCAACATGCAACGATGATCTGGCACACCGTCTTGGGTGAGTAGTACAGGGATCCACCTGTCAGATGGAGGCACCAGAACCTGGCCTTCAGGAGGCCTAAGGTTCTTTCACTTATCCTCCTTGTTCGCACATGTGCCTCACTGTAATGTTCCTCTGCCCTTGTCCTGGCATTCCTCACTGTAGTCAGTAGCCATGAGAGGTTGGGGTAACCAGAGTCACCTGCAAATATTGAAGGATACCTGTTGGACACACACTAACCCTTAGGGACAACCCCATACCCAGACACCAACTTATACTGGGTGGGGACCTTAGGCTCACCTATTAGCCACACCCGGTGCCTCTGGAGTTGGCCCATCACATATGGGATGCTGCTATTCCTCAAGATAAAGGCGTCATGCACAGAGCCAGGAAACTTGGCATTCACATGGGAGATGTACTGGTCCGCCAAACACGCCATCTGCACATTCAGAGAGTGACAGCTTTTTCTATACCTGAACACTTGTTTATTTCTCCGGGTGGGGGAGGGGGGATGAATGCTACATGTGTACCATCAATGGCACCAATGATGTTGGGGATATGTCCCAGGGAATAAAAGCCAGCTTTCACTGTGGCCAAATCCTCCACCTGGGGGAATACAATGTAGCTGTGCATGTGTTTCAGCAGGGCAGACAACACTCTAGTCAGCACGTTTGAGAACATAGGCTGTGACATCCCTGATGCCATGGCCACTGTCGCTTGGAAGGAACCTCTTGTGAGGAAATGGAGCTCTGACAGGCCATGCACTAGAGGGGGGATACCTGTGGGCTGGCGGATAGCTGGCATCAGGTCTGGCTCCAATTGGGCACACAGTTCTAGGATTGTGGCCCGATCAAGTCTGTAGGTTAGGATAATGTGTCTGTCCCCCGTAGTCGCAAGGTCCACCAGGGGTCTGTACACCAGAAGATGTCGCCATCTCATATTCATCCTCAGTGGTTGAGCCTATGGAGGAAAACAGTGAGCAGAGGGTAATATTCACACATCAATTGAAATTATGATGCATCTTTTCCTTTACAGAACCTGTATGTGAATCTGAGAGTCAGTTGCTGTGACAATGTCTGCTGTGACGCAGTTAGGTGCCATGGCCTGTGCCCCCCTGAAATGGCAGCTGCCTGACCTGTGAGGAGGAACAAATGGAAATGAGGTAACTCCACTGGCGTTGTGTGCTGTTGCGGAAGGCAGTCGACAACTGCCACCCAACTTCATGTTGGTTTTCATTGGGCCTTTTGGGTTCCAGGAGCCAATGGCGATGTACGCCGATGGTGACGGTACGCACCGCCGTGGACGTGTTCACCATTTTCTATCTCTTCACTCACTTGCTACCTGACCTTCAACAGGAGAGGACCTACACTGCAAGTGCTGCTGTGACCTATGTCTGGAAGTGACAATGGCTCATGTGTCTGGGGAAAGGGCCCCTGCCTTCACTGCTGAGGAGTTGGAGAATCTGGTGGATGGGGTCCTACCCCAGTACACGTTACTCTACGGTCCTCCAGACAAACAGGTGAGTACTCTGTGAGCATGATGCGTGGGCCATGAATGTATGGAGTGCTGTGTGTGTAAGCCACATGTAGGGGGTGGAGCTGAGGCTTCCTGGCCAGGGTGCTGCATGTATGGTGGTCAATGTATGTGCGTCAGGGGATGGGAGGGATCTGGTGGGCCATGAGAGTGATGGTCTGGACGGTTAACTAATTTCCTTTTCTGCTGTCTTTTCCATGCAGGTCAGCGCCCATTAGAAAAAGGGTATTTGGCGTGCCATCACCAAGGAGGTGCGGACCCTGGGGGTCTTTGACAGGCGGAGCACCCACTGCCGCAAACGATGGGAGGACCTGCGCTGCTGGGCAAGGAAGACGGCGGAGGTCCAGCTGGGGCTGGCCTCCCAGCGAGGAAGTGGTACCCGTCGGACCCTGACCCCACTGATGTTCCGCATCCTGGCGGTGGCCTATCCGGAGTTGGATAGGCGCTTGAAGGCATCACAGCAGCCACAAGGGGATGAGTACAGATTCAGATTAATGACTGTGCGCACGTTAAGGTTTACCTGGGTGGGGGATGTGGGCTGTGGGTGCCCCTAGGCCAGGGCGAACATGGCAGGGTAGGTCCCTTGTTTGGTAGGGTCTGAAGCACTCCACCCCCAATAGTGCTAGTGGGCATCTACTACTGGGCAGGGTCCTGTGGGTTTCAGGTGTGCAGCTAATGGCGTTAGGCATTGTACGCCATAGCCTGGTGACTATCTTAGTAACTGGTAGTACATGGCCTAGTGTATAGGGCTGCTCCCTGTGAGTTGTGTACGCCAACGGTAGTGGTGTTGCTGGCATTGACCAAGTGTATCCTCTGTCTCTCCCCCCCCTTTTTGTTTTGTCAACCTGTCCTTGTGTGCATTAGCATAATCTGGAGGAGGAGCAGAGGCACCGGTGATGGAGGGAGCTGCATCCCACATGGGCCTGGAGGCCGGATCTACTGACGGTGAGGGCACCAGTGGGACGGAGGGTGAGGGGAGAACCACAACGGGGACAGGAGGGGACACCACAGACAGCGACTCCTCCTCCGATGGCAGCTCCTTGGCAGTGACGGACACCTCTGTGCCCACCCCAACAACAGGTATAGCCGCCACCCCGCCTGCCGTGCACCGCCCTCCCAGCAGGCCCTCAGCGTGTTTCCCGTGCCCGCTCACCCAGGAGGGTGGGCATCTCCTTCGCCCCAGGCACCTCATGCCCTGCCCCAGTCAGCTCTATTGCCCTCAGTAAGGAGGCTATTGACCTCCTGAGATCCCTCACTGTTGGGCAGTCAACCATTCTGAATGCCATCCAGGGTGTCAAGAAGCATTTGCAACCAACAAATGCATACCTGGAGGGCATTCACTCTGGCGTGGTGGCCCAACAGAGAGCATTTCAGGCTCTGGCCTCAGCACGGATGGCAGCCATTGTCCCTGTCTCTAGCCTCTCTCCTCCAACTTTCTCTACTCAGTCCCAATCCCCTCAACCTCAACCTATCCCAAGCACACCTTCAGACCAGCATTCACCCAAATCAACACACAAAAGTGGCTCAGGCAAACACAAGCACCACACTTCATCTCACAGGCACTCGCACAAACACCATCCCCATGCAGACTCACCAACATCCACTCCCGCCACTGTGTCCCCCTCCTCCTCGTCTTCCACCTCCCTCCCAGTAGCGTCTCCACTCACACCTGCATGCACTACATCCTCATCCACTACCTCCATCACCAGCACGCCCATCGCAACACACCCCTCACTGGCAGTCACCACCCCCACATCCATGCACACGTCCCCTGTGTCCTCTCCCACTGTGTCTGTGACCCCTCCTCCCAAAGTACACAAACGCAAGCACCCACCCACCCAACAGCCATCCACCTCACAACAGCATCCAGCCCATGCACCTGCACCCAAACTCAGCAGACAGACAACTCCTACAACCACTCCCTCTTCCTCCACTCCCAAACCCTTCCCTCTTCCCGCCCCAGTGTCCCTAAGAAGCTTTTCCTGGCCAACGTTGACCTCTGGCAAACCACCCACTAGAGAGACTGTGGCCTTGCACTCCCCAGGACATCGCTGTGGGTATAGAGCCCTCTCTAGGAGCAGTGGAGTTTTACCATCTTCCGGCTGAGGTCCACCCCCTGCACCCTCCCCCTGAGGTGCCTGTGTGTTTTCGACCTGATGCCCCTGCAGTGTTCTCTCCGTATTGAGGCAGGAGTCAAGTGTGGGCTTGGCCTATGAGTTTTGGCCCAGTGGCCCACGGACATTTTGAGGGGACAATGTACCGCCTTATGTACATATTGTATATTTTTGTAAATACTGTTTTTAAAATTCTTATGTAAATCTGACTATTTCAGAAATATCACTGATTTTACTCTATTCCTTTTGTCCTTGCGTTCTTCTAGGGGGTTACGGGGTGTAAATGTAATGTTGATATATGTGTTTGTGTGTATGGTGTTGTGGGTGGGGGTGGGGGTGTGGCGTGTTGCGTGTGTGTGTCACTCTCTTTTTTCTCCCCCCCTCCCGTGTCTCTTAGGTGCAGTACTCACCGTCGTCGTCGCGGCCGCCGTTGGTACTCCGGGTAGATGAGGAGGTAGACCAGCATGGGGAGGACCTGCAGCTCGGGCTCCATGGCGTCCTGGTTCTTTGTTGAGTGTCGAGAGGTGAGTGGTTTCCCTTCCAAGCACTGTTTCCGCCGTCTTTTTGATGGCGTTGGTACCGCCCGGGAAAAGCTGGCGGATGGGCGGGTTGTGATGGGGTTGCCGGTTACCACTGTGGTGTTTGTTGCTACCGCTGTGTCGGTAGGAGTGTTAAAGTGGCTGTATGTTTTGTCGGTTTCCGCCGTGGTTGTGATCCCATTTTTGTTACCGCCGGCCTGTTGGCGGTATTACCACTGCTTTCACACCGACCGACAGGGTTGTAATGAGGGCCTGTGTGTCCAATGCAGTGGCCCCTTATAACCACTTTCAGGGCTTCTCATTCTGTTCCCCTAAAGGAGGCAGTTCCCTTGTTCAGGAAAAAAAATAGTCCTTCAGTTTAGCGGCTAGTGCAATACGGAAGACCTCGTCCTCCAGGGCCCTAGGGTACAATCACCATGTTGGGATTGGGGAGCACCCCCCCAGTGTCGGAAGTGTCAGCAGCAATGGGCTATGGTCAGAAAACATCCTACCCAGATATTCGGTATGTAGAACGTCGCTCATGAGTGTCATGGAGCAGAACATGTAATCTATCCTCATGTGAACTTGGTGGAGGGAAGAGTAGTGTGAGTATTCCCTACTGTGGGGGTGCTGGGTCCGCCATGCATCTGCCATGTCTCAGTGGTATAGCCATTGCTCTATGCCTTTCACTACTCTGAGTGCTGCAGCTCCCAATAGCAGTGGAGAAGAGTGGTCCCTGTCCAGATTAACAACACTATTGTAACCCCCCCAATCAAGTAGGGCACATCATGGAATCACGCTAGTCAGGCCAATAGGGTTTGCCAGAAATGATTGTGGTCTTGGGTAGGAGCATGTACGCTTCCACGCTCCCCAGTACTATGGGTCTGCCGTTTGGGCATCCCTCCACTGGGACATACCGCCCCTCTTTGTCAAAGTCTAGTGTGGTAAACTCAAAGTGCACCCCCGCCCACTCCAAGGTACCTCACGCATATGCCAAGTAAGTAGTGGCGAAGAGCTGCCCCCACCAACGCCTGCAGCCTCCGACTTTGTGAGGTGCGTCTCCTGTAGGAGTGCCACCTGAACGCCCCTCCTCTTCATGAAGGTCAGTATGTTGTGCTGCTTAAATGTGGTCCCCATCCCCCAGATGTTCCAAGACATCAATTTAATGGGTGTATCAGTATTCAGCATTTTGTTTTGTGAGCTGCAATGTCCACAGGACCATTCCCCACACCCCCCACTCCTGCCCCCATACCCCCTGTGCCACAAGCCCCACACCTATTGTATATCTGGGACATAACATGAGGAAGAAAAAAAAATAGGGAACCAAATACAACACCCAACTCCCCGACCAAAGTGTGTCTTGCCATCCCCCATTATCTTCAGCTTAGAGGGGAAGAGCAGCGCGTAGCGGATCCCCTCCTCCCGCAATGCCTTGTCCACTGATTAGTAGGTAGCCCGCTTCGACTGCACTGCAGCTGTGTATTTGGGGAACATATTGACTTTGCCATTCTCCATAGTAAAAAGGCCCGCCCCCCCTTCCTCTCTGTAACAGAATGTCTTGGTCCCTGTAATGTAGCAGTTTTGCCACCACTAGTCTGGGAGGCCTACCCAGTGCCGGGTGCCTAGGGGCCACCCTGTGTGCTCTCTGCAGTTCGAAAAAGGTGGTGAACCGTTGTTTGCCAAGAATGGACTTCATCCAGGGTTCCAGGAAGGCCACCATGTCAGTGCCCTCTGCCCCTTCCGGTAGCCCCACTATGCGGACGTTGTTGCGCTCGGTATTCTAGTCTCTGCACCCTGTCCGTGAGGTGAGCTATCTGTGTCTCCTGCGACCGGTGTTGGGTTCCAAGATTTATCACCTCTTCCTCCGCAGTCCTCACTCTGTCCAGGAGCTTTCGATGGTCTGCCTTCAGGTGGCCCAGTTCTGCTGCCACCTTCCAGATCTCTTGTCTAAAAGCATTTGATTGCTTCCAATATCTCACGGAGACTAGCTTGTACTGGGTAGGCTGCACAGGCTGGTCTAGGGTCTGTCAGGGCTAAGTGGTCTCTGCGCCTGTGGTTTGAGCATTGTTTCCCCATTGGAGGGCTCTGCGGGCAGTGCCCCAACCATCAGGACAGCCCCCGAGTGGTGCGGCCGGAGAGGGGACCCCTTGCCACCAACGTTAGCCCCCTCATCCTGGCCCACCCCAGTCGCCCTCTGCAAATGTTCCTCCGTCCCCCCTCCAGTACGTGAATTTGCAGTGTGTTCCTGGAGGGGCCCTTCCTCTTCCGATCCTTTGAGATCGTCGTGGGGCCAACAAACACCAATCCCCTACACTGGGCTGCTTCCTCAGGGGACTGACCCCAACTGCAGTTCCTTCGGGCCTTAGCAGGACATCAGCGCTCCCCCCTGCATCCAGCGCCGCCTGGGTGCCACCGCAGCAGGTCTCCCCGAGTTCCTTGGCCTGGCGGGGGTGTAGGCCCAGACACGTAGGCCGCTCAGGTCTCCTCCGGTCACTAAGCACTGGGGGGAAGAGCACCCGCGACCACACTCCTTCCTGTTGCAGGTCGCCCTCGTCCTCCATCACCGCTGGCAGAGTGGTCCTGGCACTGCTAGCCCAAATGGCTCACCCCCTTGTGGTGCGCTGTGACTTCACTCGTGCGGCCGCCAGCATACTGTCTTGCCGGTGCCGGTCTTGCCCATCCGCCTGACGTTTAGAGGTCAAATGGGAGCGCCAGCGAGGCATGGCTCGCTCCCCGAGGACCTCGTTTTCCGCACAGCTGGGAGGGGTTCGATCCCCCATCCCTGGCCCACACTGGGGCATCTGTGCAGAAGGATCGCTGAATGGCGGGACAGAGCTCATCCTTAACGTGGCCGCCATCATGTGCTGTGAACGTGCTGGCTAGTTGACACAGGTGCACATAGAAAGGGTAGATGGATTCTCTCTCTTGTTCACGGGCCTGGTGAGCTCAAGATCCGGGCTTAATTGCGGATTGAAATGTGCGTTGAGGGCTCCAACTGCTGCATCACAGTAATTTGGTGTGCCAGTGTGTGGAAGATACTTCGATAGCTAATAGATTTCTTAGCCTATGTGATGGAGTAGTGGGGAACGTTTGATGGCCCCCTCATTTTCTCTGGTGGCAACGAAGTAGTTGTCTAGCCTTTCTACCCAAATTCTCTATTGTGTGAGGTGGTCGCTGAGTCAGCCAGCTCGCTGGAAGGCTGCAGGACTCCTACCAGCACGTGTGGGTGGGAAATTCGTTTTGGCTGTTGCACTAGTGGGAGAGATGCTTTTGCATCATCAGCCATGGTGAGGTGGCGTTCTGGGACGGGTATAGGAAACCAGCTGAGCTGAAATAATCTGAGTAAAATATTGCATGCCAGCAGTATTATGTGAGGGGGGCACTCCCCGAGCTCCTCAGTGGCATTTGCACAACCCTTCCAATGAAGCTGTTAAGTGTAGCTTCCTAGAGTTCCTTTTTTCCACTTTTTTGTGTGCAGTTAATTATTTTATTTTTCGTTTACTTTTGTTTTCCTATGTGATGGCCTTGTGAAGTTGCCAACAGTTCACCTACATCCGAGCCAGGATGACTTGCTCTTTGCAGGGATGGCGTGCGCGCGCAGCTCCTTGTGATCATGGTGCGTCCTCCGTGCACCAGGTAGGCAAGGCATGCTGCACGGCTACGGGCAGGAGGCGACGATGGCTGGGACTAAGGACGGTGCCTGCCGGCGGTAATGGGCAGTGGTACTAGGTACCATTGGGAGAAGTGTCTGGCTCTTGAGATGCCAGAGGCAGCGGCGTGCACTTCAGCACCGGGGAACAGCCCAAGCAGGAGCCTTACTATGACCGTTTGCAGGCAGAGAGGCAGGGCCGTGAAAGCAGCAGCGGCCGGGGGCAGCTGGTCACAACAGGTCGCTGCAGGCAGTGTGCTCCCTGGAGCAGGAGGGGGCACACATGATGAGTCCTCGTTGCAAAATGTTACGGGGTGCTCTAGCCTTATGGGCTACCCCAGCTGGTTGGCTAGTATATGGCGGGACACCAATAATTACACTCTCACACTGTGGTGCTGGTACAGGTGTAATACCACATGCGGTCTACGATTCCTTTATGATACAGCCTCTGGCCACAGGGGTATATCCGGGGCAATGAACCACCGCTGGAAGGTCTGGATGGCTCACTACAAACAGTTTTCGGCAACAAACAAGCAACTCAGCATCCATGGCCAATGGACTATTATAGACCCCGAAGTTGTTTGTTGCAAAAACCAACGCTTTTTTGTTTCATCGCTGATTTGTCACTTATGTCTGATTATTTTTTTTTTTTTTTGGCACATGGGAAACATTTAACTTTTTATTAGACTGTTTTAGATTTCTTACAGGTTAACTGCGGAAAAACAATCTTTTGTATTAAGGAGCAAGTGTGACAGTCATTAACGCTTACTTGATACTGCATTGATTGCATAAAGGTAATTCTGCCTTTTATTGAAAAACTCTTTAAATTATACCATTGAGAACAATTGTTTTGCAAGAATCATTATGTACCCAGGTTCTTGAGGGTTTAAGTGTAGCTACTGTAGCATAAAAAGTTCAATGATATTTACAGCTGTGGTATCGAAAAATGTCCTTGAGCGTCCTCACCTGAATACACCCAGAGAAGGGTGTTTGATTTTGCCAAATATTGACTGTATTTTTGGCAGCCATATTGATGATCAGAAGCCTAATTCCACCGCGAGGAGGGCTGATTGCAAGCACAGTGAAAAAAAGACAAGTCCTCCTGAGGCTAGCCAGGCTGCCATGGGAAGGCATTAGTAAATGTTCACTTCCCCACCTGCACTATATTACTTTAGTTCTCAGTGTGAGACAGAGTCATGAAAAGGTAGTCAAAGCTCAGCCTAGATGTGTTATCATAGGGATCTCATGTTTGACTCCCCAGGATGCCTAGTTTTTAGAATTATTTGTTGTAAGTAGGTATACTGAGGTGCTGATCAGCCCTGGACCCAAATACGGCTGCTACCCACATCCCCAGAAATACTGCAATTCCAATGAAAAATCATGATGGCTCCATGTTGCATTTGGGGCCTTTCCTATCATGGATGACCATCCTACTCACATGAGTTGGGTATTATTATTATTGAAAGAAGTGTGGGCACACAAAATAATAGAAAATCTGTTGTTATTTATCAAATTTCGTTAAATTTTTGACTTAAAAATGTATGTCAGTGTGCAAGAAAGAACACATTTTGCCGCAAGCCCTCTGAATCAGTGATAGCATGGGCAAACACAAATTAAGAGTCATACGAATAACCAGTACTTGAGTATATTTAAAAATCCATAGCTTTCCTTCATACCCATTGTTCATTCATTAGATTTTACTTTATGATTTGAGGCAATGTCAGTACTCAATAAAAATCATTATAAGCTGCAACTTGATTGAGGGCTCTGGGTATCCTGTCTTTTTGTACAACAAGCGAACACTGCGACCAAAAGAGTATGACTTATATAACAGTAAACTACATTTATAGATTGACCATCAGGGCAAAAAATATCAGATGAAAGCATTGTCACCTATTACTATTTTCATTCACTAGTTTTTGATTTCAACAATTAGTTTTGTTGGGAAAGCCATGCGCGATCTACACTAACTACCTTTTTCTGAATTTTGTCTACTTTTCAAAATGTACAGCTTTCCAGGTTCACTCATGGGTTTCATATTTCTTTTCCCCGCAAACGGCACAAAGGTAGACATCTAAAAAATAGGAAATATTAACTTCCTCTTAGAAAATTGCACACATTTTGGCAAAACATTTTTTATAACAACTATGGGGGTCATTCTGACCCCGGCGTTGGCGAGAGCACCGCCAACAGGCTGGCGGTGCCCCGCAGGGCATTCTGACCGCGGCGATTTGGCCGCGGTCAGAAGAGGAAAACCGGCGGTCTCCCGCGGGTTTTCCGCTGCCCAAAAGAATCCTCCATGGCGGCGCAGCTCGCTGCGCCGTCATGGGGATTCTGACACCCCATGAGCCGCCAGGAACAGGATGGCGGTATGGGGTGTCGTGGGGCCCCTGGGGGCCCCTGCAGTGCCCATGCCAATGGCATGGGCACTGCAGGGGCCCCCGTAAGAGGGCCCCACTTTGAATTTCACTGTCTGCATTGCAGACAGTGAAATTCACGACGGGTGCAGTTGCACCCGTCGCACCTTCCCACTCCGCCGGCTCCATTCAGAGCCGGCGTCCTCGTGGGAAGGTTGTTTTCCAGTGGGCTGGCGGGCGGCCTTTTGGCGGTCGCCCACCAGCCCAGTAGAAAACCCAGAATCACCGCAGCGGTCTTACGACCGCGGTGCGGTATTCTGGAGGGGGGAACTCTGGCGGGCGGCCTCTGCCGCCCGCCAGAGTTAGAATCACCCCCTATGTCTGTTCCTCAAGGGTGGAAAGAGAACAATCTTAGTACAGCAAAACTTTTGTCGATGCCATTAAAATATGCAAACACACACACACACTTTCTTGCACAGTAAGTCTTCACATATTAAAAAACACATTTTTCTACATGTCTGTTTTCACAGCTCCATCCCGGGCAATCCGCAAATCCTGAGTATCTGGAGAATTCGCACCTTGTGGGAAAAAGGACAAATTTTTTGCCTGGATGTGTTTTTGGGGCAGTGTGGAGGGGAAACCTCAGTACTTCATGGGTTCAAATGTAAGATCTACAAGAAAAAACAGAAATCCTATCATCTCCTGTGCACTATGACCAACCCCCAAAAGGGTTTATAGCTTCCTTTGCGAGGGCCTAGGACTTTAATTAACATTGAACACTATGGTCAACGTTACTCTGTGGAGGGACCTTTACAGGAACTTTGACACAATCCAAAGCATTCAGACCTGCAAAGGTAGGCAAGCCACCAGAGAAGCCAGACCGAAAGATGCCATGATACAGCATCCAGAAGGGCACAAGTGAACATTAACAAAGTCCTGACTCCTGTGCCCATTCCACGCTAGAGGTTCCTCCAGTGACCAACAACTTATGTAGCTCTGAAAGAGACCAATATTTCACCATGTGGTGTCCATTAGGGTGCTCAGCGCCTTCTCCTCTTCAAGCAGAAGCCACTGAAACCTACATCTATTCTTCCTTGGAGCTTACATTATTAGTGAGTGTCAGGCAGCCTGTGCTCTGATTAATTCAGCTAATGAAATTAACTGATTGCTCTGTGTGCTTCCAAAGCCTTTGGCATCTATGGCCTCTACAGTGGCCACGGCCTTCATGCCATCAACATGCAGCTCCACTCAAGCAATAGAGTAGTTACAAACTGCCCCAGAATCAGATTTCCAGATTTCCCAGCGTATGGAGACTGGCTAATCTCCCTGGGGGTTCACAAACTTCTTCTGCACCATGTACCTGAAGGCAACAGTGCCTGACATGCCAGCCATTTCCTTCAATCTTTTTTGTCATTTTTACTGAAGTTTTATTTTTATATCAAGTAACAAAACAGAATGAAAGAAAACAGAAGACAAGAGAAACAAAGAGGGGAAAACTGAAACTGTAATATGCATGCAGTATCCAAGATAAAAGCCATACAAAGGGTTTAGAAAATAGTTGTACATAAAGAGACGGCAGTCCTTAATTGGCCATGCCTTGGTGGATGGGGTCTATATCAGTGTGCAGCAGCTGAACCAGTATCCAAGTTATGCAGAGCAGACCTGACAAGTCCCAGGAAAGGTTGTCAGCATCACACCGATGTTTTACATGTGAATAGACTATGTGTGGATCCCAAAGGTGTTGTATATCCCACAGAGGGATCAGGTAGGAGTGTTGCCTTCCGACTAGACTGTGTCCGTCAGGTGACCTGTGGCAAGATATGCTTTGAAAGGACTCCAAATGCCCTTGGGTCGCAAAGTTGACGGCTGCATTTATTGAGGCAATATTTTGCTCTTTTTAGCTTCTAGTGCCCTGCAAACAGAAGATTTGTGATTGTCAAAAGCGTGCCCAGCAGGACAAACAATATTGCAATGTTTTATTTTTTATAGCTAACTTTTTTTTTATTTTGCAAAGTTATCTTTTTTCAGTTTGCACTCATGTTTTCTTTTGTTTTTGCTCATGGACGCTGTTCTCAAAAGTTGACAATTATCTTGTTCTAAATATTGCAAATCAACATTGTTTCTTTTTTTTAAATTATGCTTTGACACACAGTTGTGCAGTTCACCCCAATCAACACCACTACCATCCACTGAAATCCACCCCACACCAATCCAACCCACACCACTCCAATCTACTCCAATTTACCTCACTCCAATCCTCCCAACCCACCTCAATCTAATCTACCCCATTCCATTTCGCCCCACTCCAATCTAAAACGTTCTACACCACTCCAAAACAATCTGCCCCACTCTAATCCAAAACAATCCGGCCCACTCCATCCAAAACAATATGCCCTACTCCAATCCAAAACAATATGCCCCACTCCCACCCACCCCATTCCAAACTGCCCCACTCCAATCCAAAATAATCTGTCCCACTCCAATCTGTTCAGTCCACAGCAATCTGCCCACTACAATCTGCCGCACTCCAATCCAAAACAGTTTGCCCACTGCAATCCAAAACAATCTGCCTCCTCGAGTCACTCACTCCAATTTGTCCCATTTTAATCCAACAAAAATCTGCCCCACTCCAGTCCGCTGCACTCCAATCTGTCCCACTCCAATCCAAAACAATCTGTCCCACTGCAATCTGCCCCACTGCAATCTGTTCCCTTCCAATCTAAAACAATACGCCCCCCACTCCAATCCAATCCACCTCACCCCAATCCAATCCACCCCATCTCTATTTACCCCGCTTCAGTTCACCCCACTCCCATCAAATCCACCTCACACCAACTCAATCCACCCCACTCCAATCTAATCCACCCCATTCCATTCCAACCTAATACAATCTGCCCCACTCCAATCCAAATCAATCTGCCCCTCTCTAGTCTGCCCCACTCCAATCTAAAACAATATGGTCCTACTCCAAACTGCCCCACTCCAATCTTCCCCACTCCAATCCATTTCAGTCTGCCCCACTCCAGTCTGTCACACTCCAATCTGCACCACTTTAATCCAAAACAGCCTGCCTCACTCCAACTAACCCCACTCCATCCTGCTTCACTCCAATCCCGTAAAACCCACTCCAATCCAAAACAATCTGGCCCACTCCAATGCACCCCACTCCAATCCAAGCCACCCCATTCCATCAAATTCACCCCACTCCAATCCACTACAATCCACCCCAGCAACAATCCAGTCCACCCCACCCCACACCAATCCATTCCACGCCAATTCAGCCCAGTCCAACCTAGCACACTCCAATCCAATACACTTTACCCCAATCTAATCCACCTCTCCCCAATCCTCTCCAGTCCAATCCACCCCACTCCAGTCAAATCCACACCACTCCAGGCCGATCCACCCCACTCCAACCAAACCCACCCCACTCCAATCCATCCCACTCCACTCCAATCCAATCCAACCCCCCCTACAATACAACCCACCGACTCCAATCAATCCAACCAATCCACCCCACTCCAATCAAGTCTATTGCTACCCGAGCCACCTCAGTCCAATTCACCATACCACCCCAATCCATCCCACTCTAATACAATCCACCTAAATCCACCCCACTCCAGTAAAATCCAGACCACATAAATCCACCCTACTCCAGTCCAATGCACCCCAAGCCAAACAACTTTAATCTACCCCACTCCAATGCATCCCGCCCCATCCAATTAATCCACCCCTCACCAATCCAATTCACCCCCCACCAATCCAATCCACCCTACTCTAATCCATCCCACTCCAATCCAATCCACTCTACTCAATCCGCCCCACCCCAATCCAATCCACCCAACTCAATCCAATCCACTGCACCCCATCAAATAAACCCCAATCCAATCCACCACACTCAATCCAATCCTCCCCACTCTAACCCACCCCACCTCAAAGCACCCCACTCAATCCAATTCACCTCGCTCCAGTCCAATCCACTCCAATCCGATCTGCCCCAATCAGATCCAGCCCAATCCAGTCCACCCCACTCCACTCCACCCCATTCTAATCCAGTTCACATTATGCCACCCCCTCCACACCAATACAATCCACCCCACCCCACCCCAGTTCAGTCCACCCCACTCAAATCCAATCCATCCACCCTGCCCCCCTTCATCTGAACCCACCTCAGTGCAATCCACCTCACTTCAATTAACCCTGCTCCAATCCACCCCAACCCAATACAATCCAATACACTCCAGTCCAATCCATCCCATCCCACTGCAGCCCACCACGCCCCAATCCAATCCACTTCACCCCACCCCATTTCAATCCACCTCACTCCACCCACCCCACTTACTGCAGTTCACCCCAATCCAATCCATCCAACCCCCACTCCATTTCAATCCACCCCACCCCAATCCAATCCACCCCACTCCAGACCAATCCTCCCCACTCCATTTCAATCGAACCCACCCCACTCCAATTCAGTGAATCCAATCCACCTCACTCCAATCTAATCCACCCCACTCCACCACACTCCAATCCTCCCCACCCCTCCACACTCCAATCCACCCCATCACTCTAATCCAAACCACCCACCCCAATCCAATCTTATCCACCCCACCCAAATCCACCCTAGTACAATCCACCTCACCCATTTCAATCTACCCCACGCCAATCAAGCCACCCCATACCAATCCACTCCACACCGCTCAATCCAGCCACTCTACCTCATCCAATCCACCCCACTCTACTCCAATCCACCTCACTACCTCAATCCACTCCAACCCACTCCACCCTAGTCCATCCCACTCCACGACACTCTCTGCCACTGAACCACCGAACTCTCCTCTCCTCTACTTAACTCTATGACACTCTACTCCCCCTACTCCATGACACTCCAACAAATCCACTCTACTCTCCCTACTCCACTCTGACACTCTACGCCACTAACTTTTAGCCATGCTGAACAGCAGCCACATTGGTGTACAACATGGTAAAACCCATTGCCAAAGCCAATAGCTCTTATAAGAGATGATGTATAGTCTGTGGGAGATTTTCAACACAACCTAACAACGTGATGCGAGGTTCGGCCTCTATATGGTGTGTGGTTATATCCCCAATTATTTGTCAGATAGTCAGCCAATATGCATGTATTTTTGGACATTCACAGGCTAAGTGTAAAAACCAGCATATTCTCACCCACATCGGTCACATTTGTGAGAGTGTGCAGGATGGATTCTGTGCTGACTATTGGCTTTATATATGCTTAATGCAGGAATTTGTAATGCAGTAGCTGATGTCAGTAGTTCCTGGAGATGAGTTCTGTCTGCCGACAGTAGAAAGTCCAGCAAGGGTCAGTGAGGGGTTCTACAAAGTCTTTCTCCCAGGCCAAGCTGGCATGGTCCGACTGCTTGAGTCTGCAATGCGACAAAAGATTATATAATCTAGAAATCCACTGCTGGTAGTGTCAGGGGAAGTGATGAGTTGTGTCAGTGGGGGGAAGTCTGTCAGCTCATAAGAGAAGCCAGGTATTGTGGCCTTAACAGTATTGCGTAGCCTTATGTAGATGAAAATATCTAGCATTGTGGAATCGCCCCCTAGAACGAAGCAGATAAAATGGAGAGGAATCTGCCATCTGGGCATAGGTGACCACATTCTGCCGACGCCATTTTGGAGAGGGCGTTTGTACTGTGTGTTTCGCTGTCATGGGTAATACCGAGTTCTGTTTTAGGTTGAGTGCAGGGGAATACAAAACGGTCCCACCAACCCTACGGTGCAACATTCTCCATCCCAACAGGTGGTGGCAACGGTCTTGATCTCATTTTGAGGTCAGGGTAATCAACGTGGCAGCAGGGAGGGCAGTGCATTTCCTCCATTTGGTCTCGCTCCGTGGGTGTAATTGTGCAGCAAAATAGTAGATCTCAGGGTCTGGTACTTCAGTCTCACCTCTGGAGTATGGAAGCACCTTGGAACACCAGGCTTTTCTGGCGGGCTTATGGCCTAAATCACAGTGGAAGGAGGGGTTTTATGGTGCATACCCAGGGGCATGAGGGCGTTTATAAATAGGTACAATAGTTTAGGGAGGACAACCATCTTTATCAAGGCGACACATTCCACCACGGATAAAGGGACTTTTAGCCACGTCTAGTTGATATGTCAGTTTATCCGCAACTGGACCAAAGTAAAGCTGTACCGTCTGGAAGGAAAGGCAATGGACCGTAACCCCCAGGTGTTTAACCGAGTCAGTGGTCCAGTGAACTGGATATTCAACGAGGCAGGGGGTTGCGCTGTCAGTAATCGGAAACAATTCAGATTTGGCCGAATTGAAGGAGACACTGAAAATGCCCCCAAATCAAAATCCCTCCCAGATCAATGGAGCGAGGATCGTCTCGATTTTTGTTTTTACAAAGAGTTGGATGTCGTCTGAGTGTATATATACATTAAGAGGCAGCCATGGTGGAACTGCAGACCACTGTGCACATGCTGCTGCAGTAATCTAGCCAGGGGAACCATGGCTAGTATAACAGGAAGGGTGAGAGGGGACAGCCTTGTCTCGTACCCCTGGCCATTGGAAATGAATCGGATGTCAGGCTGTTACCACACCTGCGCTTATGGATTCACTTTCAGAAGCAGTCTCTTAATGATTATATTATTCCTTGTAGTATACCATTTCAGGGTATCTCACAGGAAGGGCCACTCTAGAGAATCAAATGCTTTCTGTGCACCACGTAGTACGGCTACCGCTTTGACTTTTGGATTTACCTGGTTAACTACTACAAACAGAGTATGTCAGTTTAGAGTGGTGGACCTATTTGGAACAAAGCCAAATTGTGCAGGAGATACGATGCGCTTCAATATGAAGAAAAGCCTGGTGGCCACGACCTTGGCTAGTATCTTGTCACAGGTCCCAATACTGCATCAGGAGGAGGCTGTACTGACATAGAAGAGTGTGGAATGGCTACGTGTTCCAGTTCTGATAGGTCAGCCTCAATGCATGCCAGCTGTCTATGGATATCTTATAGTACCCCAGAATGTTTACCGTAGAAGGCCTCGAAAGCCTCCACAAAGTTGTTTATTTGCAGACCGTACCAGGGTTAAACTGAAAACATTTGATCATGGAGGCCTACTTTCCTTCCATCTTTGTGTGCCCGTTGGACAAAACACAAGCAACTGGGAAGCTCATGTTGCAGTGCATCAGAATTTACTTCTCAGATTACCGTAGTAACCACTGGTCTTTTTGTGGTGTCTTACTTGATGATGAGGAGACTGGCAATAAAAAGGGCTGTTGGGCACACAATCAGTCTTTCACTGTGCGGTTTTTCCTTACCGCACTTGGAACTGGAACATGTCTTACCTTAATTCCCTTTCTTTTAGTCCTAACCATAGAACCCATTCCTCTTTGGCATTGTCTAGGAACGCTGGTAATTGCCACTGCCATTCGTTTCGGACTGTTGCCTGTATCACTGGTAACCGATGTCTCCCAGTGGATCAGAGCTTTGAGTCTCCTGTCTCTTCGATTCCTGTTGGCAAATCACCAATAGTCAGAATCTATTTCTAACTGTAATGGGTAAGCTTTTATCTTCTCAGCAGGATGCTGCCTGAGGTCTGGAGAACACTCCTCCCTGAATCACAGATTCAAACTCCTTTGCCTTAGTCCTTTCCATCAGCCTTCCTACTTTCATTTTGCCACATGCAGTCAGGTCTCATAGGAGGCTTGCCATAATGGTTAGTTTGCATGGTTAGGTAAGTATGATATCTTTCATGTTCATTTTAGAATGTTAGGGTTTAAGGGTTCTGTTAAATCGAAGATAATCCACAGACCAGGAAGATATTTAACGAGCTTTATTCCATAAAAAGATTCCTCTTCAGATAACGTCCCAGCCTCCCCTTTCATCTCCACAACGTCCTCTGCTCGCGCTCACAGCTCGCGCTCACAGCTCTGCCCCACCATTCTAAGAACCTCTCCAGGTTCTAACTCACGGCTATTAGGATATAACACATCTCTCCCCTTTCATTGATGACCAAATAACAGTATGAGTAAAGAAAAGATACAAAAAACTTTAAGATAACAATCACTACATATATACTGAAACATTTCAAAAAAATATAAGAGAAACAAAAAGCTAGCATATATATTATTATAATAATTGTTTTTTTTTTTTTTTTTTTTTTTTACATCCTCACATAGTTTCTTAAGTGGGAAGGAGTCCTGATATTTCTCCTCGGTCTCATTCACTTCCTCACATCCATAGTGTTTGAATTCCACTCTTTTGGTCCTTTTAAAACATAGGCCCTCATTCTGACCTTGGCGGTCTTTTCGCAAGACCGCCGAGTTACCGCCGCGGTAAAGACCGCCGACCGCGGCGGTATGCCGCTGCGCGTATTCCGACCGCTGGGAGCGTTCCGCCGGAATACCGCCAGCAGCCACACTGGCGGTCGGCGGGAAAGTGGAGACTGGTCAACCTCCACCGCCACGCCAGCAGAACACCACCCACAGAATTACGACCCACATTTCTGTGTGGCGGTCTTCTGTTGGCGGTCTTCTGTTGGCGGTCACGTCCCTATGGCTCCCGTTGCCTCCCGGAGGACCAACGCACAAGGTAAGTTGATCGTCCGTGAGGGGAGGGGTTGGGGGGGTGTTGTGTGATGTGTGCGTGCATGGGGGTGTGCGTGTGAGTGTGTAGAGGGGGGGTGTGAGTGCGTGCATGCGGGCGGGGAGTGCTGCTGTGCCTATGGGCGATGTGTGTAGTTCGGCGGGTGCGCATGTCGGCATGTATGTGTGCGGGTATGTGTCCCCGTTGTGTATGTGTGTGTAGGGGGTGTGTATATGTGCATGTTGGGGGTGTGTGAATGTCGGGGTGCGTGTATTTGCATGTCGGGGTGGGGGTGGGGAGGGGGTTCGTACCACCTCTGGGGGGTGGCAGGGGGGTGGAGGGTGTGGGGGGAGGACTCGGGGGGGCAGTGGGGGGTGGGGGAGACCCCTATCAGTGCCAGGGAAGGAATTCCCTGGCCCCGATAGTGCCTACCGCCATGGTTCGCATGGCGGTTCCCGAACGCCAGAAACCGCGGCGGTAAGCAGGGTCATGATACCGTTGGCGGTCTTGGGTCGACCGCCGGACCGGAGTGCGCAGGCTCCAGCCCGTCGGTCATGACCGCCGTGGCTGTCGGAGTGGGGAAGTGGCGGTCGGTCGCGGCGGTGACCGCCGCGGTCAGAATGCCATTTTTAACACCGCCGGTCTGTTCGCGGTCCGACCGCCGCCTCTCCGCCGACCGCCAAGGTCAGAATGAGGGCCATAGTCTTTTAAATGTGGAGGTATCTTGATGTTCCTCTCAGATCTTCTTAGTCTCATCTCATCAGCAGAACGAGAGATTTCATCTTGCGGTCCCTCCAGAGTTTCCAAATTCGCAGTGTTACTGTGAAGCTTAACAATTCTATTCAAATTCCAAATTCGACCGTCACCAAGTTTTACAGCATTAGTGAAAAGTTTCACAACCTCCATTGGAGAGGAAAGTTTCTTTCCACAACCTCTCAAAACTGGATTCTTGACCATAACCCAATCACCAACATTTACGACAGTTTTCTTCACCGAGTTCTTCTTATCAAAGTTACATTTACTCATCAAAGATTTCTCCCGTTCCCTGACTTTCCACCCTTCATCAAAAAACTTCTTTCCTTTTACCCCCAACAACTCATTAACCCAATTCGGTTCAAGAATAGTGTTCCCTCGTCTCCCACGAAATAAGACAAAAGGAGTTTGACCTGTGGTTGAATGGGGAGTATGTCTATATACAGCCACCTTTTTCATTACTTCCTGTTTCCAATTTAGATGATTGTCTTTGGCTAATGTAATAGTTTCCTTTAAAACTCGATTGAATCTCTCAATTAAACCATTACACTCAGGGTGATATAGCGCACACAATTTATGTCTTATTCCACACCCTTTAAGAAATCTCTCCATCTCTCTTGAAATCAATTGTACACCATTATCAGTAAGAAGAGTGGAAGGAATACCCTCTCTATTAATGAGGTTTGTGAGAAATTCTATCACTTTCCGAGTTTCTATTCCCCTGGTAAAACAAACTTCAGGCCATCTAGAATACATGTCCATGATCACTCTGACATATTCAGCTGACCCTTCGCTGTATATAGGACCTAAAATATCCAAAGCTATATCTTCCCATGGTCCTATCGGTTTGTCCCTTATAATCATAGGTTGAACCTTAGGCTTCATAGCCTTTTCACTAAGAGCGCACTGAACACACTCACGAACCACCCTCTCAACGTGAGTATCCATACCAGGCCACCAATACGATGAACGTAATCTCTCCTTTGTTTTGGATATCCCCATGTGACTTTTATGTGCATGATCTATCAGTAGCCCTCTCACACTAGAGGGTGGTATCAACCTCATCCCTCTAAGTAACAAATCCCGATCAACAGCTAGTTGATCTCTCACACTCCAGAACTCTCTGCACTCTGTACTACATTGACTTTTACTATTCCATCCAGACCGCAGCAAATTTACCAATTCTTGTAACACTCTGTCAGACTTAGTATCCTCACGCCACTTTTCCTCAGATATAATTTCAAAACTCACCTCACATACTCTATCAAATTGTTCACAATCTTCTATTTCATCAAAATTTAACAAGTTCGGTGATACTAGTCTGGATAATACATCCGCTGAGTAATTGTCAGATCCAGGAACATACTCCACAACATAATCATATTCCTGCAAAGCTACAATCCATTTAGTAATCCTGCTCGAGACAGTATCAATACCTTTAGATTTAAAAACCTCACACAAAGGTTTATGGTCAGTTTTAACTACAAAAGATCTCCCCCACAAAAACTTTTTAAGTTTCTTAACTGCCCAGTAAACCGCAAGAGCCTCTCTCTCTATTACAGAGTACTTAGTCTCAGTTTCTTTCAAACTCCTGGAGATGAAAGCAATTGTGTTCTCTGAACTACAAATACCCTGATGTAAAACCGCACCTAACCCCTTCCCACTGGCATCCGTTGTGAGAATCGATTGTAAATCAGGATCAAAATTCTTTAGTTTGGGGGCATTGCATAAGCAATTCTTTAACTCCAAAAACTCCTTCTCACACTCTTCACTCCATATGAACTCTTTCCCTTTTTTCAACAGAAGTCTCATATTATAACAAGAACTAGCAAAATCCTTAATGAATTTGTTATAAAATTCCGCCATACCCAGAAATCTCATCAACTCTTCTTTGGAAGTTGGAGAAGCCAAACTCGAAATTGTGTCAACAAGATCTTTCTTAGGAAATAAACCACCTCCAGTAATAGTGTGCCCTAGATAGTCAATATGCTTAACTGCAAACTTGCATTTCTCTGCTTTAATAGTTAAACCATTTTCCGAAATCTTCGATAAAACTTTTCTAAGAGTGTCATTATGATCAACATTGTCTTTGCCATAGATCAGAATGTCATCTTGATAGACACACACACCATTAATCCCTCGCAAAATTCGTTCCATAGCCCTCTGAAACACTGATGCAGCAGAGATTAGACCAAAAGGTAGACGAATAAACCTGAAGGTGCCAAAAGGTGTAACAAAGGCCGTTAAATTCCTAGACGATTCATCCAATATTATCTGATGATATGCCGAGGTTAAATCTACAGTAGAGAAAACTTTAGCACCTGACACCATAGTTAATAATTCAGATATGTTGGGAAGTGGATATCTGTCTACCATTACACATTGATTAAGTTTGCGCAGATCAACACAAAGTCTGATATTGCCATTAGCCTTCTTAGCTATGACTATGGGAGACAACCATTCTGTACCCTCCACTTCTTCAATTATACCTTGATCTTCTAATTTTTTAAGTTCCGATCGTAACTCATCCCTCACCTCAAAGGGAACATTCCGCACTTTGCTACAGAACGGTACAGCACCTGGAAGCAATTTAATTTTATGTGAGTATCCTTTCATGCATCCTATATTCCCACAGAAAACATTGGGAAATTCTTTACGTAAATTCTCAGTGAGATCACTGATGGTTAATACACTCTCACCATCTAAATCCTGTATTGGTTTTACTATAATGGGAGGTGAATTATTAGGGTCAAGCATCACCCCAAGATCTTTCTGATGCCACCAACTTATGATGCTATCACCTCTCTTTGAAACATAGACTTTCCCTGAAGTGAAACGATTGTCATATTCAATCAACCCAACAAAATAACCATGTAAGTCAATGGGCTCACCACCATATCCACAAGGCTTAATATCAGGTTTTAAAAGCTTAACCTTTCCCTTTAACTCATCTTGATAAAACATATTAGAAACTATGGAAATCTTTGCGCCAGAATCAAAAAGCACTTTGGTTCTTTTTCCCTCTACAGTGATATAATCCAGAGGGCCACACAAGCTGTCATTAGAAACTTGAAGTACAATTTGACCACAAGCAAAGTCAGACTCATCATTGTTGACATGAGAATTATCATCAATCACACTCACCGACTGCTTTGTCTTTTTAAGATTACACGCAACCGAAAAGTGACCTTTCTTTTTGCAATACAAACAAAAGCTGTTAACAGCTGGACAAAGTTTACTATTTGCAAGATGGCCTCCTCTCCCACATCTAAAACATTTCTTTCCATTATTATTGGAGAACATTCCTTTACTAGAAGGCTGAGACACTTTGAACTTATTATTACTCCCAACCACATTCACTTCCTTTGGGTCACAGCGTTTCACCACCTCTACACACTTAAGAGAGTGCTCAATTCTCTTGGCTAATGATAAAACTTGATCAATATGAGGATCATCTAAAAGCCATAATTCATCTCTTACTTTATCGATATTGCACCCTAGCATGAATTGATCACGGATTCTCTCTTCCAACGTTGACCCAAACTTACAAGATGAGGACAAACGCCTTAACTCTGTGACATAATTTTCAACAGTTTCCCCTTCCACTTGTTGACGTTTTCCAAAATAGTACCTCTCTAAAATTGTGCTAACTTTAGGAAGATAATGTAAATCCAGTTTCCTAATGCATACCTCATATTCACTTAAATTAATTGCTTCATTGTCCGGAAGATCAGGAAGATGGTCAAAAACTTCTTGACCTTCTGTCCCCAAACAATGAAGAAGTAGAGCAGTTCTTCTTTCATTGCTCAACGAGGTACCACACACTCTGGAGTATCTCTCGAAAACCTTTTTCCACTTTGCCCATTTGATTGGGGGTTCACCAGGAGTGGAAAGAAAGAAAGGTGGGGAGGAAACATTCTGCATTTTTAGTATGTAAGATATACTGCAGTACACCAATACTTAATGATATTTAAATATTAAAATACAGTGAAAAAAATTAGTGTAAAACAAACTTAATAACATGCGAGCATATAAGTAAAAAAATAACACACACACTACATTGTGTGAAATGAACCTAGAACCTACATTTAGACTAATTTTGAAAGAAGCATAAATACATTCTTAGAGAAAACTTAAAGATATGATATTAACAACACAACAGTGTCTGTAGTCAAAACAGCCGCAAAATATATATATTTTTTTCCTAAACTACTTTTTCCAAGTAGTAACAGTGTCACTCAGAAGTAATATAAACATCTCTCGTAACAGTTCCTTTGAAATTGAGAGCACAGTGAAAATTGAGAGCCAGTGTGATAATGGCGTCTCTCGGTTGCTAGGAGATAGCGTGTAAACAACAGAAATGGTGTCTCTCAGTTGTTAGAAGAGCAACATTATTGTCACATAGACAGGGAAAAAAAATGAAGTTTTATAAAAACAAAATACAAAAAAAAAATATAGAAATCACGTTATCTAGAAGAATGCCAATGAGAGTGGCAACAGCATCACAAGAAACGCGATCCAAATTTAGCCCAAAACTGCTCCATCGTGCTGAAACCAATGAAGGAATGTCTTGAAGAAAAAAAAACATACAATCCGCCTGGAGTATCGAAATCCGACACAGTGTATTCTTGTCTTGGCAGAGTGCCAAAAATAGCGGTGATGAAAGAAAACGAACCGCTGTTTTCAAAATCCGGAGTTGAGACGTTACTGGAATTATAAACATGCAGGGTCAGCCACCTTCGTCGCCAGTGTTAAATCGAAGATAATCCACAGACCAGGAAGATATTTAACGAGCTTTATTCCATAAAAAGATTCCTCTTCAGATAACGTCCCAGCCTCCCCTTTCATCTCCACAACGTCCTCTGCTCGCGCTCACAGCTCGCGCTCACAGCTCTGCCCCACCATTCTAAGAACCTCTCCAGGTTCTAACTCACGGCTATTAGGATATAACAGGTTCTCAATTCCATGACGGGTGTTTGGATGGGTGGAATCTGGTGGGGATCGGTTGGAGAGCTGAAGGAAAGAAGATGCAGTGTTTGCTACTCTCATGTACTGAGCTATTGGTAATAAAAGATCTAACTTGCGTTGCTGGCAGAGGAAGTCAACAAATGCAAATTCGCAGAATAGCATGTTACTTATTTAGGACATTAAATAAGTTGTCAAGGCATTAGACAAAATAGGAACTTAGTTTAAGCAATTAGAAATGCCCCACCACCTCTGTCCAAGGATGGTCTCAGATTATTCCTGGCTAAGGCTGAATTTTATTCTAGATTTGTAGAATTTTGTGTGGAAAAAGACGAATCAGATGAGCGCTTTATGGAGAAATAAGATTACATTTAAGGATTCAGAGAAATGTTAAGCATCCTTTACTGAAATTAAAATTGCGATTAGCAGGGCTTCACATTTACATGGGTTTCACCCAGCAGCTGCCACTTATGTCCCCACTGATGCTCAGGGCAAGGCTCTGAGTAGTGTTCTTACAAAAATGGATGATTCTGGCAGGGAAGTTGTTATTGCCTTTGCTTGTTGTTCATTATTACCAACCGAAGAGAGGTACTCAGTAATAGAAAGAGCAACACTTGCATGTGTTTGGAAACTTGAATACTTGCATTTATACCTGTGGGGCAGGACTTTATATTAATAAGGGACCATAAGCCATTAATAAAACTTTTAACTACTGAAGGTCTTGTACCTTCAGCAGAAGTTGTGAGGTTCTCTATGTGTCTGCTTTTTATGTACGTGGTTCAATATGTTACAGGGGCGAAGAACGCTACTGCTTGTCTGACTAGAAAGGCATTACCTATGAAAGAAAGAAATGAAGATCCTTGGAGTGGATTTCGTATTTTATGTGTTTCTCAGGTGAATTAAACCTATCGTGCTCTTACTAAAGAGGAATGACACAGGTGATGAGTTGAAATCTGTTAAGGATAAAGTGGTAACTGGTGATACAAACATCAAATTGGGGGACACTTAAGAGCATTTTGGGAAGTAAGAAATGAGCTGTGTATGAATGCACATTTTTTTAAGGACTGACAAAATGATTCCTCCTGCTGGTATAAGAATGAAAATGATCAGTTTATGCCATGAAACAGATGTTGGCATTGCCTGCACCAAGCGAGGAGTTAAAGAATTGTGTTGGTGGCTGAAAGTTGATTGGGAAACAAAAAGATTTGACAAGTCTTGTATTGAGCATGAGAAAGTGGATAAATCACACAGCACTTTGAAAGCTCTATTGAGTTCTTTAGGGTATCTAAATCTTCTTTGGTAAGATGTCTCTTTAGACATCATAGGACCGGTTATATGAGAAGATGGATCTAGCAAACATGTAAAGTGTTTTGATTAATATGTTATTGAAATTAATTGAAACAAAATTGCTGGATAAATTAGCAACATCACAAAATAAAATGATAGACAAAGTGTTGAAACTTTTCAAACACTCACCCCCAGTCACAGATCTGGGTTTAATCTATCATTAGTTTGCTCGCCATGTCACCCCAATTTGGACCCAGCCATATTCAAATTACTCTTGACCCTGCTCCCCTGGGAACAGTCCAGCCCAAACTGCCAAGCCAGGTTCTCCTTGGGCTGGAAACAAGCATCCTGAAACCGGTTTTGAGGTGTCACTCCTCATCAGCCAGGCTAGCTTGAATCTAGTGGTGCAGCAGGCAAGGGACCCACATCTAGGCATACCCCTAGCCAATTAGGGTGCACATAACAATATCACAAAATAAAATGATGGACGGAGTGTTGAAACCTTTCAAACATTCACCCCCAGCCACAGATCTGGCAAGAAAAATAACAATGGATTAAACTCAAATCTGTGACTGGGGGTGAGTGTCTTAACAGTTTCAACACTCCATCCATCATTTTATTTTGTGGTGTGGATAAATAAGCTACCAAGGATATGACTGCATTTCTGGATATTCTTGAGAGAAGGCTTACCCCCATCAATCTTAATGGATAATGGTATCCAATTTAAATCGACTGAATTAATAAATTATGTGGTGTAGGTTTACCATGCAGTACTATCCAAATGGGAATGGTGTTATAGAGCGAGCCAACTGAGTTATTAAAGTTATTCTGCAGTTGTCTAATGGTAGGATGGTGGGCTGAAGCACAAAATGCTTTAAGCATATAGAGTAACTACTGTTGAAAATCCATTTTCGGCAATGAAAGTTGGTATACCACATTCAATAATTATGTCTAGATAGATGGGTACATGCTGATTGGTGAATTAGGACCCAGAGCACATTTTTTCATCTCAAGTTAAAAACATATTGTATTAAAATACTTAACATGGTGCACAAGAGGTGAAGGACAAAGTTGGTCAATGAGTGCACTTGAAATCTGGTAATATGGTTGCCAACGAGAAACAAAGGTTTAGTAATCCAAACAAGTCATTAAAGTAATAAAACATACAGACAAATTAGAGGATAGTAGTGTTTGGCATGAGTCGCATAGTCATAGCAAGAGGGGAAGACATGAATGTTAAACACAACTTGTAGTCAACAAATAACTATAAGCGGTTGAATGAGTATGAGTTGCATTGACTTGGTGGAATGTGGCTATGAGGAGAGTGATAGTTAAGAATGTCTTTTTTCTTTTCATGATGATGCTGAGGTGAATGCTAATGCGTCCGTTAGTCCTACAGAAAAGTTGATAGTGCATAGTAATGCTTCTAGTTTTGCATTAGATGAGGGACCCTTTAGGAACTTTGAAGAGGTACAAAAATTGAGTCCTTGAGTAGAAGGAGTAAAACACCAAAATAATTGGGAAAGGTATGATTGTACTTGATCTCTTTTTTGATTGTCTGTATTTACATTTTTAGCCCACTATGTTAGACACATGTATTGTGTTTGTTGCTTTGTTTATTTGTATTCAAGGGTAAGATGCCAAATTGATTAGTTTGCTGGGGTCCCAGGGCAGTCAGAGGTTGTGGACAGTAACTGTTAGGGTTCTTGTTGTTTACCAGTTGTGTCCCTGGTCAGTATAATGTGTAGGGAAGCTAAATGACCAAGTATTCCCTTTCAGCACCTGACTTGTCAGAGTAACAGGATCAAACAATCATGGCTTACACCAGGAGGTAGTGTGGGGGTAGACAATCAGACAATCAGAAATAGTTAATAATTAAAATCGTAAGGTATTTCTTAGATTTGTTCACAAAAACAACTTAATTACAGGTGAGTAGAACATTCAATACATTGAACACAGATCTACGAAGGTACCCAGAACACCCGAGTTATGGTAGACTGACAAATACTTCAAATGGTTTTCACCAAGAGGGTTGTGGAAGCAGATTCCACAGATTCATAAGTCTGTGCTTTTAATTAATATTAATGAGACACAAAATGCAAAGCTTATACTGTGTTTAAATGTAATGACGTTTTGTTTGGAGGACATGAGTAGCCCTAGGCCTACCCGTGGTTATAGACTGCATTTATAAAATGTGCGTGAGGTACAGTGCCTGACAGTGACTTGTTCTCTGTCCTTGCCTGTGTATAGAGAAGCCAGGTTCCCTTCATTATTTGATTCATTGTACAAAATTCAGTTTGCTCAATGATCTTGCTTGTGCTATAACATTATTGAAATGTATTATTTTCTGTTCATGATTTTACTGGAGAGGACGGATTTACAGCTGTATACAATTAAAGGCCACTTCCTTAGGCCGAATGGAGGTGTTGTTTATATTTTTGAGTGGGCTTTTGGTTTCTGTTGTAGGACATATAACAGCATTATTCAATAAATGTAGAATAAAAATCATTATACCATGTGATTTCTTTCAGTTTTACTATTGGATGGCCCAAAGTAACTTGCTTCATCTTAGCACAGTGACTGTACAGTCAGAGATTTTTCCCTTGCTTATTTAGAGACAGACTTCATGTCACGTCTCTCATTGATCAGAACTTAGAAAACATTTTCATGTTTCTTCTCTGTAGGCTTACTGAGCAGTCCTTATGACAAAAGCTCGAGTGACTCTCAATTGCATGGTGCTAGACCATAAACGGTTCTGGCTATTAATTAGATTGGGTTGAATTTTCGCTGCCAATGATACTTTGCATCTGCATTTTGAGTGTTTTTAATTGCTTGACTAACCATTACCTTTTGCCTTTTGTGGTGACTTCTTTAAGTTTGTAAATAAACCTTTATGATCTGTGCCTTGAACTTTGTCTCATGTGGACTTTCCACTATGAATTTTTCTATGTGTATGCTCTCGGTTGACATGACTTATGTTTAAGGCTCTCGTCTTTAAAGATCTATCAATCGGTCCTTTAGAAGTAAAAAGTGTCAACAGGGTGCTATTTGGGTCCTCCTTCAGATATCAGAGCCCAGCCCTGTTGTCTCAAGATACTTAAATGGGAGTACCCCCAGTTCATTGGCACAACTCAGTTGTGTCTGCTTCTGTGCAAACAAGCCTGACACTGCTGTGTTCTATTAATCTGGTCTGTAGTAGAACAGTTGGGATTTGATCAGGGGGATGGTTTAAGGTAGGGAGTGGAGGTAGCATCTGCTTATCTGGGTGACAGTGAATAAATTTGTAAACAAGTGACAATTCTTGAGCAAGCAATACCTGAATTGTTGGAATACCATTAAAGTGTATGCATATGTTGTTGACCAGAATCTGAAATCAAATGAAAGGAGGGTGGTGGTGGAATGACAATGAGGCATCTGCTGGCGCCCTGTTTCGGATTCAAGTTGAAAGAAGGGCTCTTGATTGTCAGAAGGCTTGGTTAGGTCACCTTTGTTTTTTTTCATTTGTTAATTCCAGACTACTTATTTTGTCTTCAAGATATACCATACCCGATTACTTGCTTTTTTGAAAGAAGACTCAAATTTAATGCACCTAAACCTGAACCTTGTGGCAGAGGAGAAGGGACTGTGCCTGCTGTGCCCTGCTCTTGGAGACGTTGTTCCTGAGCCTAGTCAAAGCAAAAGACTCCAAGGGTCAGTTGGCTGACCTCCTGTTCACAGCACAGGACCACACTAGGTGAAGAAGCCTGCTGGGTCGAGCGGGTAGCCAAATATTTACATCGCCACTCCTCATCGCCGTGCAGCACCAAGAACCAGGAACCAAAGCTCAAAGTTGCACACAAGCCTTCTGGATACAGGAAAGTCATCGGAGTGAGGCCTGGTTGCCCAGAAGGCGAGTTGCTTCCCAAGGAATGATTTACCTGTGACCCCAATACTGTGTAGCGCAGTGACAACTGGACTCCCACCAGAACTAAGAGGATTCCAAAGGACATCTACCCCTGTGGCCAGGATCACCTCACCAAGCCCTTGGACCAAGGAGTTGCAGCTGGAAGTCCCTATTTGACAGCATCACATCCACAAGCATCCTTCAGCATCTTCAGCATTCTGTATGCCTTGCATCAGGACCACTTCCACAGACGTCTATGGCAAGGAACTCGTTGAAGATTACTTCTTCCTGTGAGGCAACTCTTTCTGGGGTCCATGCTGGTCCCACTCACTGGCTCCCTGCACAGTTGGTCACTTAAAGTGATATAAAGTAGCCACATTGATACGTACTCAAGTTTTTCTTTAAAACGTTTTTAAGATTTAAATTTGTTGAATTTGCCAGTGCTTGCTCACAATCAAGTTAAAGGTCCTTTTCATTGTGGTGTCATAAAAATATGGTCTATTTTTATAAATTGGTGCCGGATTTGCCTTGTGTATTTCTTCTGCAATTGTTTTGGTACTGTTCAAATGCTTTACACTTGTTCATTTGTGTACGCCTGACTGCTCAGAGCCACAGCTACCCAGGATTGAGCTAAGGTGTTGGAAAACAAATCCTACTGGTCCTAAAGGGTTTGGTAAGTGCACTACATGGTGAGGTTCCACAACCACACCATACAAAACACCCGGTTTTCTTCATACTGGTGCCTAGCAGTGGGATCCAGAACTTGTGTTTAGCAGTACTATATTATATATCTGTTGAAGTTTTGAGACCAGTGATAATCCACCAAGAGGGACACCTAAAAAAAAGTTATTGTGCCTCCCAAGCAGTTGATGAGTGGGTTCATACCAGGGTCCCCAACAAGTCCCTAGGTGGTGATAAAAATAAAGGAGGCCAGGGCTACCTTCAGGGGAAAGAGGGCGGTAAAGACAAAATGGTGGATAGTCCCAAAGAGTCCCCAAAAGATGCTAATGGAAGAGAGCCCAGAACCACTTCCCATTCAATATGTAGGGAGTACCTGGGAAAGAATGACCCTTTGAAGGCCAGAGCATGCTTGTTGCTTGGGAAACCTGAGATGAGCTTTTGTGTAGACTAAAGAGGCTTGAATGTAGTCACTAAGCCTGATGCCCACCTCATGCCCAGAGCTGATGAGTTCATTGATAGGTTGGAGGCAGCAAAATATCTGAGTGCCTTTGACCTGACTTCAGGTTGTTGGCAGATAGCCCCCACCCAAGGAGCTAAGGAGAAGGAAAGCTCTGCTTTTTCTATGCCTTAAGGCCACTTTCGATTCAAAGTGTTGCCCTTTTGTCAGAAAAATGCAGCTGCCACCTTCCAGATGTTAGCGAATTGAGTACTGTCAGGTCTGGAACGTTTCAGTGCAGCTTATCTCAATTCTATAGCTGTATTCAGTTTCACCTGGGAGGATCACTCAAGGAAGTTCTATAGGCCCTGCAACAAGCAGGCCTATCAATGTAAGCAAATGCCAAATAGGGCAAAGCTCTGTTGTGTACCTGGGCCATCAAGTGGGTGGGGCCCAGGCTCAACCTTTTCAACCCAAGGGCCAGACAATTCTGACCGGGGAAGCTCCTTAGACTCAGACCCAAGTCAGAGCCTTTCCTGGTCTGACTGGGTATTCCAGGAGATTTTTGCAGGGTTAATGTACTGTAGTGGCACCACTAACTGAACTTACCCACAAGAATCAGCTGTGAAAAGTTATCTGGCAGAGCAGTGTCAAAAGGCGTTTTACACTCTCAAAGAAGCTCTGTGCTCAGCACCTGTCCTGAAGGCACCTGACTTCAGTAATGAATTAATTGTTCAGAACCTCTGAACATGGGATTGGGGCAGGGTTGATACAAGTGAATGATTTGGGCCAGGATCAGCCAGTTGCCTTCATAAGCAGCCATCTCTTGCCCAGAGAGCATTGCTGTGGAATCCTTTGCTGTGGTTTGGTCCCTGAAGAAGCCGAGACTCCTCCGAGTTGGGGCTCACTTTGGAGTTCAAACTGTACACAGGTCTCTCAAATGGCTGATGCAGATGAAAGGAGAGAACCCCAAGTTCTTTTGGTGGTTCATTTTCCAACAATGTATCGACTTTACGGTGGAACACAGACCTGGGACTGACCATGCCAATGCAAATGGCCTTTGCGGTTCTTCCACTAAGATGATCAGAACTACCAGAATAAGAGTTAGTTGCTTATCTTCTTTCATCTGGAGGGAGCCATGTTAAATGCTTCTTGTTGTATGGTCACCCCCAAAGTTTTGGACTGGTGCTGCTGGCTTTTCGACTCTGAGAGAGCACTGAGGCCTGCTAACCATTCGTCAGTGCCTGTGCCCCGATCTTAAAGTATGTATATCTGATTGACTTATACCTATTTGGTGTAAGCTAACATACTTTTAGGTTCCTAGTATATGTTACTGAGGGCCTCTAACTTAGATGATCACCTCAGTGACTGCCGGGTTGGTTGTGCCACCCTGAGTCTAACAAAGGTAAACCATGGCTCCTAGTCTGCCAATGCAGACTAGAAAGACAGTTTTAAGTTTTAGACTGTTCGCTCGACTTTGCCATGTAAAGTAATGGCAAAGCCAAGTCCTCCTTTTTTAATATATGTAAGTCACTCCTAAGGTAGGCCTAGGGAGCCCTAAGTCCGGGTGTTGGGTATTAAGAAGTGTGACATGTAATTTTACATGTTCTAACAGCAAAAAAAAAAAAACAATAGTCGTTTTTACTGTGGAGAAGGCCAGTAGCCCCATTGTGAGTGCAGAGTTCCAGGTAGCCACAGCAGCCCTGTTAGGTTCTGGCTGGGACTACTAAAGTGGCTACTGTAAGGTATCAAACAACAACTCGTTACATTAACCCCGACTTGATGGCCAAGTCGAAATTAATGTAACTTGTTGCAGTTTGCAACTTTTTATTTATTTATTAGCTTTCACAATACAACAGAAACAAGAGAAAAGGGCCCATAGATACAATGTACATGGTACAATGCCAAACAATTAATTGAAAATTAAAGCATAGAAGACCAGATGTGGCGTAGCAAAACAGGGATATGTCCAATGGTGATGGCAGGTGGGGGATGTTAGGTTTGAGGGGGGGGAAGGTTTGTAACCTAGCGGTATGTGCACAGAGGAGGGGTGAGAGGTAGGAAGTTTAATGTGTTACATCAGTCTGATTAAACGGAGGTCAGAGTGAGCAGGTAATCATGTAGTGGTTGCCATGTGTCCATGGGTCTGGATGTTTGGGGCTGTAGCTGCGCATAGGCATCACTTATTCTATCACAATAAATCAAGCTTTTCAGCCAGGCAGAGTCTATGGGTCAAACACTGCTACCTCAATGAAGTGTTAATCCCCGTTTTGCCAGTTGTAGTGCGATTGCGGTGATTTTGCAGATGCTGTTGGAAAGGTCCTGGACGTAGCCGAGCAGGGCTAGCAATGTGGAAAGAGCAAGTGTGATTCCTATCATGGCAGAAATGAATGAGAAGATTTTGGTCCAGTATTACCCAATATGTGGGCATGTCCAGATTAAAAGTGTGAAGTCCGCCTCCACAGCATGGCATTTCCGGCATTGAGATGAGCAAGTGGGGTCAAAGCGAACTAAGTCTTTGGATGTACAGTAGGCACAGTGCAACTTTTGAAGTGGAACGTCTTGTGCTTGATGGAAATGTATTTCCTCTGAGAGCAGCCATAGTAACAAATCTTGTCAGGTAATGGTTAGCCAAAATCTCTTTCCCTAGCCCCTCTAGCTCGCTGATAAGACTCAGGCTTCATGGCAAGCCCAGCCTGATATAATCTTGAAATCAGCCGCCTGCCATCCACATCAGTGATAATGAGCGTTAGCGGAGGGAAGTCGTCCGGGGCCAGTGGGTATGTGAGCAGTCGTGAATTAGTGTATTATGGAGTCGCCAGAGTATGAAATGGTCCATAAAGGAAGCGTCTTGTAGATGGACGTCATCTTTATGTGTGAGAGCATGGCCATCGGGGAAAAAATCCCCTAGAGTGTGTTGTGATGTTAGAGGGTCAATTGAACCAATTCCTCAGCTGTGAGGGGGAGCCAAGGATTATTAGTCAGGGGTAAGGTGGGGGAGTATAGGATGCCACCTCTGAGGATCTGGCGCAGCTTAAGATAGGCCCAGCAGGTGGTTGAGAGGGTTTGTATATCCATCAGGTCCATAGGTATGCGTTTTGGTTGCATTGAAGACAATGGGAGTTCACTGGCCTAATTGCATTCCAGTTTCAGATATTGGGGGGCGGGGGCACGCTAACAACCGTGATGGCCGCTGAGCGGTGAAGCTCCGCTCGCGACTCCTGTATTTACCGACTGAATGGGTGGCATCCATACGCACAGACAGCAGGGAATGTGGTCCACGTCGCTTGAGGGTGGGAGAGCCGGGGGCGAGCTGCAACAACTCTCCATATATTAGAGCAAGCTCCGCAACTGTCTGCGGCCCACTCATAATTGGCCAGTGTGCTTTAGAGCCCTGAGGTGGGCCTGAAGCAAGCAGCTGACCAGGTAGCGCAGTGCTGTCTGTGAATACCGGTTGCTGGCTCCCATTTCCCTCTCCTGTCCACCATCAGATGAATGCTGACCCCCATGAGCCGTGACGAGCGGTAGCAAGAGAACATTGCTGCACCCGGTCGAGGCCCACTCAACCACGCCGCTCATAACAAGACCTCAGCTTAGCTGCTTGACACAAACTCCTGGTGACACACTTAGCTGCCTGCCACAATGTACCTGGCAAAGGATCGGTTGATAAAGAGGTAGGGGGTCCTGACCTGCAATGACGTGCTGCCTCCCGGCCCTGGGGACCATCTATAGCTCCAAGAGTACCAAACTACTCAATAGAGCCTGCGATTGCTCCCCCCTGCCACTATCACTCCCGCTAAGCTAGTGCACTGGACTGGGCCGCTCTGGAATGGGTGGCCCATCTGTGCTGGGGAGGTGGTCCAGTGCAATTGTAAACTGCATCATTTTCCAGGCCCAATGTTATCAGTGTTTGGACACCCTCACACCTCGCAACCTTGATGCCCAAACTTCCACTTCACTGAGAAGGGAGGCCACTACTTCAAACTATGCGTGCTCTCCTACTATGGCGCTGCCTACCTTTCTGCACAGGGGTAGCACCTACTCCTTGAACTTCTATGTAAGCCCATAGTTAGCCTCTGCCTGTGCGGGGTCTTGGAGAAGGACAGCCCTCCACACCCCAATATGGTAATGGTGCGTGGGGACCCTAAACAATGAAAGCTTCCCTTTGAGAAGAATACAACATGGGACACAACTGCTGCGGCTCTAACATCTGAGGTCGATGCCACCAGGGGCCGAGTACAGATGCAGATGGTGGGCGCTGAAGATATCACGGTGGAACTTCGGGCCACACAACTACCCAAATACCCACTGGCCCCGGACAACTTCCCTCACTAACCATCGACGCTCGGTTCAACACTAACCACCAGACTGGACAGCATGGGGGAGCTCCTTGACAGACAGCAAACCCACCTGGAGGGCATGGAAGAGCGTATCTCAGGACTAGCGGACGAACCGCAGCAATTACGAAAAGACTGGAAAATATGGAAGCCAGGCTGAGCACAGTGTCCATTAAGAATGAAGATTTGGAGGCCAGGGGGCCCGCTAAACAACCTGCGCATCTCCAGAATCGCGGAATCCATGAATACCGGCTGCCGAATGGACCTATTTGTAGAGTAACTACTTGCAAAGCCATTAGGTCGTCAAAATCTCACTTCGATGTTTGTGATGGAGAGGACGCACTGTACATTAGGCTGCAGCCCCCCCTTGGGGCTCCAGCCCATCTCATCATCATGCGGTTGCTCAATTACAGAGGCTGTGATACTGTGCTCTGCCTCACTAGGGAAAAAGGACCACTGCACTACCAGGGCACATTTGTTTCCCTATTCCTGGATTTTACACCTGCTGCCCAGGAAATCAGGAGGAAATTCTTGATCGCGAAGCACACACTTCAAAAACTGGGCTTGAGCTATGGCATGCTATACCCGGCCAGGCTGCAAATTGAAGTGGGTGTCAAAACTCGCTATTTTGACAACCCTGCTGATGCCCTGGCCTTCTGTAAACAGCAAACTAAGTACAGCTCATCACCCTGGGGCTTGACCCTGGAACTTGAGGCTTCGAATGTGGACCCTTCTGCCGGCATGGACCTTTTCCCTCCAGACTGATGCCATTGTCTCAACCTGCAAAACTGTTCACTATGGCTTTCAGGCATGGTTACATCATACCACAGTAACACTAGTTGCGACTGCCTTTTAGGATCCCTACTCATTGTTTCTATCCACTAACGTTTGCCCATTCTTAATTATTATAATAATTAATTTCCACTTATCCCGGGGTACTTCGTCATTGCGTTGTCACGCCACATGGTTGATACCAAGTTCTACACTACCAAGTTGGAGATGTTATTTAGTTGGGCTACACAGGATTCACCTGGTTGGTCCCTACCAGGTGTGGGTGAGGGGAGGGCTTTTTTTTGTTTTTTTGTCTGAGATGAACACTTAAAAGTGAACATCTTGATGCAATTCTGGCCATTTAACTTGTTTAACCATTTGTAATGGCACAACACTCTATACACGTGACAGGCAGTGTGCAAAACAGGAGACAGGCAGTAGACATGACCTTCATGTCATGGAACATACGTGGCCTCAAAAATCCATGCAAGGGTAAGCAAGTGCTACAATACTTGACTAGGCATAAAGTACAGGTGGCCTTCATGGAGGACGGGTACCACACATTCCTTCGCATTTCCATGGGTCCCAATCACTACTATGCCAGCTACATCAAGTATTCTCGAAGAGTATGCATCTTGTTGCATAAGAGCCTTCCATTCCACTATTCCTCCTCCTATTCAGATGGAGAGGGCAGATGTATACTGGTTGCAGGAGTACTCGTGGGCCTCAAGGTATTGCTAGTCAATGTTTATTCACCAAATGTCGACTTACCTGATTTTTTCCACACCTTACAAAACCGCATGGATCTCTTTGAGGCTGACCATGTTTTCCTGGGGAGCGATCTAAACATGGCCATAGATCCCTCGTTGGACACCACTGTCACAGCTCCAACCACTAAACCATGATCCCTCCAGGTCTTGCGAACTATCTGTGAGACAGACTCGCTACATGACCCTTGGTGACTCCGCAACACTCATGCATGGGTCTCCACTTTTCATTCGGCGCCCCACGGCACCTGGACATGCATCGACTACTGTCTCATAACTAGTTTAACCACCCAGTGGGTCACTTCCATCAAGCACCTTCCACGTACATTATCCAACCATTCACCAGTACAGATCACACCAAGGGCCTTATTACAACTTTGGAGGAGGTGTTAATCCGTCCCAAAAGTGACAGTAAAGTGACGGATATACCTCCAGCCGTATTATGAGTCCATTATATCCTATGGAATTTGTAATACGGCTGGTGGTATATCCGTCACATTTGGGACGGATTAACACCTCCTCCAAAGTTGTAATCAGGCCCTAAGTGTTCCTGTGCAAGGGTGGCGTTCTGAGATCATGGCATTTCCTGGACATGGCACTATAGGATGCACTATTCCGTTCCAGACTCGAAGAGGCCATCACTGAGTATTTCTGGTTAAATGATGGCTCTGTGAGCACACAAGCGATTTTATGGGATGTGTTCAAAGTGTATACCAGTGATATCTGCATTTCAAAACACTCTACAGTGTTGCGTGATGTTCGGCTCAACCTTCCGCGGGTGGAGGCACAGCTCACAGAACTTGATGGCAAGATAACAGAGATGGGTGCCGAATCCCACCTACACCGATGCAAAATACTCTTGGATGAATCCAACGAATTAGCAGAAATATAGGCAAATTATATGGGAAAATATGCCAGGGCCCGCAGATAGGGGGAGGGGGAAAGACAGGGCACATGCTGGCCAGACTTCTTCAACTCCCCCCCTACTCAGCTGCGTACTTACTGGGAGCAAAGACCCCACAGCAGTTCAGTCAGAATTTTTCAACTACTACTCCTGCCTCTAAATTGCCCAACCCATCGCATCCTATGCAGCACTGCAACAATTGACACAAGGGACACGCGCCCCTGGACTAGGTGGGTTTACAGGGGTGTTTTACAAAACATACAAGAAGCTGCTGGCACCACGTCTCTTATTTGTTTACGAGTAGGCTATCAAAACTAGAGTTCTCCCCACAACATTGCGAGAGGCAGTTATCACCCTGCTGTCCAAACCTGGAAAAAGACCAGCTACAATGGGGCTCCCACCGACCTCTCTCCCTCCTCAATTTCAATAATAAGATACTTGCCAAACTGATAGCTCTCTTCTCCTGGGTCAAATCACATCTCCAGCTCAGCCGGACTTCATTACACCCCGCTCCACGTCCATCAACCTCTGCACAGTTTTCTCAGTAATAAATAGGCTATCTTCCACAATGCCGGCAGCCATAGCTCTTCCAGATGCAGAAAAGGCATTCAACTCTCTTAAATGGCCATTCCTTCATACCACACTACACAAACTCGGATTCCCGCGGGGATACACGGCCCTGATCTCCTTAGTATATACACAGCCCTCAACTACTATTCGCCTTAACGGAACGCTTTCCCCTTCTTTCCCATTGAGTGGGGTACCCAACAGGGATGCCCGTTGTCCCCTTTGCTTTTTATTATAGCGATGGACCCCTACTGTGCCACCTGCAGGAGAGACATATTCATAGGTGTCTAAATTTCACTAGTGGACCACTCATTATATCGCTATATGCAGATGATGTCTTGCTATTCATGCGTCAACCTGAAGATAACCTTAAACCTGTACTAAATGTAATAGTCCGCTTTGGTACATTAGGGAAAATAGGAGCTCTTCCCACTCACTGGCAGCACCTCACCGGCCCACACGGAATACCCCTTGAAATGGTGCAGGTTATACGACTTGGCTATGGGCCTGCCATTGAGAGGCTAACTGTGAAAGTGGATCGCTGGGTGATGCTCCCGCTGTCTATGGCAGGCTGCATTTCTCTCATTAAAATGATAATGCTTCACTTTGGACCCCAGGGAGATTCAAACACTTTCCACTACCAGTTGGGCATGGCGCAAACCTGTTTGCAAACTTCAGGGTAAATCACTTTACTTGCCTGCACTCACATTGACAAATAGCCCATTCTTCTCCATCTCTCAAGAAGTACTAGTTCAGCGTACTCTACAAGCACTAAATATCCAAACATTAGGTGATGTATTTCCTGACAACCACATCTTTTCACGTACTGAAGACGAATGCTTTGCCAACGCCATCCACTTAGAATACTTTGTGCTATGCTGCCTACAAACCACCCTTTGTGCTCAATTTACCTCAAACCCATTGGCCCCAGCTGACTTTATCCCCCTCACACTAGTCATTAGTGCAGACTCCGGGGCACGTCTCATTTCCAAACTCTACCAAGTGTGCATTGCCATCCTACCTGTTTGACCTGAAACTCAGAGAGGCCTGGGAGGCAGATCTGGGCCGGACTCTATCCGAGAAAATATGGTCAGCATGTTGCGCACAAACCCGATCAGTGGCTTTCCCGCACAAACGAATACACTTTGAATTCCTGCGTAGAGCATACATAACACCCAGTGCAATAGCCTGAATAGACCCATCCCGACCCTCTGCCCCAAATGCTGTGTGCTACTTGCTGATTTTACGCACATAACATTGACATGCACCCCTATTAGCCACTATTGGCCTGATGTCTTTGACCAGCTCGTGCAGATGTTGGGCATGACCCTCCACCCTGACCCACTGATGGACCTCTTGGGATACATGGGAGATATATCTAAAAAGCATGAGGCGCTTCACTGCCATTGTGCTGTTACAGGCCAAAAGTGAGATAGCACTCCTCTGGGGAACCAAACATGTGCCCACGGCCAAGCAGTGGCTAATGCGCCTCACTTATTGTGACAACACCAGCGTATGCATCACTTCAACCTCCCACATCTTGACCGAGGGATATTTGGCAACGGCTGAGGGATTATCTGCGCACTCTGGACGCCACTCCCTGAAACTCTCAACACAATATGGACACGTGTTAAAATATGTGTTTATATTCCCATTTTGTACCATGTCTAGATGCGTCTGTTGGAACTACCATGTCTGTGTAGTGTATGCAACCCTGCTCCCTATAAACATGCCTGTTTGATCAATGTACCTGTCATGTCTTAACTTTTGAATGCTATACATGTTCAATTGCATTGTGCATTCCTCTTTGCATGGATGATCATGTTTTGTTTGCATTGCTGTATATCACATGAAAATGATAAAGTTAAAAAAAAGGACATAGGAGTCGGTCGTCGGGATGGTACCAGTGATATGCAAATTGGCATTGCGCCACGAGGTACTACAGTTGGGGGTCCGGAACTGCAAAGGCTCTTCAGTCATAAGGGAGGGTCAGGATGTCCCAACTAATGGGAGGTCTACACCCAGCCACACTAGTCTCAGAAGGAGGCTGCGTAGGGTAGTAAAGAAAAGTTGGGTCAGTGGTATGGGGATATTGAGCAATAAGTACAAGAAGCGGTGAAGTACAACTTTTTTAATGATCGCTACCCACCCCACCATAGAGAGAGGTAGTTTAATCCAGTGCTTTACCTGGATGGTAAGTTTGTCAATAGTGGGGCCGTAGTTGAGTCGGGTTATCTGGTCTTTTTCTCTATGTAGATAACTACCAAGGTATTTAGTAGTGTCAGCACTCCATGTCAGAGGATGCTATAAAGTGACCTGGTGCATGCAGGCAGTCACTGGAAAAAGCTCAGATTTAGCCCCATTGATGTGGAGGCTGGAGAAGCTCCCAAATCGCAGAATTTCACGGATCAGAGGTGGGAGGTTGTCTGATGGGTGGAGAACAAAAAAAAAGTAGGATGTCATCAACATACATGAAAAGTAGGAGGGGTCCAGTTGGGAATTGGAGCCCTTTGTGCATGCGTTTTTTCTGAAGGTGGAGGACCAGTTGTAGTGTGCAACTTTTACAAAGTTGTCACGTTGTTGCCCTAAATCTCCTGTGGCCCTCCGCAGTTGCACATGGGGTTTCTGTATGAAACAGGTTTCTGCTTGTAACAGGTTGGCCGAACGAATACACCAGATCGCCCGGATTGAGTGATATATAAAGTGTTTTTTTATTACTCGTTATACAGTTTTAACGGGGTTGTGGGTGGTTAGTTTGTAGATAGATATTAGGATCTCTCTGTATTCCTTTGTCCAGGGTTCTCGTCTGCTTCTTTCTTCTTCTTCAAGGGCCTGGTTTGGCCACGCTTCTCCTGAAGCGTGGCAGGCTCATTCGTATGCTCCCCGGGGCCAGATCTCTTCTCCACTCAACTCCGGTCTTCGGCAGTTCCCCAGGTTGTCGGTGACCGGTCCTGACGTCTTTTGGATTGCCCTCTTCGCTCGTCCTCCGCTGTTCCGATTCCTTCTCCAGTTCCTTCGGTGTCCACCACGGAATCCTTTCACACACCTCCTGAGTGGGCGGTCCCACCCCTTTAACTGTCTCTGAGCCACGCAATTTCGCCGGGAGCCAATCGAGAGTGCAGCGTCCTGAGTTGCTTCCGTGCTATTCAGGGCAGCGTCAGCACAAGTCCTCCTGATGTGCGGGTCGGCCTGGTCCGACCCGTCATACTGCCCTTCTGGGGAGATGTGCAAACAACTCCCAGGAAGGGATATAGTAGAAGTCTGTGTTGGAGAGAGGTGAGGTGTTACCTCTCCCTAGCAGGAAGGTACACAGGTGTTGGCCCAAAAGAAGAGCTTCAAAAGAGACGCTGCAATTGAAGGGCAAATGGTGAACACTTGGGAGAGGGTCTGCTCTAGACTCGGGAAGTTGTGGGAAAGCCAGTTGCCAGATTGTGTTTTCAGGGGCGTGTAGCCCCCTTGTTAGATACAGCTCTGGGTTAGGTTAGGGAACTTCACATCCCAAGAGAGGGGTTCTGCTATGTTGAAAGTGGGCAGAATGGGGAATCCTGAGATAGCCAAATGCCACACTTCACAGAAAGTGGTCATCAGAAGGAAGGGAACCTAGTAGCCCATTGGCTACTGACTGCGGCCTAATCTGACTGCATTTTCGGGGCATATAAAGGGCACACAACTACTTAATGACATTTTATGTGTTTTAACCTTAAACTGCTTCACATATTGACATTTAACAGTGTTCATGGCCATAACATACAGTACATAATTCCAACACGTGACATTTTGTAAACTATTAATGCCCCACTGAATGAACTGTCCAAGGTAATGGACACAGCAGTCAAGTGGATCCAAAGGGGGAAGGAAGATGAGTAGGGATTCTCTCTGCACCTCTGAAGATCACATGATAGCCAGCTATACTTAGAATCATATCCCCCACAATTCCTAATTTCAGCCTCTCCATGGGAAATGTCATCATCCTTTGTCACGTAGAAGGCACAATGACAGCCCTCACACCAAGCTCTCAAGATTAGGATATGAGTGTGAAAAGATAGACCAAAACATCACAATTCCCTAGAATTCTCTATTATAATTTTCTGTGAGAATTCCTTGAATGTCTCCTCTTGAGTAAAAACAATTCTCTTGTTCTGGTAATCCATCATAAGTTTTGCAGGGTATTGGATTTTTTACCTTACCCCTCGAGAGTTCAACTATTTTTTGATATCCAGCAAGGCCCTCTTTCCTTGAAAAATAGTGGTATATGTTTAAAGCAGTAAAAGCAACACTGGTATGCCTTCACAACAAACTTTCTTTCACTATATCGCTTGGCTAAGAATCTGATGTCTGAGATATGCCATATGCAGTATCATCATAACAAACTCTGCTATTGCAGGTCCATACCTGGATCTCTTCTTGGGAAGCTGATAACAGTGAGACAGCAGAGAAGTACCAAAGATTCCACCATCTCCATGACATTGTGCAGCGTTGCAGCAGGGCACTCTGAAGGGATCTGCTAGAACTCAGTTGGGCACCTCTTCTAACGATCCCACCCTTAAATCTAGTGGCATGATTCTGCTTACCATTCCACCTTTAAACTCATCCAGATACGTGAACGAGATTCCATGTACACATTCACATGTCCATCACCTCTGCGAACGTGCTTAATATTTCCATATGCTGCTCCATTTTTATATCTACAGTGCATACAGTAATGGAGCTCTCACCTGTTCTAGATGCCAGGTATTTGTTCAAGTCACTGTTGAAAGAGTGAAGGTTTTCTTTCCAGCTGATCACTTTACATCTCCATTGTGTCTTCAGGTCAGACTCTTGCAATCCTTTGAGGGAAGAGGATCGCTGTGGTTGCACAAACTCCTTTCTTCTTTGCTGACATTGTATTAAAGCAAATCCAACTCTACTCCAAGATAGCTGTTGCTTTGACCATCAAGGTTTCAGGCCCTTGCTGTCCCTGCAATGCACGTCAGGAACAGCCACTGATCATCCACACCACAAACTAGGTTCAAAACCAGGTTCACAGAGACCCATAACACTTTCATCTAAGGGCCCCTGTGTCATTGGCATGCAGTCTGATCTAGAGAGCCAGACATACCCAGTTAGGAACCCACAATGAGTTCCCACTGGTTGAAGATGTCACAGCTGGTACCTCAGTCACAGAGAGGAGCAGAAGTCTCCATCCAGTGCTGGAAGGGAGCATCTGAGATTTGACTAAGTCAATGGGCACAATACATCTAAATGTTCATACTAGGGCTCCAATGAGGCTGCCTTCTTCATCCACAGTGGAACCTGGATGGGCCAAGAAATGGAGCTCTGGCTGATGGCCCAGATGGAAAGCTGCCAATATGGACAACAGTAAGTTTCGCCCCCATTTGTTTGTTCATTTAAGCATGTGACAATAGGAAATCTTTAATTTTCCAGACAGAATTCAGCATGCTTTGTCCACACAGCCAGATGATGAAATAGTTGCCTTTCCCAACATTATCACAGTATTTGACTCACATCTCATCACCTGAAGAGAACACCATATAATCTTGTTTCAATGTAGGAATACAAGGAACATGTCAAAAAGAGCACATCTTAACCTCACTGACAGTACTGTCTCCTCTAAATCGTTCAGCTATGTTATTATGTTATTATTTAACATCTACCTAAGACATTACCGTAGCTTTTATTCTCCTTTGATCTCAATTGCAATAACTATGCTGATGATACCAAAATTAGACGTCAGTTGTAAAATCCATCCTATATCAATTCATGTTTAGTGGGGAAAAACAGCCAAGTAGTTGACTACTTTATGTCTACAAACCACCTCAAGTACAACACCTCAAAACCAGATGTTCTAGCATGTGACAATTTGACAAATCATCCATCAAATATCTGGCCTCATTAATTAGATGTCAAAACCCAGCACTACTCTGTGCTTCTTCTTTAAGAACAATATGGATTGCAGTTGAAGCCGATTCTCAGCCCCACTTTCTAGCCCTCAGAATTCAATGGAATTGACACCTGAGCCCAAGTGACAAGACATGGGAAAGGAAAGTGGGTAGGGATCAAAAAGGAGATGATGTTCTGTTGTGTGTGGGATCGTGACACAAGGTCCTTTGATCTGCAGTCCTCAATGTCCTTTTTTATTTTTTTTAATGACATTTTATTGATTTCAACTGTCAACCAAAACAGTACAGAATTAACAAGCAGTCAGTATTGTACATACTTGAAAGATATTGTGCATTCATATTACATAAAGGCCTTATCCCTCACACACAATGTTTCACACTGCATCGTGGAGATCGAACAGCAGTCTATAAGCCTTATAGCTTATAGACTGCTGTTTGATCTCCACAATGCAGTGTGAAGTAGACAATGATGGTTAGTAGACAATGAGTACATCTGGGTGTTCTAACAAATGAGCAGTCAGGGAGGCCCATATGTCTTTGGGACGTGAGGATGCTGGCCGCTCCTCTGCATATGTTTCTAGGGTGTCTCTGGATTACACCACATCCAGCAGCCATCTTTTGTGTTGGGGAGGAGAACTTTGTTCCCAATGCATGGCCACTCTTCTCTTGGCCAGCAAGAGTGCTACCGCCACAAATTTGCACCCAGAAGGCTAAATCTTCTTAACCCCCCTTCCCCACAGTTAGGCACATCTGGACAGTGTACTGAATCCTTCGTCATATCACACATCACACACCATCTGTTGCCAGAAGACGTGAATTCTATCACAGCTCCATGCCACAAAATCTGCATCATTTAGCCCACAGCTATGGCAGCACGCGTCCTCCTGCAGTCCATACTGATACAACCTGGCAGGAGTATAATACATCTGCTGCAAATATTTGAAATGTATGATACACAAATTGCAAGTAGGGGCCCAGTTAATGTACAGCAAAAAGCCCATTCCTCCTGTGTTAGGGATGTGTCAAATAAAGTGTTCCATCGCTAAAGCACTTTGGGGGTCATTACGACCTCGGTGGTCTTCCTAGAAGACCGCCGAGGCCGCGGGAGACAGAATACCGCCATTGCCAGCGGTATTCCTGCCTCCCTATTATGACATTTCCGCTGGCCCCGCGGAAATGTCACATCAACATTGCTGCCGGCTCGTAATGGAGCCGGCGGCAGTGCTGATGTGCAACAGGTGCAGTGAAATGAGTGACGGGGCTATGCCTGGGGGCCCCTGCACTGCCCATGCCATGTGCATGGGCAGTGCAGAGGCCCCCAGGGGCACCCCAATTTCCCTTACCGCCAGCCTTTCCATGGCGGTGTTTATCGCCACGGACAGGCTGGCTGTCGGGGACTCATAATCCCCAGGGCAGCGGTGCTTGCACCGCTGCCCTGGGCATTATGACTGCCAGGCGGAGACCTGGCGGTAAAGTGGAGGGGCCGGCGGTATGGCCGTGGCTTTTGTGCCACGGTCATAATAGCTGGCGGGACACCGCCAGCCTGTTGGCGGTGTTCCCGCCACCTTACCGCCGGCCGCCAGGGTCAAAATGACCCCCTTTATCCGCTGGCAGCGGGGTCTCACCCTTCTAAGCATTATATAGGTTTTGTAACCAGGTGGCAACGAGTAGGGCTAATGAGTAGTGTTTGCATAGTGTTGGATGTGCTTCGGGAAGGATGGGAATAAGACCCTAATAGCCAATCTGAGACGGTGGTACTGAAAGTAAAAAGCGTAGTCATGGTGTATGAAATCCAGGTCACTAGGGTCTAGAAATCGTCCTTCTGGGTAGACATCTAGCATCATCACAATCCCTACCTGTTTAAATCGGGCAAGAGCACCCTCTTCTTGTATTACTGAGAGGGCTTGGTGATGTCTTTTAGGTATTGCAGGGGAATACAGCGGAAGCTTGCGGGCTCGCGCCCAATGCGAGCCACGCCGCCACTGTGCAGCTAATCGTATTGATTTCTGTTGTCCTCAACGTCCTTGTGTCATGCTTATTTGGTGTGTCTTAAAGGTTGTCCTTTCTGTAGTGAGTGGAATTAAGCCTGTTCGGGATTTTAGGTGTTTTCTCTAGTCTGATTTCCAAAACTCCCTCATGAACTGCCTGAAATGTACCTGCACTTCCCCGTTCCTCACTACTTCTCGAAGTTGTTGTGCTCCACTTTTCTCTTTAACGGGCTGAGAGTTACTTGCAAACATTAGTCCTTCCTTTAGCTCGATGTATCTACTAACAAAGTGATACTGAGTTTACTATTGTGCTATTACCTCTTCAATCCTTGCAGCTTGTGCCATAGGCGCTGGAAGCAGGGGTGCTGCTGCAACCCAAGAAATAACCATGCTGGAGTGCAGACAGTGCATGAGCAATAAAGATGCCCTGAGATTTTGTCTTTATCTTGTTACATTTGCTGCGTGTTCAAAGCCAGAATTCAAATGTCAGGCTATGTCGTCTGACAAATTGCTGCGTCTTCCTTTAACATGGAGACTGGTGTTTACTTTTCATTTTCTGACTGAAAAGTGAGAGGACTTTGTAAAGTGAACTATGTAGCAATCTTGCTGGAGTACAGCTAATTTGTGAAAGGAAACACCGTAGGAAGGCATTTTTGTTACTAACACAACAAAATTTAAACATATGTAAATATATTGTACAAACATTTCGAAAAATACCAGCATTTAAGAAAGCACAAATGAAGCACTTGTTTTGTAATTTTAAAGTGTGATGGAAGCAATGATTTTTAATAGGATCAAAACAAACCAAGGCACTTTACTTACAGATTTATAAATGATAATTAGTTGCTGGAACTAGATTTCCCCATATTAGGTGTAGCTCATTTGTTACACATGTTCTTTGTTTGATGCTTGGATTTTTCACAATCACTGTGACATCAGTGATGTAACATTGATGGCAGCACACTCATTCTGAAAATTGTTCAGCACCGCTGATTTGAGCATACAAGGTTTCTATTGTTAGTAAGATCTTTTCTACATTTTGCCTTTAAAATCTTACTAACTTCGTAATCCATACAGCACAGTTCCTTCACCCGCCGGGCCTATATTAATGTATATAAACTGTACAGCGCAGATTATTGGCTTGCTGGAAGAACAATAATATCTGTAAACTTTAGAGAGTTGTTCGCTGGAACAAAAACATAGTTTGAAAGTTTCCTTTATGAATAAACATGTTCTTTCCCTATTATAGGTTACCTAAGGGTCTGAAAGTCGTTGCCTTGCTCACCCAGTCTGTTCTTGCAGATGCTGTAGAAAATTGGATGAGATGTAATACTTTACAGGAAGTTTCATAAGTATGTATACGGGCTTTGGAGCCCTACCCCTTTTTTGCACTTTATTCAAATAATGGGGTTATTTCTTTCATTTTCACAGATTCCTAAGGTTTCCAATAGTACTACCGTGTCCACAATGTGCTGAGCACGCGCAGAGACCTCATGTACTTCCAATGGCCTTGATACCAAGCGAGACTGGCATGGTTTAAAACATTTTTTTCTTCTTTACTGCAGTTTTATATAGCCCAAGCTCGACCAGGAAGTATTGGAGAGCTTTACATGAGCCACTGTTGCATTATACAAGGACACATTCATTTTTTTTAGTAGGCGGGGGGAATAAATTATTTGGCCAGAATCACAAGATATTGATTTAACGCTGAGACTCGAACACGGTTTCCCTGTTCCAAATTCAGCAGCACTGAATGTTACCCCACATCCTCTCTCACTCTTGTCCCGTCCAAGATGGCCACGGCTGCTCCTGAGATTTTTAAATCTGGCGAGAGTTTCTTGCTGCCCAATAACCACAATCATCTCCATCCGTGTCATAACAAAGCCCCCGCAGCCCCTCCGGTGCAAGGGGACCGGGCTTCCGGGGAGGTGGGGCCTCAGTACATGACCTGGCCTAAGAGAGCTCCTTAGTGAGTCCAAAGGGGGGGGCACCCATCTATTTCAGGAGGACCTCCACAAATTTCGCCACACCACTGTCTCCGTCTCCATTATGAAGATTACTTTCTATCAAGCGTCATAACGCTCAAGCCCCTAGGCTTTCTTCATGTGTGTACCAGGACACTGAAAGCCAGAAAACAACCACAAGTTGCTTCCCTGTTCTGTAGAGGGTTCTAACATTGTCTCTCACCAGCTTTCACAGCGGAAGTTAAGAACCATATAGTGACCAAGAACTCCAAGCTATCGCTCATATCTCAAGTCAAACAAGTGGCCAAAAGAAGTTGCAGATGATGAGATGTCTTTGATGAAACTTTCATGCATGGGTTTCCAATAAAGGGTCCAAACTACCATCACCCTAATCTTTTTCCATCTTTACTATACCCCAAAGGGTTTAGTGTATAAACACCTTTGCTAATCCTATTAAAAAGTACAGGGAATTCGGAATGCTGCAGCCAGACAGCTCCTTAATCTTCCAATGCACACTAACATCAACCCTGTTCCTGCCTCTCTGCACTGGCTTCCAGTGGCCAGAAGAAACACCTTCAAGGCAATGTGTAAACCCTCCTGAGCAACCCATGGGACTGGCCTAATACTTCTTTAACAAAAAAAACCACTCATATTACCATTAAAGAGGTCTGCGCCCAAGACTTACTCCACTGTTATCTTTACCTTCATAAAAAGAATCTTGAACTGGAGGAGTTACCTTCTCTGGAATTTTGCACCTGCCAGAATCAGGAGCATAGAGAATCACCTTCAAAGTCAGAAAGCATTAAAGAATATAAGACACCGATGATAAACAGTATATACTTCTACATAGTGTTGGTGTTGCTGCATTTTTCTCTCATAGTTTCTGCAACACCACAGGTGTATGTTCTGCACTGGAACATGTGTTTGGCCTTACGCATCTCAGCCAACACCTCCAATGTAGGTCATTCTGCATTCAACACCCATTCATGCAAACATCGCTGAAAAGAGGGCCCAGGAACAGATAAAAATGGGAATGCTTTGTGGCTTTATCAGGGATATCAAGTGCTATGCAAATGCTACAGACTAGTTCTGTCATGCCTACCTACACAGAGGACCTACTTTGGGTCCAATCATTGGGGGGTAGCGGCGGGCTGTAGACCGAGGCCAGTGGGTGCTGTGCACCTGTGCAGGATCTTGGTGATGGGGGACAGAATGTAAGCACTGAAGAGCTGAAATCTTGCAAGACAGTGACCATCTTGCACGGGGGATTATTTAAACGCTGAGGAAGCCGGAAACAATGCTTGGCATTCCAGTCTACCACCGCCCTTGTCTTCCGTATTGCTCTCACCTGATTCTATGACAGGACCGGAGGCTTCGGATTATGATTTCTCTCTCTTTACTGTCAACACACAGCAGCCAATAGTAAACATTAAAACAAAAAACTACATTTCCCATAGTCTCACAGCTTTGTTATGACCCCCAATCAGGACCAGCCATCCACTATATATCTCACAGTCCTTAAAGTCTGTCCTCTTCCTTTGCTGCTTCTCGCAGAAATAAGTACTAACACTCTTAATACATCTTTTATTGAATTTATCATTGTTGCTTTTTACGGTGCAGCAATTTGCCTACAGATGCTTTTGTGTGTAAATTTCCGAGGGCTTGTGCATCACGTTTCCGTGGCAATGGTCTTTTTCTGATCGTGTTGTTTTAGGCCGGTGAGGAGCGTCAGGGGAAGCGTGTTCTTTCCGGGGCAGAACTCTCTCTGCCGTGGTGATCACGCATGTGCACAACTTGTGGTTTTGAGTCTTGTGGGCGCGTGATTTGCATCGGCAGAAAAAGGACATCTTTTCAGCTCCAGCGCTCCCTGTCCTACGCCCGAGGGGGCTAGTGATAAACCTTATCAGAGCGTTGCTCTAGAGGAAGTGGTGCTGGGCTCCTCTACTCTACAAACATTTTTCATTTTACCGGCAAGGGTCCGTTTGACCTCTTTGGATCCTGGGTTTCCCCCCCAAGTAATTGGTGCAGTGTTTTCTGGGACCTCTGCTTATTTATCATTACACTGCAAATATGGCTCAATATAATGATGATGAATGCTATGGGGAATATACTGGCCAGTTTGACCAGCACATGGAAGAACGCCTAGTGGAGGCCCTTGATTTTCAGGTGCAGGACTCTGTAAATAAGGCTTTAGTAAAGGCCTTACGTCCTTTTGCGCAGCCTATATTTAATTTTGGGCTCAGGCGCTTTTGCGCAGGCTCGGGAAACCCCACCCCAGTTGAGGTCAATGTAAATGAGCCTGGCCGGTCACATTTTGACCCATTGGAGCACACCATTAATTCAGTGATAAATGACCATGAATATGGTACCTTCCTGAGTCAAGGCTCAAAACCCCTTTTGCATTCCACTCATAATTCAACCAATGAGTCCTCGGTTTCGGATTCTAAGGAGAATTCGCCTTCTGAAAAGTGCAAAGGCAAGCGCAAAACGCATCATACCAAAAACCCTGATTCTTCTCCACCTCTGACTAATAATCTCCTATTTGATCCAGATAATATAGTGCATCACAGGTCGTCAGAGTGGACTCCTTGTCAAGAAGTGGCTACCTATGTGCAATCACGTCTCAGAAAAAGTTTTGAGAAGGATATTCGTAGTACTCTATGATCTGAATGCCTGCGCGCAACTCTCGAGGAGAAAGTAGCAGAGACCCCTGAATTAGACTCGCACATGGTGACTTTTCTTAAAAAATATGCAAAAGACCCGAAAAAAGGTATTGATACGGCCTGGCATGGATGCCAGGACAAGCCTTTGGACATTTCAGGTCCCCTCACTAAGATTCTTGACTCAGCAGTCTAGGCCAAAGAGTTGCAAGAACCTATTGGTCCGAATGCATTTTTTGGAATGGGCACAACGGGCCTTTTGTCTTTTGGGGAATGCTAACTGCTCTATATTCACAGACCGTAGGAAGTCATTTTTGCTGCGCATTGACCCAAAATTAGCGGAATTAGCTCCAGCTGATGCTAGTCCAGCTGCAAAAGGCCGTTTGTATGGCGACAGGTTCATCAAGGATCTTGCTAAGTACGTTGCTACCTATTCGGCTTTGGACAAAGCTCAAACCTCAATTAAAAAAGTATTTAACAGTGGCCTTTTTCACCAGGCTGGGCATTTCAGAGGTCGATCGTCTGGCGGTTTCACATCCCAGACCTCTTGTCATCAGAGGAGTAGAGGAGACTCAAGCTACCAACCCGGCTCTAACTTCTACCCAACAGAGGCCAAGGATATGGGAGCTGCAATCCTAGAAGACCCCACAAAGGAGGAAATTCCTCTCAAACAGGTAACAATTATGTCTTTAGGGGAGGTTATTCTGGGGGGAAGAGTGAGCCTATTTGTTCAAAACTGGTCTTTAAATACACAAGATGCTTTGGTACTAGACACAATCACAGGTTATCATCTGGAGTTTTATTTGAACTCCCAGCAAACTGAGATCCCTCCTCCTCTCAGTTTTTCCCATCAAGAGAGAGTTTTTATAGATCGCGAAATAGAGGCACTTCTTCAAAAAGGCGTGATTGTCACCTCTCACCCTCATCCAAGAGGTTTTATCAGTACGATCGTTCTAATTCAAAAGAAGGGAGGGGTTCCCCTTTGGTACTCAATCTGTGACACTTCAACTCATGGATTGTTTACTGACATTTAAAGGTGGAAGGCATTCACCTTCTCAGGGATCTCCTGTTGGAAGGGGACTGGATGGTCCATTTGGACCTCAAAGATGCGTATCTGACCATTCCTATTTTTGCCCCCCATTGCAGGTTCCTTTAGTTCTTTTGGAAAAACCAATGTTATGAGTTTTCCACCCTTTCTTTCAGTCTTTCTTCCACCCCCTGGTGCTTCACCAAGGTCATGCACCCTGCGATGCAATGACTAAGAGAGAAAGGTGTACGTCTGATGGTTTATCTAGACAACATCCTCATCATGGCACAGGAGGAGCGTCTGGCTCGCCTCCATCTTTCCTGGACAATTCAACTCCTTCAAGATCTAGGGTTCATAATCAACGCAGAAAAATCCCAGTTAGTGCCAGTGCAAAATATAGACTTCTTGGGCTTCAAGATAGACTTCTTATTGACTCAACCAAAACTCCCTTTAACCAAGAGACTTGCTATAAAGAAACAGTTGAGGAAAGCTTTGTCTGCTCATTCAATTTCCTTGAGGGTACTTGCCCGATTGGTGGGCCTCCTAGCATCGTCCATTCAGGCCATTTTCCCGGGTCCATTACACTATCGAGCTCTCCAGAGGTTGAACATTCTTTACCTTCGCAGAGGTCTGACTTATTCCGAATTGATTGTTCTTTCTCAGGAAGCTCGGACGGAGCTTCAGTGGTGGCTGACTCACATGGACGCTTGGAATGGCAAGGCGATTTTTGCCTCGGTTCCAGAAGTGATGATAGAATCAGATGCCACAGATGGAAACAGGGGGAAGGTGGTCCCCAGAGAAACTTCAATTACACATCAATTGCCTGGAGCTTCTGGCGGGCTCCTTTGCAGTGAAGACTTTGTCCCCTTTCAAATCGAAATGTTGTATCCTCCTGAAGTTGGGCAACATATCAGCGGTAAAGTACATCAACGAGTTGGGAGGGACACAGTCTTGGATGTTGGCGGAAATTGCAAAGGATTTTTGCCATTTCTGTCTAGAACATCATATTTCCATAACAGCGGAATACATTCCGGGCAAGGTGAATGTAGTCGCGGACTAGAATTCAAGACATCTCAGGGATGCCAGCGATTGGCGTCTTCACCCCAGAATATTTCGATTTCTGAATCAGCTTTGGTGGCGGTGCATTGTAGATCTGTTTGCGTCAGGTTGAATGCACAACTTCCACGCTTTTACATGTGGAGACTGGATCCGAGCGCTCTCAGCTCAGATGCCTTTCTCCAAGTTTGAACGGGAGGATTACAATATGCCTTTCCCCAGTTCTCCATGATTCATCGAGTTCTCTCCCAGGTAATTTGTCAGAGAGCAGAATTGGTTCTGGTAACCCCGTGCTGGAAAGCTCAGTCGTGGTTTCTGGTGGCGTTGACACTATGCTGTGCAGCTTCAGTTCAGATTCTCTCTTCAGAGGATCTCTTTTTGGACCCAATGGGGCGTGCACATCCTCATGGCTTGGAGGATATCAGGGGATCATCTCAAGGCACGGGAACTTCTGAGGACACTAAATTTTTCCTCTCTCAGTCCTTGGCACCTAGTACACATAAACAATATGCCTCTGCCTAGAAGAGATGGTTGGATTGGTGCAGTCAAAGGAGTGTGGATCCCTTGGGGGCCTCAGTGCAGATGATAGAAAATCTTTTGTCTCATATTGCGGCACAGGGTCCAGCATACAGAACGGTGAATAAGTTTATGTCAGCTATTTCAGCTGAGCACCCTCACTTAGATGGTAAACCTGTGGGTGAACATCCATTAATTTGCAAATTACTACATGGTGTTCGTATGCTTCAACCTCCTCTACCAAAGTATTCATCTCTTCGGGATGTCAATATAATTTAAAAGAAATTGGTAGCTTTGCCGGCCAATGAGGGTCTTTCAAGGAAACAATTGTCGGAAAAATTTACCATGTTACTTTGTCTAATATCATGCATTAGAGTCTCTGACGTAAAGGTCTTGGACATTCCAAGTAGAGTTTTCACTCCTACGGGAGTCTCTTTTCGTATTTCTAAACCTACAAAATCAAACTCAAAGTGTATTAATTATCCTGCATTTAGAGACAACTCTAAATTATGTGTGGTAAGTTGCTTAAAGGTATATGAAGATGTTACTTGAGAATTACATAGAGATCAGGCTGGGCAATTGTTCATTTCCTTGCAAAAGCCACTTGGTCCTGTTTCTTCAACGACTCTGGCGAGATGGGTCAGATAGTTGTTGCAAGAGGCAGGCATAGATACCTCTGTTTTTAGGGCTCATTCAGTTCGTGAAGCTATGGCCTTCAAGGCTTTCAATTCAAGGTCTAGGTTGGAAGATATCATGACAGCAGCAGACTGGTAATCAGATTCTACTTTTAAATTGTTCTATCATAAACCAATTATTGATGTAGCTTCTGGAGTGATCACTCAACTTTAAACTAGCATAATCCGAAGCCTCCAGTCCTGACATAGAATCCAACATTTTCTAGCATTCGCAACAGGAATTTTCAATTCTATTAAGGGCACGGAGGCAAGGATTACCCCGCCCTATGTATCTATAATATGTTATAAAATTATGTCAATATTATTATAGGATAAAAATGTTTGTTTTACCACCTGATATTTTGTGACATGGAGTAATAGTTTAGAATGTTACCACCTTATTATCTTTTTCCAGATGAGAAGCCTACTTGATGGACACGTTGGTGAAGTTTTTCTTCAGACATGGAGGAGGGTGAATCGGTTCCTTTCCATTGGTTATGCAGTGTTTCAGCTCCCTGGATTGGAAAGACATGGTTTGGTTCTGAAATTCAGCATTCCTGGCTTCGGTTCTCCGCCAACTTCTTCTGGGTATTTGCACCACAGCATATCTCGTCCCCGAGACCTGAAAAAATAAAACAAGAATCAAACTCTCATAAACTTTAAAGGCTGACACCGTGCTCATGTGCAAGTGATACTTATCTGTGCTGGGGAATGTTCTTTCTTCCGAAGTCCTGACAAGCATTTTATTACTCCATGCGGGCAACACAACATTCAGATCTTCCACTCTGCAACAAAATGATACATAGAAATGTGACAACTGAATTGTGCTCATTAAGTAAAGCTATTCTACCAATGTACATGATATACTTACCGCATTAAAAAAGTTCTAAAAGCATTTCTGGCAAGATTGCTATTTCCATGATGTAAGGAGATGCCTCCTTGGCATGGTTATCCCCTGACTTTTTGCCTTTGCTGATGCTATGTTTTGAATTGAAAGTGTGCTGAGGCCTGCTAACCAGGCCCCAGCACCAGTGTTCTTTCCCTAACCTGTACTTTTGTTTTCACAATTGGCACACCCTGGCATCCAGGTAAATCCCTTGTAACTGGTACCCCTGGTACCAAAGGCCCTGATGCCAGGGAAGGTCTCTAAGGGCTGCAGCATATCTTATGCCACCCTGGGGACCCCTCACTCAGCACAGACACACTGCTTGCCAGCTTGTGTGTGCTGGTGAGGACAAAACGAGTAAGTCGACATGGCACTCCCCTCAGGGTGCCATGCCAACCTCACACTGCCTATGCAGCATAGATAAGTCACCCCTCTAGCAGGCCTTACAGCCCTAAGGCAGGGTGCACTATACCATAGGTGAGGGCACCAGTGCATGAGCACTGTGCCCCTACAGTGTCTAAGCAAAACCTTAGACATTGTAAGTGAAGGGTAGCCATAAGAGTATATGGTCGGGGAGTCTGTCAAACACGGACTCCACAGCACCATAATGGCTACACTGAAAACTAGGAAGTTTGGTATCAAACTTCTCAGCACAATAAAAGCACACTGATGCCAGGGTACTTTTTATTGTAAAATACACCCCAGAGGGCACCTTAGAGGTGCCCCCTGAAACCTTAACCAACTACCCGTGTAGGCTGACTGGTTTTAGCAGCCTGCCACACTCGAGACATGTTGCTGGCCACATGGGGAGAGTGCCTTTGTTACCCTGTGGCTAGTAACAAAGCCTGCACTGGGTGGAGATGCTATCACCTCCCCCAGGCAGGAGCTGGCGGTGAGCCTCAAAGGCTCACCCCCTTTGTTCCAGCACCAGAGGGCACTCCAGCTAGTGGAGTTGCCCGCCCCCTCCGGCCATGGCCCCACTTTTGGCGGCAAGGCCGGAGGAAATAATGAGAATAACAAGGAGGAGTCACTGGCCAGTCAGGACAGCCCCTAAGGTGTCCTGAGCTGAGGTGACTCTAACTTTTAGAAATCCTCCATCTTGCAGATGGAGGATTCCCCCAATAGGGATAGGAATATGACCCCCTCCCCTTGGGAGGAGGCACAAAGAGGATGTACCCACCCTCAGGGCTAGTAGCCATTGGCTACTAACCCCCCAGACCTAAACAGGCCCTTAAATTTAGTATTTAAGGGCTCCCCTGAACCTAGGAACTCAGATTCCTGCAACCTAAGAAGAAGAAGACTGCTGAGCTGAAAAACCCTGCAGAGAAGACGGAGACACCAACTGCCTTGGCCCCAGCCTTACCGGCCTGTCTCCCCCCTTCGGAAGAAAACTGCTCCAGCGACGCTTTCCCCAGGACCAGCGACCTCTGAATCCTCAGAGGACTGCCCTGCTCTAAAAGGACCAAGAAACTCCCGAGAACAGCGGCCCTGTTCAACAAAGACTGCAACTTTGACCCCGACTCGACTGGTGAAGAAACAACGCTACAGGGAGGACCCCCAGGCGACTCCAAGACTGTGAGTAACCAAAGTTGTCCCCCCTGAGCCCCCACAGCGATGCCTGCAGAGGGAATCCCGAGGCTCCCCCTGACCGCGACTGTCTGATTCCCAGATCCCGACGCCTGGAAAAGCCCCTGCACCGGCAGCCCCCAGGACCTGAAGGATCGGAACTCCAGGGCAGGAGTGACCCCCAGGAGGCCCTCTCCCTTGCCCAGGTGGTGGCTACCCCGAAAAGCCCCCCCCCCTTGCCTGCCTGCACCGCTGAAGAGACCCCTTGGTCTCCCATTGAATCCTATTACAAACCCGACACTTGTTTGCACACTGCACCCGGCCGCCCCCGCGCTGCTGAGGGTGTACTTTCTGTGTGGACTTGTGTCCCCCCCGGTGCCCTACAAAACCCCCCTGGTCTGCCCTCCGAAGACGCGGGTACTTACCTGCTGGCAGACTGGAACCGGGGCACCCCCTTCTCCATTGAAGCCTATGCGTTTTGGGCAACACTTTGAACTCTGAACCTGACCGGCCCTGAGCTGATGGTGTGGTGACTTTGGGGTTGCTCTGAACCCCCAACGGTGGGCTACCTTGGACCACAATTTGAACCCCGTAGGTGGTTTACTTACCTGCAAGAACTAACAATAACTTACCTCCCCTAGGAACTGTGAAAATTGCACTGTGTCCACTTTTAAAATAGCTATATGTGTTTTATGTAAAAGGTATATATGCTATTGTGATTATTCAAAGTTCCTAAAGTACTTACCTGCAATACCTTTCAAATGAGATATTACATGTAGAATTTGAACCTGTGGTTCTTAAAATAAACTAAGAAAAGATATTTTTCTATACAAAAACCTATTGGCCTGGAATTGTCTCTGAGTGTGTGTTCCTCATTTATTGCCTGTGTGTATGTACAACAAATGCTTATCACTACTCCTTGGATAAGCCTACTGCTCGACCACACTACCACAAAATAGAGCATTAGTATTATCTCTTTTTGCCACTATCTTACCTCTAAGGGGATCTCTTGGACTCTGTGCATACTATTCCTTACTTTGAAATAGTGCATACAGAGCCAACTTCCTACACATGACTAAATGTTTATATGAGGGTTTATAATAATGGTACACTATGTGATCGGTGAGTGAAGTAACTTACCTAGTTACTGGTTGTCTTGTTCCAAGAACGTTGAAGGTTTACATCATGCATGTACACTATAGAATGTAAAAGCCTCTGTCTAGGTTTTATTTTCGTTTGTGGCAACCTACCTTTATATTTTACAAGACATTGTTTATAAGGTACAGGGTGCCTCCTGGTATGCTGTGTGGTATGTACATAGTTTTGTATGTATAGTTTATATCTCTGTGCTAGGTAGACTAACAATTCACTACTTGTTCGTACATCTCCAGGTTATCCAGCTCTAAAGGTTCTTGTCTCTTCTTATCCTTGCCATAAACGTCTCTTGAAAAGTCTTCAGATAGTTTTTAAAACATGGGATGATAGTTGGGATATCAGTACATTTGATATCACTAATTTTTATCTCATCCACAAGGGAGTGACATCCAGTGTATTTCCAGGCAGCAGTCTTCGAAGGATGGTCCCGGGAGCCGTGTCTTTTCGCTCCCAACCCCCCTTTCCTCCATTGGGTTCGAGCTGCTTTGATTATTCTTAACCTTAATAGGTGACTTTAGCCCGGTCTGGGAGTTGAGACTCAGCAGCATGTGACCAGCTCACTCCTGTGGGAACATTTGGTGGATGCCTGATAGATCCTATATAATACAATTAAGTAAGTATTTTTTCATGCTTACTGAAGTGCAGTGAGAGAGGTCCTCAACCTCAGTAATTGAGTCACAGAGTTAATCTATTAACCTCACATTTACCACAGAATAATCTATGTAGCCCTGGTTGCCATATGAAAATGCTCCCATACATTTATTAGTACCATGGCTAATTGAGTCCTTCCTGTGTCTGTTGGTGTTTATGTGATACCTATCATACATGAGATCTAGCACTGATTATAAATCCCCACCAAAAATAATTATACCGGTCACAAAGTGGATATTGTGTGGGAAGAGTTTTGGGGAAAAAAAGTCTTGTGATTATTGTTGAGAGTATAAATTAAGAAAATAGAGGCCTTTCTGGTATGTACCTCTCACACCATCTACTCTATCCTAAGGGCCTTCCAAAGTGTCTTCCATTGGAAAATAAGCATCTTTGATGAAGGGCCTAGAGACGGAGAGTACCAGAAAAAGAACTTCTTTGGTACAATTCCCCAGCATAGCAGTGTTGGCAAGGTGCTAGCAAGGAGTAATTGATCGCTGGAGTCTGAAGTAAACAAGTATGGAACTCTAACATGTGCTTGAGAAAATCAGGGTAGGTATGCACATAAACAAATATATATAACATTAAAAGGAAGAGGAGATGGTTAAGAAATATGAAATGGTAAAGGGGTTACTAAAATACAGCACTAAAGTTACAATATAATACTACTGAACTCTTAAACATAATTTTACCACTATCCCTGTCTATAATTCTTAAGACCCCGCCCAACATCAATATTTTAAGATGTTAAAATTATATCTTTGTTGTCAGTAAAACCTTAAAGAAGTAGATTTTAAACATGTGAAATATAGATGCATAGTCAGTGGTTCAGCCTATTGGTGAGCACTTGGAAATATTTAAATTGTGCTTTGCTTGGGATCGTTGGTTTTGCGGTAAAAAAAACACATAAAGAATGCATTTTTTCTTGGATTTGTTGCTCGCCACTAGGTTAAAAAAAGAGGAAACTAGAAACATGCACAAAATCTCTCTAGTCACACATAGTTGGCCTGAGTTACACATTGAGAAAATGTGACAACCCAAACCCTTAGGGTAGTACTTCTGAACATTCTGCGGGGCACTTACCCTGTCTAACAATGGCTGAAATGTGAACTTTAGAACATTTACTTTGTTTAAGGTTTCAACACTATTGGGCGTATTCACCGAAACATGATCAAATACTAACACTCCAATAGAATTATTTTACACACTCAAAAATGCTATTCACTAACATGTGGACGGAGATCTCTGACTATGCTTACCCTGTCTCTAATGTGGCATGAATGTGATGAATTCCACATATGGAAATACACGGTATTGGTGTACTTGTGGGAGAAGCAAGGAGAAGTGTTTGGGAAATGGGGAGTGTCTGCTACAAAATGGGAGGTATAAGGAAAATAAAAAGGCTTCAGGGAGACAGTTGACAACACAAAGCACATATGAAAGATCAACTTAATAGCTATTCTCAAAAGTTACACCTACATCGTTTTCAATAGTAGTACTGATAAACAGGCTCATATCTACCTTATCCAATCATTGAAGTCAGACACCACGCATGGTCACTCATTGATGCTACACTGAAATCACTGGAGGCAGTGAAAAATGCTAACAGCACATAAGGAAAAATAGGAAAAAAAGAAAAAAGAATGATTGAAAAATGTTACTTTTCTCATTTATGTTATTGTATTGATTTTTAAATGAAAACTTAAGCACAAAACAGTAAATATATTTTAAATTTATAGACAACATTTCTGTAAACATGCATTTATTCTGATGCAGCACACCTTCTAATGCGGGGAGAGGGAAATCAATAGGCCTGGCTACATCTAACCCATCACCAGGTGAAACTCACTACAACATCAACACACAGCTTGCCCACATAAGAAAGTAAGACACAGATAGAACAGTTTTTTTGCCATGTTGGTGAATATCTTTGTTGCCTTGCCCTTCATTTTGAGGAAGAGTCACTTAAAGGCAAATAAAAGGATATAAAGGCAGTGAATTAACACCTTTCAGATATCAAAGGAGCAGTAACTGCCAGTTACCTATTCTAACCTAGTGTGATTCTTGACATGGTTGCAACATGGAGCGAATCCCACCAAGAGCCCACTTCCAGGCCGTCACTTTTCATGTCAAAATAATGGCACTTCCCATTCTGGAAAACTGGATCATTCCAGAAATGTTGGTGGGGACACTGTGGGCATGTCACAGTCAAGTCTATCACTGTCCTTGCAATAGGTACTGAGATGCATCACAAGCCATATGCACCCTTTTTATTGTCATTCCACAGTCATTTTTGGAATAGCAATGTTCAGGAAGCGAAACCTATTCCACTACTAACTTGCTTCAGGTATTAAGTGCCATCAATTGCATCCATGTGGAACTTCAGCCACCCCATCACAGAAATAATTTTTGTAACACACACTCCTTCAACATGCATGCTGATTGTGATGACAGTTGCTGCTTCACAATTGGGACCACATTAAGATGAGGATTTGGTTATAGACTGGGCAATGGCAGGTTTGTTGGGGGTGCAGGTGGGTTGTTGATAGGATTTGTGAGTAGGGTGGACTTTGCAAGTTGGTACTGGTTCCTAGCATGACTTGGCGGTGAAGCTTGAGATGGGCGAGAGGGCAAGTATCATTTGCATGGCGAAGGCATGGCACCTTGCATCCTCCTCCCTCAAAAGTTGGAGTTGTTCCCCATGTAACTTCACAATATCTTGGAGACATTTCTTAATGTTCTCCAAGACACAGACCTGTCTCTCAAGCAACCTCTGCATTTGTTCCTGATGGGTTACCATATGCGCAGGGTCTCCCACGTTTGATGAACATCCCTCAGCACAGATGACTGCTGTTAGAAAACTGATCCTCCCATAGGACAGGACGCACCCATGCTAAGCACCGCACCCCATTATGTGTTGCTGTCTGAAAATTCCAGATGTTTGTCCACCATGCATAGGCTTGACATCTGGGTGATTGTGGGACAGAGGATGTTGAATGGGGAGAATTCCTCTTTACCAGTGGTTTCCTCTCCCTCAGAAGATTGAGAAAAGACTAAAGTGGTATTTGCTGTAATGGTGGCGCTGGGCAGTCAACCAAGGTACCCATAGGCAAGTTGAAGGAATGCCTGCGTAGGCCAGGGTGAGCATCTGTGGGTTTGTAGCTGTTGCCTGGGGACTTGCAATCTCCACAAGTTCTCTAGGAGGGAGACTGATGGCCTGCCAAGATATTATGTTAGATGCTTTCCTAGCTGAGACCAAGAAACTCTTTTTCTTTGACTGTGAAGGTTGAAAAGATGGTAGATTTTAGGAGAATAGGGATTTCTCCCAAAAATGCACACTGTCCTCCATTTATGGATGGTATGGCGTTTTGTCGGGCTCTTGGTTAGCAGAAACTGTTAGAAAATGTAAAAATGTAAAGTTATTAGGAAAATAGACTTTACAGATTGTGTAGGCCCAAACATGCCCTATTTTACATTAACTTTAAGAAACAGATGACACATGAGCATAGATTATTGAAACATTATATAGTCAGACAATGGTATTAGTTGGTTATAACATGCACATACAAATAATATATATTTCTGTCTTTACTGTTTCTGCCATGGATCCTTCCTTTGTGGATAGCCCCATGGTTGTCAGCCTTTGAACCAATATCCTTGAAGAAGCCTGTGGGCATCTGTGAGACAGCAGCTGGAGCAAAAAGTAAACATAAACCTCAGAGTTGTGACATTAGAAATGAAGAAATAGATAGGTAACACAAATGGTTTCAGGATTTTGGTCACAGACTTGCCAGACTGACTGATCAGATGAGTAGACAGCTTAGTTGATACTTGAGGATGCCCGCTGATGTCATCTTATGTGTGGGACGTGTATCACTAGAGCCGTTGAGAGAAATATGTTGAGAGTAAGGATATATTCCAAAAAATAGTGTGAGTATATGGTTACGTGTTATTGTTTCTCAGTACACACACACACACACACACACACAGATTCCTTTCCTGAATCACAGCTATTGGGATAGAGGTATCAATTGTAGGCATGAACTGGCATTATATGAAAGAGTGTTAGCTAATGTAGCCCAGTGCATCTCACTTAATGATTTTCAAATACAAAAAATCCATTAGAATTGAGATATGCTGAACCAGAGGACTTTATCATGTTATGGAATGTTCTCAATATCCTGCCACTTATGCAGAGAAAGATGTGATTAAACAAGTTACAACAGAGCAGATTGTTGACTTCTGTCTGGAAACTTTGGTAGGTCCACATGTCTAAGTAAAAGATGAAAGAGCACATTTGAAGCCTATTCAATTACAAAATAATTGTATGTTGAGTACATTGTCTAGACATACATAAAAATACATTAATGGCAGTGCTCAAGTACGTAAAACAGAGATGTACAATTTCGAATAAGGTGCTTGTGATATTGATAACAGTGCTGTATAGAGCACTAAAGCACTAACCTTGCACTCGCTATCCAAAGGGACTGATGCACTCTTCTTTCTTTCATCACCTCCACTAACAAGCACAAGCAATGAGGGCCAATAGCAGAAACACGAAAAGGTGAATGGGATAAGGAAGAAAAACAGACACTAGGCACTTCCACTCTGATTTGTCACTTCTGTTGGGCACTGATGTCTGCAGGTCAAAGTGGGTAACTAAAGGCAGTAAAGGATATCTTAGTAACCTCCCTTGAAAGTCCTGTATTTATTTGTAACATTGAAAAGGATATACCTTATCTCTATATCTGTGTAACCAACTATCTGTGTTCTGATATGAATCTTGCTATTCCTGAAACTGAAGCATTACAAGAGATGACAACCTTTACATATATTAATCAACACTTCTCCTATTTTGGTAAGATAATGGGCTCATACCTATGTGCTCTCTGATTAAGATAAGCTTAGTTTCTAATTGATTCTTGTGCCACCGGAAAAGGAATTAACAAGCATTAACATTCTGTGATTCCTTTCATAGCAGTAAATATATTACTTGCGAAGAACTCCTTACAAATAATCACATACATATGACGTGTAACCATTACCTTGGCACAGATATACTTTCTGTTGTGTCACAGGATCAAACTCCAAGTTTCCTGAACCGCAGATTCCTAAAGCCTTGCTCAAATGCTCAAAGACAAGCTGTGTCACCAATACACTCTCAAGGAAGCTATTGTTCTTTGCAAAACAAAACTGAATTGAAATAGTAACTCCCAGTTTCAGTGACATTGTAGAATATTTGGGATGTAGGGCAGTTTGACATGAGTAGTGTGTTGAAGTGAAAAGATAGAGATGTGTTACATCCTACCTGGTCATGACATTAGGATATCCAGAGGTCAGGAAGGCTATATTGCAGGGCAGGGTAGGAGATGGAGAGGTTAAGTTTATCAAGGTCGGTGTCACGGAGACAGGATCAAGTTCCTTCATCAAGAAGAGCCTTTGTCATCTCTATCCTGGAAAAGTTCTCTTGCACCTACCTCCTCTTTTTTAGGTGCCCCCAGGTGCATCTGTCCAACCCCAATGGATTAACAGAGTCTGTCAGCTCACTGTATGGAGAAAGACCATGTATTTCCATGTAATGAAGTACAAAAAGTTGACCACATAGCTCTCCTCCTCATTTAAGCTCCTCTTCCTCTTGAGTGGGGTGAGCTGTATCCAGTAGATTGTAGCTACAGAGTGTTGTCAAAAAAGTAATGTAGTCTACAAGGAAGAGAACTAGAACCAGGGTTTCACCCAACATACAGCAAGTTTGAAATGCAGTTGTACCAGTAATAGTAGCAATTATATTTTATATTTAATTTCCAATCGTAAAAGTCCTCAATCCCTTATGCAAGGAGGCAACGATTTGTGATCCTACCACTGGGCAGATAAGTCTGGCCGGAAATAGTTGAATTTTGGCAGACATTTCCACCAGGAGGAAATCTACATGTACAAAGATATCCACAGATAGATTCACCTACATGTGTTAGGCCATATGTTGCTTATTATTCTCTTTTTGTTTCTTACCAATATCACAGAAGGTCATGATGTAGGACTGTTTTTACACATGTTAATTGGCGATGAAATGTATGTCTGTACTTATTATTTACAGTAAAACAAAAATTTAAAAAGAATTAACAAAATATTATTTTAAGAGAATGACATCTACACTGATAACCACCTCACTATTCCAGGTAGAACTGTAAACATAACACTTGTGCATAACATGGGAAAAGTAATTGTGTCCTACTAAAGGTTCATAGTGATGTGTGCAGATCCTGAATATTGACTCAAGAATGTCAGTGGATCATATAGCAAAATCAAAATACTATGAATAACAAAATATTGAGGAATAGAATATTAAAGGTAAGTATATTTGTTTTCAGTAATTCTGCAGTTTAAAATATCAAGCACTAAACTATCTTATTTAATATTGTTTTTGCATTTTATTTAATTATTGTGTTAGAAATGATCTTAGAATTAGTAATGTTAAATATGTGTAAAAATTGTAATTAGTAACTTTTTGGATTGTACTGGGATGCGCCATGAGAAGTATTTTTTAATAATGATGTGGGTTTTGTTTGTATTTTCATTTAAAAAATTACTTTTAATTTAGTGTAACATTATTTTATTTATGACTTTGTTTAAACAGTGTTGTGGGATTTATAGGGAAATGGGGAGGGTAGATCTTTTGAAAATATATTTAAAAACATATATTAAAACTTAAAATAAATTAATAAAGTTGCAATTGTATGGAGTTCAACATTTATCAAATCTTATTTGAAAATATATTACATTTGAAATGTTTAGAATACTTGCAATATTGTATAATATAAATAATTATTTAAAAAATATAGACAAACGATGCAATCATTCTTTGGTTCAAATATGTAATTATGTTTATTAAATGAACAATTATTAACAGAATATTAGGAGTATTCAATTTAAAATATAAATTGCAGAGAGAAATGCAAAATGAATAACTGTATTTGAATTACATTGTTAATATTGTTTTAAAAAAGGAAGTAAGCATTAATAATAATCAAACAAAACATAAAATAGTATTTAAATTATATTTAAGGTTACATTTATTTGGAAAAATGTACCTGGAAACTTTAAAAGTAAAGCACATTATAATATACATTATATATTAGGAAATTAAGTTATATTGTGAGACAAGCTAGCAGGAGATATTATTTTAATAATTGTATATTTTGGATATATTATAATGCATCTGTACTCCATCAAATACACTATGCCACCCCAATGCTAGTAGGCCTTCAATTAGAATAATACATCTGAGCTGCTCCAAATAAATTGTATTACTCCACTATTGGTAGGAGTGGGAGTTAAAATAGGACATCTGTATAATTTTATGTTTTCATGTTAATGTTTGGTGATCTGGAGTTAGAATATGAAATATGCACTCCACCTAATATATTATGTTACCCCAATGTTAAAGGCTATGGTGTTAGAATAGTACATTTTCAATCATACAAATATATGCACTTAACCCAATCTATATAGGTCTTGCAGTTAAAATATGGTTTCACCCCCACAAATATCTGCCTTAACTCCAGTGTTTAGTGGTCTTGGACTTAAAAAAGTAAGAGACGGAATTGGAGTTTGGCGGAATGGGTTATTCAATCACAAACAAAACGCCTCTGTATTACAATCGCATAATAGCTTATGAAGATTGTAATACAGCGAATGGAAAGGCTTGGACAGACTTTTGTGACAGAGTAACCCATCCACCAAACCTTAATCAGTCCCTAAATATCCTTTCCCAAAATATATACACATACCACAATTTATGTAGATATTCAAGATAGAATAATATATTTGAACTCTCCAAAACATATACCCTTACCCCATTGTGTGTATGTGTTGGAGGAAGAATAGTAAATTGGCACTCCCAAAATATATTTGCTGTTATACCAAAATGGTTTAGGCCTTGGAGTTCGAATAGTAAGTTTTCACTCTCCAAAAAATACACACATCCCAATTTATGCAGGTCTTGGAGTTAGAATAGTAAATCTCCACTCCCCAAGCATATGCACTTAACCTAGTGTTTGTAGATACTGGAGTTAGAATTCTACATCTGCACTCCTGAAACTGTTTGGCGTTACCCCTATATCTATGGGCCTTGGAGGAATAACAGTCAATTTCCACCTACCCAAACATATGGATTTAGCACAATATAATACACAGGATTCTGTAATCCCTGTATATTTGCCTGCCTCCAATTTCTTTATAATCAGCTACTTGTGACGCACCCTGTAACTGATTATAAAGAAAATCTGTCAGAGCTTGACTATTATAAGTTATTACAGTCAACTTCTAAAGCCACAATGCCTGCTACCAGAGCAAGCAATTGAGATGAAAGGTAGGTCAGGTCACAGAGCATAGTTGAAGCAGCTGTTTAGCAACAAAAATTGAATATTGCTTTTCTTTCTTCTGCTCTATTTGTCTAACTTACAACGACAAGCAGAGAAAACATGTTTATTTTTGTCTCTCCTTAGAGAGTTAAAGAAAAGCTAGAATATTTGTGCATGTCTTTACACGTTCCGAGCTGCTGCAGCTTTTTGTTTTTACACTGACTTGTATTGAACTGTTTCTGTTTGCAACAAATATATATCAGGATTCTGAGGGGTTTAATTTTGCACTGGAGGTTTTATTCTTATCGTTCATGTTAGCAAATACCCTCGCTCTTTCAAATGAAAGAGCCACGCACCAAAGTTTTAAGTAGTTTGTGGGAAAGGTATTGCTGTGACCAATTATATTATATGGAAGAGTTTTACTTGATTAGGATAAGCCATCTATTCATGTTAACACCTTACTTATATTTTGCCCTGCGGAAGTCAATGAGATTAATTTCTCGGAGACGAAACACATGTTGGCTGTTGGATGTTGTTGTGATGAACACATATGGAATCTTTCTGATGTGATGAACATGTATGAAAACCTCGCCCAAGAATAAAGACACTGAACTTTAACTCCGTTTGGATTATATATTGATTTTCCGAAGACCAAGAACCTAACTGTACAGACTCTTATGTTATTTCATATGAGTGCCCTGGCCTTTTGAATCATTGGAGTTAGAATATTATGCACAACTCAAAGGCCTTTATTTCGAGTTTGGCGGACGGATAAGCCCGTCCACCAAACTCCTGACAGGGTGGCCAGCGCCTTCATGGTGACTGCCCCTCCGGACCCATTAGGAGTTTCCCGCTAGGCCAGCCGGCAGAAACCTTGGTTTCTGCCCACCGACCTAGTGGGAAACAGGCAACATCATTGTCTCTGGGTCGTAATTGGGCTGGCGGCAATGCTGTAGCCCACAGGGTGCACTAGCACCCTTGCACTGTTCACTGTCTGCAAGGCAGACAGTGAACCTTGAAACAGTGCTCGGCAGGGGGGACCCCTGCACTGTCCACGCCAAGTGCATGGGCAGTGCAGTACCCCCCCTGTGGCCCTCTGCACCTGTTCTCCGCCAGCCTTTTCATGGAGGTGAAACCACCATGAAAAGGCTGGAGGAGAACAAGGTTGTAATTCACAGGGTAGCGCGCGGCATGCAGCGCTGCCCTGGCGGATTACGATCTCTGCCACCATAAGTGATCCTGACGAGAAGGCGGAACCCTGGTGGTCAGATCACCAGGGTCTTAATGTGGCAGTCGGACCGCCACAGCAGAGGCGGTCCTGACCACCACTGTGGGGCTGGCAGTCTAAAGACCGTTAGCCTCGTAATGAGGCCCAAAATGTTTGCAGATACTTCAATATCCTCTAGGGATCGCTGTTAGGTAATCTCCACTTTCTCAAACATATGCACTTACTCCAATGTATATATGAATTGAAATTAGAATAATATATTCATGTATTTGCATTCCACAAATATTTGCAGTTACCACAGTGTTTTTAGGACTGGGAGTTAAAATGGTACATCTACAGTTCCCCAGATATGTGCAGGCACCCTAATGTATATAGGTATTGTATTTACAATAATATATATACACTCCCTAAATTATATGCAATCACTCAAATATATACAGGTATTAGAGTTGGAATTATGTATTTGCACTTCACAAAATATTTGCAGTTACCCAAATGTTTGTAGGCCTTGGAACTGAGTTGAGTATAGATTATTAAGTGTAACAGCGACCTTGAAATGTATTCTGGTGCTGGTGAAACACAAAAGACAAAACAGACCACCACAAAAAGAAGATAAGCAGAACAGGAGTTTAGAGTGAAGAGAAATAGTAATAGTAAACCTTCAGTTCCCAAAATATATGCACTTACCCGAGAGTATACAGGTCTTTTTGAACAACATATTTGCACTACCTCAAATAATTGCAGTAACATCAAAGTTTGTAGGTCTTAGAGTTAGAATAGTAAGGACCACATGTACAAAGTGTTTTGGTGGTCATAAACGGGCCAATTCACAAAATTGGCCCGTTTGCAAACACCAAAAGGCTTCTTAAAATATACAGAGCCCTACTTGTGATTCAGTAACCTATTGACGAGTCCCAATTTGGGATTGCGATTCGGTATTAGGAAGGGGTGTGCTTAGGGCATCCCTTCCTAACAACAAATCACAATGGTGACCAAACTGTGGTTGCAAAACATTTGCAATTTACAACCAACTTCAATTAGGTGGTAATCCATTTGCAAATGGGAAGGGGCCCCCAACCTATGTACATCTGGACCTAAATCTCCACTCCCCCAAATAATTGCACTGATGCCAATGCATGAAGGCCCTGGAATTAGAATAATACATCTCTACTCCCCCATTTTTATACATTACCCCAAAGTATTAGAATTAGGAGTAAGAATAGTATATTTAACCCCACAAAATGTGTGCAGTTACCCCAATATTTGTAGGCCTCTGGAGTTAGAATAGGAAATCTACAATGTATGTAGGACTTGGAGTTAGAATAACATATTCGAAGTCCCCTAAATTTTCACAGATACCCTAATGTTTTAGGGCTTGAGGTTAGAATAGTAAATCTACACTTCTTTAAATACACAATGCTACCCCAACAGATTGCTTTAGACTGTGGAGTTAGAAAAGTCAATCTCCAGTCCTGCAAAAATATGTTACCTTGTAGCTTGTAGGGCTTTCAGTTAGAATAGTAAATTAGCAATTTTCAAAATTTATAAAATTAGTGTAGTGATTGTAGTACTGATTTTGTAAAAGTAAATGAATACCACAACCATAAAATATTTTCATGTAGTTTAAAAGGGTGGCCGCTGCATTCTTAGCGACTACCCCATTCGGTGTTTCCAGCTAGGTCGGTGTGTGGAAACCTTGATTTCGTCCCACCAACGTAGCAGGACACAGGCTACAGCATTGCCTCTGGCTCGTTATCTAGCCGGCGGCAACACTGTAGCCCGTAGGGTGCACAAGCACCCTCGCAATGTTCACTGTCTGCCAAGTGCATGGGCAGTGCAGGCCCCCCATGCGGTGAAACCGCCATGGAATGGCTGGCGGAGAACAAGGTCGTAATCGGCAATGCAGCGGATTTCAGCGTTTTGATCAGCTGCAAGACAGTATCCTCCTGAACCACTATTAAACAAAAATAATTACTCTCTCTTCGAAAATTATCTTCACTTCATTGTATGGACTTGGTAACATGGTGTAGTAACATTAGCGTGAACATTTTAAATTTCTTCCAGAAGAATATCTGAGAATGAACTATTACAGGTATAACTGTCAGGTGTAATGTCAGTTTGAAATCTTTGTAGATTAGTTCATTTTTGTACAATTTGTGGGTGTTCCTTGAGTTTATCAAGAACTATATGTGTTTTGCCAAAGGCAAACTCTCTTTTAGCCTCATAAATATATTACCTTTATGTTTTATAATAGTCTTGCACTGTTCTGGAGACTCATCATTCTATAAATGTCTCTTTTTTGATTCAAGTTTTTAATATTCTGTTTACATGGCCACCAGACCTTGAGGTGGTGTTAGTACAGATCTTCACTCTTTTTTATAGTGCACGAGCACCCATTTCCTGTGTGATGTGTTGTGTCATGATACGCAGCATAGACTCTGCTCTAGTTCATTACGATCCCTCAAATAAAGCATTCACTAGACATAGTTTAAATTATTTTGAATTTCTTTTGGTCTAATCAACTGACAAGTCTATGTTTCTCAATTTTTGCAACAGGTCAACTAACATTATCCCAAATGAAATGTGGGAATATTCAGTCCAGCTAATCAGTCCAAATTTCAAATTTTTGATTTTAGATTGCCGTATTATTTGTGAGTGCAGATAATTGCATCTTCTGAGATAGAAATTTGAACAACACACCACAGAGTGTCTGTAATATTCTGTATTACTATAGACACAGTGTTGCTTGTATCTTACAGCTATCAATCACCTGTGATAAAAATAAAATAAGTAGATAAAAACAATGTTGACCAAAGTAGTGGATCACTTTAGAAGCACTTGGAGGGTGATACATACTTAATTTCATGATCCGTTTCCATGGCTCACCTTCCTGCGTTCGTTACTCCTTAGTCACTGGCATTGAACTCATTCCAGAGTAGGAAAGGCTGGAAGTGCGCCCAGAGAGTCTGCACCTCTTGTCAAAAGGTTTAGCATCTCTGGAGGATTCCCTAAACATTGCTGCCCAAACACAAACTTCATTTTCCATGAGTCCACATTACTTTTACTTTGTTTAGAAAATGTGGGGGTTAAATTGAAATTATTCAAGTCTAATTTACCACATGGTTCAGAGCATCCTTGCTTGTCAATCGATATACTCTGTTGTGGCAGCCAAGACATTGTTGTCACAATTTAAGAAAACCTTGCAGATTGCTTATTTTCTTTTAGAAATGCATTCTGATATCAACACTGAATACAGAGAAGTATAGTATCCCGAGTCTAAATATATCTTGGAAACAAAGTTGAATATTTAAAGGACTATTTCTTAGTTAAATCTTAAAGGAGTTTAAAGTGTAGTTTTTGTATTTTAGATAGTGATACATGTTTAGGGAAAACATTATTCATTGATTCAGTGTGAATTATAAGTAAGAACCTTGAGTATGTAGCAGAACCAGAGAGCATGCACTCACATACAAGAAGATAGTTACCTTATTATGATATGGAGTGAAATTGGGAAAAAATGTAAGTGTATACTTTACTAAGATTATTTATGTGTTTTAAGGAGAACTATTTCTTAGTTAAACCTTAAAGAAGTTTAAACTGTAATTTTGTAATTATATTGTATTTAAGGTAGCGATACACATTTAGGGAAAAGATTATTCATTAATTCAGCGTGAATTATAAGTAACAACCTTAAGTATGTAGTAGAACCAGAGAGCATGTACTCACATAAAAGAAGATAGTTACCTTATTATGATAGGGAGCAAGATTGTGACGAAACTCAAGTATATACCTTGCTAAGATTCTTGTGTTTTAAGTCCTCGGACACCACATGTTCCCTCCATCACTAGAGAGGTAGAGACATAGACATATTCTGGAGGTCTATCGTTTCTGAAAAAACAAAAAAAGGGAACAAGAGGATTTCTACATTCTGTCACATGTCCACCCTAAACATACACTGCTCACAAAAGATGAGTATTTTCATGAGGTTTTCTTTATCTACTTTGAGAAGAAACTTTTGTAACTTTTCGAAGACTGTTGTGCCTGGGTTCCTAGGGGTATCCTTCCTAGGTTACTCTGACCCTCACCCAATGGGGTGGCATTCTTCATCACCGGGCCACGCTTCATGCTGGGTTGGCAGTCCAATAGCTAGGGGCCCCCTCAAAAAGGGTGGATTTCTTGATAGAGATCTTTTCTTGCCCTTGTCCTAGTAGGTGAAGAGGGGAAAATAATCAGAAGCAGGTATGGTGATTCTAAAGTTGCCTACAAATGACCTTCATAAATTACTTTTATTTTTAGGGGGCATCTTTGGCTGAATTAAAAGCTGGTTTGGACCATTTGAACATAATCTATTCTTTGGTTCAATTTGTGGTAAATGTGTTTCACAGCTTTCTGACTGGGTGGGTGAATGGCGTTTCTTAAGGACCTGTGTAGGGAACCGTACGTTAATATTATATAGCGATTGTCTCGTTCTTCTAACTATATCAACAAACTCATCTGGCCTGTGTATTTGTAGGAATCATTAAGTGTGTCCCTTAATCTGGGAACCCACATGCTAAAAAATCTGAATTCCTAGAAGACAGAAGAACATTTCTATATCACAGGCAAACATATATGCAAAAAGATTTGGCATTGCCATATGACTTTAGTTTGAACCAATAAAATGCAATCACCTTGTCTGATGATGTAAGCACATTCTACAGACTTAGCATGCTCAACCCATGATTAAAAGCTTATTGCTACACATTTAGGCACTCAATGTCAAAAAGCTTTTCTGCAAGTTAAAACCCCTTCGCTAATGGTTCTTACCCAAATTATAGTTGGTTACGGCACCATAATATGCAGGGATTTTTTAATTGTTACAAGTGTAAGGGCAGCACTATATTTGGATTGCAGTGGAGGTAAATGTCTATCCTCATTGGTTCTTGTGTTCTGATATCTGTCTCCAAATGTTGATTTTGTTCACGCAGAGTGACTGTAGGATAATGGATCCTTATCCTAGCATTTGTGATTGAGTCATTCAGGAATCAGTAAGTTTGAGAGCCGCATAGGCCTAAATGGGTTTAGTGTATTTGTATTTTTGGTTTCTCTGATCTTTGTAAATAGTATTTTTTTAGTTACTGTAGGAGTTTGACATATAACAGTTGGTGGAGTAAGGGCCATTCTGTAACCGCTGGCTTTACTCTAAGGAAGAATGGAGTGCATTTAGTAACTGTATCGGGGCACAACACTAAACTTCTGCTTACTTTTTTGTTACATTTTATTGTTTATTGTTTGTTTCTTTATCTTGTGTATCCCCCTTTACATGGTTTTGTGTTCTGTTGTTTTGTGTTTTGTTATTTTGATTAGTTATTATGCTATTTCAGTTATCAAGGCCAGCGTAGATTTGATTCTTTAATAATGGGCTTTTTTCAACAACTGGTACTATATTCCACCAGCTCTTTCATCCAGTATGCATTTTCAATCTTATTTGTTTGTGCTGTGTCCCTTTGTATTTTCTTCCACTAATAGCCTGGTTCATAGTTCTCTCCGGCTCAAGGAGGTGCAACTTATTGAGAGATCATTAGGCAGCTATATATATATAGTTCGCAGAACGACTCATAGGTAATTTACGATTGTGAGGAGGTTTGACACGGAGGCGCTAGCAGTTATAAAACAGTCAGGTGCATTTGTTACTATTGTACGTTGTTGTAGTGTTTGACATTTTTGTTGCAAGCCGAGTGATACATTTTTCAATATCTGTGTTTTTCAGAGGTACAATTTAGTTTAGAGTTGATCAGTGAATTTTTGCAGCTATTAGGAGGAATAACGTGATCTGTCTAGTATTTAGTATTTGCTGTTTGGAATAGTAGGATGAATGTGGATTTTCAATGAACAGTTTTAGTTGTCCCTTGGTAAGTATGTCACGCCACATGCATATTGATTGCTATCCAGAGAGGGAGGGGCATTTTAAACCATTTTTTCTTTTTTCCTTTACTGTTTTAATGGAAATACATACAAGACATTACATATTATTAATGGGTGTGTGAGCATTGTTAGCGACATAAACCATGAGTCATTGTATTAATTTTTCCTTCATATACTTTAGTAGTTAGAAAAGCGCTGACGAAATACACAAAATTAGATTATTATTTTCTGTTGGTTTTTCGATTAGGCGCATGATGACTTGCCATTAGATTCTATGTGGTTTACGAGTTCACGTTATATATTTTTTTTACTTAATATTAGGTTATCTCACATTTCTACTGAAATGCGTGCAGCCGGACATGCTCATTTTTATATGAAAATTGTATTATTATTACTAAATACGAGTTTATGCCCTGATGAAACTACAAGTTATCATTAGATGTGCTTTGTTTGATTAAACCCTGACAGATTGTTACCATCAATGTTGAGCCCCTTGTAGAAAACCTTGAATAGTGGTAATGACTTATAGGTGCTTCAGATAGATCGTGAATGTACTAGCAAAGATGAGCACTGTACTACCATTTTCTTGCACATTTTATGAGTGCTTACTTTTTTTATTTAAAGACTCTGATTTTCACTTTCTGACCCATACTCTATAATGGTTTTCATGATGTAACTTGTAGTTGACCATGCTTTGGCCTTGTCATGTGTGTGACTGATGGTCTTTATGAACCTGAAATAAAAAATTTTGGGCATCATCATTTTCCTAGATCCTTTTTATCAGTAAGAATCCCATCACCTGACAAGAACTGAAATAAATAGATGTTCGGGTTTGGCACCATAAATTTGTACAGATAATGGGGGTCATTACTAGTGTGGCGCTCTGTAGAATGCCACACTTGCGGTGGCGGTTTGCATTGCCGGCAATGCGGTAGTCTGACTGCCACATTAAAACCAAGGTGGTCAGACCACCAGGGAACCGCCAACTCGGCCAGGATATTGGATCCCGACAGTCTGGAGGTAGCGTAGATCCTAATCCACTAGGGCAGCGCTGCAAGCTGCACTGCCCTGGGGATTTCGACCACGTTCTCTGCCAGCCTTTTCATGGCAGTAACATCGCCATGAAAAGTCTAGCAGAGAACAAGTGCAGGCAGCCTGGGGGGCCCATGCACTTGGCATGGGCAGTGCAGGGGCTCCCCTGCCTAGCACCCTCGCAATGTTCACTGTGACAGTGAACATTGCTAGGGTGATGGTGCACCCTGCAGGCTACAGCACTGCCGCTGGCTCGATTATGACCCGGAGACAATGCTGTAGCCTGTTTCCCGCTAGGCTGGTGGGCATAAACCAAGATTTCCGCCCGCCAACCTAGCGGGAAACTCTAAATGGGGCTGGTGGGGAGGTAGCCTGGGTGGAGGCAACCTCCCCATTCGGAAGTTCTGTGGACGGTGAAAACCATCTGCTGAACTCATAATGACCCCATATATCTTTTTTAAGTCTTTTATGGTAAGTTCTTTGTGAGTTTTTGCACTCTTAGAATACAAAGCTTGGTAATCTAATTAGTTCTCATTTGTTCATGTTGAATATTGATTATTACAGGTGGGATCTTGAAATTATTTTCTTTTCTTTTTTCTCTACTATTCTTCTGTCATCTTTGTTTCTCAACTTTGACTTTGTGTTTTTCCTTCTTAGGGTTTGTGTTCTCATGCATATACTGTGTTCTTTCACACACCACGTTATCTGATATTCTGCTTTTACTATATTTTGTCCCTAAGCTATAATCAGCATTTCACTCAGAATGCTTTTTTCTCTTATCTTCAGAAATCAATTATTCTCTGTCTTAAGATGGTCACATTCACAGTCACATTAGAAATTCAGTTGATTCCTTTGTAATGTTATACATTTATGTGGATTTTATAATTTTGGTTATGTTTTTTATTATTTTACTGTAATTTTCATATATATCGTTTTCCAGCCTTGAAGAAGCAGTTTCAGCTAAACAAGTGCCTGTATGATTGGCAACTTCAGTGTCTGTATAATTTGGCAGGTACAGTGTCGTATGATTTGTAGGCATGTGCACATAATATGGACTTTATGCTTTTATGCTTATATGAATAAAAGGCTGCACTTTATATATTTCTGAGTGCAATATTTCTGTATTTTTGAATTATCTGTTTATATTTTGTAATACAATAACGCACTTATAAATATATTTTGTTGCGTTGCATATTGTGAATTTGTACAGAATTCTTGACTCCTTGAGTCTCTTAGTGGTCTGGTTTAATATATGTGTGAGAAGGACAATTGACATAGTGGGTGAGTGTGCAAGGCCGTGGACCCTGATTATCCAATGCTGCTTTAAAGCCTTTTGGGTCCCTTCTGTGAGCTATTGTGTCATGAGGCCTGGACCCTTGGTGGCCTGCTGAGTCTGGAAAGTCTCTCCATCCGACAATCAATTCAGCCGGGGCCAGAAGTAACAGTGTTCCAGGTAGGTTCCCAAGTGGCCCCCCACAGCTCACATGCTGCACCCGCTGCTACCATTTCTCACTTTGCAAGGAAGCTACTAGTCCCAGTCCCACAGTATTTCAAATGCAGGAAACTTTTCCCCCAATTGCTGGACTCTCTCACTCAGGGGGTTATGTCCGATGACCGACTGCCATCATGGCTGCAATCTTGAAGTCTGGCCAGCCAAGTTCTGGGGCTGCTGACAGGATTTATGTGTCCCCCGAGGCCTTCTGCTCCTCCATTCTCTGTATCTCTCCTTCTGCGACCATTGGACGTCCTCTGCAATTGAGGTGACAGCGGAAGATTACAAGGCAGGTGCCACGTTTCTTCAGCAGTCAAGGCACGCCCTGGAGACACTCACAAAATGCAAATATTTATTGGAAAATATTACATAAAATATATTTATTAATGTTTCTATAATCCAAATGTAAATAAAATTATACACGAGATTGACAAAAATAATGTAACGTAAAATGTTTTAAAAAATATATTCTCAAACCACAGTAAAAGACAATTGTAATTAATTAAAATACACACAAAATATTACACCACATACAAACAAAATATAATATTACATTTTCACTTAAATATATATAATTAATGATTTAAACAATACCATTACTCATCCCAAAACAAATAAAAAAATGTAAACTTACAGTTTTGTAGCTGGTGTCCCTGATTACCTCCACAAAAAACAAATCCCCAGAAATATGCAAACATAAACCCCAAAATGCAAAAATGAAAGGTCTAAAAAGTAAAACCAAAGAAATGGTCCATAATCCTATGGGACCATAAAAAAGTCAAAAAAGTGAAATCATAAAAAGCTCTATATGTAACCAATAACGTTTTCTTTTTGTAAAACAAAATACATCAGAAAATTGGGAAAATATTCTACTCCAACTAAAAAACCTGTAAAAAAATGAAATATTCACCCTCACAGAACATACACACTAAAAACAATACATTCTAACAATGCATCACAGACATTATTAAAATGAGAACAACCATTCCAACTAACTACAGTATAAAACCATAGTAAGACCTTCCTCACTGCACTATCTAACACCAAAAACCTAACTAAAAAACACAAATACTACAAATTAACACATTCTCTCTACTCAAAAATCCTAAAGAACAACTTAAATATGGTTTTACCCCATTAGTAGAACAGTAGCAGTGAAACGCGACTGACAGGAACCAAAAGAGCTGACTAATGATATGATCAGAATACTAATACAGATAGCAGTTAGAAAATGGCCACTAAAATAAATTTGGCCCTCATTATGACCCTGGCGGTCTTCTGACATACATGCATTCACTCACAAGCATCCATACATGCATTCACTCACAAGCATCCATACAAAAATACACTCACAAGCATCCATACACACATACACTCACAAGCATCGATACACGCATACATTCACAAGCATTCATACACACATTCACCTCAACATTCATACACGCACTCACTTCAACATTCATACGTGCACTCACTTCAACATTCATACACACACTCACTTCAACATTTATACACACACTCACTTCAGCGTTCATACATGCATTCAACCACACGCATACACACATACATGCACACACGCAAACAACACCCACTCACACACAACACCCTCCAACCCTTCCACCCCCACTCCCTGTCAGACGTCCGACTTACCTTGTCCGGCGAGAAGGTCGCCCGGCAGGGAACGGGAACAGGCGCTTCCTACGCCGGCAGCGCCCCCGCCATCAGTACACCGCCAGGCCGTATTACTGCTCGTAATACGGCTAGTGGAGTCCTTTTGGCGGGCTGGTGGTGGAACCGGCCATTTGCATCCGACTGTCAGCACGACTACTGGAGGATTTCCCTCCAAAATGGGGCACCCGCAGCTCTGGCAGTCTTGGAAAAAGACCGCCAAAGTCAAAATGAGGGCTTTTATTCCTATGAAAAAAAAGGAAATACGAAATATAAAAAACAAATGTAGATAAACAAAATGTGTATGTTTAAAAATTTGTGAAATTTGTAACAGTGTGAAACAATGTAACAAACGAAAACAAATGTATATGTGAAATATATCTTTTAAAGTACAGTACAAATAGATATTAATAAACAATAATACTTCGTAATAGATATTAAAATATGCACATACTGTTACAATATTGGTATACATAGTATGTTTATTTACAATATACTTGCGTAACATGTAAAACCAGAGTAAAATGTGTATAAAAATTACACTACAATATGTTTGCAATTTAAAAAAAATATTTACATGTATATAAAAGTACAAGTATGTTACTTATGTAACCATTTTGTGTTATAAGAAATGTATACTTTACAATGCACTATGAAAAAGTACATGCAAGAAATACAATACATTTTATAAATGAAACATATATTAAGCTATCAAACTGTACTATAAACACCACACCTCAAATAACTACAACCAATTCAATAATGTAATAGTTTAACTTTCTAAAATATATACATACATAACCCAAATAACTCAGTAAACAAAACATAAAAATATTTAAATACATTTATCACACTACAATATTTATTCAAAACACTTACACACTAAAGGAATATGCTATATTATTCTCACACCAATCCAAACCATGTTGGGGAAGATGTTGGACACGAAATGGGTCAAAGTTTCTATTTTCACTTGATCTATACCATTTTGGTGTCACTGAAAGACTCATATTTACTATTCACACTCCAGTCCAAACCATTTTAGAGAAGATGTTGGACACTAAAAGGGTCAGATTTACTGTTCCTACTCCAATCTAAACCATTTTGGGGGAATGTTGGACACTAAAGGGGTACAATGTACTATTCCCATTCCATTCTAAACCATTACCAGGAAACAAGTTTAAAGTTAATATTCCCCCTCAGATCTAAACCATTTTAGGGAAGGGGTTGGACACTAAAAGTGTCAGATTTACTATTCCCACTCCAATCTAAACAATTTTAGGAACAGTGTTGGGCACAAAAAGCTTCCAATGTACTATTGCCACTCCAACCGAAACCATTATGGAGAAGTAGTTGGACACAAAAGGGGTCAGATTTACTATTTACTCTCGAATCTAAACCATTTTAAGGTAGGTGTTGGAAACCAAATGGGTGAGATTTACTATTCTCATTCCAATCCAAACCACTTTGGGAAAGGTGTGGGACACTAAAAGACTGAGGGCCTTGTTATGATTTTGGTGGTCTTCCGATCGCCAAACTCGTGGTGGTGGTCGGACCGCCGCAGTCCTGGCTGTCTGGCCGCCATATTACAACCGTGGCAGCCAGACTGCCAGGACACCACCACCATTGCCAGAACCACGGATCCCAATGGGGTGGCTGTAGTCAGAGTCATGGTCAGACACATCGGTGGTCATGGTGGCACTGCCATGCTGTTCATGAGTCCACTTTCCGCCAGCCTTTCCATGGTGGTTTAACAGCCATGGAAATGCTAGTGGGAAGCCAGTGCTGGGGTCCACAGGAGGGTCCCCGCACTTCCCATACCATGGGCAGTGGAGGCCGCCCCCCTGCCAACACCCTAGGAATGTCATTCCGAGGGTGCTGGCGTGCGACGGCATTGGCCTCGGCTCCCTTCAGGTAGCCAAGGCCAATGCCGTGGCACTGTTACAATGTTTCTGCCAGCCAGCCCGGTGGAAACATTGTAATATGACTGGGGCTGAGGCCGCTGGTATGATTGCAGCCTCACCCTCATGAGTTTGGGTCACACCGAGGCCCAGAGATTTACTATTCTCATTCTAATCTAAATTATTTTGGGGAAGGTGTTGGACACTAAAAGGGTCAGATTTACTATTGCCACTCCAATCTAAACAATTTTGGGGAAGCTGTTGGACACTAAAAGGTCCTATTTACTATTCCCACTCTAATCTAAAACATTTTGGGAAGGTGCTGGGCACTGAATGGATCACATTTACTCTTCCCTCTCCAATTTAGATCATTTTGGGGAAGGTGTTGAACAGTAAAGGGGTCACATTTAGCATTCCTACTCCAATCCAAACCTTTTCAGGGAAGGAGGCCAGGAGCTAAAAGGGATCAGATTTACTATTTTTACTCCAATCCATACCATTTTGGGGAAGGCTTTGGATACTATAGGGGGTCAGAATTACCATCCCTATTCCAATCTAAACCATTCGGCAAGGATGTTGGACATTAAAGGAGTACTATATCCTATTCCCATTCGATTGTAAACATTTGGACAAGGGGATTACACACCAAATCCCTTAAAATATCTACTCCTACCCGTACCCTACTGATATTTATATAAATCTAAAAAAATAACAATATAACACACTTAAAACACCTAAACAAAATACCAAATATGTTCAATATTTAACTTAAAAATCAATACTAAATATTTTTTTTGTACAAATTGACACTAAAACAATAAAAAAATATTAAAGAATCCAACAAAATATTGTATATATATCAAACATATTTAGCAAAATATAAATACATTTACACATAAGGTAATTTCAAAATAATTATATTTGCTAGACTTAAATATAATATTAAAATATATTTTGAGTTTTAAAATATTAAATAATGTTTTTAACTGAACTATTTTAGCAAAAAACTATAACAATTATTTTAATAATTATGAATAAAATTATTACAAATGGATTGAAAAATATACAAAATAATCTTTAAAAAATAAAACAAATGTACAAATGTATTAAAACATATTAAAATAATGGTAAACTTTTATCTAGTCCAAAAAAAAACACAAATATACCAACAATAAATATCCAAAATGTAACAATAACATCTATAAAATGTAACTCTATATTTAAAAAATGTATATATATTGTTTCAAAATGACCCTCACTTTTTTCCCCTATAGGCCCAACGCCCCGCTACTACAAAAAAAGTGCACAAAATATATATATATTCTTTATGTGTACAATGAATACTAAACAATACACTACTTATGAGACATTCCAACTTAAAAACATTACAAAATATAAAACACTGTAAAAACAACAAATGTCAATAAAATGATATTAGTAACAACAATATTTTTAAAACAATATAATTAACAATGACATTAAAAATAAACCTTTAAAAACTTTGGGGGTCATTCGGGGCCGGGGATGCGGGAGCACCGACAACAGGCTGGCGGTGCCCCGCCGGGCATTCTGACCGCGGCGGTTTGGCCGCGGTCAGACAAGGAAAACCGGCGGTCTCCCGCCGGTTTTCCGCTGCCCTTGGAATCCCCCATGGCAGCGCAGCTTGCTGCGCCGCCATGGGGGATTCTGACACCCCCTACCGCCATCCTGTTCCTGGCGGTTCGCCCGCCAGGAACAGGATGGCGGTAGGGGGTGCCGCGGGGCCCCTGGGGGCCCCTGCAGTGCCCATGCCAATGGCATGGGCACTGCAGGGGCCCCCGTAAGAGGGCCCCACTGTGTATTTCAGTGTCTGCAGTGCAGACACTGAAATACGCGACGGGTGCAAACTGCACCCGTCGCACATACCCACTCCGCCGGCTCCATTCGGAGCCGGCTTCCTCGTGGGGAGGGGTTTCCCGCTGGGCTGGCGGGCGGCCTCCTGGCGGTCGCCCGCCAGCCCAGCGGGAAAGCCTGAATGGCCTCCGCGGTCTTTTGACCGCGGAGCGGCTATATGGCGGTTCCCGCCAGGCGGGCGGCGACCGCCGCCCGCCGGCCTCGGAATCAGGCCCTTTATTTCTACCTGCGATTTCCTGTTGTTGATATTTTCAACATCATGATATCTAAGTAACAATAGTCTTGACCCCTGATATTTTAAACTCAATATTTTGTCCAAATACCCTCTGGCTGAAAGCTAACCCTACAAATGGTGGTGCCACACAGTACTCTGTTGGCAACATGCCAAGAAGAGAAGGAAGGGGGAAGAAGGAGAAAGAGGAAGAACAGGTAAAGAAATCAGCAACCTGGTTTTCATGATAGAACAGACTGTATACTCTATCATGAATTTTAAATGGTCAATAGTCATTGATACCAATGGAATTCCCCCAGAATTTGTGTAGGAATATTACCCACTGTGCCCCAGGGTTAGAGTGCTCAGTTAATTATTGGTAATTTTTATTTCTCTGATTATTCTTCACTTGCCCCATTTCTTACTCCTTGAGTGAGTGTGGCCATCCACTCTTTATCAGTCACCACTGCAAAGCTGTTTTTGATTTTCAGGAAAGGTCAAAGAACCTCCCATAAACCCCTCCCCCTCTCCAATCCCTTTATGTCTTATATTAAGCCCAAAGATGGGGCTGATAAAAGAACAGAGTGGGATGGGAGGGTTGCAAGTACAGCAACGAGTAAGAAAGAATTCCAATAATGACTATGATCCAGAAGTAATCTGAGCATTACTTCCTCTTCTTCCATCCTCATTCCATTATTTGCTCCTTGAAATATGCTAGCTCCAGAAACAGAAACTGTACACTAAACTGTGATCATAGGGTAGAATTGTTTTTCCACACAACTCAGTGCATTTCTTCACAAGGCAAGTTGAGCCCCTTACAGCTTCTCAGGTAATTGCATAAAGAAAAAAATGAGTACCAAGTTGGTATAAAACGGAAAAGAAAGAGAAAGAACAAGGCCCTCATGTAGACATTGAACCCTTTAATATTCATGAGCCGAACAATGACTCAAACCCTGAGAAAGGTTCAGTCTGTAATGTGAAATAAATGTGGAATTGTAAGAACTTGTGGCTGCTCTACATATGTCCTCAATGGGACCTCCAGCCCATGAACCTCCCATGTTTCTGGTGTAAAGGGCCTTTACTTCACGTGGTAAGTCCTTACCCTCTACCAGATAAGTGGAAAAGATAACCGTCTTCACCCATTTGGCTAGGGTGCTGAAAGACAGCTCCTTTCCTTTCTTCATGGAACCAAAATTAATAAATAGTACCAAAATTAATGAAATGTCAATCAGAGCTAAGTTCAGATGATCTTAATAGGTTTATTTAAGGGCTATAAGCACTGACCAGGCTTTAGCACTTCAACGATGATTTACAGTGAACCATAGACTTGAAGACGTATCTGATTAGAAGACCCTGATCCCTCACTGGAATCCATAGGTGCTACTGAACAGAATATCCCCAGTCCTGGTGATGACCCACTACTGATTTATGTCTACAAATGGGGTCGAAACGTCAACATGATTTTGAATGTGGATTAAAATTGTAAAGAAATTTTATGTGACTTCAGGGCTTCCTGGATTGACGGAGCCGTTAGAAGTCCATATTATTCTTAAACCACCTTCTGTACATATTGTATATATCACCATCACTTCTTCGCACAATATTCACTTTCACTGTGTTTTTATTATCAGGAGCACCTACCACCACAAGTAAAAAAAATATTTCTGGTTGCAAAAATTTATAATACATATTGCTGAAAATCTTTCAAAAAGAATTACAAAAGCAATAAAGCAAAATTGAAGCAACATAGATTGGACATACATAATTGCCTAATCAATAATTCACTCTGGAAGTCTAGGAATACTTCCCCCTTTCTTGACCATAACGTTTACTTTTGCAGGCCCACTAGTAGTATTTGATTTACAGGACCTCGGCACATCTAATGCACTTTACTAGGGACTTCTCAGTAAATCAAATATGCCTATTGTGGATAACCAATCACCAATACAATTTAGGCAGAGAACACTTGCAATTTAGCACTGGTTAGCAGTGGTAAAGTGCCCAGAGTATCAAAACCAGCCAAACCAAATTGCAGTACAGGGTCCTAAAACAGGAGCTCAGAAGCAAAAAAAGTAGAGGGAAACCACACCAAGAGCTGCCAGGCCTAACACATGTCCCATGCAGCTGAAAGTGGAGAGAACTACTCAACACCTTGGGAGTTCTCTTCAATAAGGCAACAAAAATCTAGAAAGACCATCAGCATTGGTGTGGTATGTTCTAGGGTGGTGTTCCACCATAAAGTCCATTCCCTGTAGGGAGATGGACCACCTCAACAGTTTAGGATTCTCATCCATCATCTGCATTAGCCATCTGAGAGGCCTGTGGTCTAGCTGAACCCAGAAGTGAGCCCCAAACAAGTAGGACCTTAGCTTCTTAAGTACCCAGACTACAGCAAAAGCTTCCCTTTCTATTGCGTTCCACTTCTGTTCCCTGGAACAGTCAGATCAAATGTGCTGAGGAACTAGGCAGATCCCAACCGGTCAATGAGCTTATCAGCTCAGGCGATGGGGTGTGCATCAGTCCAGGTGACAGCATTGAGTCCCCTGCAATCAACACAGAACCTAAAGTCAGGTGTGACACCAGGTAGAGCAGCCTTGGGGGCCACAACCACAGGACTGGGTCAAGGGCTCTTGGAGTGTTCAATCATCCCTAACTCCAGCATCTTAGAAACCTCATCCTTGATGCTGTCTCTCACTTTATCAGTCACCCTGTAAGACTTGAGCTTGACAGGTAGACTATCCCCAGTGTCAGTATTGTGGGTGCACCAATGGGTGACCCCAGGAGTGAGTGAGAACAGGGAGGGGAACTGACCCAGTAACTGGTGATTCTGCTGTTTTAGGGTCAGAGTAGGGGAGAGGTCCACACCCTCTACTGACCCATCCTGCTCTTTGGCAGACAGGAGGTCGGGGAGAGGTTTATTCTCCTCTTCCATCCCAACATCCATGACCAAGAGCATGGTCAACTCAGACCTCTCAAAGTGCAGTTTGAGGCAGTTCACGTGTAACATCATTAAAGGGTTCCTAGGTGTCTGCATGTCCACCAAGTAGGTGACACTACCTTTGTGCTCCTTCACCTCAAATGGCCCAGACTAACGGTCTTGGAGAGCACTGGGGCCCTACTGGGGCCATCACTCACACTTTCCGGCCAGGCTGAAACTCAACCAGAGTGGTATTCTGATCATACTAGCGTTTCATGTCTTCCTGGCTAGCTTCCAGTATCTCTTGGGTGAGTTGCCAGAAGCGGGCTGTCTGGTTCCTGAAGGCCAGCATGTAACTGAATACAACCTGGGGAGGCTTCCTGTGAGCTTGCTCCCAGCCCTTCCTTCATCAAAGTGAGAAGCCCTCTCACAGAATGCCCATACAGAAGTTCAAAGGGGCTGAAGCCAACCACCTTCTGTGGTACCTCCCTGTAGGCAAACAACAGGCATGGTAACAAGACGTCCCACTTACGTCTCATGGGTTTAGAGAGACCCATAACCATGCCCTTCAGGGTACGGTTGAATATCTCAACCAACCCATTGCTTTGGGGGTGGTAAGGCGTAGTGAACTTGTATGTTACACCACAGCCTTCATGTACAGCCACATGAAATTAGTACCCCAGTCATATACCACCTCCTTGGGGGGGGGGGGTAAAGATCCTCATCTGTGCCCTGGCCACAGTGGGTGTAGTCACAGTCCTTAGGGGGATAGCTTCTGAGTACCGGGTGACATGATCCACCAAGAACAGGATAAACCTGTTGCCCATGGCTGTCTTAGGATCCAGAGACCCCACAATGTCAATGCCCACTAGCTCAAAAGGGGTGCTCACGAAAGGAAAGGGTTGATGAGGAGCCTTGCACATCTTCCCTGATTTGACACTTGCCTCGCAGGTCTAACTAGTCCAGCAGAACGCATCTGAGGCCTTTCTCATTTGAAGCCAATATAAGTGGGTGACAAGCCTGTCAAAGGTCTTGCCCTGCCCCAAATGGTCTGCCAGTGGCACAACATGAGCCAGACCCAGTAAGAAGGCTCTGAAACACTGGGGTACCACCAGCACATGGGCTGCTTCAGGCTCTGCAACCTCAGGCTCACTATACAGGGGATCATTCTCCCACTAAAGAAGGTGAGTTCCAGAGGTGTCACCAGCTGCCTGGGCCTCGGCTTGTTTCGCTAAAGGGCGGGACATGTTTTCTGCACTGCGCAGAACTCTTCCATGATGGGACCTCCTTCCTGCTACCAATGGGTCAGCTCAGGCAGGTCTGCCAGTTCAGTCACCTCTTCCCTTGTAGGTTTTTGGGTGTCCCCTTCAGGTTCAGCCTCCTCCCGGAACGTGGGAATTTCAGGAGTGAGTTTTCTGTGCTCCTTGCCCTTTCCTTTCTTGGCAGGCACCTGGGCCACTGTTTCAGGCTCCAGGCCCTCTTGACTACCCTCTCTGGTGGCCATAGACCGTGTGGTCATGCAGGCCCACTCTGGCAATCCCAACATTTCCAAATGGGACCTCCTTCAGAGGAGAATGAGGTCTATGAACCCCCTTCTCAAACACTATGTAGGACCGTGTCAGGGGATCCATGATGAGTCTTATCAGAGTGCTTCTGCACGATCAGCAAACAAGTCTCGACTTAGACTGAAGCACAAGGAAAAGTATATATACTCTAGGGGTCCTTGATGATGATTCTAAGGAAGAATGTTCTCCAAGAAGGAAATGGAAGATTTTGTCACACACATTTGACCCAGAAGGGTTGAGAGTAGATGATCAAATGGAAAAAAAGCCAAGGTCTGAGGATGACACTGATGTATTTGACATGCGTCAGAAGACTTGGACAATTAATTTGCACATTTGGTGAGTATTTCCGTAGATAGATTTAATTTTTTTCAAAAGCGTCAAGGTGCTCAGCAATCTACTAATGACTTTATCATGGGTTTAAAGAAATTGGTGATACCCTGCAAATTTTGAACCTCATATAAAGACCTTATTAGGGATCAAATTATCATCAATGCTAATGAGTCCAATAGGGAAACAACTTTGAAGAATGCCATTGTGAAAAAGGCTGAACTTTCAATTCATTTTGCCAAAGCAGCCTTAAAAACACTGGCAAAGATGATACTGTCTATGCTGTCAGCTCATCCAATTCATCGCCTAAGGAACACAGGAAAGTGAACGGTTATCCTTCTGTGGTCAAGAATTCAAAATCGTTGAGTTAGGATGAAAATTTACAGATGTGGAAGCAAATACTATTTAGCATATTATAGGTGTAGTCCAGCCTTGAGACAGCATTGCTACAAATGTGACATAGTTGGGCATTTTGCCAGAGTGATTCACAAGCAAGAAGTGTCTGCCTCAGTGAAATGTGTTGTCAATTATGATTCATCTGGGGTAAATGATAATGATACACAATGTGTTTTATGTATTGATTATGAAGTATTAAGCCTGCATAATGATGGTAAGAAAAAGCCTTCCAGCTGGGTCGTGTTAGGAGGACTCCTACTTGGCATAGCATGGGACTTGGGATCACTTTCCCATACCATCAATTGCACGGTATGGGAAGACAGGTTTTGTAAAGTGTTCGGTGAGGTCTTAGGACCTTCTAATGTACATCCTGTGAGTTTCACAAGTGAACCTATTGGATATTGTATTTTGAGTTTTGAATTTAAAGAAAGGAAAACAGATGGTAAGCTATGTGAGGTGGAAAAAAGCCCATCTGTGCTGGGGTGGATAGATCAGGGAAATGTGGAAATCGCTTTAATTCCAAACAGCCCACACAGGTTTTAATTTCAGATTGTTCCTCAATTCTGCTTCAGCAATTTCCTGATGTCTCTTAGGGCAAAGTGGGAGTTGTAGATGTTCCAGTATAAGATAACTTTAAAAGACAAGTACATCTGAGATCCACACAAAGTGAGGAATATTCCCTTCAGTGTAAGGGAAGAAGTTAAACTTGAGTTGGAGACTAGTATCCAATGACATTTTGAAAGCATTGAGTGAAGCGACTGGTTGGCTCCCTTAGTGGTAGCACGTCAAAACCAATGGGAAGGTCAGGTTGATCATTAACTTCCATGATTTGAATTTGAATATCCTTGTGGCCAAATTTCCTTTGCCCAAAATAGGTGAAATGCTTGCTATGACTAAAGGGGTCAAATGGTTCAACTCACTGGCTCATACCGCAGCCTACATTCAGATTCCCTTACACTAGGGAAGCAAACCTCTCACAGTCTTCATAACACTTTATGGTTGTTTTAAATTCAAACTCATGCTTCTTGGGCTTGAATCAGCTGCTGGGGCATTTCAGAGATTGATGTATCAGTTATTTAAGGATCTAAAGAGTGATATCTTTTTTCAGGATTATATATTGATCGTGAGAAGAGAAAGACAAGAACATGACTGTAGACTCAGGGAAGTTCTACACATACTTAGTGAATAGGGTCTCAGCAGTATTGAAAAAATGCAAAATTGCTGTTACATCTGTGTCTTATCTGGGTCATGAAATCAGTGAGAAGGGTATGTTTCCAAAAAATAGAATTGTTTGAGACTATGGGCCTCATTATGACATTGGCGGTAAATCCCACTTACCGCCATGCTGACTGCCGCCAACATACCGCTGCTGCGGCTGATATCCGTTCACCATATTATGACACACACACACCAACCAGTCACTATTCAGCCATAGACACAAGTCCGCCAAACCAAAGGTCAGTGATAAACTGGCAGTATCAAAACCCACACCGTTACACCAACAGAACAATGCCCATCACACTATGACCCACGAATCACCACAGCGGACATTCAACTGTGGTAAACCATTGGCGGTATACACCGCCACGCTCAAAATACTCACATACACACAAAACAACACTACATTGGTCAATTTGAATAACACACACCTGACACCCATACACACACCACACCCACACACCCACACCACTATAAAACACCCACCCACATTACCCACAACCCTTTACAGCTACAAGTAATTGCCACCAGAGAGAGACAGCAAGAGCACTCACAGAACCAGAGCCACATACCACTCACACCTATACACCACTCACGCACCCCACATCACACACCCCAACACATTACCCTACACACCCTCACCTACACACCTTACACAACAACCATGGCACCATAAAGACACCCCCGATTCTCAGAGGAGGAGCTAAGGGTCATGGTGGAGGAAATCATCAGGATAGAGCCTCAGCTATTTGGAGCACAGGTGCAGCAGATATCTATAGCTAGGAAGATGGAGCTATGGTGAAAAATCGTGGACAGCGTCAACGCCGTGGGACAGCACCCAAGAACTAGGGATGACATCAGGAAGAGGTGGAACGACCTACGGGGGAAGGTACGTTCCATAGCAGCAAGGCACCAGCTCGCTGTACAGAGGACTGGTGGTGGAGCCCCACCTCCTCCCCCACAACTAACAACATGGGAGGAGCAAGTCTTGGCAATCATGCATCCTGAGGGCCTGGCCGGAGTAGGAGGAGGACTGGACTCTGGTAAGTCAACTCTATACTAATACTACCCTCATACCTGCATGCTATCACATACCCCCACCCTCACTCCCATCACTCCACCACTTCCCACACACCCCACCATCACATCCCACTCATTCCAATGCCAAGCCCTGCGTGCACTACCAATGCATGGACATCACTCATAGCCCTGCATGGGCACCTATCACCAAAGCATGCACACTAGAGAGAATCACCTAGCCCACCATATACCAGCTTACACAAGTGAAAGCTGCCAGGGCAAATACAACCAAAGAGGGCAACCCACTGATGCACAATATGTCACACACAGAAATAATAACACTTCATTTATATCCCCACAGGTATCCCAGCCAATGTCACCGGAGAAGAGGTGTCAGCACTACCCAGTCCCCCAATTGAAGAGGCCCACAGTGATGACAGCAACTCTGGTCGCCTGGATCTGGGTGACCAACCTGGCCCATCAGGGATCTCTGGACAGTCAGTTACCCAGGCACAGACACCCACCACCGCAGAGCCTCCCCCATCTGGTAATACAATCACAGCACCCACCCAGTGTACCCACACCTCTGTCCCTAGGACACGTCAATCAGCAGTGTTTCTACAGGGACCCCAGGGTACACCTCATACCCAAGACAATCAGGGACCTGGGGTCAGTGGCAGTGGGCACACGTTTCAGGTGACAGAGGCACAGGACAACAGTGAAACTGGGAGGAGTGCTGTATGCCAGGGGGAGGACAGGCCTAGGGAACCGATTCTCCAGGAGGCACTGATCCTGGGAGCCTACCAACATTCCCAGAAAACGATGGGCCAGATCCTGAACAATGTGCAGTAGAACAGGTGGCTGCAGGAGGGACAGTACCAGGGGATCAGGGAGGACTTGCAGGCCATCAACACCACCCTGGTCTCCATTGCAGGGGTGCTAGCAGACATGGTCAACATTATGAGGGAGGAAGTCTCACAACAGTGGGCCCCTGCCACTAGCCAGACATCTGAACTGCCTTCCACCTCTGCTGCCGCTACTGGACAGGAGGCCCGCCACAGAACTCACAGGCCACCAGCACCCCTCCCCTGCAGAAGAAGAACTACCCTGCAAATGTTCCCTGCGATCCAGGCAGAGGCCAGAGACTATTGCCAAGACCCCGCCAGGAAATTAGATTCTCCTGATTGTCACCCTTGTGTCCCACTCAGTCACCCTGTCCACCTTGAACTGCCATTGCTCCCTTTCCTATGTCCCCATGGACAATGCACCTGTGCTACAAATAGACTGGAACAATACCCTGGACTTTCCTCCAGATGTTGGTGCCCCACTATCGCTACTGGTGTGATCACTGCAGCCAAATACAGGTCTTTCCTGTACATTTGTATATACCAGTTACATTGCATATTTCTTATTTCTACAGTGTTGATCTTATTACACTCACTTTGGTAAATTCATGTTGCCCTTGCATTTTTCCTCCGAGGCACTGGGTATATATGTTTTATTACTGCAGCTGATTGTGTGTATGGTGTTGGGGGTGGAGGTGTGTGTTGTATGTGTGTGTGTGTCACTCTCGTTTTCCTCCCTCTCTCTCTTGTGTGCTAGACGGCTGTACTCACCGTCGTCATCTTCACCGTCGTTGGTGTTTGTGGTGAAGCAGCACGTAGAAGAGCATTGGGAACACATGCAGCTCGGGCTCCATGGCGGAGTGGTTATTCCCTGTGTCTCCAGTGGTGAGTTCTTTCACTTCTGTGCAGTGTTTCTACCAGGGTTTTGATGTTGTTGGTACCACCCCGGAAAAGGTGGCGGATTGCAGGGTCTTAATAGAGTGTGTGGGCCATTGGCTTCCGCCTGGCTGTAGGCGGCTACTGCCGTGGTGGCTATTGTTTTCGTCCTGGTGGTCAGTGTGGTAAAGTGGCTGTCTGAGTTCTCACTGCCATGGTGGTAATTACCACCAGCCTGTTGGTGGTACTACCGCCACTTTATCACCGACCACCAGGGTTGTAATGAGGGCCTATATGTTGTGCTCCTTCACCCACCTCCAATGATGATGTCAGATCCTTTCTAGGATTAGCAGAATTTTATTCTAAATTCCTGACAGTATTAAAAATTATATTTGTAATGCTGTACCCAACCGTGGTTTTGATCCTAGTGATATTACCATCATTACCACAGATGCTAGTGGGAGGGGCATTGGAGCAGGCTTTTCACAAAGTAATAAGTATAATGTTGAAACCACTATCACCTTTCCTTCTCACTCTCTAACTCTTGTTGGAGAAAAGTTCTCCACTATCGAGAGAGATGCTAGCATGTGTGGGGGTATTAGCAAGTTTAGACAATATGTGTGGGATTCCCAATTGTTATTTGCATGGATCACAAATCTCTTACAAAGGTTTTGATTCTCAGGCATGAATGTAACTATGCCAAGATTTGCACGCTTGTCTTTGAATCTTCTAGATTATAATTACAAGACGAAGTATGTTCCAGGGGTGAAAAACCAAGTTGCTGATTTTATGAGCAGAGTGCCAATGTCTACAGAATCTAACAATTCAGTAGTTAGGGGAAACGATATGCAGTGGTGGTGGTGGTAGACAGGTCTGAGAGTGATGATATATCTAAGGAGGAATGGGTCGAAGGGTACAATTCTGACCCTGTCTTAGTCAAAGTTTGTGATTACGTGTAAAAATAGGTGACCTCTAACAAGTGTATGGAAGAAGGAATCAAACAGTTTGGGGAGGTCAGCGATTAAATGTTTTGGGATGACACCGGATTTTTATTGAGAGGTTAAAGGATGATTCCTCCTGCATGTTTAGAGAAGAACATTTTGGACATTAATCATGAGTAAGTCAAGGAGCACATCCTTAAAGACCAAAAGTGTTATAAAGCCCACCATGATTTTAAACATGGAGTGAATGATGCTACATTAAACTTCAAAGAACCGTGTAAGAAAATCAAAGGGATCAGTAAGTTTATGAGTCAGTTTCAAGTTCAGTTATTCATGAATTCAGCAAAGTTGATGGACGGGAATGTGTGGCATTTTAATAAATTAGGCATTTACTGAAGATTCTAAGATTGCCAAACACAATGATTGTAAGAAGGGTGACAAGTGGTTGTTGATTTTGTTGGACTTGAATACTGGTGATGTGGGTGCTTCAGGTGATCCACGAGTGCTGATGACTTGAGTGATTCTGGTCTTCCCACAAGCAGTAGGGATTTGTGTGATCCCAGAAGGAGTGGCATTTGTAGTAGTTTAAGTAACTCAAGAGAACAGTTGAGGTTGGAGTTGATAGCTAGTTGGATGAGTGCTTCAGGAGTATCTAGCTCTTAAGGAGGGTCAGGGCAGGGTTCTTCCTTGGTGCCAGCAAAAAGGGAATAATAATAAATGACACAATTTCTGGTAGATGAGGGTATATACTAGGAAGATTTGCTGACTTCATAGTTGGAATTGTGGAGTAGCTTTTCTTTTAAGAGTCACAGGCACTTCATCCATGGTGCCTTCCATATAATCGTATTATTTATAGTAGTAGTGTAGCTCATTTAAGTTCACATGTACGGAGCTTTTTGTTGGTCGCAAATGAGCTGATTTGCAGAATCGGCCCGTTCGCAACCAAAAAAAAACATTTCCTGAGGTACAAATCCCTATTTTGAGAGTCAGTATGCAGTTACCGACTTGCATAACAGGGTTTGCGACCTGAGGGTGTCCCTTCCTAATTGCAACTCGCAGGGGGATGTATGATTGTTTTGTGACCGTGAATGAGGTTGTGTTTACTCATTCGTAAACGGGAAGGGGCCCCCAGAGGACCCCTTCCCCTTTGTGAATGGGGACACCAAATATTTTTTCAGAGCAAGTAGTGGTCCCACAGACCACTGCCTACTCTGAAAAAATGAAAAGGAAACTGTTCATTTTTAGGTTGAGCTTACAAGCACTCTGACAGATTGTAATCTATCTGTAGACTTTTAACCACACACACCACACGCCCATCACTATAACTCGTTCACAGGCTTGTCTTTCAAAAATGCTTTGTTATCATTGGTAAATGCTTTACGTTTGTCCCTCCTTGGGGCAGTTTTGTTACCGCCTTGGCCATCGACCTTGTTACATGAAAAATTGCACGTTTGCTGATATGTTTGACTGCGAGTAAACTTCTTTTTCCTTTTGTGTGTCTCCTTCACGCTCACACTCATGGTAGCTGTGGCACTTTGAATTGTAATGCTTATGTCAACTGTTTCATTTTTAATTTTCAATTTATGTAACAAGAAAAGTCCAGTTAAGAATTTACAATTCTAATAGCTCTAACTTGAGCAAATACAAGACCCATTATATTGCAAATGCTTGTTTTTTTAAAAATGCATCCCGTTTTCCTGAGCCAAGCACGCCACCATCCCTGTGAGTGCGGTCATTCCCAAATGGGGCACAAATTGCGACCTACCTCATGGATATTATTAAGGCAGGTCCCTTGCAAACCATTTGGGAATTTCTAACAGTGTCTGAGACACTGTTATACATCAGGTTTTACAACTCGCAAATTGTGAGTCGCAAAGCCTTGCATTTGTACCTGTGGCCCTAAATTCTTATATGATAGTTGCAACCATACGTATTACATTCTTATTGATGTAAAGTTGCTCACATTATTCTTATGTATTAAGTTGTATTCTTTTTTAACTTCTTCATATATTTTTTTATAATCAAAAGTTATTGTTTCATAGTGAGTCAAACAGCAAAATAAACAAAAAACTATAAAATTATAAAATTGCTACCCAGTCAAACCTCATGAATCCACCCGCCCAGATCTTCAGTGATTACATAGATGTTGGTTCACTTATGGGTACATTGTCTCGTGCTAAGGCACCATTTCTCCAAATCTTGTGGAATTTTTTAGGACAATCTCTTGCAATGTAGATTGGCTCCTCTTGCTTAGAGCACCAAACCATACTGGACTTCCACATTACAAGGCTACGTGGTAGTGTCAACTTCTTGCAATGTTCAGCTTGGCCACCAGCGTTGCCAAACACACTTATGTCCGGTGGAACCTGTTTACCCCTAATCCATCAAGGATCCCAAAGAGTACAATCTTTGGTGTTAATGTTACAGGTTGAGCCAAAATTCCAAACAGTGATCTACCAATTCTGGACCAATATCGGGTAATCAACGGGCATTACTATATCATATGAAAGAAGTTTGCTTACGAGAGAAACAACGGGTGCAACTAGGCTCAGGCAGAAAGTCCACATGCCAGAGCGTCTGCGGGTTCCTGTGGGGAAGGTGCAAATAGTGTAATTGAATCAATCTGAATCACAAGATAACAAGTTTCCTGAGAGCCATACAAACCTCTGCTACTGTGTATCATTCAGGTCTTCAATCCATCCCTCCCAATTCCGCTGTAGGTGATCCAACCCTGTCAGGGCATTGCAGACCAAGAAACGGTAGAGCTGGGAGATTCCTCTCCGACCCAAGCTGCCCATTATTCTAGCTTCTGAGGGACTAAATTCCGGTAAGTCAGTCAAGTCACGTTGATATCATGCGAGTGTGTGTGTCTCAGTTGCAAGTATCTTTGGAACTGGGTGGGGGAGAGTGCAAAATAGTACTGTAGGTCTGCAAAGGAGCATATATGTAAGCCCCGCCACACATCTCTTAACACTACAATCCCGATCCAGTCCCAGTATCGAAATCGCTCCAATTGGTCTGAATGTTACCTTCAAAGCGGGGGCAGGGGAGCCTGTTGGGTCAATTTCTTGTCCCAACAAAGAAATCTGTTGGCAGCTCGCCATACCAGGAAGACCATCCTAGTAAGTTCTGAGATAGAAAGAGGGAGGGGCCTGCCGTAGAAGTAATGTATCACCCCATCCAGGCCGAGATGAGCCATTTCCAGCTGGTTGGCCTGGCCACTCCAACCCTAGGTCAGCCACTCGTTGATAACCAAGAGCTGTGACGCCCAGTACAGTCGTAGACAGTGATATTTCCAGAAAAAAAGAATGGGGTTAAACTGCAATTTCGGTAAACCAAGTATTACGGATTTGAAGCAGAAGATTCTGTAGGGTGTATAAGGGCTGGAGTAGCATCACTTTTACGAGTGCAACTCAGCCAAGAATGTTGAGGGGAAGGGAGGACCAATCGGGGACTCTGATTTTGGTTACCCGAAGAAGAGGAGTGAGGTTAAAAGAACGCGTGAGCTTGGGTATTGTTGCTATTTGAACACCTAAGCACTTAAAGCTAAGATGGCGGATCGATATGGCAGATTGCCAGCTAACCAAGGCACTATTGCCTTGCATGGAGATTTGGAGTGATTTGCTTCAGTTCATCCAGAGTCTCGAGGCATGTTCGAAGAGATTCAGGATTTCAAGCATGCAAGGGCCTGAAGCTGAAGGATCAGCTAGGACAAGAAGGGCGTATACAGGGCTATTCTATTGTCCATTGACTCGTTCCACCTCCATCCCTGAAGTCGAGCATCACAACGCTCTATGCGAGCTAGGGGCTCTATAGCATGCGCAAAAATGATAGTAAATAAAGGACATCCTTATCTAGTCCTCTGCTGGACCAGGACATCACTGGATAATACAGAATTGACAAGTACGTGCGCTGAGGGGCAGGAGTATAGGAGGCCCACCAGTTGACGGATCCTGCCACCAAAACCCTTATAGTGCAGCACTGCATCAAGATAGCTCCAGTCCACAGTGTCAAAAGCTTTTTCAAAATCTATAGGCATCAGGGCCGTTGCCCCTTCAACACTATGGACATCGGCAGGGGACGCGTGGATTCAGTGTATACAGTGTCTTGTTCCACGACTAGGCATAAAACCGCACTGATCCGGGTGGACTAACATAGTGAGTACGGGTTGCAGTCTGTTTGCCAATATCTTAGCATAGATCTTATTATCAGTTTTGATCAAAGAGATGGGGTGATAATAGGCGCAGGTGGGCGTCGGGTGATCTGGCTCGGGGAGAACCGCGATGGTGGCAAGATCCCTCTTCAGAGGAAAAATACCTTTTGACCCAGCTTTGTTATATATAAGTGGGGCAAAGGTGTGGCAACAATGTCCCAGAATTTGGAGTAATATTCAAGGGGAAATCCAATTGGGCCTGGAGTTTTCTTGGGTTTCAGGTCATGAATCACAGCCAGGACATCATCCTCAGTAATGGGTGAGTCCAGCTTGACTTTTTGGACTTTTTGACTTTAAGATGGGGGAGAGGGACATCCGTCAGGAGAGGAAGAGCAAGCTCCCAGGTAGATGTTGAGCATATAGAAGTCCGCAAAAACATTTGCAGTTGCCCCTGGGACACTGGTCGGGGATCCAGTACAATCTTCAATGGATAGGATCAGTCGGGAGGTAGCATCTCTAGTTGCAAGTCTACAGAGGAGTGTGCTGCTCTTGTCCCCATGTTCATAGACACACTCAATGGATGCACACCAACACTGACGGACCTTGTGAAAGGCGAGTTGATGCAGGGAAGCACAATCTACTTCTAAACAGAGGATAAGGGATTCAAGGACTCCTCTGTGACATTATTGTTCCCTATTGGCATGTTTAAGGTATGTTTTGGGTATTCCTAAGAGCGTGGCTTCACTTGACGCCCATAGGGTGCTCACTGCTCGAACTGTACACTTATTCAGTTCAAAATAGGAGTGCAGTTCATCAGATAGGTGGTCAAGAAGGCCGTAATCCATAAGAAGCCAGGAGTTAAGGCGCCACATGGGTCTTTGATACTGCTCGGGCACGCCCAACCGGAGCAGCAGAGGGGATCTGAAATACCATGAGGCAGTACAGTAGGAACCAAAGTGAGGGGCACATCTGTGGCAGGAAGGAGTCTGTGATCAATTAGTGACATGTATTTTAGAGATGCCGAAGTGTGAGTATACCTCTGTTTCTGAGGATGCCAGGTTCGGCAAATATCACATAGGCCAACGGAGTCCATCCAAGAGACAATGGCTTTTGATAGTCACAACAGTAACAGAAGGGGGGCACAAAACATCTATATGTGGGTTGGTGCAGTGTTAAAGTCTCCCCAATAAGCAGCACACCAAATGGTAGCACAGAGATCACTCCTGTAAGGTCTCTGAAGGTTTGCATATGTAAGTGGTGGGGTTGTAGACACTAAAGATGTTGTAAGGCTTCCCCTCCAAGCTGCCAGTCACTGACATATCTGCCCTGAGTGTTGTCGATAATCCTGGTAATTGCCAGGGGAAGGTGTTTGTGTAGTGGCATTACTGCCCCTCTGGTTTCTCCTTTACTAACATCTGAGTGGTAGACTCAATCATATCCGAATCTGTGCAGAAATGGACATTGAGTACTTGGAAAGTGGGTCTCCTGCAATAAAGCAACACCCAGTTGGCGACGCTTAAGGAATTAGAGGACTGCAATACGCTTGATACAATCCAGAAGACCATTTGCATTCCAGGAGAGGAGCCTAAAAGTAGCCATGAGGAAAGTATGGGAAAGCAAGTAGTGGTGGATGGAACAACTGCTTAGATCACAGTTGGTGGTGTATGAGGTGTGGGAGAAATTACAACAAAGAATGTGAGAACAAACAAATTTGAAACCCCAACAATACTAACCTCTCATCCTACACTTCCACCCCAGAAGCATCTGTTGCCCAACTCCCATCAACAAGTTAATTAACCTGGCTATGATCACCTCAGGATCTCCACCCAACCCTCCAGCAGGTAGGGAAGCCTACCTGGTACCCTGTGGGCACATTCCATGTGAAACCAGTTTGAGGTCTTCCCCCAACAACACCCCTGATACAAACCATTCTTCTAGAAAGAGTTCTATACTCGGGCACTCTGCCTGTTCGGGTCCTCCCACTAAACAAATGCTGCTCTGGTGGGTGTGAATCTCTGCATCTTCCAGTCGTTCCTGTAGACAGATCACTTCTCTTTCTAGTGATTTCAGTCTTGTAGTATGGTCTAACACTGCTGGGCGGGTGAGGGCCAGCGTGGATTCTGTCTCTGTTACTCGCTCAACCAACTTCTGATGGTCGATTCGCAGGAGATTTAATTCTTGAGTGACTGCATTGTTGTTAAGCTCCAAGGCAGTCTTTGTATCTTTTGGTGCCACTAGTATAGTGGCAATATGGGCCTCCAAGTCACAAACTGCCATTGTCTCAATTGGTTGTGGATTCATAATCGGTTGCCGCAGCGGATCTTGGTGATCTTGGTTCTCTTTTTGCCAAGTTGTGTCCCAGCTCAATCCTGTGTCTAGTTCGAGGCCTTCTGAGCACTTCCCGGGCCCAGTATTCTCAGGTTTATACAATTGGAGTCCCCCCGGGCCAGCCCGTCACACTCTATGACTCAGTTGCCATTGTGGCCGCACCTTCAATCCAGGAGTGACTGTGAACATTGCCACGTTCCTTAGGCCTGGTGGTCTGTTTCAAGTCATTAGTCCTGTGGGGCTAGGCTCTCCCGTAAGGCTTTACCCGCTGTGTGGCTGCTGGCTTTGGAGGAGTGATGTGGCTACAAATGCCCCCAGCTCTTTTTGGGTAGGGGTGGATGTCTCAGATCCCCCAGTCTAGACTTCGCACCCCGGGTCCGGCCCGACATTCTGTATCTCCTTGCGGCTGATCAGGGCCACGTCCCCTTCTTAGGTGTTGCCGCAGCTCCTTTGCTGAAGGTAGCACCACTGGATCCCAGCTGTCCAGCAGGCCAGCATCAATGCTTTGGTGCACCTGGAGTCTCACATGACTCAGGGGCCCTCATCCAACCTGCTGGGGGCTAGGAGGATCACAGTATTGCCATAACTTAGGCCACGGGCACTGGAGCGGAGTTAAGGAACAGCCAACTCCTTTCAACAAAGTAAAACACATAACAGGGTATTTGAGGTAGACCTCCTCCTATGTAGACTCTGGCCATCAAAGAAAACAACAACAAACCCTGGCTTAGGGCCAGCGAGCAAAAAGAAAGTGCATGAAAAGTTACAGTGGCCCCTCGGGGTCCACCCTCATCAGAAGAGTCCACCACAATGGATCTCATGTCACTGTATGGTGCCGAAGGGGCACAAAGTGATGCAGCAAGAGTTTGAGAGTGATCGGTCTCTAAGTCTAAGGTTCCAGGGGAGCGTCTTCCCCATTCCTACCTATTTCAGGATTTAGGATGTTGATGAGTTCGAGGGTGGGTGAGAGCTGTGAGCGGTGAATCGCGAACTTTCTCAACAGCATGATCCAGGGGGTCAGTACGTCGAAGCGGTCTCTGTTCAGCTGCCCATTCCCATGCAGCCTCCCAGGTGTCGAAAAGGTGGGTACAAGATCCATGAATAATCTTTAGTCACTGCGGAAAGAGTAGCATAGAGAGAGTGCCAGAAGCTTCTGTTTGATGTTGTCAAATGATTATCATTGCTTCTGGGTGATTTTAGTGTAGTCTGGAAAGATCATGTTGTGATTGGATTGGGAATGGAGTTTGCCCTGTGCACAAGCCTGATGGAGGATGACATTGCAGTCTTGAAAATGTAACACTTTGGCAATCATGGGTCGCGGTGGTGCCCGGGAGGGAGTGTCTGCGCTAAGGATCGGTGTGCATTCCACCAGTCTGAAGTTACTTCATCTGGACGGATTTTCAGCATCCTCTGCTCGGGCCTCAAGGTTGCAATCCAAGGATATCAGTTTGGTGACCTTTGTTTTTAGGTCCAATGAATTGTCCTCCAGGGTGGACACCCGGCCTTCCACTTCAGTGACCCTCCAGTCACATTGCGGAGGTCCTGAGGAAGAAGCACTACATTAAATCTAACTTCACAAATCCTGGATTCAAGGGCTTCGTTAGAGGTCTGGATAGCATGTAGGATATGGGCCACATTTGTGACAGCAGAGGATTGTGAGCCTTGGTTTTCAGTAGCTTGTTGTTTGGTTGCGTTGGTAGAACAGGTCGAATATTTATCAATTTTCAGGTGTGTTTCTGCAGCTGAAGCCTTGTCCTTCCCCCTGGTTGCTGTATGTGGAGTATCAAGGGCCCCATCATCTGGACAATGGCTCCAAAAGAGAGGTTGCAGCCCCCTGGAAGGCCCCAGATAGTTTTAAGGAGGCAGCAGGATTACGATCCCCAGCCTGCTTAGCTTGTGGATGCGAACAGAGATAGCACAAGAAGTCGGAGAGAGATTTGTCGTTGGTGCCTAATTTCCTTGAGGCCAACACAGGGTGTTGGTGTCACACTGGACCACAGGGGACCGGCCTTCTCAGGCCATCCCACTTTGTATACAACAGATAGTCTATATTATAGCTGGAAGGGCTTTGTACTAACCAAGAATGCTGAGGAGCAGCTGAGAGCAGGTCATGCATGGACACAGTCCCGAAGTCCAGCTCCAGGAAGGTAGCACCCACAGCAGGTGGGGCCCAAGCCATCAAGTTGTCACTGCCTCCCTGCACCCACAGCTCACTCAGTGAGAGGAGGAAGCGGTGAGGGGAGGGAGGCACAGGCACGCCGCGGGCCAGCTTATGGTTCCACGCAACAATCGCAGCGGGCTGAGCAGGCAACAACCAAGCCGGCCTCGCTGGGGTATGTTAGGAAGCCTCACCGAGGATGTCTCAGGACTCAATAGGTTCCCAAAATCCTTGCTCCCCCTACTCATGGGTGGGCACCATTTGAGTGCTCTCTCGCAATGTCTGCCTTGATCGGTTACAGCCGGGATGTAGCAGCACTGTGAAAGTGAAGGCCCTCGTTGGCAAGATGGTATTCTGAGGGTGGTCCGGGACCAGGTGATGTCTATGTTTTGGAGGCCCTGGGCACCATACGCGAAGGGATGGTGGAGGAATTCTGCAGGGCATCTCTCAGACACATCCACCATCTTTGCTGCTTCACCCACGCCCCCTTCTTCATATGTTAATGCTTATTATATTGCTATTAATGTTCATTGTGAAGGAGTAAATGTGTGGTGTTGTGATGTCATGCTATTGCTTGTCATCTGGAATGGTGTGACGTGAAACATTTTGAGTGGCTGGAAGTGACACTCGTGCATGACTTCTTTACACCCAGCAACCCCCAACAGCCCTACTGCATACAGGGTACAAAAAACTAAGAGAAAGGGGGCGGAATTTATGGAAGGTTCTTTGACCTTTCATGGAAATGGAAAGGAACTTTGCAGTGGTGACTGGTAGAGAGTGGTTGGGCACACTCACTCAAGGTGTAAGGATTGGGACAATGATGGAAGAAGAAGAGGTAATCATGGTTCTTGGAAAACCCTGATCTTTTTGCCTTCTCTTGGAATGCTTGTGGTGAGATTTATGCCTCCCCTCACTGTAATTAACAGAGGAAGATTCAGAGGTCATATTATCTCATCAGCCCTATTTCTTGTACCAATACTCACACATATGAGGTGTTCCACCTCTACTCAGATCCACATGCCCTATCCATAACCAATCAAAAAGATATTTGCGCAAAGCCCCTCCGAACCCAATCCCAATCTCCAATCACCCTTCACCAATTCTGGTTATAAAAGGGCTTGAAACCCAGAAAACATCCTGTTTTTTTACTTCTGCTCAATTCAACGGATTGTCTATGCTGTTCTGTTCCAGTCAAAGGTGAGCTCTAGGAGGCTGGGCCTCTTGAGGTTGACTGTATGACTTTTTTTGTGCTTGCTTCCCTGATGGGGTGCTGTGTTGGGCACTGAGCCTGGGGTTGAGGTACTCTCCCTGGCTATTCCCCCTGGTTCTTGGGTTGGCTGGGCCTTCTTCGGGTGGGGCTTTTTTATTTGCATCATAGCCTTGGGATCTTTATTGTTTGGGCTTACCTGTTGTGTGTCCTTGTCAGCGTGTCCCCTCCTCGTCTTGGGCTAGGGGACTGCTGCTGTGATGGACTCTGCATGCATTTTTTCCATTGTGCGCTTCCTCCTGCTTTCGCACGGTGGTTCAGTAGCAGGTTTTTTGGCTTTCCGGATGTTTGTAGTGTCTGGGGTGGCCTGGTTGTGTGGCACCCGTTTCTGCAGATGGCAGTTTGCTTGTAGGAAATTTTCCACGCTGTTGGCGGTGGTCTGTTGTCGTTCAGATGGTTGTCTCTCTAGTAGACTGTCTCCCTTGTGTGGCAGGAAGTCTTTGCTGCAGCTACTGAGATGGTTTTGGCTGCGATTCACTGTAGACCTATTGTGACAGGGCTATAGCTTAATGGCAGAATTACATGTGCTTGGTGTCACAATCCTTCCTGCAGGCATTGGTTCAGTTCCCACATCTGGTACCGTCTTTCCAGTGTTTCTCTTTTGTTTTCATTGTTGAAGGCCATATTAAAAAACAAATACAATTATTGAATAAATTGGATATATCTATGAGGCTCATTGAACATGGATTGGAACTTGTTCTGTGTTTCGTTTATTCCAATTGACTGTGTCATGGCTTTTTTGGCGCTATGGCCCTGATTCTCACCCTGGCGGTAATTACCGCCAGGGCGGAGGTCGGCGGTAGCACCGCCAACAGGCTGGCGGTGCTCCGCCGGGCATTCTGACCGCGGCGGTACAGCCGCGGCCAGAAGCGGAAAGCCGGCGGGGTACCGCCGACTTTCCGCTGCCCGTCTGAATCCTCCATGGCGGCGGAGCGCGCTCCGCCGCCATGGGGATTCAGACACCCCCTACCGCCATCCTGTTCATGGCGGCTCTCCCGCCATGAACAGGATGGTGGTAGGGGGTGCCGCGGGGCCCCTGGGGGCCCCTGCAGTGCCCATGCCAATGGCATGGGCACTGCAGGGGCCCCCGTAAGAGGGCCCCGCAAAGTATTTCAGTGTCTGCTTTGCAGACACTGAAATACGCGACGGGTGCAACTGCACCCGTCGCACCTTCCCACTCCGCCGGCTCAATTCTGAGCCGGCATCCTAGTGGGAAGGTTGATTTGCCCTGGGCTGGCGGGCGGCCTTTTGGCGGCCGCCCGCCAGCCCAGGGCAAATGTCAGAATCACCGCCGCGGTCTTTCGACCGCGGTGCGGTGTTCTGACGGCGGTACCTTGGCGGACGGCCTCCACCGTCCGCCAAGGTCAGAATGACCGCCTATGTCATTTATTTCTGTGGACATTTCCTTCTGCTTTGGCTTCAGGGCTCTTGGGGCCTCAGTTCTTCTGTCAGGCTTCGGTGTGGCCTTCTAAGGGGTCCTTTTTGTCTTTAATAACCGGATCCTGCTGCTTCTTGGTGTCATCAGGAAGCTGTCAGCTAAGCACCATCATTGCTCCAGTGCCTCTCAGGATGGGGGTAAACGCCACAAGTCTCTGGATTCTCTTCCTGGGGCATCTCAGGGTATGGGTCTTCCAGATGAGCATTTCCAGGTACTGCTGTCATCCCTCTCTGAGGTCTAAGGACTTGGGTGGCTCTCGCTACACTCCCTCTTCTCCTACCTCGTCGGTGTCTTCCTTGGTGGTGTCTTCGCCCTCTTCTTCTTCTTCCTGGCCCTCTCCAGATTATGACGAAGACATTGAGGCCCTCATTATGACATTGGCGGTCCAGCTCCACCATGCTGGCAGTGGCGGTAACACCACCGACGCTGTTGTAGTGCCGGATCATCAGATTATGACCACAGTGGTGAACAGGCTGCAAAGCAGCCAGTTCACTGCCTGTACCACCAGGGCGGTCAGGCCACCAACGGTATTTGGAGCCTCCTTTCCACCAGGGAGAAAGGATACTTTACAATCCTGTCGCCAGTATGCGACTCCCCCCAGCCACCCCCACACAGCCACAGTCCCCCTAAGACCCTAGAGATCCCCACACCCCCACCCCATCCAAGCATGCACCCATCACACACACACATGCAATCACGCATTCACGCACTCATACAGACACACACATACACTCACCCGACCCCCTCCACCCGCATCCATTCACGCAATCACAATCACACACATACACGCACACAAACATCACCCCCCTCCAATCACACAAACGCACACTCCCATGCACGCACACTCACTCATCACCCCCTCCCCTATCAGACGGGCACTTACCTTTTCACAGTGGTCATCCAGGAGGGGATGGGATCCTTGGGGCCTGCTCCGCCGCCAGCGACCATCACCACAACACCGCCATGCCTATTACCAACTCGTAATGGGTGTGGCAGTGTTGTGATGACGTGGCAGTGCAAGCGGAGCAGCCTCCACTGCACCGCCGACCACCAGTGTGGCTGCTGGCAGCTCTCCCCCCAAATTCGGGCGGAGAGTTATGAATGTCGGTCTTGTAGCTGGCGGGACTTCGGCGTTATAGACAGTCAAAGTCATAATGAGGGCCTGAGTCTCCGGTGGCTGAGGCTGTGCCTATGTCCAAGTTCCTTCAGAAGTCTGATCTGTTGGCTTTGTTCACATATCTAGGGGATAAACTTAATCCTAGCTTGGGCCTTTTATAGCAGTTTCATTCCCGTCCACCTACTTGTTTGGCTGTCAACAGAGAGGTGTTGGACCTTCTCCTTCATGAGTGGCGGGATCCAGATCTGCCTACATTTTGGATGCATCTTTATCCTCTGTTCAAAGGCAAACTTGAGTTCCCATCCTCCCTGAAGATTGATCTCCTGCTTTCTCACCTAGCTGGCCGTCCTTCTATTACGTCAGAAGAAGTTCCCATTTCAGATTTTATTGATTGTTGGGTGGAGGCTTCTATGAAGAAATGTTTCTTTGGTTCATACCTAGCCCTTCTGGCTGCTATTTATGGTATTTATGCGTCTCAGTCCCTGGTTAAAGATTTCCATTCTTTGACGGAGACAATCCGGAATGGGGCGGAATGCTCCTCTCTTGTTTCTTCCATGAAGAATCAAGCTAAATTTCTGGCGGATGTTTCCTGTGATGTGTTGAAAGCTTCTGCTTTAGCCATGGCCTCTTCTGTTACTCCCCGCCGTAATGTCTATCCCTGAGATTGGAAGGTGAACCCTGCTCAATAGTCAGGGATGTTGCATATGCCTTTCTCTGGCAGCTATCTTTTTGGGGAGAATCTGTTGCAGATGCGCCACAAAGCCTTCGAGAATGAGAAACATGCACAGCTTTTTCATTCACACCATCAGGGTGACATCTCTCTGAAGGCACCACCTAAGAAGCACACAAGGGGTTTTTCTGGGTGGTTTCAGTTCAAAACCTAAGAGGTCTGCCTCCTTTCATGCACACCCTTTTTCCTAATCTCTGCCTCCCCCTCCACCTAAAGAAGGGAAGTGTTCCTGACTATTCCTCCCTCCCAGTGAGGGGTTGTCTGGCCTTTTTTCTTCCAACTTTGCAAAGACATGTCTCAGATGCATGGGTTCTACAGATCATCTCAGAAGGTTACTCCCTCAACTTCATCACCTGTCCTCCCCGTACGGGCATCGTACGGTCATTGAACACCTCATCGGATCTTCCTGTTCTGTCTCCAGAGATTGCGGACTACGTCAGAAAACGGGCTCTAGTACCAGCTCCTGTGGGGCAGTGAGGGAAGGGTTGATACTCTCCAGTCTTCCTATTCCTGAAACCTGCAGAGAAGGTCAGGCTAATTTTCAATCTCAGACAGTTGAACCTGTTTTTGAAGAAATCTCACTTCAAGATGGACAGTCTTCAGCTCATTATTCCCCTCATTCGCCGAGGCAAATGGCTGACCTCATTGGACTTGAAGGATGCTTACTTCCACATTCCCATTGCTCTGTCCATCATCGGTTCCTTCGCTTCTGTGTGGGCAGTGTCCACTGGCAGTTTTGAGTCCTCCCCTTCAGTCTGGCCACCTCTCCCAGGGTGTTCACCAAGGTGATGGCCCCTCCAGTGGCTTATCTTCATGGTCTTGGGGTGATGATTCATCCCTAACTGGACGATTGGCTCCTCCATCATCCTGTGCTGTCCGTCCTCCAATCTTAGATTGTGCTGGTATGCAGGACTCTGGAGGACTTTGGCCTGCTTGTCAATTGGGAAAAGTCACATCTGACTCCAACACAGGATCTGCAGTTCATCGGGCCATGTTTCCATACAGCAGAGGGCTTGATCAGCCTTCCTCCAGACAGGGTGCACAGATTATGCAATCTCCTTGAGGATCTAGGAAAGAGGGATCTAGTGACTGCTACAGACTGGCTACGTCTTGAGGGTCACATGGAATGTTGCCTTTGATGTTCCCTGGTTTTGTATCATGCTGCTGTCTGCTTGGCCTTTTTTAATTGTCTTTCCTTTTTTCTTTCAGGCATTCTGCATGTTTGTCGTCCCATGGGCTCAGCTGCACGTGGGTCCTCTGGTTCGCCATCTGCTGTCGCATTGGGTGCCTTGTCTGCATCCGCTGGACTTTCTGGTGCCGGTCTGTCGAAGCATCTGGCACTTGCTGCAGTGGTGGCTTCATCCCATCCATTTGGCCAGGGGCTTCCCTCTTTCACTGCCCCCACCCAGAGTGGTTACCACAAATATACCAGCATTCTATGTTGGGAGCTACTCTGGGCAACCTTTCCATTCAAGGCTAGTGGTCTCCTCAGGAGATCAGGCTCTTGTCGAATTGGAGGGAATTGAAGGCGATCTATGTTGTACTGATACATTTTTCTCCCTTGCTGAAGTACCAAGTGGTCCTGATGAGGACAGACAACACTGTGGCCCCATCCTATGTCAACAGGCAGTCTGGGACTAGTTCTCAGTCTCTGGCTTCTCTTGCATTTCAGGTGGGAAGTTGGGTGGAATCTCACCTTCTATCCCTCTCTGCCATGATTATTTGGGGGAAGGACAATGTCCTGGCAGACAAGCTCAGTTGGATTTTTCCTTCTTACCTCCACCTCTGTCTGGCTCCAGGTATTTTCTCCCAGATCTGCCACCAATTTGGCACTCCACAGGTTGACCCGTTTGCATCCGGGGCCAATCCCCTCCATCCCTTATTTTTATCCTGGTCCCTGGAACTGGGTTGTTGGGGGGTAGATGCTCTGTCCCACCATTGGCCTCGGATGCTTCTGTATGCCTTTCCTCTGTTCCCTCTTAAATCCCTACTATTGGGCAGGCTTTGGAGGGAGTCAATTTTTCTCATTCTGGTGGTGCCCATTTGGCCTTGTATGGGTTGGTTTCCTCTGTTGCGTCTGATGTTGGCAGTGCCAGAGTAGATTCTCCTGTTCCACCCTTGTCCTCTTCAGAAGCCCATTCTTCCCTGATCCACTTGCCGCCGGAAGTGTCTGACGGTTTGGCTCTTGAACAGAAGGTTCTGATGTTGCATAGTCTTTCCTCTCCTGTGTCTGCTTCCATTCATACCTCTCAAAAAGGTTCAACCAGGAAGGCTTATGCTTATCGTTGGCCTTGCTTTGTTCAATGGTGCATGAGCAGGTCTTTAGATCCTGCCTCTTGTCCTGCCTCTTTGGTTCTTCAGTTCCTTAGGATGTTTTCCAGAAGTGTTTGGCTGTTTCTATATTGAGGGTACAATGGGCAGCAATTTGAGCAACTCACTTTTCTTTTGGTTTAACTGAGTTCCTTCCTTTGGGTTCACGTCTCCTTAAGAGTTTTCTTTACTAAAGCCTCAGGTTTGTCCTGTGGTTCCTCCTTGGGACTTGCCTCTGTTTTTTTAGGAGCCTTCAGTCTCATCCATTTGAGCCCCTGGACACTGTGGGCTTGAAGTTTCTTTCCTTGAAGTTTTTTTCTGGTGGCCATCACTTCGGCTCGGAGATTGGGTGAGCTGGGGTCTTTGTCAATCCAACCTCCCTCTTTGCAGGTGTTTTCTGACTGACTGGTTCTTTGCTTGGGTACTGGCTTCCTTCCCAAAGTTCTCCTCCTTTCACAGTCACCAGCAAATTACGCTGGCGTCTTTTTTTTCCAGATCCTGCTGCTCCTGAGGAAGTGGCCTTACACAGTTTGAATGTGTTGAGGGCAGTGTCCATCTATCTCTCTCGCACCAAGGGTTTTCGTCACTGTGAGAGCCTCTTTGTGAACTTTGGTGTGTTTTGTCATGGACTGAAAGCTTCTACGCCCACTTTGAGTTGATGGGTTCGCTCTTTGATTTCCATGGCTTATGATTCTCAGAATGTCTGTTTCCTGAGTGGTGTGCAGGATCGGTCTACACAGGGCATGGCGGCTTCCTTGGCAGAGGCTTGGGGAGTTTCCCTGTTGGACGTTTGTCAGGCAGCAATTTGGCTACTCTATCTACTGTTGTCTCCCATTACAGGTTGGATGTTAGGGAGCCTTTGTCCTTTGGGTCTCACGTTTTGGCTACTGTTGCTCAGTGATCACCTTGGTCTCCAGTATGGTGCCTTCTGGTTTGCAATAAATGTTTCTGCAGTATCTGGAATTTGTGGTATTTCTCTTTTGTGGGGATCAGGTTGTTCTGTATTTGCTTTGGTGTAGCCTCAGATGTGTAAGTATTGGGGTGAGAAGTAGGATTGAGGAGGTAATTAATTCATTACTTACTGGTAATTCTCATTACTCCGAATACCCTATTTCTAGTACCATTACTTACATCCTGCCCTCCCCCGTGCTTCCGGGATCATAACCTGTTCCCTTTGTTTCTTGGGCTTGGGGATGTATAGGACGTTTTCTGGGCTCCATGCCTTTTTATAACCAGATTTGGTGAAGAGTGATTGAAGATTGGGGGTGAGGGGGAGGGGGCTTTGCCTAAAACTCTTTTTGATAGGTTATGGCTAGGGCAAGTGGGTCTGAGTAGAGGTAGAACACCTCATATGTGTAAGTACTGGTATGATAAATAGGGTATTCGGAGTAATGAGAATTACTGGTAAGCAATGAATTCATTACGCTTTTTTGTGTGCCTACCAGTCTCCATTTATCACCAAAATCGACAATGTCACAAAGCAGTGAAAGTAATTTGTCCACAAGACACAACTCATCAAAGGTACTATCTTTGTACTCCTTGCTCCCTCTTGTGCATTGGTAATAATGCAGCCCTCAAGAGGTTTATACGGCATATATGGCTGCCACTAGTAAATAGAGAAATCTGCATTTGCAGTCTGCGTTCGAGCTGTCTTTCTTCCTGCAAGGAGGGATGGCAGTCATACCAGTGTAAAATACTCCACATTCCAGAATTGCAGTACAGACCCTCATTGTATTAGGGCCCATAGTTCACCTACTTCATTTAACCCATTAGTAGCTGTACCAAATTTCTCAATCAATTTTGCTTCCCAATGATTCAAGATCTGTTGACATGCAGCCCGGTGTTCTTTTTCACAGCAGTACATATGAATGACCATTGAATCTCATTCTCTGTATGTTCAATCTTTTTATAATGTTATAAATAGTGTGCCAACTACACCACATTGAATCCTTGACCGATGTTGGAGTATACATGCTTTAACAGTCTGGGTGGACTTTCCTACATCGTCCAAACCACATGGACATTGTATACAGTAAATGGCATTTTTAGAATTGCAGTTAAAAAAATATTTTGGTTGATGCACTTTCCCATTAATAGTGATTACCTAAGAATTCACAGTGAACTGACATGCTGTACAATTTCCACATTTTAAGTGTCCTATCACCGGACGTAAATGTAACATGTCTCTCAAATTGTACTTTTTCTGTTCTATCCTAGCTGCCTTGACTAGGTGCTCTCTTAAATTCCGTGCCTTGCAAAAAGAGAACATAGGTTTAGGGATCTGCAGAGGTACCAGTATTTTCCCATTTCTTTCTATAATGTATTTAACCTTGTTATCTTTGGGATTATATGTAATGACACATGTCATAAACACATCTATCTGTGTAGTCTGGGGGGTATGAAGGTTTCTCTGGGTGTAAACCACACCCGTTTGGATGCTGACAACCAGTTTCTTGAGGTACCCTCTGTCTAATAGTCTTTGCACTAAAATATTGGCATTTTCAAAGTAATCTTCTTTTCCAAATAGTTCCTCCTGATCCGGAGTGTAGAAATGTACCCTCTTTTTGGAATGGGTACCCCTACGTTTTGCCGGCTGTCAGTGTGTTTTGACTGTGTTCACTGGGATCCTGCTAACCAGGACCCCAGTGACTGTGCGCTCTCCCTCTAAATTTGGTTGTGCCTGACTTTGTACACCCCACAATTGGCATACTGGTGCCCCCATGGAAGTCCCTAGTATATGATACCTAGGTACCCAGGGCATTGTGGCCCCATGGGCTGCAGCATGTATTATGCTAACCATGGGAGCCCATACAAAATGTGTCTGCAGGTCTGCCATTACAGCCTGCATGAAAAGGTGCATGCACCTTTTCACTACAGGTCACTGCACCAAGTCCCCCCTATGGCAGGCCCTCCTAGCCCAGAGGGTAGGGTGCAAGTACCTGTGTGTGAGGGCACTCCTGCATGAGCAGAGGTGCCCCCACAAACTCCAGCTCCATTTTCCTGGACTTTGTAAGTGAGGGGAAGTCATTTTACCCATGTACTGGACACAGGTCACCTGTATCCAGCTACATAATTGTAACTCCGAACTGGTATCAAACATGTCGGAATCATACCCCAATACTGTTGCCAATATTGGTTGTATGATTCCATGCACTCTGGCGGCTCCTTAGAGGACCCCCATCTTTGCTCCTACCAGTTTGCAGAGTTTTCCCGGGCAGCCCCTGCTGCTGCCATCCTACAGACAGGTTTCTGCCCTCCTGCTGCTTGACCAGCTCAAGCCCGGAAGGCAGAACAAAGGATTTTCTTTGGGAGTGGGAGGCAACACCCTCTAACTTTGGAAATAGGTGTTACATGTCTTGGCAGGGGTAGCCTTCTCAAGCCACGGGTATGCTTTGAAGGGCACATTTGGTGCCCTCCTTGCTTAAACCGGTTTGCACCAATCCAGGGACCACTGGTCCCTGCTCTGGTGTGAAACTGGACAATGGAAAGGGAATTGACCGCTCCCCTGTGCATCACCAACCTAGGGGTAGTGCCCAGAGCTCCTCCAAGTGGCCACTTGATTCTGCCATCTTGAATCCAAGGTGGGCAGAGGCTCCTGGGAGCATCTGAGTGGCCAGGTCAGGCAGGTGACATCACAGCCCCCTCCTGATAGGTGGTCACCCGGCTAGGTGACCAATCCCCCTTCAGGAGTTCACCCTGCTAGCTGACCAATCCCCCTTCCAGGGCTATTTAGGGCCTCCCTCTTGGTTGGGCCGATGTGTAAGATTCCAGCAGGACTCCTCTGCATTGTTTATTTCATATTCTGGCCATCGGGACTGCAACTGGACCCTCCAGGAACCGACAATCTGCAAGTCCAGCGATGACTCCGCCTTGCAACATTGTTTCTCTGGCTCCTTCCAGCAACTGCAACATTTCCCTGGCTGTGCATCCTCTGAGGACAATGAGTCTTCAACCTGTACAAGAGGTAAGAAGGAATCTCCCTTGGAGTGAAGGAGTGACTCCCCTGCATCCGCAGGCACCAACTGCAACGACGACTGGCTGCGTGGATCCTCTCTCCTCCAGAACTGCATGGATCCTGCATCACAGGTAGTGGTCTGGAGTGGTCCCCTTGGTCCTCTCTACCAGCTAACCAACTTGGGAGATAGTAAACCCTTGCCTCTCCATGCAGGACAGTACCTCGGTGCACTGCGACTCTTGCAGCTACCAAGGCTTGTTGGCTCTTCTTCCAAGGGATCTTCAGGCTCCTTGTAGACCCGGCTTCCAGCACTCTTCCCTGCAAAGCATAGTCTCCTGCCTGCTGCTCTAGCGCTGTAGGACTCCTGTCCAGGTGTGCTGAGTGGGCCTCACTGCAACTCTTGTTCCTGCTGCCTGTGTGGGCTGCATTCTCGGCTTCTGGCTCTGCTCACTGCTGAGGGTCACCTGGGACTTCCCGCCCTGGGTTGAGTCCCCCTGGACCTTCCTGATCCCCAGCAGCTCTGCAACTCTACATCTGCGACTCTTGCCTTTGCTAAGTGTTGTTGGTGATTTTTCCACACCACTGACTGACTGCAACTCTTCTTCCAACGTGGGACATCGACTGCATCACTTCTGAAACTATTCTTCTGCTCCTGTGCTGCATAGCTGACTCCTGGTTCTCACTGTCGACCTGGTGCTACATCTCCAGAAGGGTGGGTAGTGGCTCCTGCCCCAACCGGACACTCCAACTGGAACTGGACTTTGTCCTCTCCATTTGCAGGTCTTCTTCTGTCAGAATCTATCCTCTGTTTCTTCCAGTCTTGCTTGGGTCTTGCACAGTCCTTTTACAAAGTTTCTCTGTGGGTTTGGGAAAAATAGGTACTTACCTCTTCTCTCCTGGTCGCTGGGGGGGCACTCTGGTACTTACCTTTTGGGGTTCCTAGTTCCTCCATCTCCACTCTACAGATTCCACTTCCTTGGATGATGGACAGACTTTCGCATTCCATTTACTTAGTAAACGGTTTGGTCTCCACCTAGGGTCGCCATTATTTTCGGTTATTGCACTGTTTTCTATTGCTTTCTATGCCAATTCCTGACTACAAATGTATATATATAACAGTGTGTTTACTCACCTGCTAGTAGAGTATTACCTATACCGTATTTTAGTATTTGTGTTACCATAATAAAGTACCTTAGTTTTGTAACACTGTGTGATTCTTTCATCTGTTTAAGTGTTGTGTGACTACAGTGGTATTGCATAAGCTTTGCATGTCTCCTAGATAAGTCTTGGCTGCTCATCCACAGCTACCTGTAGAGAGCCCTGGCTTCCTAGACACCGCATACACCTCACTAATAGGGGATACCTGGTATAAGTTGATAATACCATAGGTTCTCACCATACACACAGGCCAGCTTCCTACACAGAGAAAATGGTCGTAAGGTAGATTTTCTCTCAAACTACGGGTATGCCTGCTAGAAGAGTGAAGTAGTGTGTTCTTGTCTGTAGGTTTAGTGTAAAGGCTGACTAATAATTTGCCCTCCTTTACCTTTATCCAGATGTCCAGGAAATTGATCTTCTTATGATTACTGGGCATAGTGAAATTCAGATCAGCTGTTCTGTGGTTGAGCCATTCGACAAAGCTAGTGAGGGTATGTATATTACCTCTCCATATCATAAAGATGTCATCAATATGTCTGAACCATTGTATGATGCTCTGATTGAAGGGGTATATACTGTTGAAAATCCAACGGTCTTCAAAAAAATCCATCACTAAATTTGCCACCTCTGGGGCGAAGCTGCATCCCATAACCACCTCCTTGATTTGCAAATACAAATCACCCTTAAATTCAAATAAATTGTTCTTCAGACATGTTGTAGCTAAAGTCACCAAGAACGCTGTAAGGATCTGTGAGGTCTAGGTCTTTTCTCTAGGACCTAATGGATGCATATAAAGTCTCATCTTGAGGGATATTTGTGTACAGAGACTGAATGTCCAATGTTACCAAAAACTGGGATTTACGGCAAACTACAGGGTATTAGACTGAGGGCATTAAAGTGCTTTATCAGAAAAGACAGCAAGTTACAGTTTTAGCCGTGGGGAGTTTAAGTGAGTTGCCCAGAATCACAGTATGTTGACCCAAAGCCGGGATCTAACCTTGGTTCCCCATTTTGAAAGTTGTCTGCTCCATTCACAATAGAAACAAATGAAACATAATACAGGCACACGAGTGCGGCCATGCTTTTAAAATACATCCCTTTCTTTTAATTCTTTTGTTGAATAACATCATCGGGGTAGTAAGTGTCATATAATTACAATTAATATGCTATTTGAATTTGGAGTTAAAAGAGCATAGGTACGCAAAAAGAAAAGGAACTCCTAATAATAAACACAGTGCATGAAAGGCAGCAAGACAAACCAGAGCAAAGATATTGGGAGGAATGTAAAAATACAAAGAAGAGACTGTAAGCACAGCAGCCACCCGCCGGGAGTGTGCATCTCAGAGCAATGCAAGCAAGCAGAGAAGTCCAGCACATGAAAGTTATTGATATAAATCACAGCACAGAAATCAAGCAACTGGGGAAAACCGCAAGTATTTAAACACACCGGAGACTGAGCAGGGGTCAGGGGTCGAGCAGTGTATTACATAAGCTGTGCGCTGGACAGTCACCGAAAAGAACGTGTTAGATTAAAGTTGTGAGGGGTGTCCAGCTAAGCGAGCCAAAGGCAATAACAGAGCCTGTGCAGAGGCAGCGCCGGGAGAAAACAAAACCGCCCCAGCAGGTTGGCTGGTGGAGGGGGTGTGAGTCAAAGCATATGGAGCAGTTGAGGGGGTGCGGAAACAACGGAATGCTGAAACAACATGGCAGGGTGGGATAAAAACAAACGGACAAGAGAGGGGCACACAGGCTTAAGCCTATATTTCAAACAAAATTGTAAGCAGGTGACATCGAATACAATGTTAAAAGACGGGTTGTACTGCAGTATTGTAAGACAATGGGGGCTCCAAGGAGGGGAGGTTTGTTGTTTTTGGCTGCCTGACCCTCCCTCACCTTCCACTGCTTTCGCTTTCCATGATTTGGGACAGATATGTTAGTCGGCGGTGCCGGAGATGGTGCCCACAGTGCTCTTTCTATCCTGCCGCCAACCCCGTACCTGGATCACAGTGGTGGGACCGGGATTGCAGGGGAGGCAAAAAAGGCAAGAGGAAAAATAAGGACGAAATACTGAGGAGTGCAGTGGAGCTACAGATGAAAAACAAGCATGTACATTTGGCATGTAGAAAATCTAGAAATGCAAACCCTTCTTGAATATCGCTAAAACTACTTTCTTTAATTTGCGCTTTCCAAAATAACCAGGAAGGTAGCAGGACGAACAGCAGGAATTACTAGCACAATTTAATAAGAGTTGCAGTGCATTGTTTGGACACTACTGCTGTAGGTTTAATCACAAGACCTTACAAAAGGGAACAACAGGTTCAAGTTGCAAACAGGAGAGTTGCTCGCTCACCTGGGGATGAATACTAGTGGGCTGAGGCACAGGATGAAACGGGAGCATAGTAGTGGAAGGAATCCACTGTTGTGAGCGCCCGTGTGAGTCCTTGTGTGCTGCTAGTCGAGCAGGGAGTGCGGTAATAAAAGGCAGCTGTGCCGCGCGGCTCATGGATCCGGAAGCAAGAAGGACTAGATTGTTGAATGAGCCTCGTGTCCAACTGAGTGACATATGCAAGCTTATGCGAGCCAGCAGCTGGACGCATATAATAAGGGCTTCCTGGGGAGACTTATGGGGTGCCTGAAAAGAAGATAGGTAGTGTGGAGTATGAAAGTCCACTGGGGGGGCACATTAAAATTGCATAAAGCGCTGTCCACCACCCAAGAATTGGCTTGAGGAGAGAATACTTACACATGGGGTGCCTAAATGATGATGAGGACCGCAGTCCAGAAGGGACACGTGTCAGGTAGTGAGGTGTGGGTAATCCCACACACGGAGAGCATTAACAATGGCGCCTGCACGTAGGCTTCCAGGCCCGAGACCATCATTAAACACAACTATCCTAAACCACAAACCGACTCAGAAGAAAAAAGTAGTGCGCCGACACTAATACATGGCAGATTGTTAAATAATCCATGTAATAGAGTCAGTCTCCAAGGCATGACCAAAACAGCAAAAGGAGGGACAAATGTAAACTATTCGCCAATGAAAACAAAGGGATTTCGAAAAGCACATGAAGGAACCATTCAAAATCAAGGGACGTGCTGAAAGCACATACAGTCGATACAGCATGTGCCGAGAAACAGCACATGTGCTGCCTAGGTGAGACCTAATAAAAACTTGCTAGAAGGGTGTCTGGAACAGGGATCAACCTCAATCCTACAGACTGTGATGAGGAAGGGGGAGTAGGAGTAATGAGGATCCCTAAACAAACTCTGGTTTGTACAGGAATTAGAATTTTCCCCACATCCACTAGCTGAAAGCTGATGAACATTAAAATAGCACTGTCTAGACAAGGAATAAACACTGAAAAAGGCACTTGCAACGTGTAGAATCAAAAACATAATTTTTGTGGGCTACTGTTTATTAGTCCATGGGCCTCATTGCTAGTGGCACAGTGAGCTGCAAACCCTTTGCAAACAGCTGTTTGCACATACATTGAAGCTATACATGCCGCAATTTTTTTCACACCTGGTAATTACAGGGTGGGATAAAGATCACATTCCCATTAAATTTTGGCAGATCAATACTGCCGGAATCTGAAGGGAGGAATATGCCAGATAAATACAGAGATAAGTTAGGCCCAATTTCCTTCCCTGTGCTAGGTAATTCAGATGTATGTCTAACTAAAGGAAACAATACTCAAGTAACAAATTCCCCCCATTTGTTAGGGAGCCACGAATAAGCTTTACTTCTGAACACAAAACAGAGCCCTCAGAAGGGTAATATAGCAGATTTTATAAATCAAATGTCTTCTAAAAACAGCTTGGACCAAGTTTGTAGCTACTATTATAGTTCAAATCTCTTTTAATATTTTTTAGGAAAACACATACACTCAACTACAACCTTTGGCCGCTGAGGGCAGTATATAAATGGAAACATTAATACAGTGGGGTGGTACAGAGGTATGAAGGTGGGGGGGTAGGGGAAGGAAGGAGGAGAGGTGTAAGGGGGTAGGGAGAAAGGATAGGGGAGAGAGGTGACCAGGAAGCAGAATTATGTCCATCAATTACTCTGAGTAGGTCCGTTAGATGTGTGGGCAGCAAGGTTGTAACTATGTCATTACATGTAGGAAGCTGGCTATCTATGCAGTGTACCAAATGTAGGATTACACTATGTAGGCAGTACAGGCGACCCTTATTAATCCCAAAAGCTCTTTTGTGGTAGTGTGGGCGAACAGTTAGGCTTATCAGAGGGTAGTGCTAAGCATTTGTTGAACCCACAGGGTCAATAAATGAGACACACATTCAAGACGGAACTCGGAACCAATGTTTAGAAAAATAGTTACTTTGGTTATGTTATATTTCAACACTAGAATACGTTCAAGAAAATAAATACTGTTGCAATTTGTATCGACTTAGCAAGTAAGTAACACTTTTAGTCAAATGCGCTTTTATGCGGTAAATGTTCCAAAGTACTTTTACTTGAAAGGGGTCCTTGCAAACACTTCTCCGGGGTCCCCTGTGAACAGTTGGTTGCTAGGAGTTCACGGTCACAAGCAAGACGAGTAATACAGTTTTACCTGCCCTGGGGCATCTGGGTGTACTCTTAGTTGAGTTGGGTGTCCTGCACGTTGCACATTTGGTGACGAGAAAGGCCACCTAGAAAGAGAGAGAAAGGGGGGACTTGGAGGCAAGTCCAGGAGCTACCATTGGAGGGTTCGTAGGTGGAAGTCTTTGACCGCAAGAAAACACCTTTGGATGTTGTTGAACTAGGCCAGGGATCTCGGGTGCAGCAGATCTCTGTCATCAGTGCTACTACATCAAGATGCCCACAGTTCTTTGTGAGACCTGCAAGAAGAGGGACAAAACAGGGCAACTGGGTGACTCTGGATGATGTCCTCCTTGATTCTTACGTCCCTCTATGGCTTGTCTTCACATGTGACGTTTGAATCCGGATTGGACTTCAACAAAGCCTTGGTAGTTGCAAAGTTCTGGTACCCCAGGTATTGGTGCAACTCCACTCTGGTTGATCCTGATATCTTCTCATTTGGAGGGGAGACAGGACTGGCTTCTTGGAGCATAGTGACCTCTTCCTGGGTGACTGCTACATCAGTGGTCCCGGTGGCCAGCAGATCAGTGGACCAGACTTTGCGGTTGGTGCTGGCAGAAAGCCGGTAAGTGGCTCCTTCACTCCAAGGGAGATGCTGACAGGCTGGTGAAGTGCTGGAGAACCTCCAAAGCTTTTGAAGTCCCCACAGCTGCAGGACAAGTCCTGATGTTGTGTTTGTTGGGACAGAAGCAGTTAGGTAGGCAGGGTTTTGCACCAAAAGTCCACTGGTCATTTACAGTTCTCGCTCTTTTGGCTCTTCTTTGTCCTCTTCTTCTTTGGGCCAGATGAATCGGTTCTTCTGGTGTCAAAGAGCCACCTATATAATCAATTTAGGGCCTTTGAGGGGATGTAGAGTAGAAGACAATGGGTAATTTACCTTGGGGTGCCTACACCCCCTATATGACCATTTCCTATGAAGGGTGGGCATAACCCTGTTCCAGAATTCCTAGGTCTACCATAATCAGGGTGGTGGAACCTTTCCTCAAGTGTCCACTTCGGGTAGCCCACCCTAGGGGTCTGGCTAGCCCAAAGGTGGTAAATGCCTACTGCCTAATTAATGTCTCTACCTGGTTGTGGTGCCAAGTAGGACTTCGGGCAGGGGACTGTCAACTCTCAGGTCTGAGAAATTTGGGTCTGCATACCAAAGGCAGCAGGGTCTTTGAAGTCACTGGCCTTGGTATGTAGATTCACTAGCCATCCTGCTGGAGTAAATGATAACACCTACCTCCAAAACAGGCATTGTTTCTGGCCTATGAGAGTGTGGGCTTTCACCTCCAGGCGGTCAGAAACATGCCTGTTGTGGCAGACTGGTCGAAACCAGTCAGCCAGCACACTAGTAGACTTGTAGGTTTCAGACGGGCAGCACCAAGGTGCCCTCTAGGTGCATGTCATAATAAATGCAAGGCTGGCATCGACCCGGATTCATTAAGATGAGGTGTTTAATACCAAACACCATATGTTTCAGGGAAGCCATTAGGTAGCTGGGAACTCGTAGTGATGAGTGTCCACTGCATACCTTAAGATGGCTTCCCAGTTCACTTGCAATGTCCAGAAATCAAACTAGGCATTACAGGGGCATATCTGCTCATACAGATATGTCTTCACATCAGATATAATGCACCCTGCCTCAGGGCTCCAAGGCCTGCTGTAGGGGTGACTTACATAGATTTAGATGCAGCAGTGGGGCATGGCACACAATGGGTGTGCCATGTTGTGTTTTCACCTGGCTTACACCAGGACCGGGGTAGCATTTACTAGAGACTTAGGGCCAGATGTATCATGCATTTTTGCAGTCGCAGATGGCCCGATCAGACTGTTTGTGACTGCAAAAATTTATTTTGGTATGTATGAATTCTAATTTGCGATTCGGTAACTTGCTACTGAATCGCAAATTGGAATTGCGACTACATACCGATTCGGTATTAGGAAGGGGCGCCCGCCACCCGCCGGGGTCGGAATGACCCCCTTGGTGTATTCGCCAATCCGAAATCCAGAGGTGAGAAGTCCAGCGCAGTACGTGACAGATTGCAACGCCAAAAGATTCTGCGTTGCGAGAGCGCCATGGAAGATCCACAGGGAGAGGTGTCAGAAAATGCTCAAGCTATGTTACAGACTGTCCAACAACAAGCCCAAGAGTTACAATAGTTACGGGCAGAGAACACTGCACTACGACAGGTCTTGTCTTCCCGATCAATGGACATACCACCCGTATCTGCTACTATTCCTCAATATTCCGGAGATCCTTTAAAGATGAAGGAATTTTTGGATGCCCTGACGGTTTTATTTGCCTTTCGTCCACTCCAGTTTTCTTTGGATAAGACTAAGGTGGGCTATCTGATCAGCGCCTTGTCTGGTCCAGCGCTTGCTTGGGCGACTCCTCTGGTTTCTGCAGATGACCCAGTCCTGGCTAACTATTCCGCTTTCCTGACTGTTTTCAAACAAATGTTTGAGAGACCTGGGGTAAAAGCAGCAGCTGAAGAAGCCTTATGTGACATTCAGCAAGGTAATCAGGATGTACTGCAGTATATAACCCGCTTCAAACAGCTGGCAGCTGAAACCTCCTGGGTAGAACGCACCTTCGTAACCCTTTTCCGCCGAGGCCTGCGTGAAGAAATTAAAGATGAGCTTGTACACTCTTCCCCAGCTTGTTCTTTGAAAGAATTAATGGATCAATCTATGAACATCGAGTATAGACTTCGAGAGCGCAAGATGGAAAGACGTAGAACTAGAGCTCCATACCAGCCCGGTACCTTTCGTGCTAGCAGTCGGCGAACGGAAGATAGTCCATCTGAAGCCTCTCCACCTCCCCATGAAGAGCCCATGCAGATAGATCTGGTTCGTGGGCCATTGACGGATTCAGAAAGGGAGGAACGACGATGAAGGGGACTTTGCCTATACTGTGGTAAGGCTGGCCACTTGATCCGTAGTTGTCCGGTACGTCCCTCAAGGCCTGCGGGAAACGCCAGCTCCCGTCCCCTGTAAGGAGGAAGGAGACGGGAGGAGCTGAAGTACCATCAATATGTTCCTCCAAAGAAAGCATGTCCACCCTGTTTATCCTCTCGGTCAAGTTACAAAGTTCACAAGATCAAGAAGAACATCTTCTGGCTCTCCTTGATTGTGGAGCCAGTGGACTCTATCTGGATGAGACCTGGGCTACTAGTAAAGGAATTCCCCGCATTCCTAAAGAAACCCCTGAGCAGGTTCACACAGTGGATGGCTCTCCGTTAACCTCAGGACCTGTGGTGGCCTCAACTCCTACTCTTTGTTTGACATTTGGGGGGCATCAAGAACACGTTGCCTTTGATCTCATAGCCTCACCAAATCACATCATGATTTTGGGAATTCCCTGGTTAGCCCGACACAACCCCTATATCAATTGGGAAACACAAACTATATCCCTAACGTCTTCATTTTGTCAACAGAACTGTTATTCTACTACTTCTTGTTGGACCCCAAAAAGGTCCTGTCAGTCAACTAAGGATAACACTAACTCTATCAATACTATCCAGGGGGTTCCAGATTGTTATCAGGAATATATCAGGATTTTTCAGAAACCTAGTAATCCTATTTTGCCACCTCATCGCAGTTATGACTGTGCTATTCCTTTAATTCCTGATGAAGTCGTTCCCTTCGGTCGAATGTATTATCTGACAGACCAAGAAAATAAGGTGTTAAGGGAATATTTAGACGACAACTTACACAACGGTTTGATTGCTCCTTCCACGTCCCCCGCTGGGGCTCCTCTCTTCTTCGTCCCAAAGAAGACTAAGGATCTGCGTCCTTGTGTGGACTTTCGTGAACTCAACAGAATAACGATTAAGGATCGATATCCACTGCCTTTAATCAGAGATATACTGGATGCCATTCAAGGAGCCAAGATATTTACTAAATTAGACTTACGGGGTGCCTATCATCTCCTTCGGATCAAGGAAGGAGATGAATGGAAGATTGCTTTCCGTACCCCTTTTCAGCACTATGAGTATCGTGTTATGCCCTTTGGACTGACCAACGCCCCTTCTGTTTTTCAACGATTTATGGATTCAGTGTTCTCTGATGTACTCAATCAATATGTAGTCATTTATTTGGATGATATCTTGATATATTCCCGTGATCCTGAGCACCATGTAGATCATGTCCTACAAGTCCTGGAAAAACTCAAGAAAAACCAATTGTTTTGTAAACCTGAGAAGTGTGAGTTCCATAAATCTGATGTAAGGTATCTCGGGTTTTGTATTAATCAACACGGAATATCCATGGATCCTGACAAGGTCAGTGCCATATTAGATTGGCCTTCTCCAACGTCCATTAAAGAAACGCAATGTTTTCTTGGGTTATCAAACGTTTATCGTCAGTTTATTCAGAACTTTGCCCACCTACAAAGTTTCATAACACAAACAATTAAGAAAGAGAACCTGAAGAAGGGTTTCATTTGGACCAAGGAGGCTGAACATGCGTTTCAAGAATTAAAGACAGCCTTTACCCAAGCACCCGTGTTGCGTCATCCTGACAATACCAAGAAATTTATTGTTGTGACTGATGCCTCAGACAGAGCTATTGGAGCAGTTCTGCTGCAGAAGCAAGACAATGATGGATTGGAACATCCTATCTTTTATCTGTCGCATATTCTATCAGAGGCTGAACAAAATTATTCTGTACTGGAACGAGAACTACTCGCTCTCAAAGTAGCTTGTAAGGAATGGAGGCATTTCCTGATAGGTTCCAGAGAGACTTTTGAAGCTAGGACTGATCACCGTAATCTCCAGTGTCTTCGGAGCTTTCAGTGTCGCAACAGTCGTCAGGCTCGATGGGCTTTCTTCTTTAGCCAGTACGATTTCGTGATCACGTACATACCTGGTTCCCAGAATTTAGTGGCAGATGCCTTATCCCGCAGATATCCTGACATAGCCCAGAACTCCTCTCCACATCTTATTGAGTCTAGCAGGATCATCGGAGCTACTTAATCTTTTCAAGAACGCGTTCAATCCGAGTACCAGTTTCTGTCTGCTTCAGAATGGGATAAAGCGACTCCTTTTTTGCAGAAGAAGGACAACTACTTCTATCATCAACATGCTCTCTTCCTACCTACCAAGAAAGTGCAGACAGAAGCCCTGCAAATGTGCCATGATTCTCCTATAGCCGGTCATCGAGGTATCAGGAAGACCCAGGAACTGCTTCAGTGATCTTTTTGGTGGCCTTCACTAAAGACAGACACTGAAACCTATGTGTCAGCATGCCCAGTCTGTGCCCAGACTAAGACACCCCGAACTAAGGTGACAGGTTTATTAAGACCTTTACCGGTTCCTTCCGCTCCTTGGTGTACTCTATCCACGGACTTCACATGCTCTCTACCTACTTCCTCTGGTAACCAAGTAATCATGGTAACCGTAGATTCATTCACCAAGATGGCCCATTTTTCAGCCTTGAAGAAACTACCAACGGCCCCAGAAATGAGTCGCATTTTTCTACGAGATATTTTTCGCCTCCATGGTCTTCCTCTAGAGGTCATTTCGGACAGAGGGCCTCAATATGTATCACGTTTCTGGAGAGCCTTTTGTGCCTTCTTTAACATTGAGATTTCTTTATCCTCGGGTTTCCATCCACAAACGAATGGGCAAACTGAATGAGTGAATCAAGAACTTCAGCAGTATCTGAGATGTTACTGTAATGCCACACAAAGCAATTGGTCAGAATATCTTGCTCTTGCCGAGTTCTCCTATAACAACACAATACATAGTGCAACCAAGACCACACCCTTTTATTGTACTTATGGATTTCATCCGAGGACTTTCACTACTGTTTCTCGAACATCCTCTTCTGTGCCTGCAGTCACTTCTTTTTCACGACAGATCCGTCGAATCCAGGGCCTACTTCACACTACTCTCCTAGCTTCGAAACAAGCTATGAAGCGAAAGGCGGATCGTTATCGGCAAGCCGCACCTTTGTATCAAGTGGGCCACAAGGTATGGCTTTCTTCCAGATTTCTACCATCCCGGTTTTCCACCAATAAGTTCAAACCACGTTTTTATGGACCCTTTCGAATTTTGCACATCCTGAATCCTGTAGTTGTGCGTCTCCGCTTACCTCATACCTGGAGGGTTCATCCTGTTTTCCATGTGTCCCAGTTAAAACCCTTTGTTCCTGATCCTTACCATCGCCAGTTCCAACGTCCACCTCCTCTTTCTATCAACGGACAGCCTGAGTATGAAGTCCAGGAGATCTGTGATTCCCGAATTATTCGCCGCAAAATACAGTTTTTGGTCCACTGGAAAGGATACCCCCTCAGTGACTTTTCGTGGGAAGATGCTTCCTCCGTCCATGCTCCCCGTTTGGTTCGCCTGTTTTTTGACGCTCATCCTGACAAACCTGGAGCCTCGGGGAGGGGACCTACTGTAACACCGCGCTCTGACGTGGCATCTTTTTCTGTCCTCACGGGTGGAACACGCTACCGATATTCGGAGCGCCGTTCTCCGCGTTTTTTGACTATGCTTTCTGGGAAGCATCCATTTCGCTCCCGGTCACGCTACACTTACTTGTAGCCTTTTTTCTTCTTTTATTGTTGGTGGTGGGTTTTTTGTTGGGCCTTTTGCCTGTCTCTATCCATGTTGTGTCCATCTTGTCTTCTTCGGGATTTTGTCCCAGCATGCTCTGTTTTTCTTTTATACTACTTCCTTTTTCCTATACTGGTCTATGGGCTTTTCCCAATCCAAAATGGTGTTACTTCCCTTTCCTGTGATGTCACTTCCCTTTTCTCAGTATATAAGTCAGTCAGTCTTGTTCCTCCTTGCGTTGCAAACACTTCCTTCTGGTTGTGCTGTTCGCTCCTGTTCTTTGTTCCTGCTTTTTTGCCTTGGGAGATTTTTGCCTGTTCTTTGTTCCTGCTTTTGCCTTGGGAGATTTTTGCCTGTTCTTTGTTCCTGCTTTTGCCTTGGATATTTTTGCCTGGTCCCTTTTTCCTGCCTTGTACCCTGGATATTGCCTATTTTTGTTTCCTGTTGTCAAGTCCTGTTTTTTCTTGTTTTCCTTCAGGAGTTCCTGTTAGAGGTTTTTTCCCCAGTTTTGGGGTTTTTTCCCTCTGGGACTCCTTCTGGAGGATACGGTCTGCTTTGGCGTAGCCTGTAAAGCGGCACCGTGGCTACTAGAAGGGGTCGCCCTTATCTGGGAACATCCAGGACCTGTAGAAGACTTGGGCCCTCATTCTGACCTTGGCGGGCGGCGGAGGCCGCCCGCCAAAGTCCCGCCGTCAGGTTACCGTTCCGCGGTCGAAAGACCGCGGCGGTAATTCTGACTTTCCCGCTGGGCTGGCGGGCGGTCGCCTTCAGGCCGCCCGCCAGCCCAGCGGGAAAGAGGCTTCCACGATGAAGCCGGCTCGGAATCGAGCCGGCGGAGTGGAAGCTGTGCGACGGGTGCAGTTGCACCCGTCGCGTATTTCACTGTCTGCGCAGCAGACAGTGAAATACATGTAGGGGCCCTCTTACGGGGGCCCCGCGACCCCCCCTACCGCCATCCGGATCCCGGCGGTCGGACCGCCGGGATCCGGATGGCGGTAGGGGGGGTCGGAATCCCCTCGGCGGCGCAGCAAGCTGCGCCGCCTTGGAGGATTCAATGGGGCGGCGGTACACTGGCGGGAGCCCGCCAGTGGTGCCGGTCCGACCGCGGCTTTACCGCCGCGGTCGGAATCCCCATTGGAGCACCGCCGGCCTGTCGGCGGTGCTCCCGCGGTCCTCCGCCCTGGCGGTCTTTGACGCCAGGGTCAGAATGACCGCCTTGGTGTATTCGCCAATCCGTAATCCAGAGGTGAGAAGTCCAGCGCAGTACGTGACAGGTACTTGTTATAAAATGAGTACGAGTGACATCGAGAATGCAAAGCTATCCTTAGAATATCCAGGACACACAGAGAAACAGTTATCAATTACACAGAACATGACAGGAGGGCAATAATTTACTATCGGTTCTCACCTATTTAGTGTTGGTAATTCAAGTTAATATTCGTTCGCGTCCATCGCCATTTTAAAGGGACGCGCCGGCTGGATGGAGGATCTTTTATTTGTAACCGGTATTTTTTTAATTTTATTTTAATTTATGTTAAAAGTGACAGATTTGCATGATGTCTTACTCCTTCACTAGTGTGAATATACACCAGTCTGCTTCTTTAAACAAAAAAAATGTGATAGCCATACATTTTTTGTAAAAAACATGTTTTAATTTTCTTTGTTATGACCAGATGCTAAATCAATAATGAACAAAAATAGGATACATAAAGGGACTTTTGCAGATGGAATGTTCCTCCACATTTATGCTGGAGTATCCTGTCTGGAAAAATCATAATTAGGCACAAGATGTGACTTGTTAGGAAGCTTTAGGAATGGATCAAGGTTTAAACTGTTGCATATTGTGATTTGCATTTTTATTTATTTTTAAATTTAATTTTTTTTAACAATGGTAATCCACACTAAAAATAACTCAAAATGTTTTAGAGGTGAATTTCAAACATTTTAGCTCTGTAATAAAATGGATTAGAAATGTATCAAGCCCTATGTATTTACATATGCTGTAGAAGTAATTTGAAAATCCTCAAAAAATTATTTCTGCATTTCTGCACCAGCATTAGTAAATACATAGGGTGTGATACATTAATAATCAACTTCAGTACTGAATCCATGAAAATAATTTTCACATTTTTAAAATACTTAGGTTACTTGAAGTAATTGTGAAATGCCCTAACAAAAGAAACAGTCCTTCGGTTTATACAAATTTTGGCACAACATTGCAGGAAATATTAACACACCTTGATTTGTGTTTATTTTTAAAAGTTGTAATGAATCAGCTTTTTTAGCCTTGTACACACAACATACAAAGGAATTTTTGATTTATGTTATTCTTTGTGACATAAGTTCACTATTCAAAACAACAAATCCAAACCATTCTGTGGTGTTAAACAGTTCCTGGTGAGAACTGGAAATGGTTAAGAGAGATTATAAAAAATGTGAGCAGTAATCGGAATTTACAAAACTGTGCCCAAATGGTTTCTGAAGATGTTCCCTACATGCAGGGGATAATGGTAAAAATGAACCAAAGTTTAAGAGTCTTGAAGCATGTGAAATAAATAATTTTTGAAAATGTTTTGAGAGAAAAATTCATGATCAGTTATATTTACACAGATACTTTAATACTATTGTCTTTACAGCATCTTCAAGAGCAGGTGAGGCATTGGCCAAGAAGGAGGGGAAGCAGCTGGTCACTTTGTTTCAGGTGGAGAAACATCTAACCCCAATGGACACAGTGGCATGGAGGGTGAAGGGACTGGAATGGAGGCCACCAACTCGTCATCATCTTCAGAGGCCTCCACAAGCAACCAGTCCATAGTGGTGGTAGGCCCTACAGGAACTGTACCAACATCATCCTTGTTCACCACTCAGAGACCCGACCCCACCATCCCTATTACCCTCTCCCCCACCCAGTTGGCCAAGGCCAACCCCCTAAAAGGGCCGGGGTCTCCTTACCACAGGACATCACAATCGGCCACGTCAACCCGGCTACGCTAAGTTAGGAGGCTATTGACCTCGTATGCAGCTTCTCTGTAGGCCAGACTGCTATTGGTGATGGCATCCAGGGCCTTAGTTGCCAAATACAACAAATTGTTGCATTTCTGGTACCATTCATAGTTCAATGTCTTGACGAGATCACTTGCAAAAATAGCCTCCTTACTGATCGCAGATTCCCAACCAGCCAAACCATTCCAATCTTGTGCCCCAACTCCTTTGTGAACCCAAATCACAAATCCCACTCCAATTCCAAGCACACACACTTCTATGCAAGTAACCATTCCAAAAGACACAAGCAGTACACTCACACACAGATAAACACAAACACATGTGGAAACTCAAAGAAACACAAACAACATACACACACTATTGACACTACACCCACAGGTACCACAACTTCCACCACACCCATAACGACCACCACCACAACCATATCCACAAGCACCGCAACCACTTCCATACCCATACACCCCACAATCACACCAAGCACCTCAACAGCACACTCATCCAAACCACTCACAGAAAAGCACACCTACATGCAAAACAACACCACCCAAAACCAAACACTCATACTCACCTGAATACCACACACCTGTAAAAAAAACATACATCCAAACATACACAGCATACACCAGACCCACATGCAACACCCAAACATACAGACATGCACATCACCCAATCCATCTCCCTCTACCTACAAAACCCAAACCTCTCCCACCCATCCTACCCTTCCTCCTCCTTCTAAATTCACTTCTTACCTCACCTTGACCTCTGTCATGCCAAAACCCACCCCTCCATAGAAAGATCCTTGAGGTGCCTGCTCTGTGCCCACCCTATGCCCCTTCCTGAGATAGTTACCCTTTGGCACTGTGTATAGGACGCAAGTGTAGAGCAAAACAAGCACAGCCTGTTTCATTTTTAAGCCTTTTGTTCTCTTTTTATATTTTTATTTTATTAAAACATTTATGAGAGAAGAATCTCATTTATTAATAAAAATTATTTAATTTTACAAAGTTTGTCCGAACATTATATTGTTTTTACAATTCATTGATTCATAAAAATGTTTATAACGGAAGTGTGATTTACATATGTTTTACTTACATATATGACAGGAAATACAACATTTTTTTAAATGTCTTAGTTCTAGAGTCCATACATTAGTGGAAACAGGAATGTGATGGACATAAAACTTTTGGTGCAAGCATTCATTATCGTAATGGACACTTACACCCAAAACAAATTGAACGTTTAAAAAAACAATTTATAACTGTTTTTATTGGTTTTAATAAACTGAACCATCAAAAGCAGTACAATGCAGTGCGCATCAATACAAGGATGACATACTCTTTTTCTTTTATACCTATTCGTCAGATTCCTGTGAAATAAGGCAGACACGTATGCATGTATAAGAATCTGTGATACCCACTACAGTGAGTAGTACATTCCCCCTGTACCCCAGGAAGGGTCCACCTAAGACCAAATCGTACACATCTTAAGAATTACGTAAACACAATCTAACCATAGTTGGTTGTCGTTCCTTAAAGCATGACATATATCATACCATCAGTCATCCTCATCCGGCTCCCTTCTGAACTTGACTCCTCCACACCGGAGAAGTGCTCCATTAATGTCTACCACTGAATCACATCCGTGAGTGCCCCTTCCCCTCTCCGCGTCATGTGCAGATGTTGTTCTTTGGCAGCCCCCCATTCCATCAACTCTCTAATCCAGCAGGAGATGGTAGGGCACTGGGAGCTCGACCAACGAATGGCCACCCTACGTTTGGCCAACACTAAGGCCAGTTGTGTGAGTTTGTATGGGATATTCCTATCCCGGGGCCTCTTTATCACTCCTAGAAGGCATGTCACAGGTGACACCTCGAGCCTTAGGCCTCATTACGACCCTGGCGGAAGGTGGTAATTTGGGGAAAGGTACTGCCAACAGGCCAACAGGCTGGCGGTACCTTTCCCAAATTATGTACCACTCCGTCCACCAGGGTGGTAACAGCCACCGAAGTCTCCAGCCCGGCGGCCATCACAATCCCACCCTCTGGAATATGACCCCACCAACCGCCATGGTTTTCATGGCAATCTTACCGCCACAAAAACCATGGCGGTAGGCACTATCAGTGCCAGGGAATTTCTTCCATGGCACTGACGGGGTCTCCCCTGCCCACCCCCCCTCCCCAGGGTGCTCCTCCACCCTTCCCCTCCCCTTCTGACCCCCCTGACATTCACACACCCACACGTGCATACATACACACACGCATCCACGCACGCACACATACATACCCACACCCCGCAATACACACTAACATACATTGTAGCACACACGCATGCACAACATACACGTACATTCACATTCATTCATTCAGACACGCATACCAAAACAGACACCCCTCCCAAACAACACCCCCACACATGCACACAACACCCTCCACCCCCCTCTCCTGTCAGAGAACCTGACTTACCTGCCTGCAGGTGGTCCTCCAGCAGGAGACGGGACGCGGCGCTGCTTCCAGCAGCAGCGTCTGCCAGCAAAACACCACCATTCCGTATCACGGCTCATGATACGGTAGGTGGTGTTTTTCTGGTGTGGCGCTGCTGCCGGCAGCAGCGCCACCTTAGCGCCGTCTGCCGACATGACCGTGGACGGAATACCACCAGCCTTCTGACGGTATTCCGTCTACGGTCATAATGCAGTTGGCGGCTGGTAGCCACAGCAATGGCCGCCAACATACCGTGTTGTAATGAGGGCCTTAGGGCCGTTACCTCCTCCACTTTACACACCACTGCCTGCCAGAATTGATACACCATCTGACAGGGCAATGCCATATGAAGAAAAGAAGCATCCAACAGGCCACATTTAGGACAACTCACCCCCTTTCTCGGTCAAACTTATTGAGCTGATCAGGTGTCATGTACGTTCTGTGCACAAAGTTAAAGTGTAATAGTTTGAACCTTTGGTTACATGACACAGAACACACTAGTGATAATGCCACTGCCCAATCCGCATCCTCCATGAGCTCTCCAAAATCACACTCCCATGCCCTGCGTGCTACGCTTGTAGGACCAGATTGGTCCTCTCGAATGGCCTTATAAAACCGAGTGATCAGATGGGTGTAATCACCCCAGTTCAATAGTCTATTCAGCACCAACGATGGCTCAGGGGCCAACGGAAATTCACACCAGATCTCCTTGGCCACACTCTCCATCTTGGCAGAACTGCCCTGGACCCAGTCTGAATGTATCCCGAGCATCGAAGAATGAGATAACTTTTCTATTGGGATATAAATCTCCCACCACTGCACATCCTCCCAATCTACAGGCTTCCATTGACATTAAGGCATCCATATCCCTAAAGGGAGCTAAGTCCCAGATCTTTAACTCTCTATCAAACGGGGCAAGTTTGAGAACTTTTGTTGACCGCCTGCTCCCATATTCAAGCAGTAGTTCTAAACAGATATGGTACATCGGATTCAGACCGGCCACCTGACATTCGTAAATGCGCCAGCGTCTTCCTGCCCAACAATCCTACAAACAATCTCTTCTCCCAGTTGTCTGAGTCTGTCATCCACTTCGCAGCGTGCTATAGGTGCTCTGCATAGTAGTAATTTCTAATATTAGGGATTGCCAATCCTCCCTCCTCCAACTCCCTCTGCAACATTGACAATGCCACCCTGCTATGCCGCCCAGCCCATACCAACGAGATCAGCAAGCTATCCAGTCGATTAAAAAGTCGGGCAGGCAGTTGGAACAGTGAGTTCTGAACCAGATATAGACATCTTGGCAAAAATACTATCTTGGCTACAGCCGCTCTCCCGATTATCGAGAGAGGTAGTTTATTCCAGAATAGCACCTACCACTCAAGATCGGACACCACTTATTCCACATTGTGTTTTTCATGGGCTGCCATGGTTTGAGTCACCCAAATCCCCAAATATCTAAAGATTTGAAGCTCCCATTGGAGCCCCACCCTCTGTAACTCCTCCAGCGGGGCACCACAGAGAGAACCCAATGGGTACAGGAGTGACTTCTTCCTCCTGCACAAGCATATACCTCCCCTCAGCATCCACCTCACTGATGAGTGAGTAAAGGGAACCCCAGGGGCGATCCATATCGTCACCCCTCTCGCATAAGAAAAAGACGAGAACACCTGACCCCGCAACTTCTTCGCAAACGTTTGATTTTCCTCTTCAGTCATATGTGTTTCCTGGAGACAGGCAATATGGACCTTATGACTTTTCAAAAAGGAATGCACCCTATATCGTGTGGTGTAATTCTTCAGCCCCCTGACGTTCCACGTCAGTATATTAATCTGCCATCCCATACCAAATAGGTTTTCCCCTCCAGTCTCACCTGCAACTGATCCTTTCCCTCCCTACCAGGGAGTTAAATAGAGTGAGAGCCCATTCCTTCTCCTGCACACAGATGCACTGCTATTGTAACCTGCAGCCATTCACGCAACAGACCAACCAAACAACCCAACTCCCCAGTTCCCACCTCGGATGAACAGTAATTCAAACACATCATACCATACTGTAGATCCACACATATTGTAGGACGTTGGCTCTGTATATACTATCTCAAAGTGAGAGATAGCGTGCACAGAGTCCAAGAGTTCCCCTTAGAGATTGATAGTGGCAATATTAGATAATACTAATGTTCTATTTTGTGGTAGTGTGGTCGAGCAGTAGGCTTATCAGAGGGTAGTGTTAAGTATTTGTTGTACACACACAGGCAATAAATGAGAAACACACACTCAAAGACTTAACTCCAGGCCAATAGGTTTTTTATAGAAAAATATATTTTCTTAATTTATTTTAGAACCACAAGATTCAAGATTTGAGGTAAGTACATAAAATGCAAGGTACTTCACACAGGTAAGTATAGACCTTTGATTTAAAACAGTAGTACACACAGTTTTGGTTAAAATGGCAGTAAGCTATTTTAAAAGTGGACACTGCAAAAATCAACAGTTCCTGGGGGAGGTAAATGTGGTTAGTTTTTGCAGGTAAGTAAAGCACTTACACAGTCAGTCTCCTCGGCATAGGCAGCCCACCGTTGGGGGTTCAATGCAACCCCAAAGCCACCGCACCAGCAACACAGAGCCGGTCAGGTGCAGAGGTCAAAGGAGAGCCCAAAACACATAGGCGTCTATAAAGAACATGGGTGCGCCGGTCCTAGTCTGCTGCCAGGTAAGTACCTGCATCCTCAGGGAGCAGACCAGGGCGGTTTTGTAGAGCACTGGGGGGAACACACACAAGCCCACAAAACACACCCTCAGCGGCACAGGGGGGGCTGGGTGCAGTAGGCAAAGTAGGCATCAGATTTGCTATAGAAAGCAATGGAGGGACCCAGGGGTCACTTAGGTGATACGTGCAGGGCACAGGGGGGCTTCTCGGGCCAGCCACCGACTGGGCTAGGATGAGAGCCGCCTGCTGGTCACTCCTTCACTAGTAGGTGGTTCCTCTCGGTCCTAGGGGCTGCGGGTGCAGTGCTTGGTCCAGGCATCGGGTTCCTTTGTTACCAGGCAGTCGCGGTCAGGGGGAGCCTCTGGATCCTCTCTGCAGGTGTTGCTGTTGGGGTGCAGGGGGGTTGACTCAAGGTGTCCACCTCGTTGGAGTCTCCTGGGAGTCCTCTCTGCAGTGTTTGTTGTCCTGGACTCGAGCCGGGGGCATCGAGTTCAGATTGTGAAGACTCACGCTTCTGGCAGGAAGTAAGAGTCTCTTTAAAGTTGTTTCAAAGTTGCAAAGTTGTTGCAGTTTCTGAACAGTGCCACGGTTCTCAGGAGTTTCTTGGTCCTTTAGGTGCAGGGCAGTCCTCTGAGTCCTCAGAGGTCGCTGGTCCCGCTGGATGCGTCACTGTGCAGGTTCGTTGAGTCTGCAGACAGGCCGGTAGGGCTGGGGGCCAATTCAGTTGGTGTCCCCATCGTCTCTGCGGGGCTTTCGGGTCAGCAGTCCTTCTTTTTTCCTCAGGTTGCAGGAATCTGATTTCCTGGGTTCAGGGTCGCCCCTAAATACTGAATTTAGGGGTGTGTTTGGGTCAGGGGGGCAGTAGCCAATGGCTACTGTCCTTGAGGGTGGCTACACCCTCTTTGTGCCTCCTCCCTGAGGGGAGGGGGGCACATCCCTATTCCTCCAAACTCAAGATGGAGTATTTCTAAAGGCAGGGGTCACCTCAGCTCAGGGCCCCTTAGGGACTGTCCTGACTGGTAGGTGACTCCTCCTTGTTTTTCTCATTATCTCCTCCGGACTTGCCGCCAAACGTGGGGGCTGTGTCCGGAGGGGCGGGCATCCCCACTAGCTGGGATGTCCTTGGGTGCTGTAACAGGCAGGAGCCTTTGAGGCTGACCGCCAGGTGTTACAGTTCCTGCAGGGGGAGGTGAGACGCACCTCCACCCAGTGCAGGCTTTGTTCCTGGCCACAGAGTGAGAACGGCACCCACCCCAAGTGGCCAGATACTCGTCTGTTTGTGGCAGGCTGGCAGAAACTGGTCAGCCTAGCAAAACGAGTCGGACTGGTATTCAGGGGGCATCTCTAAGATGCCCTATGGGTGTATTTTACAATACATTCCACACTGGCATCAGTGTGCATTTATTGTGCTGAGAAGTTTGATACCAAACTTCCCAGATTTCAGTGTAGGCATTATGGAACTGTGGAGTTCGTAATTGACAGACTCCCAGACCATATACTCTTTATTGCTACCCTACACTTACAATGTCTAAGGTTTGGCTTAGACACTGTAGGGGCATAGTGCTCATGCAACTATGCCCTCACCTGTGGTATAGTGTATCCTGCCTTAGGGCTGTAAGGCCTGCTAGAGGGGTGACTTACCTATGCCACAGGCAGTAGGTTGTGGACATGGAACTCTGAGGGGAGTGGCATGTCGACTTAGTCTTTTTCTCCCCACCAGCACACACATGCTGTGAGGCAGTGTGCATGTGCTGAGTGAGGGGTCCCCAGGGTGGCATAATACATGCTGAAGCCCTTAGAGACCTTCCCTGGCCACAGGGCCCTTGGTACCAGGGGTACCACTTACAAGGGACTTATCTGTGTGCCAGGCCTGTGCCAATTGTCGGAACAAAGGTACAGTTTAGGGAAAGAACACTGGTGCAGGGTCCCAGAACACTTTCAATCATAACTGGCATCAACAAAAGGCAAAACGTTAGGGGGTAACCATGCCAAGGAAGGCATTTCCTTACACACATGATTCCTGCCAGGACAACAGCCTAACCCCCAACTCCCCAGCTACAAGATCCTACCACTACTGCGGAGTGACTACCCCCCACCCCGACCACAACAATGATGTAGTTGAGTATCTACGCATAGAATGCAGAAAACGTCTTGCTCCTCCATCATACAACTTATGTGCACATTTAAAGTTTAACAGTGCCCTCACAGTGTAGTAGACCCCCCAACAACATTTCATGCTCCGTCCACTAAGGTCCAGATCCTCCAATGAGAGAGCACGATATCGGCATTCCAAAGTCAGATAATGGGGGTCATTCTGACCTCGGCGGTAAAAGCCGCTTACCGCCGGTCAGAAGCCCGCCACAATACCGCTGCGGCCGCGGTTAGCCACTACGGACATTCTGACCCACAACTGCCAAACCTCCAAAAATCCGACCTCCACTGCAGTCCGCCACATCAGCGGCCAGTGGTAAACTGGAGATGACCAAACCTCCACCGCCACGCCAACAGAAATACGCCCATGCCATTACGACCCACAAATCCACGCGGCGGTCTTTCAAACGCGGTAGTCCATTGGCGGTACACACCGCTGCGGTCAAAATACACACACCTTTACAAAACACTACCCCATTGGACAATGTGAAAGACACACACCTGAAACACATACACACACCACTCCCACACACCCTTTACAATATAAAACACACACCCACATCACCCACAAACCCCTACAACCAAAGATCTGAGACGAAGGAGAGAGAGACACATCAGAGAATAGAGAGCTATACACACAGAGGCACACTACAACATCACACACACCACATAGAAGCACAAAGAACCACACACCAACACACTCATCACCACATACACCACCCCACACCTCATCCACACCACCCCATGGCACCCCAAAGGCACCCACGGTTTTCGGACCAAGAACTCCGGGTCATGGTGGAGGAAATCATAAGAGTTGAACCCCAGCTCTTCGGCTCCCAGGTGCAGCATACCACTATAGCCAGGAAGGCGGAGCTATGGCAGCGGATCGTGGACAGGGTCAACGCGGTGGGACAGCATCCCAGAAATCGAGACGACATCCGCAAATGCTGGAACGACCTACGGGGGAAGGTTCGCTCGATGGTGTCGCGACACAACATCGCGGTGCAGAAGACTGGCGGCGGACCCCCACCCACCCCACCCGAATTCACATCATGGGAGCAAGAGGTCCTGAACATCCTGCATCCTGACGGGCTCGCTGGAGTAGGCGCAGGAATGGACTCTGGTAAGTCTAATCTCAACTACTCCATCCACCCTACCCCACCAGCATGCCAACCCACACCCCCACCCCCACCCTCACCCCCAACCCCCCAGCACACACCCTCCCTGAGAATGTCTCCCCAGCACAACCCACCCAACCCAAACACCAACCCCTGCATGCCACCACAAACAATGGACACCCATCACCTACGCATGACCACTGCACATATCCATCCCCCCCCCACAAACCACCCTCACAACACCTCCCCCAAGGGAATGCCTGCACTGGGGGATAAGGGCACCCCTAAATCGCACGCAATTGCACACACAGAAACAATAACCATACTCTCTCACCCCATGCAGGACCCGAACGCCAACACACCGGTCAGGAGGGTCCAGAAATGTCCATCCCACCCCCGGAACAGGCCCCCAGTGATGACAGCAGCTCTGTCGACCTGGAACCTGATGACCAGCCCGGACCATCGGGGACCTCTGGGCAGTGGGTACCCCACACACAGACACAGGCCACAGCAGACCCAACCCCCTCTGGGAACAACAGCACAGCTCCCACCCAGCGGGCCCATGCCTCTGTCTCTAGGACAGGTCAATCAGCGGTGTGTCTGCCACTACAGGGCACCCAGGCTAACCCACCACCCCAACAACAACAGGGACCTGGGGGCAGTGGTAGTGGGCACACTGTCCAGGGGACAGAGGCCCGGGGAAACAGGGCAACTCGGAGGGCTGCCGTGCGACAGGGGGGGGAGGAGAGGCCCAGGGAACCCACTCTCCAAGAGGCCCTCACCACCATCATGGGAGCATACCACCACTCCCAAGAGACGATGGCGACGGTACTGGCCAGGTTCACCGAGATCCAGGCACAGCAGGAGGAACGGTACATGGGGTTCAGCAATGAACTCAGGAACATCGCTACCGCCATGGGGACCATAGTCCAGGCCCTCAACAGGATAGAAGACACGTTGCGGGACCATGTGGCACCACACAGGGCCCCTGTCACTAGCCAGGAACAGCCTACCACCTCCGCCGGCGCTAGTGGACAGGAGGCCCCACCACAACGACAGGCCACCAGAACCCCACCTCCTGCTGAGGAACAACCACCCCGCAAGAGGAGCCTGAGATAAAAAAAAAAGACAGAATAGGATGCCAAGACCCCCGCCAGCATGAGATACCCCCTGAAGTCATCCCACTGTCCCACATTGCCACCCTGTCCAACCTTAAACAGCCCCTGCTCCATCCTTCCACAGGCATATGGACAATGCACCTGTGAGACTGAGTACTGGACTCTGCCATGGACAATACTCCACCCCCACCCATCACCGTTTCATGTACAAATATCTAAGCACAAAAAATAAAACAAATTTTGCACATAAAAAAGTTTGGAGTCATGCTGTATTCTCATCAACAGTATTACACATAACAGTTCAATATATGTGATGTCAATTAGTGATGACAACATACCAATGCCAATACGCTGTAGTTCATGGGCAAACCACGCAGAAGTCAGGCTCTGAGTCAGAAAGCACTGAGAAGGGAAGGGAAAATAAACAAGTTTGTTTAAAAGAGCTGGTGGGAAATACAGAAAGTAGAGATGCATGAGGCTCTAAGTAAATGGGAAATGGCGTGGGTGAATCTTACCTGTGTGCTACTGAAAATACTGTTGTATAACAGTTTCCCTGTTGTCTGTGTTCTCCCCGTCGTCTTCCTCCTCTTCACTCTCCACAGGCTCCACGGCTTCTACAACACCACCATCTGGACCATCCTCCTGCAGGAAAGGCACCTGACGTCGCAATGCCAGATTGTGAAGCATACAGCAGGCCACGATGATATGGCACACCTTCTTTGGTGAGTACATTAGGGATCCACCTGTCATATGCAGGCACCTAAACCTGGCCTTCAGGAGGCCGAATGTCCTTTCTATGACCCTCCTAGTTCGCCCATGGGCCTCATTGTACCGTTCCTCTGCCCTGGTCCGGGGATTCCTCACTGGGGTCAATAGCCACGGCAGGTTGGGGTAACCAGAGTCACCTATTAGCCACACACCGTGTCTCTGTAGCTGTTCCATCACATAGGGGATGCTGCTATTACGCATCACATACGCGTCATGCACTGACCCAGGGAACATGGCATTAACATGTGAGATGTACTGGTCTGCCAAACAGACCACCTGGACATTCATAGAATGGTAATTTTTCCTGTTTCTGTACACCTGCTCATCGTCATTTGGGGGTACTAAAGCCACATGGGTCCCATCAATGGCACCAATGATTTTGGGGATATGTCCAAGGGCATAGAAATCACCCTTCACTGTAGACAAATCATCCTCCTCTGGGAAAATGATGTAGCTCCTCATGAGTTTCATCAGGGCAGACAACACTCTGGACAAAATCTTTGAAAACATAGGCTGAGACATTCCTGATGACATGGCCACTGTTGTCTGGAATGAGCCACTAGCCAAAAAATGGAGGACTGACAGAACCTGCACTAGAGGGGGAATTCCTGTGGGATGGCGGATGGGGGACATCAGGGCTGGCTCAAGCTGGGCACACAGTTCATGGATAGTGGCACGGTCAAGTCGGTATCGTAGTATAATATGGCGTTCTTCCATTGTCGACAGGTCCACCAGCGGTCGGTACACGGGAGGATTCCTCCTTCTCATCGCAAGTCCCAGCGGACGGTGCCTAGGAAGGAGAATATGGAGCACAGAGTCAATCAACTCACAGGTACGTTCACCACAGCTTGCACAGTACACGAAAAGGTATGGATGGCTATGTTTGGATGTGTGGCAATGCAAGGCCTAGGCCTGTGTGACGCAGTTGAAATTAAGCCATGTGGGCCCTTGAAATGGCGGCTGCCTGACCGGTGAAGTGGGACAATGGGATGTGAGGTCAATGCGCTGGCGTGGCACACCGTGGCGGTAGGCGGTCGAAGACCACTATACGAAGCCGCATTGGTTAACATTGAACCCTATGGGATTCAGGAGCCAATGATGATGTGCGCCGGCGGTCGCGGTACGCACCGCCGCGGCCGTGACCGCCATTTTCTATCTGCTTAATCACTCGAGACCTGATCATCCACAGGAGAGGACCTATACTGCAAGTGCTGCTGTGACCTCGGTCTGGAATGGCTGCTGCGACTGGGGAAAGGGCCCCTGCCTTCACGTCTGAAGAGTTGGAGAAACTAGTGGATGGGGTCCTCCCCCAGTATGCGCTACTCTACGGTCTTCCAGACCAACAGGTGAGTACACTGAGTGCACATTGAATGGGTTATGCCTGTGTGGAGTGGGGTGGATGTAAGTTGGTGGGGTGGGGAGAAAATGAGGAGTGCAACGCACGACAGATGAGAGAATGGGCCACATGGCAAGGTTGGGGAGGGGGGGGCATGTACTCCAAACATGCCGAAATTTCACGTTTTCTCTTTCCCACCCTGTACATGTCTAACAGGTGAGCGCCCATCAGAAAATCGACATTTGGCGTGCCATCGCCAAGGAAGTCCGGGCCCTGGGGGTCTACACCAGACGGGGCACCCACTGCCGCAAGAGGTGGGAGGACATCCGCCGCGGAACCCGAAAGACCGCCGAGTCACTGCTGGGGATGGCCTCCCGACCTAGGAGGGGTGCCAGTCGTACCCTGACCCCCCTGATGTCCCGGATCCTGGCGGTGGCCTACCCTGATTTGGATGGGCGCTTGAGGACATCACAGCAGACACAAGGGGGTGAGTACCTGCACATTCTGCTATCCTTAAGCGCAGTTGAGGCGTCTGGGTGGGGGAGGAGGGCCGTGGGTGACACTAGGCCAGGGCGCTTTCTGTAGTGTAGTCCCCTCCCTTAGACATGGCCCTGTGCCCCCGCCCCCCACCTCTGTAGGGTGCCAAGTACAGCTATCCATGGTCCTGCATCACCCATGTGCGCGTCTGTTGTCCCTAGACCTGTTGGCCTAGTCAGAAGTACTGAGTAGTGTACCCCAATTTTGCGGCTTAGTGCTTGAGGCACCTGTGTCTGTCCTCTCCGCCAACGGTATTGACAAGGCATACACTCAACTTTGTTTTATTTCTCCCCCCACCCTTATTCTTTGTCTTCTTGTGCATTAGCATCATCAGGCGGAGGAGAATTGGCGTCGGAGCACGAGGGAGCTGCAAGTCACAAGGCCCCGGTGGGCACTGGAACAGACACCGAGGGCACCAGTGATCCGGAGGGCGAGGGGAGCACCACAACGGGGACCGGTGAAGACACCAGCGACACGGACACGTCCTCGTTTGGGAGCTCCCAAGCGGTGGCGGCAACATCCGGGCCCCCCGCCTCCACAGGTACAGCCGCCACCCAGCGCTCCAGCTCCGCCCTCCCAGCAGCCCCTCAGCCTTCGCTCCGTGCCCGCTCGCCCAGGAAGGCGGGCGTCTCCTTCGCCCCAGGCACCTCAGCCCCTGCCCCAGTTACCCCTGCTGCCCTCAGTGCGGAGCTCATTGACCTCGTGAGGATGCTCATTGTTGGGCAGACTACCCTTTTGAATGCCATCCAGGGGGTGGAAAGGGAGGTGCATCGGAGCAATGCCTACCTGGAGGGCATTCATTCGGGTCAGGCTGCCCATCAACGATCGTTCACTGCTCTGGCCTCAGCACTGACGGCAGCCATTGTCCCTGTCTCCAGCCTCCCTCTTCTAACTGCCTCCACCCTTTCTCTGTCTCCTGTTCCTCAGCCTATCCCATCCACACCATCAGACCAGCCTGCACACACCTCAACACCCAAGGCCAGATCATCCAGACACAAGCACCACAGGACACACAAGCATTCACCCCAGCAACACCCAGATGCAGACATTCCAACAGTCACTACCACCTCTGTGTCCCCCTCCTCCTCGTCTCCCTCCTCCCTCCCTGTGACGTCTCCACTCACACCTGCATGCACACCACCATCAGCCAGTGCTTCCATCACCAGCACACCCTCCACTACAGTCCTCACACGTGCAGTCACCACCCCCACTGCCATCTACACGTCCCCTGTGTCCTCTCCCACTGTGTCTGTCACCCCCTCTTCCAAGACACATAAACGCAGGCAGACACCCAAACAACAGCCAACCACCTCACGACAGCCTACGCCTCAGTCACCTGCACCCAAAGACAGCACACCTGACTCTCCTACAACCACATCCTCTTCCTCCACTTCCATCACCACTACTCCTACCCTTTACCTTGGTCCTAAGAAATATTACCTCTCTAATCTTAACCTCTTTCCCTCCCCTGACCCACCCCCTCCATCGGTTAAGAGTCCCAAGAGCACCTCAGCCACCACCAGCCCAGCTTCGAGTGTCCAAGTGGTGCATGGCTTCTGGAGTCCACCCTTTGGCGGCAGTGACACTTCACTGAGCAGCAAGGGGACATCCAGCCCACCCCCAGGCAAGAGGACACGTAAACTGAAGGGCCGCCGTGAGAGGACTGAGACGGCTGCCCCCAAGGAGCCAACAACGGCCACTTCACCTGCCACAACAGCCAGGGGAGGCAAGGGCCCGAGAGCCCCATCTAAGGAGCGAAAGGGCAGCAGGGCGGAGAGGTCATCCATCAGGAGCGCGGAGCAGGAGGGCCCCGCAAGCCCCATCCCGCCTGCAAGGGACGACAGCAAAGGGCCCAGGACTCCGTCCCCGAAGGGGCATGCCACTGCACAGTCGGAGGGCGAGTGAGCAGGGTGTCCAGCCCAGGTCTGGCTCCCTAGACTTACTGGAAGAGCACCGCTGAAGAGGGCCCCGCCGTGAAGACAGGCACTGCTGAACAGGGCCCCGCCGTGCAGAAGAGCACTGCTGAACAGGGCCCCGCCGTGCAGAAGAGCACCGCTGAAGAGGGCCCCGCCGTGAAGACAGGCACTGCTGAACAGGGCCCGCCGTGAAGACAGGCACCGCTGAAGAGGGCCCCGCCGTCTCAAGCACTGCTCTGCTGGGCCCTTCCTGTCAAGCACCGCTCCGCTGGGCCCTTCCTGTCAAGCACCGCTCCGCTGGGCCCTTCCTGTCAAGCACCGCTCCGCTGGGCCCTTCCTGTCAAGCACCGCTCCGCTGGGCCCCGCCGTCTCAAGCACCACTCCGCTGGGCCCCGCCGTCTCAAGCACTGCTCCGCTGGGCCCTTCCTGTCAAGCACCGCTCCGCTGGGCCCCGCCGTCTCAAGCACTGCTCCGCTGGGCCCTTCCTGTCAAGCACCGCTCCGCTGGGCCCTTCCTGTCAAGCACCGCTCCGCTAGGCCCCGCCGTCTCAAGCACCGCTCCGCTGGGCCCCGCCGTCTCAAGCACCGCTCCGCTGGGCCCTTCCTGTCAAGCACCGCTCCGCTGGGCCCCGCCGTCTCAAGCACCGCTCCGCTGGGCCCTTCCTGTCAAGCACCGCTCCGCTGGGCCCCGCCGTCTCAAGCACCGCTCCGCTGGGCCCTTCCTGTCAAGCACCGCTCCGCTGGGCCCCGCCATCTCAAGCACCGCTCCGCTGGGCCCCGCCGTCTCAAGCACCGCTCCGCTGGGCCCTTCCTGTCAAGCACCGCTCCGCTGGGCCCTGCCGTCTCAAGCACCGCTCCGCTGGGCCCTTCCTGTCAAGCACCGCTCCGCTGGTCCCCCCCATCTCAAGCACCGCTCCGCTGGGCCCTTCCTGTCAAGCACCGCTCCACTGGGCCCCGCCGTCTCAAGCACCGCTCCGCTGGGCCCTTCCTGTTAAGCACTGCTCCGCTGGGCCCCACCGTCTCAAGCACCGCTCCGCTGGGCCCCACCGTCTCAAGCACCGCTCTGCTGGGCCCTTCCTGTCAAGCACCGCTCCGCTGGGCCCGCCGTCTCAAGCACCGCTCTGCTGGGCCCTTCCTGCAAACACAGTTCACGGTTCACTGTGGCCATCATGCATCCTCCTTGACCAGTGGAGCAATTCCTCCACCTGATGGACTGTGGCTTTGCACTCCCCAGGATATGGCAGTGGGCAATCCAACCACTGTAGAGACATTGAGAGACTGTGGCTTTGCACTCCCCAGGATATGGCAGTGGGCAATCCAACCACTGTAGAGACATTGAGAGACTGTGGCTTTGCACTCCCCAGGATATGGCAGTGGGCAATCCAACCACTGTAGAGACATTGAGAGACTGTGGCTTTGCACTCCCCAGGATATGGCAGTGGGCATGGTGGCCCCTTTGTGGGTCTGGCGTCGTGGACTCATGTGGCTGAGGTGCCCCCCCTTCCCTTCCCCCTGAGGTGCCTGTAGTTTTGTCATCAGATGCCCCTGCAGTGTTCTCTCCAAAGGACTCAGGTCTCGTGTGTGGGCTTTGCCCTTGTGTTGCTACACTTTGGCCCACGGACAAAACGTTAATACGTAAAATGTGCAGGACTGATTTCTTCAGTTGTCCACTGCTGTGTATATAGACTTTTTAAATGTAAATATTCTGGCTAGTTGACCAATACTTATCGGAGGCTATTTTGGACATAAATATTTATTGTCAATTTTGAAATGTCATTGCATTTTTTACGGGGGTTTGGTTGGTGTCACTGTGACTTGTTGCTCTGCATTGGTGTGTACATATTGGGGGGTTTGCATATGTGTGTGCCCGTAACCTTTCGTCCTCCCCCCTCCCGTGTGTCGTAGGTGCTGTACTCACCGTTGACGTCTGCGCCGGAGTTCGTACTCGTGGTAGATGAGCAGATAGACGAGAGCAGGTATGATGTTCAATTCGGGTTCCATGCTGTCCTCCGTACTCGTGGAGTGCGTAGAGGTGAGCGTTTTCACATTCGTAGTCTGTTTCCGCCGTGTTTTTATCGGCGGGGCTCCCGCCCTGGAAAAGGTGGCGGATTGGTGGGTCGTGATGGTGTGGGCGGTACATTGTCTGCCGCCTGCCTGTTGGCGGTGACCGCCGCGCTGTTTGTTTGTCCCGCCGTGGCGGTCGGAGTGTTAATGTGGCGGGCTGTGTTGGCGGTTCCCGCCAGGGTCAGAATTCCATTTTTTGGACCGCCAGCCTGTTGGCGGGTTGGCCGCCGCTTTATCACCGACCGCCAGGGTTAGAATCACCCCCAATATTTCAAGTGTCTACCGGGAGCTATTCCACACCTGGAACCATCGGTCCCATCGATTCATCCGTCGAACCAGGAGTTACCACAGCCATTGTTCCATCTTGTTGAATCTCGACTCTGGTGGGAGCAACAATGTGCATTATCTGGTCTGCAGTGTCCTCCAGCTGTCTCTCCCCGCGAGACCTCCAATCTGGGCTAGCTGGACCCGAGGGGCAATGAACAGTCAGGTCAGTCCTCTCCATCCTCCTAAGAGCAGCTTTGTCCCACATCTCCAACCACTTCCAAACCTCCTCCGGTCAATCGATTTCCCCCGGGATATCACCTTCAGGCACACCGGGTATAACAACATATATCTGACGTTCATGGCTCAGAGTTTGGTTTTCACCTCCAACTCCTTCCTAGAGGTCTGAACCTTGTTTGTATAGTCAGGATAAATGGAAATGTTACAATTCTCAAAAACTGCTCTCTCAGACTCGCGAGCTGCCCTCAGGATACAATCCCTATCCTTATAATTCAGAAGTCGGGCAATGATAGCCCTTGGGGGCGCCCCGGGACAAGGCGGCGCTACCAGGGCTCTGTGAGCTCGCTTCACCACAAACACCCTAGACAATCCAACCGTTTGCAGCACGTCCTTTTCCAACTTTCCACAAAGCCTTCTACTTTGACTCCCTCTGCATGCTCAGGGAACCCCAGCAAACGGATATTATTCCGACATGACCTGCCCTCAGGATCCTACAATCTGGCTTCCAAGCTTCCGACCGTGGAAATGACCTGCACCATCTGTTTGCGCAGAGAGCCCACCTCGGTCTGCAGTTCCACAATGGAACCCTCTGTCACCTTCAATCAATCTATCAGGGGATTTGGAAAGCGCACTACTCACCCGTGAGGGTCTCAAGGCACTGAGGAGGGGAGGGGAGAATGAGGGGGGATGCACTGCTACTGCTCGAACAGCCAGGTCTTGAGAAGTTTCCTGAAGGTAAGGAGGTCTTTCGTCTGGTGCAGGTGGGTGAGAAGAGTGTTCCATGTTTTGGCGGCGAGGTGTGAAAATGATCTACCGCCGGTTGTAGTTCTGCGGACTCGTGGGACGGTTGCGAGGGCGAGGTCAGCAGAGCGGAGATGCCGGGTCGGGGTGTAGAAGGAGAGTCATTTGTTGAGGTATTCTGGTCCGGTGTTGTGCAGTGCCTTGTGAGCGTGGGTGAGGAGTTTAAAGGTGATTCTCTTGTTGACTGGGAGCCAGTGCAAGTCTTTCAGGTGGTCTGTGATGTGGCATTGGTGAGGGATGTCCAGGATGGAGCGTGTGGAGCCGTTCTGGATGCGTTGCAGCCTCTTCTGGAGTTTGGCTGTGGTTCCTGCGTAGAAGGCATTGCCGTAGTCCACTTTGCTGCTTACGAGCGCTTGGGTGACTGTTCTTCTGGTTTCGGTGGGTATCCATTTGTAGATCTTTCGGAGCATGCGGAGGGTGTTGAAGCAGGAGGGGGAGATGGCGTTGACTTGCTGGGTCATGGATAGTGAGGGGTCCAAGATGAATCCTAGGTTGTGTGCGTGGTCGGTGGGAGTTGGAGCGGTTCCGAGAGTGGCAGGCCACCAGGAGTCATCCCATGCAGAGGGGGTTGAGCCGAAGATAAGGACTTTCGTCTTATCCAAATTGAGTTTGAGGCAGCTGCTCTTCATCCATTCGGCGATGGCCTTCATTCCTTCATGGAGGTAGGTCTTGGCGGAGTCCTTGGTGAGGGAGAGGATCAGCTGGGTGTCGTTGGCTTATGAGATGATGTTGAGGTTGTGGGATCGGGTGACGTTAGCGAGCGGGGCCATGTAAATGTTGAAGAGGGTCGGGCTGAGGGACCCTGACCTTCTCAGAGACCTTCCTGAGATCTGTCCGTAGGAGATTGACCTCCACCGCCACCATTTCTATTTTTCCCTCAAGGGCCACCCTGAAGCCCTGTATGGCCACAAGAAGTCAGCCCGCGAAGGCTCACCAGCGGTCCCGGGGGGGCACCAAGAACAACCTCGGGCCCCCCAGACCGTGTCTGGCGATGCGGCAGCAGCAAAGGCATGGTATATTGTTCAATGGTATTCCCCTGCGATGTTGTCAATTGTCAATACCGTCCCATACCGTAGCCGGCAAGGGACCACGCAGCGTCCGCACCAGAGGTAACCCAAATGGGGGGCAGCAGCACCCGATAGATGCAGTGCCACTCAAGGCAGCAGTAGCAGTCACTAGGCTGTGCACCACGCCAGCCACATGTCGCAGTCAACAAGCCTTCCCAGGGTGGGTATGTTCGTTCTTCCTCAGAGGTCCCAAGTAGCAAATTCCATACAACTGTGCCAGGCAGGGCTAAAACTGGGCTACGAGCACTACATTGACCAGCCAAGTCCCCACCTCAGAGTCCGCAGTTCAACCATGCAGGTAGCACCATCAAATGTCCAGGAGCCACAAGCTGTTCCTTTACTGCCCCCACTCCTCCAATCGAGAGTCTGTCGCCAGGTCCCCGCTCCTCACCACGCACCAGGATGAACTGGTAGGCCCAGGTAGGGCCCTCCACAGGCACTCAAGCACACAGTCCTGCTCCAAGGCTGGGCCGCAGCACCCCAGCAACCAGCTCCGGCCACGCCGTGGCACCGTGCTCCCACCAGGCCAGCCAACCCAGGAGTCCTCCACTGGGGGGAGGAACGATCACCACCCCGCCTATGCCGCTCCAAGCGCAGGAAGCCCAACCAACAGGGCCCTCGCTCACACACACCTCCTTGTCTCACTCGCTCGGCCCGAAAGCAGACCCAAGCCCTCAATCCAGGAGCCGAGGTCGTCTGCAAGGGCTGGGCACCTTCCCCTGCAGTGGGGGGAAGCTTACAAGCGGGGGTACCCCAGGATATTATGCAGGATTAGGTCGGGGAGCGGGAGCTCACCGAGAGCGCGTCCCGCCGGCCTTCTTGCTTGGCCACGCCCCTAAAAGTTTTGTTTTCAAGCTTTAATACAACTGTGTTGTTTAACTTAATTAGTAAATAAGTGAATACAATGCATTGCACCTTATAAAAAATGTGTTAATTTAAATGTTACATTAATAAATATATGAAATAATGTAAGATTAGGACTAACATTGATTTTACTTATATTTTAACAAAAAACGTTTTACCTTGTCTAGTGCAATTATTAAATTATATTAATTTTAAATGATTAAAAAAAATTGTGATGCATATGTTTTTAATTTGATAGCTTACGAAAAATGAGGAAACACACATGTATGAACAAATTATGAATTTTGTTTACTCCCTTTATCTTTTCTGTAAGTGTCTATTATAATGAAAGAAGCTTGCACCAAATTTGACAATAATGAAATGTAATTTAGTGCAGACTTGTTTCTTAAAATTTCTTAAACAACAACATCATACACATATGCATTACACATTTATCATAAATTGCTTGTAAGAGAAATTTAAAAATGTACTAGTCCAGAGCTCATGTAAACAGACAATTTAAAAGGAAACAAGTTAAAATGGCGCTTACCTTCATTCTGGGGCGACAGGGTTGATTTGCTTTGTGGTCAAGTAGCAGCAACAAAGGAAGGACTTGGACGATCGGGTTCATGACAGAAACTGAAGTTCTAAAAATAGGAAAGAAAAGTTTCGTCCTTATAGCCCTTCGAAACTGCTAATCAGGTGTGGAGATCTTCCCATCACAGTTACATCAACTGGAAAGTCCACCGTGATTAGGCAGGCAGAATTACTGGCTATGGTCCGGTCGACAGCCGCTTTTGCCTACTACGCCATCGATGCAGGTTGAAAATTCTAGCAGAGATTGCGGAACGCAGATGGACTACCAGCATCTAAATAGCGTGGTCAGACCGCCTAGTAGGCGGGTGGATTTTCCAATGGAAAAGCAACAGTGAAACCAAATCCGTTAAGATCTAAATCAGGCCCTGGGTGTTTTCCACTGTCAACTTTGAAAAATAATGAACCTCACACTATGAGGAATTTAGGGTTATTTTTTGCAGATTCCAATTGATTTGGGGATTATGGGCCTGATTACGAGCACAACGGTCTCTTGGATCACCATATTCATGCGGACGGTCTTACCGCTGCATCCCTGGCAGCCCACCCACCAGATTATGATGCTGGTGGTCAGACCGTCACAATACTGCTTTCACCGCCAGGCTCAGAGATCCCAATGGGTTGGCGGTGGTGAGAGTCATGGTAGCAACGGCGGTGCCAAGATCAGCACCGCTGTGCTGATCACAACTTTCCTTTCCGCCAGCCTTTTCATGGCGGGTCTCCACCATCAAAAAGGCTGGCAGAAAGGCAGAGTTGGAGCCACAAGGGGCCATGTTGTGGGCAGTGCAGGGGTCCCTGTCAGAACACTTGAAATGCGCACTATCTGCCATGGCAGACAATGCGCATTCCAAGTGTGTTCTGTGATGCGGCACTGGTCTCGGCTCTCTCCGAGAGCCAAGGCCAATGTTGTTGCACTATGTTCACCACTCAGCCCAGCAGAAACATCACAATACTTCGGTGGGGAGGCTGCTGCCTTGGCGACTGCCTCCTCACCATCATATTGGTGGTCCAACAGTCTCACAGCCACAATCGTAATCAAGCCCTATGTTTCCTAAGGCAGGTAGTGCCAAATATGAAGGAAAGATAAGGAGCATCTATTAAAATCGAATTGAATCTCCTGTATCTGCCCTGTCTAAGTGTACATGAGTTATGGAAGAGTGTCAAAGCACACAACTCCAGATGTGAGCAGATCTGTCAATTCCTTGAATTTCTTCCTTTATTCATTTTTCCTTGATAGGAATCTGTTGACTTGCTTAGAACTGATTGTCCATAAAAGATCTGGATGCCACGGATTCCATAGGAGCAAGTTGTTAACTTAAAATAAATTAGCTTTGTTTATAATGGACACTTCAGTAATTTGAGACCCTGTCCAAGTCTGTGATTTTAGAACAGGCTGATTCATTTCCCTACAATTGTGGCCACACTCTCACGAAATGTGTTGCTGTTCCACAGTAAAAGCAAAGCCCTTTTTTCTTACGTTGTTCACCTTCTTCAAAGGACAAACTGCCATATGTGCAAAAGCATTTTTGCATTCAGAAAAGGCATGATTCACAGAATCTAGCAGTTTCTGAAGGCACAAATGCTTTTTGATATGTACAAAACACAAATTGTGATTCAGTACCATGTTACTGAATCGCAATTTGTGTTTAGCGATTTAGTATTTGGAAGGGGCGTGTTTAGGGCGTCCCTTCCAAATACTGAATTACAGCGGTGTGTATGAATGATTTGCAACTGAATAACAGTTGCAAAACATTCATTTTTTACTGACACCTCAAGGGTGGTGGTAACCATTCACAAATAGGAAGTGGGCCCTTTCCCTTTTCTGAACTTTGAAACAAATAATGTTTAAGAGTAGGCAGAGGTACAAGGCATGGGACCACCACTAGCTCTTAAAAATTTAAACAAACATCTCATTTTATATTTTGAAATGCATTCCATTTTCCTTTAAGTAAAACAGGCTGCATTAAAAAAAATTGCTTTATTAAAAAACATCCACAGACATTATGGTCTGCTGACTCCAGAAGACCACTGTGCCTGTGATGGCTGTGATTCCTAATGGGTAGCAAACTGCGACCTACCTCACTAATGTTCAGGAGGTAGGCCTATTTGCGACCTTATTAGGAATTGCTAAATGAAACCCAATGTGTTTCATACATTAGGAATAACAATTTCCGAATTGTGATTTGCAGAAAATTGTAATCAGGTAATTGCTACTCCTAACATTTGTACATATGACCCAAAGTCTTTTGTGATTCCTCTAATTGCATGAGTTCTTCAGTAGTAGCCACACTTTCACTATTTGCAGGTGGTTTGGTGGACCAGATATGACAAGTGTATAATTTTGTCCTCTGAATTCCTGATGCACTGCTGTGCATCCACCTACAGTGTTAAGTGATTAAGGCTGAGGATGCAGTGGTCGGTTCACTATTAATGACAAAGCATCCTTCAACTCCTCTCTTAGCCCCTGATAAGAGGCTGCAGCTGATAACTGCCAAGTTATGAGAACTTGTATAGTGCGCAGATCACCTGAGAAGCTTTCCAGGCACTTAGCAGGAAGTAAGGCAGCTGTCTGCTGGTGGTGGAATTCGAAGAGCCAGGATTTCAGCTTCTTTCAAACTCAAGAAGCCAAGAGGGAGTTCTGATGTGGTGAGGGAGGTTGTTCCATGCGTTTGGAAGAGAGATAAATTAAAGTTGCTTTGCGGAAATGGGGTATGCTTGCCAGTGAGAGCTGGGTTAAGGGGAGGTGCCTGGGAGGTGTGTGAAAATATATGTGGCTGTTCAGATATGCAGGGCTAGTGTTGTGTGGCGCTTTGTATGTGTGTGTGTGTGTGTGAGCAGTTTGAATTGGGTGCATTTATGAACTGTGAGCCAGTGATTTTTTCTGATCTGTGGGATGATGAGGGTGAGGCAGAGTAGGTTGAGTATGTCTTGCTGATGTGTTTTGTATGGCCAGGAGCTGGTTTAGTAGCTTTTTAGTCTTTTCTGCATAGGGTGTATTGCCATAATCGAGTCTACTGGTGATAAAGGCCTATCTAACTATTTCCTGTTGTTCTCGGGAAGCCATTTAAAGATCTTTCGTACCATCTTAAGGAAGGGAAGCAGGTCGTCACTGCATCACTGCGTTTACTTGGGTTGGGGGGTCATGTCAAGCTTGTCATCCAAGGTAATTCCCAAATTTCTTGTGCTGGTGGTAGGGGTGGGTAAGAGTCCAATGTCAGAAAGTCACCAGTGATGCAGGTGAATGTTTTCTTTCAGATGACTACTTCAGTTTTGTTCCTGTTTAGTTTGAGACAGTTGATTTGCATCCAGGAGGTTACAGCTGTCATGCCGGTGACAAAGTAGTTTTTCTTAGTGGGTTTCTTATCAGACAGGGAGAATATCAGTTGGGTATCATCAGTGTAGGAGAGTATGTTGATGTTGTATGACCAGATTAGGTATGCTAGTAGAGTCATGTAAATGTTGAATAGTGTTAGGCTAAGGGATGATCCTTGTGTACCGCCCAGACGAGGTTCTTTTCTTTGATGTGCTGGGTGGCAGGTTGATTGTTTGTGTCCTTCCTGTGAGAAAGGAACAGATGCAGTTTTTTATTTTTATTGATTTTTCCAACAGCGCAATCAGCTTTCGTTCAGCCTGAGCAGTATATTCAGTAATTTTCACTTATGCGTAGTACATTAGTATTCAAATAACAACAACAGGAGTAGTAACAAGTGACAGATCAAGGTATGTATTGGAAAGGTCGCAACAGGCAGGCTTCTTAGTACAATACAAACTCACCCCTCCCCTTGTGCCTGCCCACTTCCCACCCCATCTATCAGTGGGATCCCCTGAATGATATTGTTCCGAGGATTTGTACTATTGCAGAGTCCCAAGTTATGTGGTGCCCCCGGTTTACTGCCATGGAAGATAGTAATCCAGAACTCTTGTCACTCTGGTTCCGGTTCACTTGCAGGTAAGGGAAAGTGCCCCTAGGTTTCGGAATTAGGGTCCTGTAGGGGGCCAACTAGATTATTGCATGCTTTGGCCCGGTCCAGCGAGTGGGAAGAAATACAACAGCCTAGGGAGTGCTACCATCTTAGCTACTACTATCCTGCCAGCTACAGATAGAGGTAAAGTTTTCCCATTGTTTATTTTGATGCGGAGCCCTCGGATGGCTGTTCCAATATTGCCATTCAAAAGGTTGATGGGACTATGGTATATGGTTTTTCAGGCATGATCCGTCCCAGGCCAATCAGAGGAGTTCTAGTGGGCAGGACGTTTCCATACACAACGGGTAAAGGTATGACTTTTGCCAGTTGATACCGAGGCCTGACACTCTCCCAAATCACTCTAAGAGTCCTATTGCCTCTGGTAAGTCTTCATGTATATCATGCAGAAATAATAGCATGTCATCAGCCTAAAGGGCTATGTGGTGTAAATTGCCTTTAATTTCGAACCCTTGAAAGGAAGTACCAATTCTGGTGTTGCTGGCAAATGGCTCAACAGTGATGGCAAATAGCAGTGGAAATAGAGGGCAACCCTGTCTGGTGCCTCGTCCCACCACATATGACTCAGAAATGTATTTGCTGGTTCCGAACCGGGCAGTGGGTGCCAATTATAGTAGTTTATTCCACTGCCCAAACCCCTGTCCTATGCCCATCCGTAGCACTGTATGGTAGAAGTCCCATTGAAGACGATTGAAAGCTATTTCGAAATCTACGGCTGTTACTACTGCCTTGTGTTTGTCAGGGATATCTGCCTTGATGATTGTTAGTTGTTGTGCTGTGTTTAGGAATAAATCTATCTTGGTCTTTGTGTATTAGCTGAGGCATATTGGGAAGAAGGCGGGTTGCCAAGATTCGGCTGGGGATGTTGTGCCACTGGAGGAGCATATAGTGCCATGGGGTACCTGGTAAATCTGCTATTGATATCTTATTGGGTAAATAGGTGTTCCCCTGATTCTGAGTCTACGTCCAGGACAAGGATTCCATAGACACTCGGTTAGTCAACCATGCCAACAAAGTCCCCAACTGGTCCCCTTCAGCATGTGCCATTACCACATATGTGCAGTGGTCAAAACAATAAGAGTTTTTCTGTGCTAATTGCTAGTCACTCTCTGGCATCCAGAAGTTGCTGTTTTAATTCAAGATGCCTAGGGTGAGTGTATTTCAGGTTTCACTGCGCCCTCCCATGTGCTTCCACCTCTCTTGCCAGCGTACGCCGTACCCCTATCTTTCAGCGACACATTACCCCTGATAAAGGTTTTAAACGCATCCCATTCAATGAGGGGGAGGCAGCTGTGACGACGTTAGTGGCACAGTAATTGTTAGTCGCTTCCCTTATGGTGTGTAAAAACACTGGGCCTTCCAGCGCTTCGGGCCATAAACACCTGTTGGGTATATGAGGGCGTTCCCTGTGCCAACCCAGAGATAGCAGGATTGGGTTGTGATCGGAGATTGTGCAACATATGTATTTAATATGGTGGGCATTTCTATGAACACCAAAAGGTACCTATTCATACCTACTGGTCATGTATCCCTGAGTAAAAGGAGTCATTTCTGTCCCCAGTATGCATTCCTCTCTACGAATCCAATAACTCCCAGTGCTGCTGCCACTCCTTGAATGTTCATGCTAGATGGTAAGCCGGGAAATCCCTCAGTGGCGGGTGAGATCTGTCTAGTATTGGGTCTGCAATGCAGTTGTAGTCTCCTCCCTTGAGTATATGATGTCACATATGGGGCCAAAATCCAGGACTGATTGTTTAGGAATCCCCTTGATCTGAGTTGGGGGTATAAACTCCCATTATTGTCAAGTCTTAACCCGCCAAGTGGTCCGTGACCACTACGAATCATCCGTCGGGTCTATCACTGCAGAGGAAAACTGGAATGGTACTTCAGGACGTATCCAAATTAGGACCCCTCTAGCAAAGGCCGAGCAGGACGTTGCGTATAACTGACCCCTCCATCATTTACGTAGTGCTTCCCTCTAAACAGCGCTGAGGTGGGTCTCCTGTAGGAGAGCTACATGAACTCCTGTTGTTTAATATGTATATACTTTGTACGTTACAGCTAATAAGGTTGTATGTTAGGGCCAACGCCATGAAAGAACGGTGTAATTATTCAATAATCTGTCAGGATAAGGCCCTGTGTCACCAGGGTTCACAGGGTACCAAGATCTCAACCACATTTGGTTGGGTAGGCAGGCGGACACAAGCCGACACATGAATCCCACAGCATGCAAAATATAAATCAAACTCCCCAACCTCAAGATAAGAAGAGAACGACTCCCCGTCCAAACTTCAAAAAACACAGTCAACTCTTGGGCAAGCAGCTCTCACATGTGTGATAATAGGAGGGTGCACCAGCCACGCTACCATCTGGTGTCATGTCACACCATTCAGGAAATAAACAGTACAATTATGTACAATTATGCCCATAATTCACCTAATCAACCCATAGAGAGAGTGTAAACATAGTTAGCAGGCATTTCACATTATACTCAGTACTTCTAGTCCCAGTCATCTTCCTGTCATAATCAAACAATCTCATCTGATGTGCCAGGTGTAATCAATGGTAGTGAGTTTCCAGAGCTGGTCATGGAAATTGATGCCTGGTCAAAATCAGTGTCTCCAGGTTCATCCTTCCCCAACAGGGATGGGGGGGTGGACCATCACCATTGATAGCTGCGACCACTTCCAATACTTTCCTTTGTTCCCGTAAAGCTTGGGAGTGGGATGGGATAGCTCTGGTACTCTTTCTCGTTTTCTTTCAAGGTGGTCTATGGAGTGCTCTCTGGCTACGAGTTGGTGAGTTGCTCCCCCCCCTTCTTGGGCAAGTGATCTCTCCAATCCCAGAACTGCTGAGGAGAGGTAAAGAAATGCAAGTCCACTCGCAGTCTTGCAGGGAACAGCATTGCATAGGTTATTCCCATCTCCCGAAGGCATCTCTTGGTGTCAAGAAATTATCTTTTCTGTTTTTGGACCTCTCTGGTTAAACCTAGGAAAATCATTACTTTTTGGTGTTCCACGGATATGTCTCCTCTTGTCCTGACATGATCTCTATAATGTAGTAATTTGGCTACTACAGGTCTGGTTGCTGCCCCCAGCAGTGGCGACCACGCAGGGACCGTATGGACCTGCTCTAGTGCATTGGGACAGGCCTTCTGAAGCCACATTGCCAATAATGCAGATGTTATTCCTCTGAGCTCTGTTTTCCAAATCTTCAGCTCTGGTTTCAAGTATTTGTTCTGCTCTCCATTTGTACCATCCGTTCTTTTAATGATACCATTTCAGGTGTGAACCCTTCTAGCATACGCTCAATGGCTGAGACCCTTTCAGCCAATCGGCGGTGATCGTCCTGCAAAAAGCCAATATCTGCAGCTACCATGTCTATTTTCAGTTCAAGTGCCTCCCTTGAGGCAGCTATAGCCTGGGGGATGGTATCCAAGGTGGCTTCCTTTTGCACCATGGGAGTTCTTGCTGCTGTGTCATCCATTGTAGCGTCAGGCATGTCAGAAGAGGAGGCAAGGTCGCTGCCCCCTTTTTGGGTTTTTTTGCCCATTTTGGATCACCTACTGAGTTTTGGGAGTGCCAGGTTAGCAAGTACCCAGTGTAGGACGTAGTGGCACAAAGAGATAAATGTTAGTAAGAGGTATTGGCCTCCAGGGTTGAGTAGCACTGTGACGCTGCGAGGACCTGCAGTGCCCCACTTGCGGGCCACGGTCAGATCAGCGGTCTGTGTCCTGGATGGACGTTTCTGCTGCGGGCCACTTTTTGGGCCGCTGCCTGTTTTTCGGTCTGCAGCACAACCTGTACATCTTTCTTTGGGCACTGCTTTGCGCTGCGCCCACCTTTTGCCCTTATAATATCTCTTATCTATTTTTTATGCCTTTTTTTTCTTCTTTTTTTCTCTTTCTTTGTGGTTTCCCTCTTAGCCATATCTTCTTCTTCCCAGGAGTCTGTGTTTCCTTCCCTGCATGCTTTGCTTCCACTTTTCCATCATGGCTATTTTTCCATTCACACTAATGTGGCTTTTCCCAATTCAAGATGGTGTCTCCAGAACTTCCTGTGTGTCACTTCCTGTTTGCCAGTATATAAGCACAGTTGGTCTTCGGTTCTTTGCGTTGCAAACCCTTCCATTCTGGTGGTGCTCCTCGCTCCTTTATCCGGTTATTTTTGTGGACTTCTCCTGTTTTTTCTTGTCTGTAGTTTTTGCTGTTTCCAGTTCATATTACGCTTCTCTTTTTTCTCACCTCTTTTTCAGGAGTTCCTTGCTTCTGAGGTTTTTCTCAGGATTGTTTTTTTTTTCCTCTGGGACTCCTTCTGGAGATCACGGTCTGCCTGGTGTTACTCTATCAGCAACACCGTGACTACTGGAAAGGTTCACCCTTAACTTGGTCAGTCCAGAATCAGCAAGAGACCAGGTGGTGCCTTGAGATTGACAGATAACCGTGGTAGGAAGCATTCAGATCATGACAGATTGCAATACCAAAAGATTCTGCGTTGCCCTGGAACCATGGACATCCCACCTGATGATGTCATGGAAACTGCACAGTCTATGCTTCATACTATACAACAACAGACACAGGAATTACAACTGTGTACTGAGAACACAGCTCTGAGACAAGCATTGGTGTCACGGTCCAGTGATGTACCTGCTATTTCTGTCTCCACACCTCTTTATTCTGGAGATCCAAACAATTTAAAGGAATTTCGAGATTCCTTAATGGTATACTTTGCGTTTCGACCCTCTCAGTTTACCCAGGATACGACCAAGATTGGTTATCTGATAAGCTCCTTGTCTGGCACAGCCCTAGCTTGGGCAACCCCTTTGGTAGCTGCCAATGATCAGATAATATCCAATTATTCAGACTTTCTGCAAGCCTTTAAACAGATGTTCGAATGACCTGGATTGGAAGCTGCTGCAGAAGAGGCTTTATGTAGGGTACAAGGGAATCAGGATGTTCTGACTTACATAACCCGATTTAAACAACTAGTGGCAGAAACCACGTGGGCTGAACGTACCTTTGTGATACTTTTCATCGAGGGTTACAAGACGAAATAAAGGATGAACTGGTGCATTCTAGTCCAGTAGAATCATTGAAGGCACTGATGGACCTGGCCCTTAATATTGCGTACTGATTACGGGAACGTAGATTAGAAAAACGAAGATCCGGGGTCCAGTCTTCGACAGTGGCTATTCGCCCGTCTACACGTTGTCCTGAAGAATACCGATCAGAATACTACGCTTCTATGGAGGAAGAACCTATGCAAATAGATGTTGCCCGTGGGCCGTTATCAGAAGCAGAACGAGAGAACCGACGACGAAAAGGCTCATGTCTTTATTGTGGCAGTGCAGGTAATTTAATTTGAATGTGTCCTCTCCGTCCCAGCAGACCTTCGAGAAACACCAACTCCCACCCCCTGTGAGAAGGAAGGGGATGGGAGGTATTGAAAGTCCTTCAATCTGCTACTCCAGAGAAGACAACTCTGTTTTTTTTTTTATCTCAGTGATTCTTCAGTGCCCAAACTAGGAAGAACAAGTCTTTGCGTTATTGGATTGTGGAGCCAGTGGTATGTTTTTAGATGAGAAATGGGCTAAAGAAAAAGGAATACCTTTTGTTTCTAAAGAATCCCAGAACAAGTCCAAACGGTAGATGGCTCTCCTTTAACTTCTGAACCAGTGGTTGATACGACGCCCAACCTTTGCCTGCAATTCGGAAGACATAAGGAACATGTGGCCTTCGACCCAAGATCTTCCCCTAACCATTCTATGATTTGGGGTATTCCTTGGCTGGCAAGACACAATCCATATTTAAACTGTGAGACACTGACTACATCACTTTCCTCTTACTTTTATCAGCTGCCGTGCTATTCTACTGACTCCTATTGGTCACCAAAAGGTGTTCCTCCAACGAAGCAAGCAGTACTATTAATGTGATTCAAAGAGTACCCAGATGCTATCAGGGGTACTCTGACGTATTCCAGAAACCTCAAAGACCCATTTTGCCTCCTCATAGGGACTATGGGGGTCATTACAACATTGGTGGTCAAAGGCGCTTACCGCCGTGCAGAAGACCGTCAATACACCATTGCTGCTGCGGTATACTGCCACAGCTATTATGACACACATCTTGGAATCCGCCGAAATTCAGACACCCACACAACACCGCCACACCAAAGATCAGTGATAAACTGGCGGAAACAAATCCTCCACCTCCACGCCAACAGAAACACGCCCATGCTATTACGACCCACGAATCCACGCGGCGGTCATTCATCCGCGGTATACCATTGGCGGTACACACCGCCGCGCTCAAAATACACACACATATACAAAACACTGCCACATTGGACAATTCAAAATACACACACCTGACACACATACAAACACCACTCCCACACACCCAACACAATATAAAACACACATCCACATCAGTCACAAACCCCTACGACCAAAAAGTATTGACGAAGGCCAGAGAGAGAGCACAGCAATTGACAACCCCATCACACAGAGGCACACAACACCATCACCCACACAACATCCACGCACAAAACACCACACACCACTACACATCACCACACACATCAACACTTACACCACCCCACACCTCACCCACACCACCCCATGGCACGCCAAAGACACCCCCGATTCTCCGAGGAGGAGCTCAGGGTCATGGTGGAGGAAATCATACGGGTAGAGCCACAGCTATTTGGCTCACAGGTACAGCACACATCAATAGCCAGGAAGATGGAGTTATGACGCAGAATAGTGGACAGGGTGAACGCCGTGGGACAGCACCCAAGAAATAGGGAGGACATCAGGAAGAGGTGGAATGACCTACGAGGGAAGGTGCGTTCAACGGTCTCCAGGCACAACATCGCGGTGCAGCGGACTGGCAGCGGACCCCCACCTCCTCCCCCACAATTAACAACATGGGAGGAGCAAGTCTTGACCATCTTGCATCCTGAGGGCCTCGGAGGAGTCGGTGGACGATGGGACACTGGTAAGTCAAATCTTAACTATCATATCCCCCACCGTTCATGCATGCTATCACACAAACCCTCCCTCACCCCCTCCCCTATCACTACAACTCCTCACTAATGTACCCATGACACAAACCACCCATCCCAACACCAAGCCCTGCATGACACAACTAAGCATGGACACCCCTCACTAAAGCATGCCCACTGCACATACCCAGAACACCCCCCCCAACCATCATCCCACAAACCCACACACAGGAATGCTTGCACTAGGGTATACAAACACCCACCCATTGCACACCATTACACACACATGCAATAATCATGCTCTTATGCCCCTGCAGGAAACCGAAGGACCATCACCACACCAGAGGGTCCAGACAACACCACTCCCCCCCCCAGAAGAGGCCCACATTGACGAGAGCAGCTCTGCCCCACTGGATCTTGATGACCAGCCCGGACCATCGTGGGCCTCAGGGCAGTCGGTTCCTCTTGCATAGGCACAGCACAACACCGACCTTCCACGCTTTGGTAACACCAGCACAGCACCCACCCAGCGGGCCCAAACCTCCCTACCCAGGACAGGTCAATCAGCGGTGTGTCCACCACCCCAACAACAACAGGGACCTGGGGGCAGTGGTAGTGGACACATGGTCCAGGGGACAGAGGCACAGGAACACAGGGGAACTGGGAAGGCTGCTGTGCGACAGAGGGAGGACAGGCCAAGGGAACCAACTCTCCACGAGGCCCTCTCCTCCATCATGGGAGCATACCACCACTCCCAGGAGACGATGGCTACGGTCCTGGACAAGTTGCAAGAGACCCTGCGCCTGCAGGAGGAGCAGTATTTGGGGTTCAGGGAGGAGCTCAGGACCATCGGCTCCACCCTGGGCACCATCGTAGGGGTGCTGAAGGACATACAGCAGACCTTGAGGTACACCCTGGCACTCCAAGGGGCCCCTGACACTAGCCAGGACGATGAACTGCCCACCACCTCCGCCGGCGCTAGTGGACAGGACGCCCCGCCACAGGACCACCACACCAGCACCCCACCCCCTGCAGACAGACAACCACCACGCAAGTAGTCCCTGAGATCCAGGAACAGGACAGAGCAAGATGGCAAGACCCCCGCCAGGCAATGAGACCACCCTGATTGTCCTCCCACTGTCCCACTTTGTTACCCTGTCCATATTCGAACTGCCCCAGCTCCACTTCCTATGCCCAGATGGGCAGTGCACCTGTGAGACTAATAGACTGGACTCTGCCATGGACATTCCTCCACCATCCCCCATCACCTTTTTACAACCCCCCTTCATTTTTGAGCACTTAAATAAACACCCTTGAAACACAAAACAATCTGGAGTCAGTCTATGATTTGGTAATTTGTATTATCAATGACAGTGTCATAATGGCTTTACCATTGTAAGGCTAACATACCTATGTCACACATCACAAGCCCTTGAAGGATGCAAGCAGTTGACACGTAGGTAACCACACCTGTGAAACCGTAATGGAAGGGTACAACTCAGTTAACAAATAGTGATTTAAATCGAGGAACAGGATAGAGGTAGACGTGTGAAAGTTAATGTAATGTTAAACCAGAAAATGTTCTCACCTGTGTCTCACTGGAAATATTGCTGTATGACTGACTCCCTGTTGTCGTTGTCTTCTTCCTCAGCTTCATCCTCATCACTGTCCACAGGCTCCACAGACTCCACAGCTGCTACAACACCGTCATCTGGATCATCCTCCTGCAGAAAAGGCACCTGGCATCGCAAAGCCAAATTACGGAGCATGGAGCAGGCGATGATGATTTCGCACACCTTCTTCGGTGAGTAGAATAGGGATCCACCTGTCATATGGAGGCACCTGAACCTGGCCTTCAGGAGACCGAAGGTGCGTTCGATCACCCTCCTAGTCCGCCCCTGGGCCTCATTGTACCGTTCCTCTGCCCTGGTCCTGGGATTCCTCACTGGGGTCAGTAGCCAGGGAAGGTTGGGGTAACCAGAGTCCCCCTATAGCCATACACGGTGCCTCTGGAGTTGAGCCATCATATCAGGGATGCTGCTATTCCGCAGGATGTAGGCGTCATGCACTGAGCCAGGGAACATAGCATTTACCTGCGAGATGTACTGGTCTGCCAAACAGAGCATCTGGACATTCATGGAATGATAATTCTTCCTGTTCCTGTACACCTGTTCACTCCTGTGGGGGGGACCAGAGCTACATGGGTCCCATCAATGGCACCAATGACGTTGGGGATATGTCCAAGGGCATAGAAGTCACCTTTCACTGTAGGCAAATCCTCCACCTGAGGGAAAATGATGTATCTCCTTACGTGTTTCAGCAGGGCAGACAACACTCTGGACAAGACGTTGGAAAACATAGGTTGGGACATCCCTGATGCCATGGCCACAGTAGTCTGAAAAGAGCCACTTGCAAGGAAATGGAGCACTGACAGCACCTGCACATCAGGGGGGATTTCAGTCGGATGGCGGATCGGTGACATCAGGTCTGGCTCCAACTGGGTACATAGTTCCTGGATTGTGGCACGGTCAAACCGGTAGGTGACGATGACATGTCGCTCTTCCATTGTCAACAGGTCCACCAGCGGTCGGTACACCGGAGGATTCCACCATCTTCTCATATGTCCCAGCTAACGGTGCCTACGAAGGACTACAGCGAAGAACCAGTCATTATTCCTCCAGGTATGTACCCACTGTTACACACAAGACTACACCAGACACAAAACCCTTCCTGTATGTGTGTTGAGTGTAGGCCTAGCTATGTGTGACGCAGTAGTAAATGAAGCCATGTGGGCCCCTGAAATGGCGGCTGCCTGACCTCTAAACTGGGACAATGGGATTGTGGGGTAACTGCGCTGGCGTTGTACACCGTGGCAGTAGGCGGTCGTAGACCGCGGCGCAATGCTGCATTGGTTAACATTGGACCCTATGGGTCCCAGGAGCCAATGAACAGGTGCGCCGGCGGTGATGCTGCGCACCGCCGCGGACGTCACCACCATTTTCTATCTGTTCAATCACTAGATACCTGACCTTCGACAGGAGAGGACCTACACTGCAAGTGCTGCTGTGACCTCGGTCTGGAAGCGACGATGGCTGCTGCGTCTGGGGAAAGGGCCCCTGCCTTCACTGCACAGGAGTTGGAGAAACTTGTGGATGGGGTCCTCCCCCAGTACACACTACTCTACGGTCCTCCACACCAACAGGTTAGTACACAGGGAGCACATTGTAATGGCTAGGCCTGGGTGGAGAGGGCTGGGTGGAAGAGGGAAGGGGGCAGAGTTCATAGAACATTAATGCATGGGAATGAATGGGCCACATGGCCAGAGTAGGGAGGGGGCCACTCACATTGACGGTGCAGTTGGTAATGACTGTTCCTCTTCTCTTGTGCATGTCATGTAGGTCAGCACCCACCAGAAGAGGGACATCTGGCATGCCATCGCCAAGGAGGTCCGGACCCTGGGGGCCCACCAGAGACGGGGCACCCACTGCCGGAAGAGATGGGAGGACATTTGCCGCTGCAGCAAGAAGACGGCGGAGGCTCCGCTGGGGATGGCCTCCCAACGTGGGAGGGGTGCCCATCGCACCATGACCCCCCTGATGTTCCGGATCCTGGCGGTGGCCTACCCAGAGTTGGATGGGCGCTTGAGGACATCACAGCAGACACAAGGGGGTGAGTACAACCTCATTCTGCGGACTTTGCGTGCAGTGGAGGGGTCTGGGTGGGGGAGGTGGGCTGTGGGTGTCCCTAGGCCAGGGCGAGTTAGGTAGGCAAGGCCCCTCCGTAATGTAGGCCATGTGGCACTCTACCCCACCTCAGCAGAGTGGCAAGTCGAGGTATAGTTGCCCCTGTGGCATCCATGTGCGCAGATGTCCACCATTGCCATGTAGGCCATATCCTAGAAATTGCGTGTGCAGAGTGCAGGAGCACGGCGTAGTGCAGGTGGCTGCTGCGTCTGTCTTGTCCGCCAATGGTAGCGGAATGCCATGCACTAAAACTCTCTTTCTTCTGTCTCCCCCCCCTTTTCCTGCTCTCCCTGTCCTTTTGTACATCAGCATCAACAGGCGGAGGTACAGTGGCACCGGAGCACAAGGGAGCTGCATCCCACATGGCCATGGAGGGCCACACCATGGACTCAGAATGCACCAGTGGGACGGAGGACGAGGGGAGCTTCACGTCGGCCACCGGATCACCAAGTAGCGACACAGACTCGTTCGCCGATGGGGGCTCCCTTGTGGTGGCAGCACCATTTGTGCCCCCCACCTCTACAGCTACAGCCGCCACCTCCCCTACCAGCCCCGTCCTCCCAGCAGCCCCTCAGCGTTCGCCCCGTGCCCGCTCACCCAGGAGGGTGGGCATCACCTTCGCCCCAGGTACCTCAGGCCCTGCCCCAGTCACCCCTGCTGCCCTCAGTGAGGAGGCCATTGACCTCCTCAGGTCACTCACTGTTGGGCAGTCTACCATTGTGAATGCCATCCAGGGTGTAGAACGAGAGTTGCAACACGTAATGCATTCCTGGAGGGCATTCATTCTGGTCAGGCTGTCCTTCAGCGAACCCTGCAATCTCTGGCCTCAGCACTGATGGCAGCCTTTGTCCCTCTGTCTAGCCTCCCCCTCCAACTTCCTCCACCCAGACCCAATCTCCTGTGCCCCAGCCCATCCCAAGCACACCTACAGACCAGCATGCACACAAGTCAACACCCAAAAGTAGCTCAAGCAAACATAGGCACCACACATCCCACAGGCACTCACACAAACATCACACCCATACAGACACAGCAACATCCACTGTCTCCACTGTGTCCCCCTCCTCCTCTTCTCCCTCCTCCCTCCCAGTCTCGTCTACACACACACCTGCATGCACCACATCTACAGGCACCAGGAATCGCACCAGGACACCCAGCACCACAAGCCGCTCACCTGCACTCACCACCTCCACTGCCATTTACACGTCCCCTGTGTCCTCTCCCAGTGTGTCTGTGACGCCCCCTCCCAAAGTACACAAACGCCGGCAATCACTCACCCAACATCCATCCACCTCACGACAGCCTCCAGTACCTGCACCTGCACCCAAAACAGCTAAAGTGACACCTCCGACAACCACCTCCTCTTCCTCCACTCCCAGACCCCCTCCAGCTACCCATCCCAGTGTTCGTCAGAAACTGTCCCTCTATAAAATTGACCTTTTTGCCCCCACCCTCCCCTCCAATTCATCAGTCCCGTCGTAGCGCCTCAGCCAAAAAGCCTCCAATACCAGTGGTGCGTGTTCAAGGCTTGTGGAGTGCACTGGCCACTAGGGCAGGCAGTAGGACCCGGAGCCAAGGCACTGGCAGCCCACCCCCTGTAAAGGCTCTAAAACTGGAGAGTGGACGACGGGACCGTGTTAAGACTCCTGGTGGGACAACAACTGACATGGGTTCCAAGGGGATTGGAGAGTCAGCTGTGACTCCACCAAAGGTGGGGAAGGGCCAGAGGAAGTCTGCCCAGCCTGTTGTTAGTGTCACGGCGGAGAAGTGCGCCATCATTTCCGGCGGTCGAGGCACAACCGCCAGCACCGTCATCACTGGTCCAGAGACCACCGCCAGAGTCATTGCCCAGGAGGGCCCAAGTATCGTCACTGGTCCAGAGACCACCGCCAGAGTCATTGCCCAGGAGGGCCCAAGTATCGTCACTGGTCCGGAGACCACCACCAGAGTCATTGCCCAGGAGGGCCCAAGTATCGTCACTGGCCAGGAGACCACCGCCAGAGTCATTGCCCAGGAGGGCCCAAGTATCGTCACTGGTCCAGAGACCACCGCCAGAGTCATTGCCCAGGAGGGCCCAAGTATTGTCACTGGTCAGGAGACCACCGCCAGAGTCACAGCCCAGGAGGGCCCAAGTATCATCACTGGTCAGGAGGCCACCGCCAGAGTCATTGCCCAGGAGGGCCCAAGTATCGTCACTGGTCAGGAGACCACCGCCGGAGTCAGCCCAGGAGGGCCCAAGTATCGTCACTGGTCAGGAGACCACCGCCAGAGTCACAGCCCAGGAGGGCCCAAGTATCGTCACTGGTCAGGAGACCACCGCCAGAGTCACAGCCCAGGAGGGCCCAAGTATTGTCACTGGTCAGGAGACCACCGCTGGAGTCAGTGCCCTGGAGGGCCCGGCTGTGCCCCGGCTGCCACAGCCCCGCTGGGCAATGATGGAACGTCATGCCACACACCAATACCCAGTGTAGAGAACATCATGCCACACACCAATGCCCAGTGTAGAGAACATCATGCCACACACCAATGTCCGTATCAGAACCGCCATGTCAAAGCACCGCTGAACAGTCCAGAACCGCCATGTCAAAGCACCGCTGAACAGTCCAGAACCGCCATGGCAAAGCACCGCTGAACAGGGCAAAGACCGCCATTGCAAAACACCGCCGAACAGGGCAAAGACAGCCATGGCAAAGCACCGCTGAACAGGGCCAAGACCGCCATGGTGAAGACCGCTGAACAGGGCAAAGACCGCCATGGCAAAGCACCGCTGAACAGGGCACAGACCGCCATGGCAAAGAACTGCTGAACAGTCCAGAACCGCCATGGCAAAGCACCGCTGAACAGGGCAAAGACCGCCATGGCAAAGCACCGCTGAACAGGGCCAAGACCGCCATGGTGAAGACCGCTGAACAGGGCAAAGACCGCCATGGCAAAGCACCGCTGAACAGGGCACAGACCGCCATGGCAAAGCACCGCTGAACAGTCCAGAACCGCCATGGCAAAGCACCGCTGAACAGGGCCAAGACCGCCATGGTGAAGACCGCTGAACAGGGCAAAGACCGCCATGGCAAAACACCGCTGAACAGGGCCAAGACCGCCATGGTGAAGACCGCTGAACAGGGCATGCACCGGGGAGGAATGAATAGACCGCCACATCAGGCACCCTTATCCCATGTGCAGCTGAGACAGTGACAGGACAGGAACTTTCACGGGGAGACTCATCCAGTCTGGGCACCAGTCCCCCCCAGTACCAGTAGAGAGCTGCATCTACTTGAGACTGTGGCTTTGCACTCCCAGGATGGCACAGTGGGCAAACCACCCACTGTAGAGACTGTGGCTTTGCATTCCCCAGGATGGCACAGTGGGCAAACCACCCACTGTAGAGACTTGTGAGACTGTGGCTTTGCACTCCCCAGGATGGCACAGTGGGCAAACCACCCACTGTAGAGACTTGTGAGACTGTGGCTTTGCACTCCCCAGGATACATCAATGGGCATGGAGCCCCGTCGTGGATCTGGCTTTGCATTCATCCGGCTGAGGTGCCCCCCCTTCCCTTCCCCCTGAGGTGCCTGTAGTATTTCTATCTGATGCCCCGGCAGTGTTCTCTCCGATTGTGGTCAGGTATTGTTTGTGGGCCTCGTCCATGCATTTTTGGACTGTTGGTGCACGGACATTGTTGTGTACATATCTGCACTACTTCTTGTATTGTATATATAATTATGACTGATTTTCAAATATATATCTGTATATTTTTGTATGACATGTATATTGGCACATTACAATGTTTGACCGAATTTCGCATTGTCTTTGCATTCTTCCGGGGGGATTGTGGGTTGTTACTGTGATTTTTGTGAATGCATTGGTGTGTATGTTGTAATATGCGAGGGTGGGGGTGTTTGGTGGGTGTCCCCCTAACTTTTGCCTCCCCGTGTCGTAGGTGCAGTACTCACCGGTGTCTTCGGCGCCTACGTAGCTGTTGGTCATAGAGGAGCAGAAAGACAAGGGCAGGGAGTATTTGTAATTCCGGCTCCATGGAGTCCTCGTTCCTCGTGGGATGTGTTCAGGTGAGCGTTTTCCCATTGCAAAAGCTGTTTCCGCCGTGTTTTTATGCACGGTGAATCCGCCCCGGAAAAGGTGGCGGATTGGCGGTTTGTAATACTGTGGGTGGTACATTGTCTCCCGCCTGTCTGTTGGCGGTGACCGCCGCACTGCTTGTCTGTACCGCCGTGGCAGGCGGTGTGTTAAAGTCGCTGTCTTAGTTGGCAGTTTCCACCAGGGTCATAATTCCCTTTTTTTGTCCGCCGGCCTGTTTGCGGTATTTCCGCAGCTTTAACACCGTCCGCCAGGGTTGTAATAACCACCTATGACTGCTCTAGTCCTTTAATACCTAGGGAAGTGGTTCAATTTGGAAGAATGTATTCCCTATCAGAACAGGAAAATAAGGTATTCAAGGAATACATAGAGGAAAACTTACAAAGTGGAAAGTGGATTGATTGCTCTCTCTTCATCACCTGCTGGGACTCCTCTTTTCTTTGTACCTAAGAAGACTAAAGATCTCCACCCCTGTATAGACTTTCGAGAGTAAAATAAGATTACCATCAAGGATAGGTATCCCTTACCCCTTATTAAGGATGTTTTGGAAGCAATCTAAGGAGCTACAATATTCACTAAGCTAGACCTAAGGGGTGCCTGTCATCTCTTACGAATTAAGGAAGGTGACGAATGGAAAACTGATTTTCGTACCCCTATCATGTCATGCCTTTTGGTCTTAACAACACACCTTCCATATTCCAAAGATTTATGGTTTCGGTTTTCTCTGATCTTTTGAACCAGAGTTTCGTAGTCTATCTAGATGACATTCTAACATATTCTCGTAGTCCCAAACAACACACTAAACATATTCTTCAAGTCTTGAAAAGACTCCGACAAAATAATTTGTACTGTAAACCGGAGAAGTGTGAGTTTATCAAGACCAAAGTTCAATATCTATGTTTTCGTATCAATTCAGTGGAATCGCCATCGACCCAGAAAAGGTACAAGCCAAATTAGATTGGCCTTCTCCTGCTTCTGTCAAGAAAACACAGTGCTTCTTAGGGTTGTCCAATTTCTTTAGGCAATTTATAAAGGACTTTACCCAACAACAAGGATGTATAACCCAGACCATCAAAAAAGAAAGCCTAAAGAAGGGGTTCATTTGGACAGAAGAAGCAGAAAGGACTTTTCAGACTCTAAAGCGTACCTTTACCTAAGCCCCGATACTCCGTCATCCTGACACTACTAAAAAAAAATTTTTGTGGTCATGGACGCTTCAGATCGAGCCATTGGAGCTGTGTTACTTCAAAAACAAGACGATGATAACCTTGAACATCCAGTCTTTTATCTGTCCCACGTGTTATCCGATGCAGAATGAAACTATTCTGTATGGAAAGAGAATTACTGTCATTAAAGGCTGCCTGCAAGGAATGGAGGCATTTCCTAATGGGTTCTCAGGAGACTTTTAAAGTACAAACTGATCATCGCAATTTACAATGCCTCTGGAGTTTTCAATGCCGAACAGTCGTCAATCCAGGTGGGCCTTCTTTTTTAGTCAATACGATTTCATTGTTACTTACATTCCCGGATCCGAAAATATTGTGGCAGACACTTTATCCCGCTGATATCCAGAGAGCAATATTTCTATTTCTCCAAACATCATTGAGCCATGTCACATTGTGGAACTAGTTCAGTCTTTTCTTGACTGGGTGAAGACCGAGTATCAGAAGTTACCCATGGAAGAATCGAACGCTTTAACCGGTTCTGTGCCTTGGACGAGGTCACCTCGTCCAAGGCTACAGTTCCCCTGTGCCTTGGACGAGGTCACCTCGTCCAAGGCACAGGGGAACTTGGGGGAGCGCTAGCGCGCCCCCCCTCCCCCCAAGGCAGGGATGGAAGGGGAAGACCTTCCCCTTCCACCCCCAACCCCCCCCCACCCCCCCTGTGACGTCAGCGCGCGAGCTCGCGCTGATTTGTCACAGGGGCCTCCCCCATCGCGCTGGAAGCTCTGCTTCCACCGTGATTGAAAGAGAAATGCAAAGCCCCAGGGCCGGCTGAGCTAGAGGCCAAATTCCACAGGTAGGCACTTTGCAAAAATCACCTCTGTTTTCTGTGAAAAAATATGTTGTGTCCACGTTGTGTTTTGGGCCATTTCCTTTCGTGGGCGCTAGGCCTACCCACAGAAGTGAGGTACCATTTTTATCGAGAGACTTAGGGAATCGCTGGGTGGAAGGAAATTTGTGGCTCCTCTCAGATTCCAGAACTTTCTGTCACCGAAATGAGAGGAAAAAGTGTTTTTTGGGCCAGATTTTGATGTTTGCAAAGGATTCTGGGTAACATAACCTGGTCAGAGCCCCGCAAGACAACCCATCTTGGATTCCCCTGGGTTTCTAGTTTTCAAAAATGCGCTGGTTTGCTAGGATTCCCCAGGTGCCGGCTGAGCTACAGGCCAAACTCCACAGGTAGGTACTGTTTTCGATGAAAAAATGTGATGAGTCCACGTTGTGTTTTGGGCCATTTCCTTTCGTGGGCGCTAGTCCTACCCACACAAGTGAGGTATCATTTTTATCGGGAGACTTCGGGGAACGCTGGGTGGAAGGGAATTTGTGGCTCCTCTCAGATTCCAGAACTTTCTGCCACAGAAATGTGAGGAACATGTGTTTTATTAGCCAAATTGTGAGGTTTGCAAAGGATTCTGGGTAACAGAACCTGGTCCGAGCCCCACAAGTCATCCCATCTTGGATTCCCCTAGGTCTCTAGTTTTCAGAAATGCACAGGTTTGGTAGGTTTCCCTAGGTGCCGGCTGAGCTAGAGGCCAAAATCTACAGGTAGGCACTTTGCAAAAAACACCTCTGTTTTCTTTCAAAAATTTGGATGTGTCCACGTTGCGCTTTGGGGCGTTTCCTGTCGCGGGCGCTAGGCCTACCCACACAAGTGAGGTATCATTTATATCGGGAGACTTGGGGGAATGCTGGGTGGAAGGAAATTTGTGGCTCCTCTCAGATTTCAGAACTTTCTGCCACAGAAATGTGAGGAACATGTGTTTTTTTAGCCAACTTTTGAGGTTTGCAAAGGATTCTGGGTAACAGAACCTGGTCCGAGCCCCACAAGTCACCCCATCTTGGATTCCCCTAGGTCTCTAATTTTCAGAAATGCACAGGTTTGGTAGGTTTCCCAAGGTGCCGGCTGAGCTAGAGGCCAAAATCTACAGGTAGGCACTTTGCAAAAAACACCTCTGCTTTCTTTCAAAAATTTGGATGTGTCCACGTTGCGCTTTGGGGCGTTTCCTGACGCGGGCGCTAGGCCTACCCACACAAGTGAGGTATCATTTTTATCGGGAGACTTGGGGAAACGCTGGGTGATAGGAAATTTGTGGCTCCTCTCAAATTCCAGAACTTTCTGCCACAGAAATGTGAGGAACATGTGTTGTTTTAGCCAAATTGTGAGGTTTGCAAAGGATTCTGGGTAACAGAACCTGGTCCGAGCCCCACAAGTCACCCCATCTTGGATTCCCCTAGGTCTCTAGTTTTCAGAAATGCACAGGTTTGGTAGGTTTCCCTAGGTGCCGGCTGAGCTAGACGCCAAAATCTACAGGTAGGCACTTTGCAAAAAACACCTCTGTTTTCTTTCAAAAATGTGGATGTGTCCACGTTGCGCTTTGGGGCGTTTCCTGTCGTGGGCGCTAGGCCTACCCACACAAGTGAGGTATCATTTTTATCGGGAGACTTGGGGAAACGCTGGGTGATAGGAAATTTGTGGCTCCTCTCAGATTCCAGAACTTTCTGCCACAAAAATATGAGGGACATGTGTTTTTTCAGCCAAATTTTGAGGTTTGCAAAGGATTCTGGGTAACAGAACCTGGTCCGAGCCCCACAAGTCACCCCATCTTGGATTCCCATAGGTCTCTAATTTTCAGAAATGCACAGGTTTGGTAGGTTTCCCTAGGTACCGGCTGAGCTAGAGGCCAAAATCTACAGGTAGGCACTTTGCAAAAAACACCTCTGTTCTCTTTCAAAAATTTGGATGTGTTCACGTTGCGCTTTGGGGCGTTTCCTGTCGCGGGCGCTAGGCCTACCCACACAAGTGAGGTATCATTTTTATCGGGAGACTTGGGGGAACGCTGGGTGGAAGGAAATTTGTGGCTCCTCTCAGATTCCAGAACTTTCTGCCACAGAAATGTAAGGAACATGTGTTTTTTTAGCCACATTTTGAGGTTTGCAAAGGATTCTGGGTAACAGAACCTGGTCCGAACCCCGCAAGTCACCCCATCTTGGATTCCCCTAGGTCTCTAGTTTTCAGAAATGCACAGGTTTGGTAGGTTTCCCTAGGTGCCGGCTGAGCTAGAGGCCAAAATCTACAGGTAGGCACTTTGCAAAAAACACCTCTGTTCTCTTTCAAAAATTTGGATGTGTCCACGTTGCGCTTTGGGGCGTTTCCTGTCGCGGGCGCTAGGCCTACCCACACAAGTGAGGTATCATTTTTATTGGGAGACTTGGGGGAACGCTGGGTGGAAGGAAATTTGTGGCTCCTCTCAGATTCCAGAACTTTCTGCCACAGAAATGTGAGGAACATGTGTTTTTTTAGCCAAATTTTGAGGTTTGCAAAGTATTCTGGGTAACAGAACCTGGTCTGAGCCCCACAAGTCACCCCATCTTGGATTCCCCTAGGTCTCTAGTTTTCAGAAATGCACAGGTTTGGTAGGTTTCCCTAGGTGCCGGCTCAGCTAGAGGCCAAAATCTACAGGTAGGCACTTTGCAAAAAACACCTCTGTTTTCTTTAAAAAATTTGGATGTGTCCACGTTGCGCTTTGGGGCGTTTCCTGTCGCGGGCGCTAGGCCTACCCACACTAGTGAGGTACCATTTTTATCGGGAGACTTGGGGGAGCGCTGGGTGGAAGAAAATTTGTGGCTCCTCTCAGATTCCAGAACTTTCTGCCACAGAAATGTGAGGAACATGTGTTTTTTTAGCCAAATTTTGAGGTTTGCAAAGGATTCTGGGTAACAGAACCTCGTCCGAGACCCACAAGTCACCCCATCTTGGATTCCCTTAGGTCTCTAGTTTTCAGAAATGCACAGGTTTGGTAGGTTTCCCTAGGTGCCGGCTGAGCTAGAGGCCAAAATCTACAGGTAGGCACTTTGCAAAAAACACCTCTGTTCTCTTTCAAAAATTTGGATGTGTCCACGTTGCGCTTTGGGGCGTTTCCTGTCGCGGGCGCTAGGCCTACCCACACAAGTGAGGTATCATTTTTATTGGGAGACTTGGGGGAACGCTGGGTGGAAGGAAATTTGTGGCTCCTCTCAGATTCCAGAACTTTCTGCCACAGAAATGTGAGGAACATGTGTTTTTTTAGCCAAATTTTGAGGTTTGCAAAGTATTCTGGGTAACAGAACCTGGTCTGAGCCCCACAAGTCACCCCATCTTGGATTCCCCTAGGTCTCTAGTTTTCAGAAATGCACAGGTTTGGTAGGTTTCCCTAGGTGCCGGCTCAGCTAGAGGCCAAAATCTACAGGTAGGCACTTTGCAAAAAACACCTCTGTTTTCTTTAAAAAATTTGGATGTGTCCACGTTGCGCTTTGGGGCGTTTCCTGTCGCGGGCGCTAGGCCTACCCACACAAGTGAGGTACCATTTTTATCGGGAGACTTGGGGGAGCGCTGGGTGGAAGAAAATTTGTGGCTCCTCTCAGATTCCAGAACTTTCTGCCACAGAAATGTGAGGAACATGTGTTTTTTTAGCCAAATTTTGAGGTTTGCAAAGGATTCTGGGTAACAGAACCTCGTCCGAGACCCACAAGTCACCCCATCTTGGATTCCCTTAGGTCTCTAGTTTTCAGAAATGCACAGGTTTGGTAGGTTTCCCTAGGTGCCGGCTGAGCTAGAGGCCAAAATCTACAGGTAGGCACTTTGCAAAAAACAACTCTGTTTTCTTTCAAAAATTTGGATGTGTCCACGTTGCGCTTTGGGGCATTTCCTGTCGCGGGCGCTAGGCCTACCCACACAAGTGAGGTATCATTTTTATTGGGAGACTTGGGGGAACGCTGGGTGGAAGGAAATTTGTGGCTCCTCTCAGATTCCAGAACTTTCTGCCACAGAAATGTGAGGAACATGTGTTTTTTTAGCCAAATTTTGAGGTTTGCAAAGTATTCTGGGTAACAGAACCTGGTCTGAGCCCCACAAGTCACCCCATCTTGGATTCCCCTAGGTCTCTAGTTTTCAGAAATGCACAGGTTTGGTAGGTTTCCCTAGGTGCCGGCTCAGCTAGAGGCCAAAATCTACAGGTAGGCACTTTGCAAAAAACACCTCTGTTTTCTTTAAAAAATTTGGATGTGTCCACGTTGCGCTTTGGGGCGTTTCCTGTCGCGGGCGCTAGGCCTACCCACACAAGTGAGGTACCATTTTTATCGGGAGACTTGGGGGAGCGCTGGGTGGAAGAAAATTTGTGGCTCCTCTCAGATTCCAGAACTTTCTGCCACAGAAATGTGAGGAACATGTGTTTTTTTAGCCAAATTTTGAGGTTTGCAAAGGATTCTGGGTAACAGAACCTCGTCCGAGACCCACAAGTCACCCCATCTTGGATTCCCTTAGGTCTCTAGTTTTCAGAAATGCACAGGTTTGGTAGGTTTCCCTAGGTGCCGGCTGAGCTAGAGGCCAAAATCTACAGGTAGGCACTTTGCAAAAAACAACTCTGTTTTCTTTCAAAAATTTGGATGTGTCCACGTTGCGCTTTGGGGCATTTCCTGTCGCGGGCGCTAGGCCTACCCACACAAGTGAGGTATCATTGTTATCGGGAGACTTGGGGAAACGCTGGGTGATAGGAAATTTGTGGCTCCTCTCAGATTCCAGAACTTTCTGCCACAGAAATATGAGGAACATGTGTTTTTTTAGCCAAATGTTGAGGTTTGCAAAGGATTCTGGGTAACAGAACCTGGTCTGAGCCCCACAAGTCACCCCATCTTGGATTCCCCCAGGTCTCTAGTTTTCAGAAATGCACAGGTTTGGTAGGTTTCCCTAGGTGCCGGCTCAGCTAGAGGCCAAAATCTACAGGTAGGCACTTTGCAAAAAACACCTCTGTTTTCTTTAAAAAATTTGGATGTGTCCACGTTGTGCTTTGGGGCGTTTCCTGTCGCGGGCGCTAGGCCTACCCACACAAGTGAGGTATCATTGTTATCGGGAGACTTGGGGAAATGCTGGGTGATAGGAAATTTGTGGCTCCTCTCAGATTCCAGAACTTTCTGCCACAGAAATGTGAGGAACAAGTGTTTTTTTAGCCAAATTTTGAGGTTTGCAAAGGATTCTGGGTAACAGAACCTGGTCTGAGCCCCACAAGTCACCCCATCTTGGATTCCCCTAGGTCTCTAGTTTTCAGAAATGCACAGGTTTGGTAGGTTTCCCTAGGTGCCGGCTCAGCTAGAGGCCAACATCTACAGGTAGGCACTTTGCAAAAAACACCTCTGTTTTCTTTAAAAAATTTGGATGTGTCCACGTTGCGCTTTGGGGCGTTTCCTGTCGCGGGCGCTAGGCCTACCCACACAAGTGAGGTACCATTTTTATCGGGAGACTTGGGGGAGCGCTGGATGGAAGGAAATTTGTGGCTCCTCTCAGATTCCAGAACTTTCTGCCACAGGATTGTGAGGAACATGTGTTTTTTTAGCCAAATTTTGAGGTTTGCAAAGGATTCTGGGTAACAGAACCTCGTCCGAGACCCACAAGTCACCCCATCTTGGATTCCCTTAGGTCTCTAGTTTTCAGAAATGCACAGGTTTGGTAGGTTTCCCTAGGTGCCGGCTGAGCTAGAGGCCAAAATCTACAGGTAGGCACTTTGCAAAAAACAACTCTGTTTTCTTTCAAAAATTTGGATGTGTCCACGTTGCGCTTTGGGGCATTTCCTGTCGCGGGCGCTAGGCCTACCCACACAAGTGAGGTATCATTGTTATCGGGAGACTTGGGGAAACGCTGGGTGATAGGAAATTTGTGGCTCCTCTCAGATTCCAGAACTTTCTGCCACAGAAATATGAGGAACATGTGTTTTTTTAGCCAAATGTTGAGGTTTGCAAAGGATTCTGGGTAACAGAACCTGGTCTGAGCCCCACAAGTCACCCCATCTTGGATTCCCCCAGGTCTCTAGTTTTCAGAAATGCACAGGTTTGGTAGGTTTCCCTAGGTGCCGGCTCAGCTAGAGGCCAAAATCTACAGGTAGGCACTTTGCAAAAAACACCTCTGTTTTCTTTAAAAAATTTGGATGTGTCCACGTTGTGCTTTGGGGCGTTTCCTGTCGCGGGCGCTAGGCCTACCCACACAAGTGAGGTATCATTGTTATCGGGAGACTTGGGGAAATGCTGGGTGATAGGAAATTTGTGGCTCCTCTCAGATTCCAGAACTTTCTGCCACAGAAATGTGAGGAACAAGTGTTTTTTTAGCCAAATTTTGAGGTTTGCAAAGGATTCTGGGTAACAGAACCTGGTCTGAGCCCCACAAGTCACCCCATCTTGGATTCCCCTAGGTCTCTAGTTTTCAGAAATGCACAGGTTTGGTAGGTTTCCCTAGGTGCCGGCTCAGCTAGAGGCCAACATCTACAGGTAGGCACTTTGCAAATAACACCTCTGTTTTCTTTAAAAAATGTGGATGTGTCCACGTTGCGCTTTGGGGTTTTTCCTGTCGCGGGCGCTAGGCCTACCCACACAAGTGAGGTACCATTTTTATCGGGAGACTTGGGGGAGCGCTGGGTGGAAGGAAATTTGTGGCTCCTCTCAGATTCCAGAACTTTCTGCCACAGGATTGTGAGGAACATGTGTTTTTTTAGCCAAATTTTGAGGTTTGCAAAGGATTCTGGGTAACAGAACCTCGTCCGAGACCCACAAGTCACCCCATCTTGGATTCCCCTAGGTCTCTAGTTTTCAGAAATGCACAGGTTTGGTAGGTTTCCCTAGGTGCCGGCTGAGCTAGAGGCCAAAATCTACAGGTAGGCACTTTGCAAAAAACACCTCTGTTTTCTTTCAAAAATTTGGATGTGTCCACGTTGCGCTTTGGGGCATTTCCTGTCGCGGGCGCTAGGCCTACCCACACAAGTGAGGTATCATTGTTATCGGGAGACTTGGGGAAACGCTGGGTGATAGGAAATTTGTGGCTCCTCTCAGATTCCAGAACTTTCTGCCACAGAAATATGAGGAACATGTGTTTTTTTAGCCAAATTTTGAGGTTTGCAAAGGATTCTGGGTAACAGAACCTGGTCCGAGCCCCACAAGTCACCCCATCTTGGATTCCTCTAGGTCTCTAGTTTTTAGAAATGCACATGTTTGGTAGGTTTCCCTAGGTGCCGGCTGAGCTAGAGGCCAAAATCTACAGGTAGGCCCTTTGCAAAAAACACCTCTGTTTTCTTTCAAACATTTGGATGTGTCCACGTTGCGCTTTGGGGCGTTTCCTGTCGCGGGCGCTAGGCCTACCCACACAAGTGAGGTATCATTTTTATCGGGAGACTTGGGGGAATGCTGGGTGGAAGGAAATTTGTGGCTCCTCTCAGATTCCAGAACTTTCTGCCACAGAAATGCGAGGAACATGTTTTTTTTTAGCCATATTTTGAGGTTTGCAAAGGATTCTGGGTAACAGAACCTGGTCTGAGCCCCACAAGTCACCCCATCTTGGTTTCCCCTAGGTCTCTAGTTTTCAGAAATGCACAGGTGTGGTAGGTTTCCCTAGGTGCCGGCTGAGCTAGAGGCCAAAATCTACAGGTAGGCACTTTGCAAAAAACACCTCTGTTTTCTTTCAAAAATTTGGATGTGTCCACGTTGCGCTTTGGGGCGTTTCCTGTCGCGGGCGCTAGGCCTACCCACACAAGTGAGGTATCATTTTTATCGGGAGACGTGGGGGAACGCTGGGTGGAAGGAAATTTGTGGCTCCTCTCAGATTCCAGAACTTTCTGCCACAGAAATGTGAGGAACATGTGTTTTTTTAGCCAAATTTTGAGGTTTGCAAAGGATTCTGGGTAACAGAACCTGGTCCGAGCCCCAGAAGTCACTCCATCTTGGATTCCCCTAGGTCTCTAATTTTCAGAAATGCACAGGTTTGGTAGGTTTCCCTAGGTGTCGGCTCAGCTAGAGGCCAAAATCTACAGGTATGCACTTTGCAAAAAACACCTCTGTTTTCTTTCAAAAATTTGGATGTGTCCACGTTGCGCTTTAGGGCGTTTCCTGTCGCGGGCGCTAGGCCTACCCACACAAGTGAGGTACCATTTTTATCGGGAGACTTGGGGGAACATAGATTAGCAAAACAAGTGTTATTGCCCCTTGTCTTTCTCTACATTTTTTCCTTCCAAATATAGGAGAGTGTGTAAAAAAGACATCTATTTAAGAAATGCCCTGTAATTCACATGCTAGAATGGTCACCCCGGAATTCAGAGATGTGCAAATAACCACTGCTCCTCAACACCTTATCTTGTGCCCTTTTTGGAAAAACAAAGGTTTTCTTGATAGCTATTTGTTACTCTTTATATTTCAGCAAATGAATTGCTGTATACCCGGTATAGAATGAAAACGCACTGCAGGGTGCAGCTCATTTATTGGCTTGGGGTTCCTCGGGTTCTTGATGAACCTACAAGCCCTATATATCCCCGCAACCAGAGGAGTCCAGCAGACGTAACGGTATATTGCTTTCGATAATCTGACATTGCAGGGAAAAGTTACAGAGTAAAACGTAGAGAAAAATTGATGTTTGTGTCACCTCAATTTCAATATTTTTCTTTTTCAGTTGTTATTTTCTGTAGGAAACCCTTGTAGGATCTACTCAAATGACCCCTTGCTGAATTAAGAATTTCGTCTACTTTTCAGAAATGTTTAGGTTTCTGGGATCCAGCATTTGTTTCATGCCCATTTCTGTCACTGACTGGAAGGAGGCTGAAAGCACAAAAAATTGCAAAAATGCGGTATGTCCCAGTAAAGTGCCAAAATTGTGTTGAAAAATTGGGTTTTCTGATTCCAGTCTGCCTGTTCCTGAAAGCTGGGAAGCTGCTGAGTTTAGCACCACAAACCCTTTGTTGATGCCATTTTCAGGGGAAAAACCACAAGCCTTCTTCTGCAGCCACCTTTTCCAATTTTTTTTAAAAAAACTAAATTTTCACTGTATTTTGGCTAATTTCTTGGCCTCCTTCAAGGGAACCCACAAAGTCTGGGTACCTCTAGAATCCCTAGGATGTTGGACAAAAAGGACGCAAATTTGGCTTGGTTATCTTATGTGGACAAAAAGTTATGAGGGCCTAAGCGCGAACTGCCCCACATAGGCAAAAAAAGGCCTGGCACAGGAGGGGTTAAGTCCCCACTTACAGAAGCATCAGGAATTTAATTTCATAAAAACACCATATTGTTGCCTACTAAAAAGGTACAGACGAAGCTTTACAAATGTGTCATGACTCTCCTATTGCTGGACATCGCGGAATTAGGAATACACAGGAACATTCCATCACATTTTTTGTTGGCCCATGTTAAAGTCTGATGCCGAAACATATGTAAGATCTTGCCCAATGTGTGACCATCCGTCCCATGGCATACGGTAACCACAGATTTTATATGTTCTTTGCCATCTTCTGCAGGTTATCAGGTCATAAGGGTTACAGTGGACGCCTTTACTAAGATGGCTCATTTTTCAACCCTACAGAAATTACCCACTGCTAAAGAAATGAGTCAAGTCTTTCTACATGAGATATTTTGATTACATGGCATTCCTCAAGTAATTATTTCTGATCAGGGACCTCAAAATGTATCCCGTTTTTTGGAGAGAGTTTTGTAAATTTTTACATATTGATGTGGCACTATCTTCCGGATTTCATCCTCAGACCAATGGTCAAACAGAACGCTCAAATCAAGGACTCCAACAATATTTGCGCTGTTTTTGTAATGCGACCCAAGTAATTGGTCTTCTTATCTACCATTGGCTGAGTTTTCTTATAACAATACAGTCCATAGTGCAACTAAGTCTACACTTTCCTTTTGCACTTATGGTTTTCACCCTATTGCTTTTCCTAATGTCACTCCTAAGGACTCCCCTGTTCCTGCAGTTACCTCATTTGTTTGTAATCTCCATCAGTTTCAGAACCTAATACGAGCCAATCTCTTGGCCACAAAACATTATGGCCCTCATTACAACCCTGGCGGTAAATCCTGATTTCTGCCGTGCAGAAGACCGCCAACATACCGCTGCAGCCGCGGAATTCCGCTACAAGTATTAGGACCCACAGCTCGGAATCCGCCACAATACAGACATCCACACAAGTCCGCCACACCAAAGGTCAGTGATAAACTGGCGATACCAAAACCGACACCGCCACGCCAACAGGAATACGCCCACAGTATAACGACCCACGAATAAACGCGGCGGTCTTTCAACCGCGGTATTCCATTGGCGGTACACACCGCCGCGCTCAAAATACGCACACATTTACAAAACACAACCTCATTGGACAATTCAAAATACACAAACCTGATACACATACACACACCACACCCACACACCCAATCCAATATAAAGCACAAACCCACATCACCCACAAACCCTTACAACCAAAATTTAGAAAGAAGGCCAGAGAGAGAGACTACCTAAAACAACACCATCACTTACACAACATCCACACACCTCAAACAACACACACCAACACATCCCCTCACACATTACAACAGACACCACCTCACACATCACCCACACCATATCATGGCACTTCAAAGACACCCCATGTTCTCAGAGGAGGAGCTCAGGGTCATGGTGGAGGAAATCGTGTGGGTAGAGCCACAGCTATTCGGATAACATGTGCAGCAGACATCCATTTCAAGGAATATGGAGCTATGGTGCAGAATTGTCGACAGGGTTAACGCAGTGGGAGAGCATCCAAGAACACAGGATGACATCAGGAAGAGGTGAAACGACCTACGGGGGAAGGTACGTTCCGTCGTATCCAGACACCAGATTGCTGTACAGAGGACTAGCGGTGGACCCCCACCTCCTCCCCCACAACTAACAACATGGGAGGAACAAGTCTTGGCAATTATGCATCCTGAGGGCCTCGCAGGAGTAGCAGGAGGACTGGACTCTGTTAAGACATATCTTTACTACTCTATCCCCCACACCCCACCTGCATGCCATCACATACCCCCACCCTTACCCTCACACCCATCACCCCAACAACCCACAGATACCCCACTAACACAACCCACACATCCCAAAACCAAGCCCTGCATGTAACACCAATGCATGGACACCCATCACCAAAGCATGTCCAGTACAGAGACTCACTCATGCCCCAAAATCACCAAATACACACAAGGACCAAGCCAATAATGCAAGCACAGGAGTAGAGGGTCACTCACCCAATGCACAAGATGGCACACACAGATACAATAACTATGCATTTTCACCCCAACAGGACCCATACCTAACGTCACCGGACAGGACGTGCCAGACATATCCAGTCCCCCCACAGAATAGACCCACAGTGATAACAGCAGCTCTGCACGCCTGGATCAAGATGACCAGCCCGGCCCGTCAGGGTTCCCCTAACACAGTCACAAACCACCACAGAGCCTCCCCCCTCAGGAAACACCAGCACAGCACCCACCCAGCGGTCCCATCCCTCTCTCCCCAGGACATGTAAGTCAGCAGTGTGTCCACCACTACAGGGAACCCAGGCAACCCCACTAACACAGGACGATCAGGGACCTGGGGGCAGTGGCAGTGGACACACGGTTCAGGGGACAGAGGCACAGGATAACAGGGAAGCTGGGAGGACTGCTGTGCAACAGGGGGAGGACAGGCCCAGGGAACCCACTCTCCACGAGGCACTCTCCAACATCATGGGAGCTTACCACCATTCCCAGGAGACCATGTGCACAGTAGTGGCCAAGTTTCAGGAGACCCAGCAGCTGCAGGAGGAACACTACCTGGGGATAAGGGAGGACTTGAAGTCCATCAACACCACCTTGGTCACCATTGCAGGGGTGCTGGCAGACCTTCTCAACACCAGGAGGGACACAGTGGCACACCAACGGGCCCCTGACACTAGCCTTGACGATGAACAGCCCTCCACCTCCGCCGGCACTAGTGGACAGGAGGCACCGCCACAGGAACAACAGGACACCAGCACCCCACCCCCTGCAGATGGAGAACCACCCTGCAAACGGTCCCTGAGATCGAGGAACAAGACAGAGAACATTGCCAAGACCCCCACCAGGAAATAAGACCTCCCCTGAATGTCACCCTTCTGTCCCACTATGTCACCCTGTCCATCCTTAAACTGCCATTGCTCCACTTCCTATGCCCCTTTGGACAATGCACCTGTGAAACAAATAGACTGGACTCTGCCATGGACATACCTCCACCATCACCCCAGCCCATTTTACAACCCCCTCCACTTATTCTCACAGGAATAAACACACTTCAATCACAAAACAATCTGGAGTCAGTCTGTACTTTCACTAATGTGTAATTGCAACATCTCTGAAATATAGCAATGTCATTGTACTTGTGCACATACCAATGTTACACAGATGTAGGCCAGGAGTAAACATAGCAGAGGGCACAAAGTGGGACCCAGATCTGTGAAATGGAAGGTCAAAGTGACAAGTCAGTGTCCATACACTGAGTGAAAATGACAGACTTATGCTAGCTCCAACAATAGGATGAGATGTGGGAACTAGTGACATCTTCTTACCTGTGTCTCACTGGAAGTATTGCATGATGATGTTGTTTCGGTTGTCGATATCCTCTTTTTCTGCCTCCTCTTCTTCACTGTCCACAGGCTCCGCAGCTGCCACAAGACCACCATCTGGCCCATCCTCCTGCAGAAAAGGCACCTGGCATCGCAAAGCCAGGTTGTGCAGCATACAACAGGCCACGATTATCTGGCACACATTCTTCGGTGAGTAGTATAGGGAACCACCTGTCAGATGGAGGTACCGGAATCTGGCCTTCAGGAGGCCGAAAGTGCGTTCGATTATCCTCCTAGTTCGCCCATGTGCCTCATCCTCTGCCCTTGCCCTGGGATTCCTCACTGGGGTCAGTAGCCATGACAGGTTGGGGTAACCAGAGTCACCTGCAAATGTCGAGGGACAACTGTTAGACACACACTAACCCTTAGGGACAACCCCATATCCAGACACCTATGTCAACTGCATTGGGATCTTGGCCTCACCTATTAGCCACACACTGTGCCTCAGGAGTTGCCCCATCACATAAGGGATGCTGCTATTTCCCAAAATGTAAGCGTCATGCACAGAGCCAGGGTACTTGGCATTGACATGGGAGATGTACTGGTCTGCCGAACACACCATCTGCACATTCATCGAATGGTAGCTCTTCCGGTTTCTGTACACCTGTTTATTCCTGTGGGGGGGACAAATGCCACATGTGTCCCATCAGTGGCACCAATGATGTTGGGGATATGTTGCAGGGCATAGAAGTCACCTTTCACTGTGGACAAATCCTCCACCTGAGGGAAAACGATGTAGCTGCGCATGTGTTTCAGCAGGGCAGACAACACTCTGGACAACACGTTAGAGAACATTGGCTGGGACATCCCTGATGCCATGGCCACTGTTGTTTGAAAAGACCCACTGGCCAGGAAATGGAGTACAGACAGGACCTGCACTAGAGGGGGTATCCCTGTGGGATGGCGGATAGCTGACATCAGGTGTGGCTCCAACTGGTCACACAGTTCCAGGATTGTTGCACAATCAAGTCTGTATGTGATTATGATGTGTCTCTCTTCCATTGTCGACATGTCCACCGGGGCCTGTACACCGGAGGATGCCGTCATCTCATCACCTGCCCCAGCAGACGTGCCCTATGGAGGAGAACAGCGAGCAGAGAGTCATCCCACACTGAGGTATCATAATTTGTTATTTGCAGAAACTTTATTAATCCGCAATGTGCGGTATCTATCTTTCTGTATTCCCGACCTAGATAGGTGTGACGCAGTTTTTATCCATCCCATGTGGCCCCATGAAATGGCGGCTGCCTGACCTGTAAGGTGGGAAAAGGGGATATGAGGTAACTGCACTGGCGTTGTACACCGTTGCGGTGGGCGGTCGAAGACCACGGCGCAATTCTGCAGTGGTTAACATTGGGCCCTATGGGTCCCAGGAGCCAATGACGATGTACGCCGGCGGTGACGGATTGCACCGCCGCGGATATGACCGCCATTTTCTGTCTGTTCACTCACTTGATACCTGACCTTCAACAGGAGAGGGCCTACACTGCAAGTGCTGCTGTGACCTGTGTCTGGAAGCGACGATGGCTACAGTGTCTGGGGAAAGGGCCCCTGCCTTTACTTCAGAGGAGTTGGAGAAACTAGTGGATGGGGTCCTCCCCCAGTACACGCAACTGTACGGTCCTCCAGACAAACAGGTGAGTACACTGTGAGCATGCTGCATGGGCAATGCCTGCTTTGAGTGGAGTGGATGGAAGATACATGGGGGGGGCTGAGGCCTGCATGTGTGGATGGTGAGTGTGTGTGCGTTAGTGCATAGGTGGGAACTGGTGGGCAATGAGTATGACGGTCCGGACGGGTGAGTAATTTCCTTTCCCCCTGTACCATTCCTCTAGGTCAGCACCCACCAGAAGAAGGGTATTTGGCGTGCCAAGGACATCCAGACCCTCGGGGTCTACCACAGACGGAGCACCCACTGCCATAAAAGATGGGAGGTCCTGCGCCACTGGAGCAAGAAGATGGCGGAGGCCCAGCTGGGGATGGCCTCCCAACGTGGAAGGGGTGCCCGTCGCACCATGACCCCCCTGATGTCCCGGATCCTGGCGGTGGCGTATCTGGAGTTGGATGGGCACTTGAGGGCATCACAGCAGCCACAAGGGGGTGAATACACTCTCATTCAGCTGACTGTGTGCGCATAACAAGGTGTCTGGGTGGGGGAGGTGGGCAGTGGGTTCCCCTAGACCAGAACTTGGTAGGCAAGGTCCCTTGTGAGGCAGGCTATGTGGCACCCCAACCCCACTAGTGGTAAAAGCCATCTACACCTAGTCAGGCTCCTGTGACTTCCAGGTGTGCAGCAATTGGGCTTAGGCCTCATACCCCATGGTCAGGTGAAATTTCTAGGAACTGTTAGTGCATGGCGTAGTGCAGAGGGCTGCTCCATGTGTGTTGTGTCCACCAACGGTAGTGGTGTTGCATGCACTGAACATGTTTTTCTTCTGTCTTTCCCCCCCTTTTTGTGGTCTCCCTGTTCTTGTGTGCAATAGCATCATCAGGCCGAGGAGCATTGGCACTGGAGCAGGAGGGAGCTGCAACCCACTTGGCCCTGGAGGGTGAAGCAACGGAGTCTGAAGCCACCAGTGGGATGGAGGGCGAGGGGAGCCTCCTCCCTTCAACTTCCTCCACCCAGACCCAATCCCCTGTACCTAAGCCTATCCCAAGCACACCATCAGACCAGCATGCACACACATCAACACACAAGAGTGGCTCAGGCAAACATAAGCACCACACATCCCACAGGCACTCACACAAGCACCATCCCCATGCAGACACACCAACATCCAGTGCCTCCACTTTGTCCCCCTCCTCCACATCCTCCTCCTCTCTCCCTGTCTCATCTCCACTCACACCTGCATGCACTAGATCCTCAGCCACTACCTCCATCACCAGCACGCCCATCACCACACACCGCTCACGTGCAATCACCACCTCCACTACCATTCACACATCCCCTGTGTCCTCTCACAGTGTGTATGTGAGCCCTCCACCCAAAGTACACACCCACCCAACAGCCATCCACCTCACAACAACCTCCAGCCCATGCACCTTCACCCAAATTCAGCAGATGTACACCTCCTACAACCACTACCTCTTCCTCCACTCCCAAACCCCCTCCATCTTCCCGTCCCAGTGTGTTTAAAAAACTCTTCCTGGCTAAAATTGACCTCTTCCCTTCACCTCCCCCGTCCTTCCCCTAGGGCCAGGCTTTCCAGGTCCCAGCCCAGCACCTCAGCCACCAAATCCCCAGGCACAGTTGTGCCAGCAACTGCGGGGTCATCGAGTGCACCACCCATCAGGGCTGCCAGTGTGCCACGTAGTGAGGGCAAGGACATTCTGCCACCTGCCAAAGTGAAAAAGGTGCCCACATCCCGGAGGGAGAAGCCGAAACTACCAGCCACCAAGGGCTCAGCAAAAACAAAAGGGGATAGTGGCAAGACAACTGCGGCACCATCAAAGGCGGGGAAGGGCCAAAGTAGAAGGGAAGGTCAGGAGAGGGCATGGTGGCACCGACTGAGGGACCAGTGTCACGCCTTCTGTCCACGACCACACCAACCTGTACTGCGGCACACACCGCTAGCTGCCCCGCCACCACAACCGCCACCTGCACCACCACCGGCACGTCTACAGCCTCAGCGACAGTCCCCAGCCTTTTCCCCAATGGGCAGCCATACAAGGCTGCAGGAGACGTCCTGCTGTGTCCCTCAGCAGGTGCTGACCCATGCACCGCCGCCAGTACTGCCGCCACAGACACTGCCGCAAGCACCGCCACCGGCCCCGCGACGTACTCTGACAGTGGCACCACCACTGACATGGCTACCATCCCCAGTGGTCATTTGTCCAAGGCTGGAGGAGAGTTCCTGGACCCTGGGCAGCTTCCATGAGGCATAACTTCCATCACTGTTTGCACCTGCAGGTGGAAGGCGAAGCCGCAGCAGTGTGGGGTGTGTCGCTGCCTCCATGGCGTATCATGCTACCTGTACCTCACCAATCTCGTGGCACGCACACCCAGGTGAGGGAATTGTACCAGCCACACTGCACGTGGAGCACTCTGGGCACCATGCCCCCTCCAGGAACCAGTGGAGAATGACATCCACTACCTCAGTCCTTGGCAGGATGAAGCACTCTGGACACAAGGCCCTCTCCAGAACCACTGGAGAATGACATCCAGTACCTCAGTCCTTAGCAGGATGAAGCACTCTGGGCACCATGCCCCCTCCAGAACCAGTGGAGAATGACATCCACTACCTCAGTCCTTGGCAGGATGAAGTACTCTGGGCACAAGACCCCCTCCAGAACCAGTGGAGAATGACATCCACTAGGGAGACTGTGGCTTTGCCCTCCCCATGATACAGCAGTGGGCAAATCACCCACTGGAGAGACTTGAGAGACTGTGGCTTTGCACTCCCCAGGATACAGTAGTAAGCAAACCACCCACTGGAGAGACTTGAGAGACTGTGGCTTTGCACTCCCCAGGATACAGCAGTGAGCAAACCACCCACTGGAGAGACTTGAGAGACTGTGGCTTTGCACTCCCCAGGATAATGCAGTGGGCAAACCACCCACTGGAGAGACTTGAGAGACTGTGGCTTTACACTCCCCAGGATAATGCAGTGGGTAAACCACCCACTGGAGATACTTGAGAGACTGTGGCTTTGCACTCCCCAGGAGACAGCAATGGGCATGGAGCCCCCTCGTGCAGCAGTGGCGTCGTGCGTTGATCTGGCTGAGGTGCCCCCCTCCCACTCCCTCTGAGGTGCCTGTATATTTTCGATCTGATGCCCCAGCAGTGTTCTCTCCGTTTCCAGTCAGGTATCTAGTGTGGGCTTTGCCCATGCATTTTGGGCCCAGTGGTCCACGGACAATGATTGGTACACTATCCGGACTTGTGTAGTTTGTGTACATATTTGTATATACTGAATTTTGACTATCTGATTTTTCATGATTACACTGGTTACAATCATTTCCTTTTGTCCTTGCGTTCTTCCAGGGAGTGGCGGGGGGGTGTATATGTAATGTTGCTGCATGTATTTGTGTGTATGTTGTTGTGGGTGAGAGTGGGGGTATTGCGTGTTGCATGTGTGTGTCACTCTCTCCCCCTCCCCTGTGTTGTAGATGCAGTACTCACAGTGGTTGTCGCCGCCACCGTTCGAACTCCTGGTAGATGAGAAGATACACCAACATGGGCAGGACCTGGTTCCTCGTTGGGTGTCGAGAGGTGAGTGTTTTCCCTTCTGCGTACTGTTTCCGCCATGCTTTTGGGAGCGTTGGTTCCGCCCTGGAAAAGGTGGGGGATAGGCATCTTGAAATACAGTGGGCGGTACTTTGTCCTCTGCCTGTCTGTTGGCGGTTACCGCCGCGGTGTTTGTTTCTACCGCCGTGGAGGTCGGAGTGTTAAAGTGGCTGTCTATGTTGCCGGTTTCCGCCATGGTCGTGATCCCATATTGTTTTCCGCCGGCCTGTTGGTGGTATTACTGCCGCTTTAACACCGACCGCCAGGGTTGTAATGAGGGCCTATATGAAGAAGGTATCTGATACCCGGTGTAGTTCTGCTCCATTTTTTCAGCCCGGGGACAAGGTCTGGCTTTCATCTAAATTTCTGCCTTTTTGCTTATCTCAGAATAAGTGCAAACCTCGTTACTATGGGCCTTTTTGAGTTTTGCATGTGATCAATCCAGACTCTGTTCGACTTCGTCTGCCATTGACTTGGAAAGTGCATCCTGTTTTTCATGTATCCCAACTCAAGCCTTTTGTTCCAGGTCCTTACAAGACATATGCCCATTGTCCTCCTCCTCTTTTGGTTGATGGTCATCCTGAGTATGAAGTACAAGAAATATGCGATTCGCGTATTTTTTGGAATCGCCTCTAGTTTTTCATTTGCTGGAAGGGCTATCCCATTAGTGACTATTCATGGGAGGATGCCTCCTCTGTCCATGCTCCTCGCTTTATCCGTACATTTTTTCAGCATTTTCCGGACAAGCCTGGGGCTTTGGGGAAGGGGACCTACTGTGACGCCGCGAGGACCTGTGGCGCCCCACTTGCGGGCCACGGTCAGATCAGCAGTCTGTGTCCCAGATGGCCGTTTCTGCTGCGGGCCGCATTTTGGGCCGCGTTTCAGGCGGCTGCCTATTTTTCGGTCCGCAGTGCGATCTGTACATCTTTCTTTGGGCTGCGCCAGCCTCTTGCCCTTATAATATCTCTTACCTATTTTGTCTGCCTTTTTTCTTTCTTCTTGTTTTCTCTTTCTTTGTGGTTTCCCTCTTAGCCATATTTTCTTCTTCCCAGGAGTCTGTGTTTCCTTCCCTGCATGCTTTGCTTCCACTTTTCCATCATGGCTATTTTTCCATTCACACTAATGTGATTTTTCCCAATTCAGGATGGTGTCTCCAGAACTTCCTGCGTGTCACTTCCTGTTTGCCAGTAAATAAGTGTAGGAGGCTGGACTGGCTTGTAGTGAGTACCAAGGGGTACTTACACCTTGCACCAGGCCCAGGTATCCCTTATTAGTGTATAGGGTGTCTAGCAGCTTAGGCTGATAGATAATGGTAGCTTAGCAGAGCAGCTTAGGCTGAACTAGGAGACGAGTGAAGCTCCTACAGTACCACTAGTGTCACTTGCACAATATCATAAGAAAACACAATACACAGATATACTAAAAATAAAGGTACTTTATTTTTATGACAATATGCCAAAGTATCTCAGTGAGTACCCTCAGTATGAGGATAGCAAATATACACAAGATATTTGTACACAATACCAAAAATATGCAGTATAGTATTAGAAAACAGTGCAACCAATGTATAGTTACAATAGGATGCAATGGGGACACATATGGATAGGGGCAACACAAACCATATACTCCAAAAGTGGAATGCGAACCACAAATGGACCCCAAACCTATGTGACCTTGTAGAGGGTCGCTGGGACTGTAAGAAAACAGTGAGGGTTAGAAAAATAGCCCACCCCAAGACCCTGAAAAGTGAGTGCAAAGTGCACTAAAGTTCCCCAAAGAGCACAGAAGTTGTGATAGGGGAATTCTGCAGGAAAGACCAACACCAGCAATGCAACAACGATGGATTTCCAGACTAGAGTACCTGTGGACCAAGGGGACCAAGTCCAAAAGTCACAATCAAGTCGAGAGTGGGCAGATGCCCAGGAAATGCCAGCTGTGGGTGCAAAGAAGCTGCTACTAGGAGGTAGAAGCTGAGGATTCTGCAGGAACGACAAGGGCTAGAGACTTCCCCTTTGGAGGATGGATGTCCCACGTCGTGGGGAGTCGTGCAGAAGTGTTTTCCTGAAGAAAGACCGCAAACAAGCCTTGCTAGCTGCAAATTGTGCAGTTAGGGTTTTTGGATGCTGCTGTGGCCCAGGAGGGACCAGGATGTCACCAATTGCGTCAGGGGACAGAGGGGGCGCCCAGCAAGACAAGGAGCCCTCTCAGAAGCAGGCAGCACCCGCAGAAGTGCCGGAACAGGCACTACGAAGTGGAGCGAAACGGTTCTCACCCGAACTTGCACAAGAGAGTCCCACGCTGCTGGAGGACAACTCAGGAGGTCGTGCAATGCAGGTTAGAGTGCCGTGGACCCAGGCTTGGCTGTGCACAAAGGATTTCTGCCGGAAGTGCACAGAGGCCGTAGTAGCTGCAAAAGACGCGGTTCCCAGCAATGCAGTCTGGCGTGAGGAGGCAAGGACTTACCTCCACCAAACTTGGACTGAAGAGTCACTGGACTGTGGGAGTCACTTGGACAGAGTTGCTGGATTCAAGGGACCTCGCTCGTCGTGCTGAGAGGAGACCCAGGGGACCGGTGATGCAGTTCTTTGGTGCCTGCGGTAGCAGGGGGAAGATTCCGTCGACCCACAGGAGATTTCTTTGGAGCTTCTAGTGCAGAGAGGAGGCAGACTACCCCCACAGCATGCATCACCTGGAAAACAGTCGAGAAGGCGGCAGGATCAGCGTTACAGAGTTGCAGTAGTCGTTTTCGCTACTTTGTTGCAGTTTTGCAGGCTTCCAGCGCGGTCAGCAGTCGATTCCTTGGCAGAAGGTGAAGAGAGAGATGCAGAGGAACTCTGATGAGCTCTTGCATTCGTTATCTAAGGAATTCCCCAAAGCAGAGACCCTAAATAGCCAGAAAAGAGGATTTGGCTACTTAGGAGAGAGGATAGGCTAGCAACACCTGAAGGAGCCTATCAGAAGGAGTCTCTGACGTCACCTGCTGGCCCTGGCCACTCAGAGCAGTCCAGTGTGCCAGCAGCACCTCTGTTTCCAAGATGGCAGAGGTCTGGAGCACACTGGAGGAGCTCTGGGCACCTCCCAGGGGAGGTGCAGGTCAGGGGAGTGGTCACTCCCCTTTCCTTTGTCCAGTTTCGCGCCAGAGCAGGGCTGAGGGGTCCCTGAACCGGTGTAGACTGGCTTATGCAGAAATGGGCACCATCTGTGCCCATGAAAGCATTTCCAGAGGCTGGGGAGGCTACTCCTCCCCTGCCTTAACACCTTTTTCCAAAGGGAGAGGGTGTAACACCCTCTCTCCGAGGAAGTCCTTTGTTCTGCCTTCCTGGGCCAAGCCTGGCTGGACCCCAGGAGGGCAGAAACCTGTCTGAGGGGTTGGCAGCAGCAGCAGCTGCATTGAAACCCCTGAAAAGGCAGTTTGGCAGTACCCGGGTCTGTGCTAGAGACCCGTGGGATCATGGGATTGTGCCAGCTATGCCAGGATGGCATAGAGGGGGCAATTCCATGATCGTAGACATGTTACATGGCCATTTTCGGAGTTACCATTGTGAAGCTACACATAGGTAGTGACCTATGTGTAGTGCACGCGTGTAATGGTGTCCCCGCACTCACAAAGTCCGGGGAATTTGCCCTGAACAATGTGGGGGCGCCTTGGCTAGTGCCAGGGTGCCCACACACTAAGTAACTTTGCACCTAACCTTTACCAGGTAAAGGTTAGACATATAGGTGACTTATAAGTTACTTAAGTGCAGTGGGAAATGGCTGTGAAATAACGTGGACGTTATTTCACTCAGGCTGCAGTGGCAGGCCTGTGGAAGAATTGTCAGAGCTCCCTATGGGTGGCAAAAGAAATGCTGCAGCCCATAGGGATCTCCTGGAACCCCAATACCCTGGGTACCTCAGTACCATATACTAGGGAATTATAAGGGTGTTCCAGTATGCCAATGTAAATTGGTGAAATTGGTCACTAGCCTGTTAGTGACAATTTGGAAAGAAATGAGAGAGCATAACCACTGAAGTTCTGGATAGCAGAGCCTCAGCGAGACAGTTAGTCATAACACAGGTAACACATTCAGGGCACACTTATGAGCACTGGGGCCCTGGCTGGCAGGGTCCCAGTGACACATACAACTAAAACAACATATATACAGTGAAAAAATGGGGGTAACATGCCAGGCAAGATGGTACTTTCCTACAATAAGTACAGTTGGTCTTTGGTTCTTTGCGTTGCAAACACTTCCGTTCGGTTCTTTGCATTGCAAACACTTCCGTTCTGGTGGTGCTCCTCGCTCCTGTATCCGGTGATTTTTTTTTACTTGTCTACAGTTATTGCTGTTTCCAGTTCATATAACGCTTCTCTTTTTTCTTACCTCTTTTTCAGGAGTTCCTTGCTTCTGAGGTTTTTCTCAGGATTGGGTTTTTTCCTCTGGGACTCCTTCTGGGGGTCACGGTCTGCCTGGTGTTACTCTATCAGCAGCAACGTGGCTACTGGAAAGGGTCGCCCTTTACCTTGGTCAGTCCAGAACCAGCAAGAGACCAGGTGGTGCCTCGAGATTGAAAGATAACCGTGATAAGAAGCATTCAGATCGTGACAAGCACTAGTTGGGTAGTTCTGCCTGATGTGCTGTACTGGTGTGTTCAGTTAGCATGAGGGAGGGGAGCTAAGGGTCATCAATCAACCCCACTAGCACCAGGTTCCAGCAGTGCTTTCCAGGACCACTGGTTACCGCAGCTTTTGAACTCCCCCTAATTGGCTCTCTAGGGGCATTTCCTGTGTATAGTTCCCAGGGATGGCCAGTGGTAGGCTCAATGAACTCCTGCACATTAGGTACCGTGCTATCATTACCACCAGTCTGTCAAATCATCGTCTCTGGTAAGCATTCTTTGATATTGCAGCATCAGTATGGTAATTAGTATTCTGTGTCTTTAAGCCAAGGGTGGCTGTTCAGTGAGGCCTATTCAGGGCTGTCGCACTTCACCAATCTCATGTGGGAGAAACAGTCGTCGAGCACCAGGGGGTCTCCACCTCCACTCTCACACAGAAGGTGACCCCGCAACATCGGCGATGCTGGATGTTGTACTGTTGTCTGCAGGTAAGAGGAGGAGGTAGGTGTTGAGGCTAAAGGCCCTGATGCGCAGCTGCTGGCTGTTGTCCGAGACTCTAAAAGGTGTGTCCTCTCAAGGCCCATCTAGTCCCAGCGAGTCAGTCCTCTGTGCACTCTGCTCTGTCGGGGCCTCTATTATTTCTGCTGCCGCTCTACTAACTCAGGCAGTTGGGAGCTCTCTGTGCGCTGCTCACAAAGGTCTGGTACTGGCGACTGCCAGGCAATCTTTGCTGGCCACACTTTCCTCTGCTGCACTGCCACTCACCGTCCCCGCCCTGAAATCTCTTGGTGTCCACAAGCTGGTCCTCTACAACCAGCACTCATTCTCTGGTGTGACTGGACTGCCATATAGCACCGCAGGGCTATATTCCTCTAACTTGCCCCAAGTTAGCTGCCATCTTAGGCCATCGTCTCGCTGCTTCCATTGTCCATCGGAACAGCGCGATCCACGGTCCTTCAATAATGGCACTGCAGGAATAGGCGGAAGGATGGCGGTTCGATTCCCCTAGTATTTAGAGGAGAAGCTGGGCTGTTTTATTGAAAGATGGCCCTGGATTGTGGAGTTCGGCCAGGAACAGGGTAGCAATCAACCTACTCCTTTGGCACCAAGTAATGCCCCCCAAAGTAACAGATGCAGTTGACAGTGGGTCCTTGCATGCTTGCCTTGTGTAGTCTTCTGAATAGGGTGGGGTGGAATACTGTGTCGAAAACAGCGGAGAGGTCCAGTAGTATAAGGGCTGCTGTGTCTCCATTGTCTAGGATCATCCTGATGTCATTCGTTGCTGCGATGTGGCATTCTTATCCCACATTTTGTGCTCCTTCCTCCTACTATTTGTGACCTGTTTTAGTTCGCTTTAGGACTCTGGGCACTTTACCACTGCTAACCAGTGCTAAAGTACATTTACTGTCTGTCTAAAATGTATTGGTGATTGGTTTCTTTGTGACTGGCATTTTTGATTTACTAGTAAGTCCATAGTACAGTGCACAGTGTGTGCCCAGGGCCTGTAATTCAAATGCCACTAGTGGGCCTGCAGCACCGACTGTGCCACCCACATGAGTAGCCCTGCAAACAAATCTCGGGCCTGTAATTGCAGTGTCTGTGTGTGACATTTCAACCTGGCAAGTGCACCAACTTTCCAGGCCCAAACCTTCCCTTTTATTACCATTAATTTACCCATAAGATAGACCCAAAGTAGCCCCATGGGCAGGGTAAAGGATATTTAAAAGGTAGGACATGTAATGGTGTGTTTAACATGTCCTGATAGCGTAGTACTGCTAATTGTGGGTTTCACTATTGCAAGGCCTATATTTCCCATAGGGTAACTTGGGGATTGCCTTGAAATATCTTTTAAGTCTAATTTTGCATTATGCGCATATAGAGATATGGAGTGCGGGGTCTCCGAACTCACAATTTAAGAATACAACTTTTGGTGAAGTTGGTTTTTGAATTGTAAGGTTGAAAATGCCACTTTTAGAAAGCAGGCATTTTCTTGCTTAACCATTCTGTGCATCTACACGTCTGGGTCTAGATGACAGTTGGGTTGTTTGTGTGTTCACTCCAGACAGTCACACAAAGGGAGCTGAGGTATGCCCTGTACATCCTAATGGCCCATCACCAGGCTGATGGGTCTTCCTGGGCTAGGGTAGTGGGAGAAGCTGACACCTGAATAGGGCTGTGTCTGTCCTCACACAAAGCAGTCTCCAACCCCCTGGAGTGAGTCTGGGGCCAGAGCAGGGAAAGGCAGGGACTTGTGCACTACAAAGGCTTCTCCTTGAAGTTTGCCTACTTCAAAGACAGAAATGGGTATAAGTACTGGACCTCTGACCCCACATAGTTATAATCTTTCTGAACTGAGGACATTCTGTCAGGAAGAAGAGCTGGATGCTGTAGAAAGGACTGTCACTCTGCCTGTTGTTTTGCTGTGCTGGCCTGCTGCTTGCTACCTCTGTCCTGGGAGTGAAAGGACTGGACTTTGCTTCATACATCCTGCTTCTGAAGGTTCTCCAAGGGCTTGAACTGGGCTTGCCTCCTGTTAAGAAGCCTCATGGACATCAAAGACTTCATCTGCCAGCACCTAGGCTCTCTTGATGAGAGTCCTGACTTGCCAAGTGGTGCCAACTCCAGTTCCTGGACCTTTGGGAATGAGTTCTGGTGCAGCCAAGAAACAACCAAGCACATCGACTCCAGAACGACTTCAGAACTCGTGTTGCTGTCCGACTCTGCACTGCCGCCTGCACCGGAGCCGTGGCACCATCTGAGTGCAACAACCGTTACCTGCAACATGGACCCGATATTGCCACAGCACCTCCAATGTCCCACCACAGCGTGAGTCCCAAATGCCTTGTCACTGACGTCCGTGACACCTGACTCCACTGCAGCACCTGTGGCCCCATGGTGTGTTTGCGATACTGTGAATTCAAAGCCTTGCGTCTTGAAGTGCTGGATTAATTGACCCCATTTTATCGCAAGGAACCGACGCCTCACCGCTAATGCTGCATCATCTCCCCTGCTACCGTAAGAAACCAACACCTCACCTCTCCTGCCTAGGAGTAAGGAACCAACACCTTACCTCCCTGCTAGCAGGAAGGAACTGATGCCACACCGGCTCCAGCGATGCCTCGCCTCCCGACTCCGTGCAGCACCTTTGCTTCCTCAGCATTTTCCAAGGTACTATACACAGGGTCCATGCACTTCCTCGCGAGTGGCATTGGACTGTTGGGAACGACTGTCAAGACGCCCTGATAGCCTCAGTTGGAGCTATGGTGTTTGTAAGCACCATACTAAGATTTAGGCCCTCATTACAAGTTTGGTGGTCCGTGGTGTTGGCCGCCAAAAGAATGCCGTGTTGGCGGTAATATGACAGAGCCACGCCTGCCAAAATCCATCCAAAATTCCAAAACCGCCAGGACTCTGGAGAGCGGAAAAGAGGCAGTCCCACCACCAGCACGCCAAAAATTCTCTGAACCCATTACGACCCACAAATCACAATAACGGTTCTTCTGTGGTGGTAAACTAATGGTGGTGCGAACTGTGGCGGCCCACGGTCACCACAGTAATACACAACACCTCATTGGATAGATTAAAAACCCCACACATGACACATATCCACATACCCAACACACCTACAAACTGCACTATAAAACACACCCCTTCACACCCCACAATCGTTTGCATCTACATCGCCACACACAGCAAGATAGAGGTCGCACACAGAAATTATAAACCATAGAATAGGCACCCCTCCAAATTTAAAGTACTGTTCATCCCACACCTGCACATTATACCCAATACACAAATTAGTACCACACACATTAGACACCAACCATCACCCACTCACATCACAGCACCCACGCCCCATCACTTATTTTTTATCATCTCTGTTCTAATTGTCCACCGCTACCATGTCATCACAAAAACATCCCCATTTCCCTGATGATGAATTGAGGGTCATACTGGACGAAATCATCAGAGTAGAGCCACACTTATTTGGTGCACACGTCCAGCAAACATCTATTGCCAAGAAAATAGAGATGTGTCAAAGAATAGTCGACAAGGTGAATGCTGCAGGCATCTACCCATGTACAAGGGAGGACATCAGTAAAAGGTGGAATGACCTCAGGGGGAAAGCATGTTCCATGGCTGCCAGGCACCAGCTGGATGTCCTCAAGACTGGCAGTGACCCCCCCACCATCTCCCCTATCCTTCACATCATGAGAGGAGAAGGTCTTGGAGAACCTGAATTCTGAGGGCCTGACAGGAATACCTGGGGCAGTGGAGCTGGGTAAGTCACCAAACCAATAATATCACTAAAACGTTTTGTCTTGCATGCTCACTTTATCAGCTTATGGCATATTAACAGGCTACCCACTCACCACCCCTGTGTCCAACCATCAAAATACCCCTTCTCTGGCATTCCACATGTCAGCTAAACTTACCTAGGGGCACAGTGTCTGTGTATAGAGTGGGTAATACATGGACTGACAGCACTACAACTCCCAGCAGGCACTGTTCCACCTGTAAGAAACCCAGAACAGTGTACTATAATTTAAATTGCCTTGCATGCTAAACTATCAATTGAACCCACCTGAATGCTCCACAATTGCACAGTCTAGGGCAATCACAGCAATGCAATGGGCATCTGCCTGTACAAAACCATCCTACACACAGCTACAGCTGTGTTTCCTGCTAAACTGCCCTTCAAACCTCTACTCAACCATTGAAATTAACTCACCTGGGGACACACATATATATGAAGTTGGATGTACTTGGAGTAAACTCATACAAACGCCTAGGTATAATGGTCACTCCTAATCTGATGGCCAGGTCTGTTTCCAATGTACATTGTGCAGCTGTCTGTAGACTCAATAGTGCATTACTCTAAACTGAGAGGTAACATGAAAAATGTAAAGCCACACAGCAGACAAGATATGTGTCCATGAACAGGCATCCAACCACCAAGATACCATGAAATCCTGTAGTAAGGTGTATGATATTGGAATTGTATGTATCCCATATAGCTGTTCTCTAGATTTGGAAGCAGGATTCACTGCCTTATCAGGGTATCAAGTAAAGGCTTTCTATATACAGCACATAGCATGTCTACCTATCAGTGTTTGATAAGACATTGTTGCCTAATTATCTGTAATTGTCTGTTCCACTTCCTCTACAGGTAGCCAAGCCATTGTGACCATGGAGAGGACACCAGAGACAGCCACTTCCTCTCTGGATGAAGCCCTCAGGGAGGAAAACACCCCTGGGTGTGAGGACATTGAAGACGACTCTGGCCCATCTGGGACACCTGGTCAGTCTACAACTGTCACCCTCAACCTGCCTGCATTGACTCCTCCCAGCCCTGTTGCTTCTATATCTCAGGCAACCATTCACCCCCAAACCTGTGTTCCAATGACAGTTTCTATCATCATGTGCTCCCCAGTACAGGTACCTGAGACACTACTAGAAAACACAGACAATGAAGGACCCAGGGGGAGTGGGCAAACTGTGCCTAGGGCTCATGCACATCGGGGTAGGGTGCGAGGGAGGTATGGAGTGGGCCAGTAGATGGAGGCTCCTAGGAATACAGCTGGCCAGGACAGCATCTCCTAAGTCTTGAGAGCTTATCAACAATCCCAAGGTGTGATGAGCCAGGTACTTACCATGATAGAGGAGATAAAGCAGCTGCAGAAAGACAACCACCAGGAAGTGATGCACCACTGGGAGGCCCAAATTGGTCAGCTGGCTGCCACTGCAGGGGTGCTGAGAGACATGAATACCACCCTGACTAGATTATGTCCACAACAGCTGGCCCCTTCCACTTGCAATTTAACATCTGCCTCTTCTACATCTGTGGTAGCCAGTGGAATGGTGGCCCTGCCAGGGGAATTACAAGCCACAGACACCCCTGCCTCTGTAGCTGAAGAACCCCTCCCACCCCCTGCAAACGTGGACATCTACCAAAACACCCAGGAGGAGCTGATGCCAAGACTTCAACCACTGCCAGGAAGTGAACCTCTACTCATTGGTTCCCCTTGTTTGTCACTGACACACCCTGTTGACAGCTCTACAACCAGTCTCCATTTTCCAATGGTACAAGAACACTGGACCTGTAACTCCAAATGTTGTAGCAGCTACCCTTAGGATTAAATCCACCATGACTGAACCCTTCACTGTTCACATTATTTTGATTTGATTGAATTCCCATATTTTAGTCTGCACTTCTTAATAAACACTACTAAACCACAGAGCATGTTTGAGAGTCATTGTCAGCTATATTGAACTGTTAAACCTCTTGCTTATACAAGATGTTCAAAAAATTTACCAAATCTGTAAAGTCCGATCTCGCATGTATTGTTTAAACAGGGTACAATTTGAATGTTATGATACTGATGGACAAAGTTCTATTCCCATTCATTGCACTTTCCTACACATAGGTTAAGAAAATGGCAATGATCACATAGTGAAGTAATCCTGCTCACTTTATTGACTCAGCAGAGGTGTGAATAACTAACACCCCACAAACCACTGAAGTGAGGGACGTCAGTCTTTCTGTATCTGAATAGGCAAACAGATTTGTTCAATGTACCATCAACTAAAGCCTTATCACATACCCATACCATACCTCCTGAATGGCCGTCCCCAATAATACAGACAGAGGTCAGTACAAATGTCCTCAGTCATGGAACCTTCCACTTACCATGGTCAGGTATCTGTAGGCATGCTACTCACCTTTGTCAGTCTTGACACACATGCACAATGGCCTGCAATGAGGAAACACAGTGACACCTACATACAAATCAGTTAATACCAATATCAAGCCAATAAGAAGATTGAGGCTTATGGATTGCACAGGATGACGTTTCAGAGACACAAAACCACACACATGGCACCACTGGGCCCACCTCCCATGGCAAACAGGCCTATAGTATGGAATAGGGCACTACCATCCCTCTGTCCTGACTGTCTGGGCCTAGAACCTACACACCACAAATGTAATGCCATACAGTATCTGGATCAATCCATGTTCACTTCACATGTCAGCCTGCAAATCCCACTAGCTTGTGACAGTCAGATATTATCAAATAAAGATGACCTTGTGATCTGCAAAACAAAAATGTAATACATAAGGCATAGGCAGGAGATGATTGTAAAACATTATACAGATATGTCCTATATCCAATGGTAACTGATTGTGACAAACTTAAACTATGGTGATCAAAATGCTGAACACAACTCCATAGTCTGCATGCACATCAGAACTATGTGCTGTTAAGCTGCTTATGACCGTCTGATGGTCATACAAAGATTCTTATCAAGCATCTCTAACCTCCAACAATACACTACTGTTAGTCAAATTACAGAACATCATATACCTACAGTCAGTTGAAGTACTGATTGATGAGATCTGCCTGGATGTCACCAGCTTCATCCTCATCACGGTCATCCTCACTTGGCAATTCTGCATTCTCACCTGGTGGAACTGCTGGCTCCCCCTCATCTGATATATATGGGATTTGATGTTTTGGGGTGAGGTTGTGGAGAATGCAGCAGGCTACAATGATTCTACAAACTTTGGCGGGTGAGTAGAGGAGGGCTCCCCCAGACTTATCGATGTTACAGAATCTTGCCTTCGGGAGCCCAAAAGTCAGCTCCACGCTCGTCTTGGCCTTCCGTGGGCCTCATTGAAGCAGACTTCCCCTGTCGTGGTTGGGTACCTTACTGGTGTCAACAACCAGGGACGGTCTAGGTAGCCAGAGTCCCTTGTAGGGAATAGTTATAAGAGTGCAAACATAACTCTTATGCATCCCAACATTTGGTAGCAGATATAAGTTTATGACATATATGACATATATAACTTACCTATCAGCAAGGCCCTCTCTGTTGTGTCATCAGCAGTGGGATTTTGCTGTTCCGCATGATGAAGGCATCATGGACTGACCCCAGATACCTTGCACAAACTTGTGAAATGTAGAGGTCCACCAAACAGACTAATTGGACATTTATGGAGTGGAAGTTCTTCCTGTTCTTAGACACCTGTTCATCGCCATTTGTGGGAACCAAAGCAACATGGGTGCCAATAATGGCTCCCACCACATGTGGGATGTGTGCCAAATCATACAAATCACCCTTCACATGGGCCAAATCTTCAAGTTGTGGAAATCGGATGTAGCTCTTCAGGTGTTTCAATAATGCCAACAGTACAGCCTTCAAGACCAGACTGAACAAAGGCTGAGACATCCCTGCAGATAGGGCCACAGTATATTAAAAGGAGCCTGTGGCCAGAAAGTGTGGCACTGACATAACTTGTACAATGGGTGGTATGCTATTGGGATGAAGAATGGCAGGCATCAGATCTGGCTCCAACTGATGACAGAGATCCATGATTGTTTACCTATCCAGGCGGTAGATCTGGATGACATGTCGATCCTCCATGGTCTGCAGGTCTGCTATTGGACAGTACACTGGAGGTTGTCTGCCCAATCTCATGCCAGGGTAACTATGTGAAAGAAAACAAGAAGGTATGTTTATCACAGATTGTGTCCATTGTAAGTGTGTAAATACAAATGCCACACAGAATGCTTGGATATGCCATACAACATAGTCAAATCATGGCACACAGCATATACCAAGGGTACTAATGGCTTATTGGTAAAGGATCCCCTTTCCCAACTCCCACTTATGGTTTTAATAACGGATATGCATGTCACAAATTGTCTCTGTAATAATGACATTCGCATTACTTTTTCACATTACAAAGGTACTATTTCTAACTATCCATTTGCCATGAGACGACAGACTATGCCAATAATGAAAAATTGCTTTCATCTCATCTCATCAATATCATGTCTGTTAATACTACATATTGATACATGGTTGCTGTGAGCCAGCCATGAGTACTGTGCAGCAGTTTTGTTTATGACACATCTATAAATTGACTTTTCTGACCATTTAAGGACCTTAAAATGGCAGCTGCCCAACCTACTGTACTGGACAATAGTAAATGACCTACGACTGCCGGTGGAAGTCGTAATGGTGGTAGGCGGATACTACAGCAGTGGATATTTCCATTGGAACTCATTGCTGCTGTTGGCAGTCTTGGGCCAATGGCGATGTCCGGCGGCAGAGACCATCTTGTATGTGGTGGACGTGACCGCCATCTCATACTTCATTTCTCACTTGACTCCTGACACTGCTGCCAGCAAGACCTCCACGACCTGAGCTGCTGTGTACTGCCTCTGGGAGCAATCATGCCACATCCTACAGGTGATATGGCCCCTGCCTTCTCACCAGAGGAGCTGGAGAAGCTGGCGGAGGAGGTTCTACCCCTGTATGAACAGCTCTATGTTGCACCAGAGGAGCAGGTGAGTGCACCATGTGGACATAAGTTTTATTAGTTAATCTATCCTTTGTAATACTAAGCAAAGGCTCATGGGCAATGTTTCTGATTGTGTTCTGGAAATCTGGAAGGTTCAAAATTTGTGGTACTATGTGTGGGTACTTAGGCAAGTACATATGTGTGGTGATAGATTTTGAGTCCTGAGACTGTGGATAGTGTGTGGTGTATATTCCCTGACCCACCTTCTGAATGTAGTACATGATAAGTGAAGGTGGAATACCAAACTTTGCCTGGAATACCATGTTTACAGATGTTTTAGTGGTCTGGTCATATGTAGAAACCTGACAGCTGGTGCTGGATATTCGTGTTGTTTGCCTATTTAAACCTCACAAATGGCCTGACTGCATATGGTCATCTATCATTGGAGGGGATGTTGAAGACAGTCTGTGTTTGGCTTGTTGAACTAACTTGTTATTCACCCTGCTTGTTTCAGTATGGTGCATGTGGACATGACACTCTTTTCTTGTCTGTATCATCCCTGCAGGTCAACGCCCATCAGAAGAAGGGGATTTGGTGTGCCATCACCAAGAAAGTGTGGACCCTGGGGGTCCACAGGCAGCAGAGCACCCACTGTAGGAAAAGTTGGGAGGACCTGAGACGCTAGGCCCAGGAGACCGCAGAGGCCCAGCTGGGGATGTCCTCCCAAGGAGGACGGGGTGCCTGTTGGACCTTGACCCCCCTGCCCCACCTAAAGGCCCGCAGTGTGGCGGTGGTCTACTCTGAGTTGGATAGGCATTTGAGGGAAGCAATGCAGCCACAACGGGGTAAGTACAGACCTAACACAAGTTCACTCCTTTACCCGGTTAGTGTCTGATGTGACAGACTGTTAGCTCTGACAATATGGTAAGTGCAAAGTGTCAAGGATCTCCTGTGAACACGTTGATGAACAGTAGCCATCAATAGCACACAGGTGTGCGCATGCAAATGTGTTTAGAGACATGTTACTCACCTATGTTGTCACCTCAGTACAAAAGCATATATTGGTGCACATGACTGTGTCACATGTGTACCTATATACAACTTTTCATATGCTGGTGGTTGTTCATTTCGACCTACAGGTCAATACTCTCAATATCATGATGCTACAGTGTCTGGGTCATTGCTATCTGTCCATTGCAGTGTCCTCTGATTCATGTTTATGTGCAACATTGAGTCAAAGATAATCAAGTCATTCCCAGTTTTCAAAAGATCTCTGATGAGTGACAGCATCATCTGAGGCTGTTATGTCCATCTGACATTTCACATGACATACAAGCTTAACTTCTTCACACTTGTCACAAGGTGATCCCCCATGGTAAATGAGGGATGTACATAGACATTTGTAATGTATTATCTGAGTAGACAACATACATAGTGGAAACCATGGAGATGTTGCAACATTTCTATTGGTTCACATACCTTGGTGTCATGGCTATGAATGTTAATGTTGTGTAGGTGGAAAGTGGCTACACAGCATTGTCCTGTCGTAGGCATTAAACTTAGGCGAAGGTAGTTTATTCACAGATACAGTCTTATTAGTTTTGTTTTTTTGCCAACATCATGTGTAAATTGACAGGTTCTGTCATGATTCTACATTTTAAATAGTCTTGTATATACTTCCTGTTGATATGAAGAATATGTCAACTGAGTCCTGCCTGTTTGGGAACCTATTGTTTGCGCTGACACCTATGTGGTGCAGGTGTGGTAGTGTGCATGCACAAGTGGGTGGTATAGTGTGTGTATTCAGGCATTTGGCTAGGTGGGTGTACCTGTTATGTTAGCATCACATGTACTTTGTTTCTATGATTTATTCACAGACATATGTAAGGCTAGCCATGTCTGATGTGTGAATAGTGATGTTGCCATCCAATCAGTAGTCTATTGATGGAATAATTGCATGATTAGGAAAGGCTGATTGTCACCTTCTAGAACATGACAGTGGTCCATTGACTAGAAACAAATGATTGACAACTTATCATTGTGTGTGAGACACTCATCTGAGCTTCTTCGACCCTTTGTTTTCTGGAGGACAATGACTAAGATGCCTTGGTCCTCAATGTAATTACAATCCTTTCTAAATCACTATTGGTACATGTGTGTGTTCCATGTGTTCTGACTCTTTCACTTCAAAAACTTTCAAGCATGCCAATTACACGGAGTTGCATGTTTGCACATGTCCACTGTGCAGGTTGTTAACTATGTGACAGGAAGTGGGTATGGATTGACTACACCAGGCTGTCTTGAGATTACTATACAATATGTTCTATTGCCTGGTACATGAAATTAGGGTCAATTTTTCGTATGTGTTGAGTTTGTGTATTTGATTAGTTGAAATCAATGTCACATTTCTGAACTATAGCTTGATTGGTGCTTGACTATGTTGTTGTGGATATGGAACCCATATCATGTGGCAAAGTCACCTTGTCCTGGAGGGTTAGCGGAGGGCCACGGGGGAGACCGGATCCAGTACATCATCATCGGAATCCTCCGCCAGTGGCCACTCCCTAGTAGTGGTGGACCCATCTGGGACCCATCTGGGACCACCCCAGCACCATCTCTGTCCGCCATCCCCCTTTCTATCTCCGCCCTCCCTTTAGCGCCCCATCCGGTTGGTCGTGCATGCCCATCCAAGAGGGTGGGTGTCTCCTTTGCCACGGACACCTCTGCCCCGGTCCCTGTTAGCCCTGCTGCCCTCACTGAGGAGGCTATTGACCTCCTGAGGTTGATCTATGTGTGTCAGTCTACCATCTCGAATGCCATCCAGGGAATGGCAACTCAAATCCAACAGGGCAATGCATTCCTGGAAAGCATTCACATTGCACTGGCTGGCCTACTGAGATCTTTTCAGGCTCTGGCCTCCACAGTGACAGCAGCCAATCACCCTTTGTCTACTGTCTCCCTCCACCTTCCTCTTCCCAATCCAAATCCCCACTTTTCCTGACCCACTCAAAACACACATACAGACTCACATGCGTCCACCTCAACGGACAAGGGAAGGACACACAAACATAAGCACCATAAGACACTCCACCAGCATGCACACAGGAACATCCACCTGCAGACAGCAACAGTCACAACCTGCCCTGACACCCCCACTGCCCCCAGTATCACAGACAGAACACCTGACACACCTGCAGACACCACACCAGGATTCACAGATTCAGCCCCCAAACCTATCCTACCCGCTGACAGCACCCCAGTCACCATACCTGCAGACACCACAACCACTGACACGCCTACATGCAGCACATTCACCATACCTGCAGTCACTACCCCAACAGACAGCCACCCACCCACCGTGGCATCCCCCAGCACCTCCACCTCCCCTCAGCCCAAGGCACATAAACGCCCTCAATCACCCACCCAACAGACACCCACCACCCTCAAGCATACCTCGCATAAACATGCACCCAAGACATCTACACAAACACCTCATACAACCAGTCCCTCTCCCTCCACACCCAAACCTTTTTGTTGACCTTCCATGTGTGTCCAAAAAGAATTTCCTCTCAGAGTTTGACTATTTCCCTACTCTCCCTCCACTGTGACACCGCTAAGAGATATGTTTTCCTCTCCAAAGCCCTCCCACCTCGAACGCACCCCCTTCCCCCCTGCCAGTCTCCCAAGCCTAAGCCAAACTCCCTCTACCAAGCCTAGCCCCAAATCCCCCCTCACCAGCCTAAGCCCAACCCCCCCCCCCCCTCACCACCCCTCAAGAATCCCTAAGGTACATACCTGCTCCCATGATGCCCCTACCTGTGGTGTTTACATGGCAATCAGGAGTCAAGTAGGGGCACCATTTAGTGCCTTTGGCATGTATGTTGTGAAAAATGGACTGGCCCATGGCCTTTGTCAATCTAGTTGTTTTATGACTTTTATTTATATTTATATAAACTAACCCAACCAGTTGTTGGTGTTTCTGGTTACATATTTGTACTGCATTTATTTTCCTGGGTTTGAGTTGATCCTGGCTGACATTTGTTGTGTGACAGTATTTGTGTGTGTGAGCTGCTTGATGTTTCTTGTATTCATTGAGGTTGTATGAAGTGCTGTTGTCCCCCAGGTATAGGGTGTGCATTGGGAGATGGGTATGTGTATGTAGCTGATATGTTGTTGTCATGGTATTTGTGTTGTGTTTGTGTTGATATGTGTTTTGTTGTGCTGTGTGGCTTTGTGTGTTTTGAGTCTGCGTGTATTGTGCATGGTATATTAGGTTAAATGTAGCAACACAAAAGGATGAGGGACGGAGTGCTGAACAATCCAAACACTCACCCCCAGTCACATATCTGGGTTTAATCCATTGTTCTTTTGCTCACCATGCCCTCCAAGTTTGGACCCAGCCATATGCAAATCAGTCTTGACCCTGTTCCTCATGGGAACAGTCCAGCTCGAACTGCCAAGCCAGGTCCTCCATGGATGGGAAACAAGCATCCTGGGACCGGTGTCAGGGTTTCACCCTTCATCAGCCAGGCTAGCTTAAACCCAGTGGCACGGTGAGCAAGAGACCCACGTCTGGGAACGGAGTGCTGAAGAATGCAAACACTCACCCCCAGTCACAGATCTGGGTTTAATCCATCATTCTTATGCTCACCATGCCACCCCAGTTTGGACCCAGCCATATGCAAATCAGTCTTGACCCTGTACCTCATGGGAACAGTCCAGCCCTAACTGCCAAGCCAGGTCCTCCCTGAACCGGAAACAAGCATCCTTGGACCGGTTTCAGGGTTTCTCCCTTCATCAGCCAGGCTAGCTTAAATCCAGTGGCAGGGTGAGCAAGGGACCCACGTTTGGGCATAGCCTTCCCACTTAGGGCAACTTTAGCAACACAAAAGGGTAATGGACTGAGTGCTGAACAATGCAAACACTCACCCCCAGTCACAGATCTGGGTTTAATCCATCATTCTATTGCTCACCATGCCACCCCAGTTTGGACCCAGCCGTATGCAAATCAGTATTGACCCTGTTTAGGTTAAATGTACTCTGTGTGTGTGATGTGTGTGTTGATCGCTAGGATGTATGATGATGTAATTGTGTGTGTTCCATCACAGATGGTTGTACATTGTGTTGTAAGTATGTTGATTCCCTGGCTGGTGTTGGTTGTGAGTGTGTGACATGTGTTTGTACTTGCACGGTTGTGGTTTTGTTGTTACAACTTCGTATGTTGTTTGGGAATATGTGAGGATGGGCCTGTGCATAGCTGTGTATTCTTGACGTGTGGTGTGTGTGCTGGCTGCAGTGTGTGTGCTGTGTATGTCTTTCTTGCTGTATGTGAGTATGCAAGTCACTGTACTGTTGCATGTCAGTGTAGCCCTCACACCCCCTTCCCTATGGTATGTTATGTAACTGTACACAATTTAACATTTAATAAATGCAACAGGTGAGTATGTGTACTTACGGTTTTTGTTGTCCTAATCAGCAATGATTTCGTTGTCTTTCTGAATGCAGGAGCAGTGGGATGATGTTTAGTTCTGGTTCCATGGCGAGTCCGGATGAGTATGACTTCCTGGAGGTGAGTGTCTCCTTTTATACAGTTTGTTTCTGCCTGGAGTTCCGTGGAGGTCAGACTGCGGCGGAAATGTTGGTGGTGTGCAACCTCGTAATGATTCCGACAGAAATATGGTCTCCGTCAGAGTGTTGGTGGCTCCATTAGACCGTGGCGATCTGACTGCACTGGCGGTGCCAGCGTGCGTTGGCTGTATTCCGTTCACATCACCCCCAAAGTCATAATTTGGTGGTCTTCTCCGCCAGCCTGTTGGTGGTTGGACCGCCGCAGCCAACATGGTGGTCCTTGGATCGTCAAACTCATAATCAGCCCCTTAATCTCTGAAAATGTGTATCTTTACTTGTGTATGTTGGATTTTTGTTGTTTTGGTCTTGTTTTACTCAGATAAATATTGGCTATTTTCCTAAACTGGCATGGAGTACTTTTGTGCTGTTTTCACTGTGTTACTGTTTGTGTGTACAAAATACTTTACACTGAGATAAGCCTGGCTGCTTAAGTCAAGCTACCAAGGGGGTGAGCAGCGGCTATCTTAGCTGTGTGGCTCCCCTGCCCTGACTAGAGTGAGGGTCCCCACTTGGACACTATGAAAACCACTTCCAACTAGAGACCCCATTTATAACACAGGGAGAGCATCAGTTGGGTATCATCAGTGTAGGAGAGTATGTTGTTATATGACCTGAGTAGGTATGCTAGTAGAGTCATGTAAATGTTAAATAGCGTTAGGCTGAGGGATGCTCCTTGGGGTACTCCACAAATGAGGTTCTTGGCTTTTGATGTGCAGGGAGGCAGGTTGATTCTTTGTGTACTTCCTATGGGGAAGTAACAGATGCAGGTGAAAGTGGGTCCTTGCATGCATGCCTGGTGTAGTCTTCTGAATAGGGTGGAATACTGTGTCGAAGGTGGCAGAGAGGTCCAGTCGTTTAAGAGCTGCTGTGTCTCGATGGTCTAGGATCATCCTGACGTTGTTCGTTGCTGCAACGTGGCAGTCTTGTTGCTGTGGTTTGGCTGAAAACCTGACTGTCTAGTATCTAGGAGCTGGTGTGCGTTGAGGAGGTGAGAGAGTTGTATGTTAGGGAGATCAGACTGTATTTTGTTGAGGGTTTCTTGACCATTGTGTGTTTCCAGGCATCTGGGAACATCTCGGTAGTGATGGAAGTGTTCATAATGCGAGCGAGGACTTTGTGGATGGGTGCAAATCCATTGTTGTACAAGTGGTGGGGCAAGGATCTGTAGGTGCCCCGGAGTGAATGCTTCTCATGATGCTGGCTGGATCTTCCATGGTGAGTGTTTTCCAAGCCATTGGTGTTTTGACGTGGGTGTTTCAGAGTAGGAAGAAGACGATGATGTAAGGGTTCAGTGCAGAGTCGAAGTTGTTGTACAAGGTTTTGATTGTGTCACTGAAGTCCAAAAGGATGTCACATAATTCCTGCGAGGGGGCGATGCAGTTAGTGGTGACGGCGGATGAGGTGAAGTACCCTCCATCCAAGAGCCTCTGAAGCCAGGTGCTGAAAAAGGCTGACGTAATTCTTTAGATGCTGACTGCCTTATTTGAAAGTTACCAAGCCAATGGGTTGTATGCCTCTTTCAAACAATGATGGTAAACTACACCACGAATTGTGTCCAATTGAAGATAGAACTCTGGTTCAAAATAAATGGGGTAGCCCATGGTAAAGCATCTTTAGTAAGAAAAAGGTATTCCTAGAGAAATCATCACTAAACTATTGAGGTTTTGATAAAAATTGCAGTTGATGCTGGGCCAATTTTTTTTGTATTTATGTGGATCTTCACTGGATTTACCTGGTGGAACAAAGGCCAAGATAGGAGTGAACGATGTATTGGAATTCACTCTGAAATTACTACTTGCCTCCTCCTTTATTGTAGAGGTACTGATTGGGGGATTGTCATTATGTGATGAGGGTGGTGTAGCCTTACTTTAAGTAGGTATTAATTAGTTAAATCGAATAAAGCAAAATGGCTCACTCCAGGCGAGCGACTTCAACCTCTTTGTGGATTTTAGTGGTAGCTTGGGCCATCGTGTGAATTGGACACTAAGAAGATCCACTATTGGCCTCGCAAACTATCATTTTTCAGTACTGCGGATCTACTGAAAACCTCTGCCATTCTTCAATATCTGTGCTGGTGAACAACATGTAATGTATGATCAGACACAGAAACCAGGGGAGAAACAGGAAAGGGAGTGAGAGAGAGAGACAATCTGGTCTGTAACCCACTCTCTGAGGTTTTGTCTGCTTCTAGGAATGGCACACCCTGTCTGAATGTTACAAATGGTAAGACATATTGTAAGACAATATACCAGGTGGATGGCAAGATGAAATAAGAATTGAAACGAGGCTTGCCGGATTCAGCAGCGCATCATTGTCATCATAATATCTTTGGGGGCTATGAGCAAAACATTTTTTGGGGTCCCCTGTATAGACCAAATTTGAATTTTATTACCCATTTATTGATAATGCATGCCCTCTATGATGCTAAACAATACTACATTATATGTTAAACTTTAACAGGGTCTCCCAAAAGTTGAAATATGTCTTGCTTGCGACCCCAAAAATCTTCAAAATTGAGCTGGATAGAGAGAGAGATTGAGTCAAAGGTAGAGGTAGGCAGAGGGAGAGAGGTTTAGAGAGAGAGATATATAATAGAGAAAGTTTAATTTCACAAAAGTGCCCTGGGAAGGTGGTGGGCTCAGGCAATTGGCAACTGTGCCCATGCCTTAAAACGGCTCTGCAGCTGAGGGTGCTGTAACAAGCCTGGAGCCCACCTGGAAACAGGTCCAGGCCCCTGGACGTTGCTGAACACACACACTGGTAAGACTCACGAGAAACTACACAGGAGACAGTACACCAATATGTGGCAGGGAGGGGGCTAAGGGAACTGAATGGGAAAAAACAACAAAAATTAAGGGACACCAAAATGGGTGCAAACAAAAGTGATAATTCGAAAGTTAATGCAACCTTGCAAAAAGTTGCCACGGACAGATCTGAGTTCTTAAGATGACTAAATTGGGTTCTACTCCTAATTACTCAGAAATTACCTCAACCCAGGACGTGTGTAAATGAAATTCATTAATATTTACCAGCCTAGTGTTCATTTCTCAGTCTCCATTGTCTCATTATCCTGCACCCCCAGCTGCACTGTGGGATGATTTGCAGTGAGGCAATCAGAGTGTGCTGGAAAAGTGGGAAGGGTTGCCCTTGGGAACTTTTTGCCCATTCGTCAGGAAATGTCCGTGAGTCACCCTCATCCACTGGCTGGTGAATTGAACAAAAGTAAGACCTAACCCCCAGATCTGGAGGACACTTTCTGGGCCTGTGACAGAGCAGAAAAGGTGACTGGGGTAGAGACCTGAAGGGCTGGACCTGCCTCCACTTATATCCAGGACTAAGTAGTAGATTCCAACAATCAGTTGCCTGACCACCTATGTGTTATGTTGTGTAGCTATTTTAGTCAGGATTTAGACATGTTGTTTTAGCTAACAAGGCCTGCCACTGTGCACTTTAACCCTATTACAGCATTGCTTATTTTTCTAGCAATAGCTTCATTTGCAGTGCTGTTTTATTTTCTATCTTATTATCCTTTCACCTAGGAAAGCATTGTGTTCTTGGTAAGACATGTAGTTCACTTTTTGCTTTCCCCAAAGCTACAGTCAGTTAGAGTTGCCGACAAACGTGGTATGCAGTGTCTCCAGCATTCACAGAAATACACTCATACGTGGGGACCATTTCTTAGAATGTCAGCTGTTTTATTATATAAACACCACTTAGTCTCTGACACGTTAGATGAAGATTCCAGCCAGATGACCACGACTGTAGGCTGATTGCTTAGAGCTTCGCTACACCTACCTGCTTAGATGACCGAGCTCTGATCCAGATGGGGACGGTGTTTCTTTAGACCTCAGGCCTCTTCTTCAGATGTGAGGGATGATGTTCTCCTGGTGCTCATTCTTAGCATAGGTGATGGGCTATAGATCCACCCTCCTGTTTAGACAGCATGGTAGGACTGTTTTGGGGTTTTATATTTTTAGTCACATGCCTGTTTCTATTGTTTTTTAGCATCCTCGTTATTGCTATGCATAAGCTTTTATCTATGATGCAGATATTTTAATAAATGCTTATTTAAATATATTCTGCCTTTGTTGTCTTTGCCTGAGTGAGCTCTTGGTAACTGAGAGAACGGGATGCGATCTGATGTACCACAATTCCCTGGGGAGTCTATCTTACCATGAGCTCGGTTGCCACAATCATCTTGGTCAGAGATGGGGCGCTGCTAGTTAGCTGGAAACCCCGGATTAGGCCGACAGGTGTCACCTGGTGTGGAATTGTACTTCGTACCCAATCCAGGCGATCTTACTGCCCAAATCCAGTAGCCTCATTACTCTGAGAACCTACACGACAGCTATATGCACATCAAAGCTGCTACAGGTCTTTTTTCTTGAACAATTAGTAGAATAGTTACAAGTGGAGCTGGGATGGACTTTGCTGCTGGCCTCTGTTGAGTATGCCCTCTCCCTATAAGTTGTCCCTGAGATTCTGGAAGAAATAGAATAGAAGAGATACTGCTTAAAAAAGTCTGAAAAGTTGGGACATTTTTGGACTTCTAAAACCTCCACAGCTCCTGTGCGACCCCACAGCAAAGGTATCGTATTTTGAAAGGGACTTAATTGGATACAGCTTCAGGCTTATACTGCTGGAAAATTCTCATTTTCATTAAAAAACTACATTAGAAATTAGAAATCTTGATGGGTAAATGTATGGAAAATATCCAAACTACAAAATAACTTTGAAAAACGTGAATTTTATTTTCCCACTTCAAGCTTTTCCTGTTAAATGGCTATTCAACCTTGAGAGGACTTTGCCAGACACAGCCTTTAACTTCAAGGATTACTTCCATAAAAAAGACTAATACAAAAGGTAAAAATGTTGACTGGGAAGACCTGTGTGGTATATCAGACTTCTGCTCCATCGTAGGTATCCTGGAATTGCCATACGCCCTGTTCAACTGCAGTGATTTCTGATTGCACTTAATTGTTTTAGCATTTTTTGCCTAAATAACTTTCAAAATTCATATATTCACATCCACGTTAAATTTGATTAGTTTTGATGTAATTTTGATTAACTTTTTGTTAATTTTTAGACATTGGTTACGGGATTTTTAGTGAGTTGTGTTTTGGCTTTTTGACTGTTTTAGTTTTGGTAAATGCTTTGCACATTTCTAAGGTAAACCTGGCTGCGGTGTGTGTTTGCTACCAGGGCTTGAGCCCAGGTTTAAATATTGACACTGTGTGTTTGACCTGACAGAATTTTAGGGCGTTATTACTAAGACAGAAATTGCATCCTCCCCAACAAATAAATTACATATATATATATATACTACATTTTTCGCTGCCTTTGTATATCTAGTTGCTGTTTAGTTTTTTTTAACTCATTGTGTGAAGTGGAGTTGTGTGGCATGCGCAATGAGTTGTATCAAGGAACTCTTCTCCCCATTGGTTACTTTTGTATTATTACATTGAATGTTATGTTATACCATGAATCTAGGGTGAGTTTTTCAGTTGATCTTGTGCCCTTTTACTCCACATATACCGTATGACTTTACTCTCAATTTAGCCTTGGAAAACTACAAGAAAATTGTCTGTGTTTACCTTGCCACATACAAGTTATTTATGTTCAAGCACACCTGCTAGCTTCAGTGACTACAGATTAGCATCAGTAGTCAATGATGACCCATTCAGATTTCTCAACAAGAAGAAGGCTAGTATAATATATGTTAAAGCTGCCTAGCTAAACTTGCTGGTACTACAATGCAACTGAAGCTTAACATTGGTGCTACAGAGGACAGTTACAAGTGCATAATTATATAATTTCAAAGCATATTAAAACACGTATTTAACTGGGCGAGTAGAAAACACATGGTCGATGCTGCACTGTGATCATTAAATGAAGAAGTGTTGGACTCTTTGTCCGAGTGCTGAACAAATAATGTAGAAGTCTTCTGTTTGAAAATGAGAAAAATCACAACTATGCTGTGGGCTCCTGGTTCTGTAAGCAAAAGGTGATATTATTTTAATGTTGCTTGCTTAATACCTCCTCCACGTCAGTGTAAGTTAATGAAAAGTTCCCAAAATACAGAGCAAGAATGTGTAGATATAGAATAGAAGGAATGCCCAAATGATTGATCTTTTGCACATAAAGAACACCCTGGGCATGAAGCATGAATATATTATTCCTGATGCACGTCGCACTTTAGACCTAAAATTCCATCTAGGCACCTTGCCCTTTAAAACGTACACTGACAAATCCTCTAACAGCTGTATCAACTCTGAGCTCTGCGATTGCAAAGTGGCTGCAAAGGGGTCAATAGCGCACTTTATCCTACTTTCCACCTAGACTAAGCACTTACTACTAAATGGCTTATCCCATCGCTCAAACAATTTTCGATCTCAGCTTGCAGAGAAGCACTAACACTTTGGGCCAGATCAGGATTACCAACCATCTCCAAGCCTGTGTCCAGTTATACTATTGGAGCTTGGTCCATCACAAGGCCACAGAGAGGCCTTATTACGGTTACTAATCAGCTATAGTCTGATTCAATTGGGACTGTTTCTATTGGGTTTTAATTGATATATGTTATGTAATCGGATGATCTATTGTAATTTAAATGTTTAGTATTTTATGACATAAATATGCTACTAGAATGATAATGGTGATTGATCTTTAAAGTACTATTGAACAAAAGAACTCTAAAGTTTTGAGAATTTGTCGGAGTGCGAATTGATTAGCATATTTGATACCACAGGAAGCGATCTAACACAAACTGTGTCATCAATAACATAAGATGTGACCAGTGAAATAATGAAAAAAATCTAAACACACAAAATACCAGTAAAACTTCCCTATTGTGAAAAAGGTTAGATTTAATATTCTGGCCCCTTTAAACAAGTGTGGCATTTAGCGTATTGAGAGAACTCAACTCGCATTCCTTATGGCTGCTGTGTCAGTGTAATAATTTAATAATGGCTGAAGAAACTGACCAAAGGCAGGATTTTGCTACCCGGTTTGCTTTATACCTAAGTAGCTACCATCTTAATTTGAAGGTCAGTAAAAAAAAAAAATGGAAAAATCAGCCGAAGACAGCATTCGCAATCATTTTAAATAAAAACTTAAAACTGTTCCTAGTTGGTTTCTCCCGTAATATACCTCTCTCAGCGGACGCGTGGCGCACGAGTGAAAAAGTAAACTTCAAAACGTAGCGCTTTCATCACGACGCTCCCCTCTTGCTGGCCAATCCCGGCGTGACGTAGCGCGTCTTCATTCTACCACGCTCAAACCAATCAGCGCCTTGTTTGCATCTGGCAGGCCGAGCTACCGGAGGAGAGACAGGGAAACATCAGCAGCAGAGTCGGATACCGAGGGGGAAAGATGGCGGCTTCGGTTTGAGAGCACCCGTTCTTACACTGTTAACGCACCAGAAGACCTTGACTCTCCCGTTGGCTCGTGGCATCGTGTTATCCGCAGGGGGCTTTTCCGTCGACAGTTGTGCTCTGAGAGATGACGTCCATTCATTTCGTGGTCCACCCGTTACCGGGGACCGAGGACCAGCTGAATGATAGGTGAGAGGCAGTGGAGGAGCTGTGATCTGGCAGCCACCCAGGGCATATCTTTTCAGTACTGATAGACACCAGGGAGGCGGCAAGGACAGGTATTCCTTGCGCCTTCCCTGACCGTGGCGGCCTCGCTCGGGCTGCCCTTGTGCATGGCAACGCTCGCACAGCATGTACTCGGCTGGCGGCGCCGCCGTGTGCGTGAAAGGGGTTTTACCTGCCGCCTTCTCCGTTGAAACTCCGATGGCCGTTCCTAATGTCTGCCTCCTGATTGGCAGATTGACTCGTGCCATTGTATTCTGAGTTGAGGTGTGTTGACAAATTCTTATATTTGTTTTTCACGTGTTTGCTTTTCTGGCCTGAGTTCTTTAATTTTATAACTAGTTGACAATTTTGTCAGGCGCAGACCACATACTAACACCAGGGCGAGTTGCTTTTGTGGGTATCGCAGTGATCGATCAAAGCGCCCTTTCCGTTACGCTCCCCTCTTGGTCGCCCATACATTGATATCCCGCTCAGCTTGCCCCAGGCCTCGCATGCACAGTGACTTACAGCCAATCACTACGGGGCCCGTCTCGAAGGACGGCCCGTGACTTGTGGTGAGCGGGCAGGGCGACCCTCTTGCACCCTCATAAAAACACAGCGGCACGAAATGCGCGCCCCGCACACGTGTTGTGTATCCGATGGCCATTGTATTCATAGCCAGACCTGCCAGTGCGCCCCCTCCAGCTGTCTGCGAGTTTGGGACCGCCCCGTAATCTAAAGGAATTCACTTCTGTTCCAAGAGTTTATATCGCGTGAAGTTTGAAGGTTATTTACCTTTAGGATGGCAAGCACTACTTTTTATCATTTTTAAACTTGCCTAATACATTCGTGCTATTAATAGGCATTATGTTTAATATTTGTTTTACTTCTTTGCGGCAGTGCTGCAGTACAATATGAGCACATTTATATTGCGTTGATATCCTTTTTTTTTTTTTTTTTTGGGGGGTGTCCCTTTTCATGTACTGCTTTAATGCTTAATAGATTGCCTAGTTATACTGCCTTTCAGCCATAACCGAGCACGATCCACACAGTTTAAAGAAAACGTCTGATAAGCAATACATTTGGGTTACTTTGTGCTTAGTGCCATTAAGGTTATAAGACTCCCAACTGGTGGTGAATTTTTGTTTGGGGCTACTTAGTAAATAAAGTCTAGACCCCGTGAATTGCAATCCGATTTTTGATGGGCCTCGAAAATCAAAGCAATAAATAAAAATGCCTTTAAATTCTGTATTTATCTTGTCACATTTTGCTGCACTTCAGAGACAGAGGTCAGATGACAGACTGTCTCCTTACAAATTGCTTCTCATTTTTTTGAACATGGGGATTGGTGTCCTTTTATAGAAAGAGAAGGAAAAGTGAATTATGTAAATCTTTTTGTGGTACAGGGAGTATGAAAAGAAAAGCACTTTTTTAGTTATTCTGAAATATGATTGAAACCAAGGTTTTAATAGGGTCAAACAAGAAAAGGCACCTTTCTTTGTAATGCACAAATAATATATATTCACTGAAATCCCATTTCCTTATATTATCATTCATGTGCAATATAGTTTTCGGCAAAACGATGTCTGAGCACATTTAGTGGCCATTTCAATGAAAAATGTTTTGTTTGTGCATTGTAGTGCACGGGCACACAACGCTTTAGTTACATTTAATAAATTGCTTTCCTCATGGCCATTGAAGCTAGATGGGTTGTGAAAGGTTGTTCTTAAAAGTTTTTGAAGCACTGACCTGGACTGTCTTGGCTGTGATCAATGCAGCTCAGACGGCCAGACTTGTCCTGGTTCTCTTAAAGATGAGTGATATATGGTGTGGGATGCGGCTGGTGTGATCGCCAGTGACTGAGATTGATTCAAGCATTCCATCCATCACCTTGTTGGTTTTGCATTTGCTGCCCTAGGTGTGCTGTTATGCCCAGACACGGGTCTCGGGCTCACTGTGCCACTGGAACCAAGCTGTACCTGGCTGAAGAGCCCTAACTAGGACAAAACCGGCCCTAGTTTGCTTGTGTTCCGGTTCAGGGAGGGCATGGTGTGGCAGTTCGTGCTGAAGTGTTCCCATGAGGAGAAGGGTCCAAACTGAGGTGGCATGGTGGGCAAAAAAACAATGGATTGGGATGCAGCCAGAGTGATTGCCAGTGGCTGAGATTAATCCAAGCATTCCAACCATCTCCTTGTTGTTTTTGCATTGGGATATTACAGCAACATAGTTCATTTTTATGCATGCAGCATTCTAGTCCTTGGGTGCTACTCAATCCTTTTTCTGAGAGTTTTGGTCCGCTATCATATGACTGTCTGGAAAAGTATATCTTCAGTACATTGTATAGTTTGCATCCTCATGTATGGTGAGACATTTCCTATTTTCAAACTCTTGGCCCAGGTTCATGTTTACAGTGTACTACAATACAATTTTTGTGTTTATCTTTGACTCCTGTGTCAAATCACATTATGATTGGTAGTTTGATTTTGATTCGATCTTGAACCTGAAGAAATTGAAGAACATTTACTGTAATCTGATCCACGTTAGGGCGAACAGTGCTACAACGTTTTGTATGCTTTGTTGGCTTCAGTGTTCTTAGGTAAGCTTGTTAAGCTTCATTGCTTTCATCCTTATCCAGGGGTGTAGAATTGAATAAAATATCTACTTGTCTATGGGACAGGTTGCTTATTAAATGTCTCTTTGGTGTCATGTAATGCGGTGACAAATTATGGCAGCAATATCATTGTGCAAGACCTCTGATAAAAGCCTCTGTAATCACGCCAGGGCTAATACTATTGTAGGGCTTAAATATTTGCAATTTCAATCCCTATTATAGCAATTTCCTTATTTTGCTGCCTTTCCGCAGATCTACGTACTGGGCCTGGAGGAAGCAGTAAGCAGTAGTTCCAGGGCTGGAATGCCTTTGAGTCTGCACACCTATTAACTTGCATGTTTTAAGAATGTTCACTAGCTCTTCTCTGATCTTTTCCCATACTGAGAAAGGTTGGAAATTCACTCGTGACAATGGCAGAAGTAGAAGTTCTTCCAGACTCTGGGGAGGGCGGGGGTGGAGGAGCGCTTGTTTTTGTTAAAATTCTATTCTCTCCCTATCTATCAGCTGGCTTTATTTTGAGTGATTGCTTTCTGCTGTTCCGTAAGGGGCATAATGGCACACAGCTTTGTTCGGTGCCAGGTACTACTGTGCCAATCGGTGGCGTAATGAAACTGGAACACCCCACCACCCTCAAACTCACTCAGGGCAGGTGCTGTGCTGAGCGCAGGGGCGGTGGGGCCTTTGTTACACCACCAGTGGCAATGTGTGCATTTTGAGACCCCAAAACGGTTTTTTTTTTTCCAGTGTTTGTTACAGTGGTCAGGGCCTGGAAGCATCCACAGCAATAAAGTGTTGCAAAAGCCATGTCAAAACAAGGCATGCATTGACAAAACCAAAAGACCCACAACAAAAGTCGGGTCAGTTGTTTTTACCATTGCTTGTTTAGTTTCATGCTCACCATAATCTTGTTGAAAATGGCTACACTGATTTTCCATTAGGAATATTTTTGGAAATATTAGTATGCATCAGCACATCTTGCTGAATGGTGCTTCAGAGAAATACTTTTTCCTACTTACATTTTTATTTTCTGAACATGTTATTTTGAAAGCAAATAATCATCCCTCTTGCTTACAAGCTTCTGCAGACATTTGCATCTAATCAGAGAGCATTCTGGGAACATTATCCTAATCCTCAAATTGTTTAACTTTACAAATGAGTGTACATTTAAAAAAATATATATATTGCTGGAACCACTGTCAGTAGTGCAGTGTAACCTTAAAATGTTTATTTACACCACTCACTCTAATAATAAAGGCTTTTTATTAATGAATCATAAATACAAGTTCAAACACCATTAACATATGGACACACACATTACAGAGAAGGGACTGTCTGCAGTTGAGGTAAACTGGCAGCCAAAGTGTTTGTGCTGCATGGGGTTGGGCCTACTTGTCCCAAGGACAGAATAAACATGAAAACTTGTTGCACTTGACCAGAATTCCACATCCCTGCTTATCCATAATCTGGTGAACTTCACTTGGTTTTCTTGTTGACAGATTGATGAGATTTTGCCGGACATTTGGAAATTGTATTCCTGTACATCAGCTTTGGTGTAGTAGATAAGAGATCTGAATAAAAGGTTACTTTGAGGTTTCTTACACACTGGGGGATGATCGAAGGTGTACTCCATGGTTAGGTCACCTGAATCACAAGAATTTTGATAATTGTTCCACTAAACAGAATTTCAAGTTTGGTATCATGTAAGCAAACTATCAGATGTTGTTGTAAATTGCTTCCATACTTACTTTTTAAATGTTGGGGTAGTGACCTAAATATCACCCAGGAACAGGCTGAAATTGGTGTTTCATAAGTAGAGTCAGTTGGCCCATATAACTTATGATAAATAGTGGCAGTGAGGCAATGTAACGAGATGTCCTTGGTGGTGGACTCCATAGAACCTACTGTGATTTGTTAACTTTGAATGTCAAGGAATAAATGGATTTAATACAGGGCTCCATCTGTGATTTCAGTTTGTCTGTTTCTTTGAGTGATATGTTATGATCTATTGTATTTGGGCCAAAGATAGACATTGGAGTAGAGATACGTTGTTTCATTAAAGGTGATATGTTTTTTCCTTATGCTATCACACTTTTGAGGTCACATGAACTGACCGCTATTACCTTTTTTATGTAATGCTTTCTGCCCCTCTGGGCATCACATTTACTGCCTTAAATCTACTGCTGTTTGAAATAGGTATGAGTTCAAACGGAAGCTGTTATATAGCAGCTTTGAAAGTGTGTGTGTGTGTGTGTGTGTGTGTGTGTGTGTGTGTGTGTGTGTGTGTGTGTGTGTATGTGTGTGTATATATATATATATATATATATATATATATATATATATACATACACTTTTTTTTTTTTTTAAATAACAAATCCAAGAATGTCTTGTTCGCTAACCTGTGCCAGGAGCTTGTCTGTATTTACAAGTTCAATTGAGGATACGTATATAAGTTGATCATAACATAAAAAAAAAAATCTCAAGTCAGTGTTAGGGGTATGTGAATAGGTAATAATGGTGAACTCTATAGTTTATGGTCGCACCTAGGATAATGGCAGTGTTAAAGTTGAGCCAACAGACAGCACAGCTGTCTGCTTGCAAAATACATATTGTGGGCTTAACAAGAACATGCAGAAGGTTGGAGTCTGCCCATTGCTTACCATTGGTTGGCTTTCCCGTCACTCATTTGCTGGCTTCTTATTTGTGTCACCAGTATGCCAATCTTGTGTTTTTTCACCCTGTGGAGCATAGCCTCTTTAACATCTGTTTTGATAGGTTGGCTTCTGTGCTTGTACTTCCTGCTTTTCAAGCACTTATTTTAAGCACCCCACTGAGCTGCTTGTGTTTTGCTGATGCTTTCCTTGTGTACTTCTCTTCCCTTGCAATCCGTGTTGCTCACTGTTGCACATGGTTTTCCCTACCTCTCTGTTGCGCTCACTCATGTCTTCCTCAACTGCTTTCATGCCCTTGCGCGTCTCCCCGACCCACTTTATGTTGCATGTCTTCATTATTTAATGTCCCAGCCTATACATTGGCCAGCAGACCCTAACTGATAAACACACCAACTTTCATCTCTTGCTGCTGAAAAGATCCTCCTGCTGCTCTAGTAAGCACATTGCATCAGATTAGTCCATGTGTTGGTAAATTTGAACCTAAATTACTGTAAAATCTATACAGGAGCCCAAAATAAAGATTAGGAAATTACATTACAAAAACAGGCATCTAGACTCTTTAACCATAAGAAATCGAAGTACATTTCCCTGTTTCAAAGCTTTACATTGTTTCTCCTCCCCCCGTTGACCTGACAATAAAATATAAAACTCTTTATCGAACTACACTATGAATTATGTGGTCCATCCAGTAATGCAGACCTGATCATTGGTATCAAATTCATCCTCAAAAAGTACTTTACAACAGGTTCTTCTAGATGATAGGAGCACAGCTCTAGTGTGGACTGCACCCAGACCTAAATTCTCAAACAAAGCAGATAGCTTAAAAAAAGCTGAAAGCAAGCCTCTAGAATTGGTATTTTCTTGCTCATCCTGGCTCCGCCAACACTGCAACCACTCCCTCTTCAAAAAAGGACTGACCCTCGTTGAGATGAGTTTGGTCCCCAGCACACTCCGTGGTTTGACTATAGATTTCAATGCCATTTAGTCTTTTACATTCCCTTTCACTTTGAAAGCATATTGCACAATGATGGAAAATGTGTTAAGAGCACACTGTTTTACTGTACTTCGCTACCAGTGGGCTCTGTTTGTCACTGGTACCAACCCCACCTGGAATTCCCCATAAATTTCTCCAATCATGATTAGCATCAATATTTCAGATGTGGTTCGTTCTTCACCATGTCCTGAACAAATCATACTTGAAGCTTCAGATTCAGTACAGTTTTAAATAAAAATCAGAACATCAGTCTGCCCTGCCCTATCAGCTGGCTACATGTGATGTATAAGAGGAATCTTTTTAACTGCATCAATGCTAGTTGACGCCATCAAATCATATTTTCATTTTGTAAAAACGACAAACGTAGCTATGTTGTCTCTCATTATACTAAATTAGACTCCTGTATTTGGGCAGCAGCACCACTAGGCTGTAGGGAGTTAAGTCCAATTCTACACCATGTGACAATGGTCGGCCTAACCCTTCTGGCCATCTAGCAGTACCTCACCAGCACCTGAAAGTGGTGATGATTTGTGGCTGCCGTGCACATGGCATTTTGATTTCTCTGTTACATTTTGTCTCGCATATGCAACGACAAATAGAAGCAGGAATTGGTTCAGCATACTTTATTGAATCAACTACGTTCTAGATAAAATGTCAGGCACCACATTGATCATGATGATAAAACCCAATACTAACAATATGGTGACAAAGAAAGTTAAACATAAGAAAAGTCTCAGCATTCTATCAGAATGCTGAGTGTTGGAATTCCTGCCTACACCACTAAGGTACTATTAGAGCATAGCAGTGTTAGTCCTAATCCGCCCTTCAGGATCCCTAGGAAGACACCATTCCCCCGTACCTGAATATGGTGGTAGCAAAGAGGGCCGTTGATCTATTGAGAGTTCTCTCCCGTGTAGGTGGAAAAGGCATCAAGTCTCAGCAGACAGCTGCAACACAATGCAGTGATGAGTTTTGTGGCTGCAACTCTACCTCTAACTGATAGGGGGCAGAGGGATGTTTTTTGATAATTAAACAGCTGGTGTTCTGAGAAACCTGCCCCAACGTAAGAACACGTTTGTTTCTCATGAAGTGGCTAAGATTGTGGTGGTCCACTTTGTACTGACAACAGTACCAGGTACAGCCCTGAGCAGAGTACAGAACGAGAATGTCAGACTAAGAAGAACGAACATGGTTCTTAGGTTAGGAGTGCGTGAGATAAAAGAAATAAAACATCACTGCATAATAAAGCTTCTGCTCAGAAAATAAATTATTAGGCTAAAGGGCACACGCTGCAGGCCTATGCCTAAAATCACGTGCCCATAAAAGCTTTATAAAATAACCCCACGACAATGGGCTTGTTTTGTGGGTGTCAGTGCATTATTTCTAACATACAACAATGTAAATTTTACCCCGCACCTTGTAATCCATTTTGATAATGGAACTAAGTACTTAGACCACAGAATTTGTGCATTGAGTTCACATCACACCGAGGACTCAAACATGAGTCTTTTGCTGGCTAAATTGAGAATTGACAGCCTTTCTTTTCATGAATGGGCTCACATTTGTTGTGTGTTGTGACAGTTGAAATGTATTATACAACCATTATTGTAAAATACATTTAACCACCAACCAGTCGCGGCAAACAAAACAGGTGTGGCAACAAGAGAATTAAATGATGCCAGTCATCTTGTAGAGTCCCTCCTGTCTCTCCGGGCCCTTGATGTGTGATGCCTGTAGAAATATTACTAAGCCCAGTCTAACATTGTCTTATTTTAGGTCCACACCCAGAGCTGTCATATACATTTTGTTTTCCCTGTTTCAGGCCTCCATCTGGGCCAGCCAATTGTAGATCTTTGTCTTTGCTTCTTTTGGGATATATATTCAACCAGAGTAAATTAAACCCTGTAGATGGAAGACCTTTAGACTTTAAAGAGGCCTGTTGTGGGGCACAATTGGGGAAATTCAGCTGTATTGTAGAGAACAGGTCCATTGTTTTGGCCGGTGTTCCACTTAGCCACCAGCGTGGACTTTCCCAAATTCATGACGTCCCAGGTTTTCTATGAGATGAGTAGCTTGTCATGCCGGTGGATGTAATTGATTCTAGTCTTACAATGTGAAAAATCCCTGTGCCCTCTATCACTTACTTTGAATATAGAGACCACCATGTTTGCATATTTTAGGCTTATATTTGCCATCAAACCTCCCTCTTGCATGATGTTTTAGTAGAGATGTATGTTTTCCATATGAGGAGGCCAGTGATTGACCCAAGCAATGAGGTTTCTTCTTTGCCACAGTGGTCCTCTATAACAACCATGGTCAGCTAGCCTACATCATACCAACTCTTTTTATCTTTGAACCTGCTGTAAGGAAACTGGATCTCAACCCCTCTGAGGAAATTGTGCAAATTGCTTTACCTAACCTGCATATTGTCACTATGACCTCAGCCGAAGCTGTGGGTTTGCATGAAATCCAACAGCTCCAGAGGTCTCAACTATGTCCAGCATTTCTGTTGAACTTGCTAATTTACCTTGGCAGGTTCACCAGGATCAGTTATTTAGTATCATTTACAAATATTCCTGTAAGTGAATTTTTCTCTCAGTCTCTGGCAGCAGGGAAAGTTTTACTCTAGGGCCGCGAGCAGTCCCCTTCAGGTGGTTACTCGCTTCCTTAGTCAATTTTGCACTAATCTAGCCATGTGGTTTTCCTCCATGGTGTGTTTTTCCCACACATCAACTTTCCTCATCTATATTCCACCTTTTCATTAAGAGCAAATTTCAAGGATGTTTATATTTTCCATGGTTGCATGTGTGTTTTTTTTAAATTTAAATACAATAGGCTTTTTTGACACTTACCACAGTTATTTTTACTAGCGCATTATTATGCCTTTACTTTTTAGGTTTTGTCTGAACAGCGTGCATGCACTGTCAGTAAAATCTATTATTAACAAAACAAAAAGCTTGAAGCAGGCTTGGAGCCTGCCCATTACTTACCATTGGTTGGCTTCCACAACGCTCTAGCTAGCAAATTTTGGACAATCTCATATTCCTGTAATCGACAAAGAACACACACAGTTAGATAGTCCCAGATTATTATGCACTGTATCTGTTGAAGCATAAAGTGGTGGACTCGCAACTGTGTGGATACTTGATATTGGGTGTTGATGAATAGCTGCATGGTGTTAATATATTGATTTCTAATGGAGGCTTCCCCCGGGTGTCGGGCTGGATCCTGAAAATCTTGAGCAATGCCTCTGTGTCGGTAGGTGGTGTCTGTCGACTCAGTGTTAGTGTTGCCCATGTTGGGAGGGACTTTGTTGTGGCCATATAAATGTCACTCTGACATGCTGACATCATTTCCTTTCTTGCAGTGTCAACAGCGCAGATCTGGAGAGACACCATGGTCATTTTAAGGTCAAGCGTTCCACCTCGTGTGTACTTTTAGTACCCTACTTATGGCTTAGAGATTTCATTTGTTGGTTGCAGTGTCCTTTAAAAATTCTTGCTCACTAGTGGTCAGTTCTCCCACTTCTTGTTTCAGAGCAGTGACCAACTACTATATTATTCCACTTTGGTTTATTTATCTGTTGCTGTGACGGACTATTTGTATCATTTCTTTGGTGCTCCCCTTTCACTGTGGGTGTTTTAGGCTGGTAGCTGCCTGCGTTTTATTGCAGCTTTCCGTTCCTCCCATGTTGCTGACATTTGTTTTGGCTTTATTCCAGTGCTGTCCTCGTTTACCTCTGCTCCTAAAATAAGCTTATTTTACAAAAGAAACACCCAGTTGTTTAGCTCACTGCCCACAAAATCCACAATATGCCCTTTCCGGTAGAATGCAGCTAAACCTAGAAGCAATAGTGTGAAACTTGCTTACCTCGCATCATATTTCGAAGTCTCTCTTTCAGGGCCTCTCCCTTCCAGCACTCACAACATTGCACACAGGGCATTGCTTATCTCTTTTATTTGGGTCCATAAGTCTTCTCAGGCTGCTCTGCTCATTGCAATGCGAGGCAAGAATGCTTGCAAGACTTTTCTTTCTGTTAAAATAAAAAGAAAATACTTTTCCACCTTATTTTCGCATTTCTGTTGGGACGTTTCCACAACTCGAGGTAGTGCAATCATCTTGTCTCTCCTCAAGGGCTTGTGATTTCTGATGCCAGTAGCCGCTACTGACCACCAGAAAATGGCAGGAAAAGACAAAATTATGAGACAGGGTTGACCAATTTACGTGGCAAGAAAAGTCCAGGTGTGAATTTACAATGCCAATTACTCTAACTCAGGAAAATGCGACACCTATTGCGTTGCAAATGCTTTTTTTTTTTTTTTTTTTTTTAAACTAACTTTTTCAACCATTTTGTTGAATGTTAGGTCACGTTGTAATCTATCTGTGGCCTTTTAACCACTCTCACCACATGCCCATCACTATTAGTTGTTTGTGGACTTGCTTTTCAAAAATACTTTCATTGCTTTTACGTTCATTGACCCACGTTGCATGGATCATGGCACTTTTGCTGAGATGTTTGACTGTGAGCAAACTTCTTTTTCTTTTTGTGTCTCTCCTTCGCATTCATGCTCATGGCGGCCATGGCGCTTTGAATCGGCTTGCTTATTGAGCAATAGCTTCCAGAGTGGTAGGGACATGTCTGCTGCAAAACGACAAGGTTTACACCTTGGGAGGAACGTCACAGGTGGACATCTGTGTCTGATCCCCACCTGGTCTGTCTTTGATGCCTGGGGTTGGGCCATGACCCCCAAGGCCTGTGTCTAGTGCAAGTCAGTGCACTTCAAGGTGATTCACAAGATAGCATCTGTCACATAGGTGTGATCATTACTAATCAGTTTTGTAGGAAGTTGGCTCTGTATGCACTATTTCAAAGTAAGGAATAGTATGCACAGAGTCCAAGGGTTCCCCTTAGAGGTAAGATAGTGGCAAAAAGAGATAATACTAATGCTCTATTTTGTGGTAGTGTGGTCGAGCAGCAGGCTTATCAAAAGAGTAGTGTTAAGCATTTGTTGTACATACACACAGGCAATAAATGAGGAACACACGCTCAAAGACAATTCCAGGCCAATAGGTTTTTGTATAGAAAAATATCTTTTCTTAGTTTATTTTAAGAACCACAGGTTCAAATTCTAAATGTAATATCTCCTTTGAAAGGTATTGCAGGAAAGTACTTTAGGAACTTTGAATAATCACAAGAGCATATATACTTTTTACCTAAGACACATATAGCTATTTCAAAAGTGGACACAGTGCAATTTTCACAGTTCCTAGGGGAGGTAAGTTATTGTTAGTTCTTGCAGGTAAGTAAACCACCTACGGGGTTCAAATTGGGGTCCAAGGTAGCCCACCGTTGGGGGTTCAGAGCAACCCCAAAGTCACCACACCAGCAGCTCAGGGCCGGTCAGGTGCAGAGTTCAAAGTGGTGCCCAAAACACATAGGCTTCAATGGAGAAGGGGTGCCCCGTTTCCAGTCTGCCAGCAGGTAAGTACCTGCGTCTTCGGAGGGCAGACCAGGGGGGTTTTGTAGGGCACCGGGGGGAGGGAGGGAGGACACAAGTCAGCACAGAAAGTACACCCTCAGCAGCGCGGGGCGGCCGGGTGCAGTGTGCAAACACGCGTCGGGTTTTCAATCGGTTTCAATGGGAGACCAAGGGGTCTCTTCAGCGATGCGGGGGGGGGGGTCCCTCAGGGTAGCCACCACCTGGGCAAGGGAGAGGGCCTCCTGGGGGTCACTCCTGCACTGGAGTTCCGATCCTTCAGGTCCTGGGGGCTGCGGGTGCAGGGTCTTTTCCAGGCGTCGGGATTTGGGACTCACAGTCGCGGTCAGGGGGAGCCTCGGGATTCCCTCTGCAGGCGTCGCTGTGGGGTATCAGGGGGGGCAACTTTGGTTACTCACAGTCTTGGAGTCGCCGGGGGGTCCTCCCTGTAGCGTTGTTTCTTCACCAGTCGAGTCGGAGTCGCCGGGTGCAGTGTTGCAAGTCTCACGCTTCTGGCGGGGATTGCAGGGGTCTTTAAAGCTGCTCCTCTGGAAACAAAGTTGCAGTCTTTGTTAAACAGGGCCGCTGTTCTCTGGAGTTTCTTGGTCTTTTTAGAGCAGGGCTGTCCTCTGAGGATTCAGAGGTCGCTGGTCCTGGGGAAAGCGTCGCTGGAGCTGTTTTCTTCCAAAGGGGGAGACAGGCCGCTAGGGCTGGGGCCAAAGCAGTTGGCGTCTCCGTCTTCTCTGCAGGGTTTTTCAGCTCAGCAGTCCTCTTCTTCTTAAGTTGCAGGAATCTGAGTGCCTAGGTTCAGGGGAGACCCTAAATACAGAATTTAGGGGTGTGTTTAGGTCAGGGAGGGCAGTAGCCAATGATTCCTAAAAGTCAGAGTCACTTCAGCTCAGGTTGCCTTAGGGGCTGTCCTGACTGGTCAGTGACTCCTCCTTGGTTTTTCTCATTATCTCCTCCGGCCTTGCCGCCAAAAGTGGGGCCGTGGCCGGAGGGGGCGGGCAACTCCACTAGCTGGAATGCCCTGTGGTGCTGGAACAAAGGGGGTGAGCCTTTGAGGCTCACCGCCAGGTATTACAGCTCCTGCCTGGGGGAGGTGATAGCATCTCCACCCAGTGCAGGCTTTGTTACTAGCCACAGAGTGACAAAGGCACTCTCCCCATGTGGCCAGCAGCATGTCTCGAGTGTGGCAGGCTGCTAAAACCAGTCAGCCTACACGGGTAGTTGGTTAAGGTTTCAGGGGGCACCTCTAAGGTGCCCTCTGGTGTGTGTTTTACAATAAAATGTACACTGGCATCAGTGTGCATTTATTGTGCTGAGAAGTTTGATACCAAACTTCCCAGTTTTCAGTGTAGCCATTATGGTGCTGTGGAGTTCGTGTTTGACAGACTCCCAGACCATATACTCTTATGGCTACCCTGCTCTTACAATGTCTAAGGTTTGGCTTAGACACTGTAGGGGCACAGTGCTCATGCACTGGTGCCCTCACCTATGGTATAGTGCACCCTGCCTTAGGGCTGTAAGGCTTGCTAGAGGGGTGACTTATCTATACTGCATAGGCAGTGTGAGGTTGGCATGGCACCCTGAGGGGAGTGCCGTGTCGACTTACTCGTTTTGTCCTCACCAGCACACACAAGCTTGCAAGCAGTGTGTCTGTGCGGAGAGAGGGGTCCCCAGGGTGGCATAAGATATGCTGCAGCCTTTAGAGACCTTCCCTGGCATCAGGGCCCTTGGTACCAGTTACAAGGGACTTACCTGGATGCCAGGGTGTGCCAATTGTGTGAACAAAAGTACAGGTTTAGGTAAAGAACACTGGTGCTGGGGCCTGGTTAGCAGGCCTCAGCACACTTTCAATTCAAAACATAGCATCAGCAAAGGCAAAGGCAAAAAGTAAGGGGGTAACCATGCCAAGGAGTCATTTCCTTACAAGTTTGGAGAGTGGGTTATGGTTTTCATAGCATATGTGGTTTTAGGAGCTTAGAACAATGTTGCACATGTCTGCGGAACCAAGTTTGCATTTCTGAAGCTAAATTGTGCTAATGAAGCTCCGAATTGTATGCTCGCTTGACTTTTAGTACTATTCCAGTTTGCATGATGCCTGTGCTTTGTGCATACCATTATGAGATCTCTGCTTCCCACGCTTAAACTCAGCTGGGAACATGTTATTGCTATAGACTTTGGAATTGAAGCTCATGGCTGATATGACCACGGGGGTAATTGCAGTGGCATTTTACTGTGGCCTTTATATTGAGCTTACTACTTTGATGTAGGGCGCTCAAACTACACATGTAGGTTGCACTATACATCATGCTGGGTGTATAAGGTTGGAAGTGTGTTGTATTTGTTTTTGAGCCTCTGTGGGATGTATTTTTATATTGTGTGTGAGCGCTTAGCGGTGTGGTGGATGAATGGGCATGGGAGATGAGCAGTTTATAGATTGTAGTGTGCTGGCATCTGTGATTACGCCTTTGTGTCCCGTTATTATGTACAAGATTTATTCATAGTTGGAGTTTAAGTGTGTATGCTTGCTCTAGCAGATGGTCGCTGACTGAGATATAATGGAGTTTTGGGGCATAATTAGTGAAACGAGGGACCGGTGTCTGACAGGAAGAACTGGGTTACAGGCTTCCTTAATATGGTGGTTATTGGTTCTCATCTATAAAATGCCAAGAATTGGTCAGAAAAAAAAATCTGTCTGTCTCCTTAACAAAGGACTATGTTCGAGTCCTACGTTGGCTAGCAGGGTCTAACATAGCCTCTTCAGGCATTGTATGTCGGTTAAATTGTTATTGAGTTGTACGTTTTATATTTGATTGTATCCCATTTATGAAGGCGGGATTCCTCTGATCCAGATGAGGTAATTGTGTCCTTGCTTGGTAACTAGCTGCAGATGTTGGTTATTATGGGCTAGGTGTTTGCTGAACGTAGGCTGTAGCTAAACTGTTGGCCAGGACCAAGAGTCCAGGGATTATCTCTGAAATTGACATTTTTTCACTGCTCTTCTTAATTTCATGTACTTCTGTATACTTTGTATTTTCCTTGCCATGGAGTTTTGCTGCTTGGACCAAAAATATAGAACCTCATATGGCTTTCTTCTCATAATGAGGTACTACTTTCATCGGTGCTAATTTTCGGTGTAGACTCCTGTTTTATGACTACTTTTTAAACTTAATTTGAAAGTATAGTAGTCCTTTCTAATGGAGGGTTCTGAGAGTGATGCAGTGTGACTTGGTTTGATCAGATCCTGTCTCAGCACTAGGCCCAGCCATACAACTAGGGCAGCAGTTTTAGCAGCACAGTTGGGGCAAAGCTGGGTAGTAGGGATTTTGTGGATTCCTGCGGATTCTGGAATTTTTCATCACAGAAATGTAAGGAAAATGCATGATTTCAGGCAAAGTTTGAGGTTTGCAGGGCATTGTGGGGAAAAACCTTAATGGGACCCACGCAAGTCACACCATCCTAGATTCCTCTAGGTGTCTGTTTTTCAAAAATGTACAGGTTGGCTCGGTTTCCCTAGGCGCCAGCTGAGCTAAGGCCCAAAATCTAGAGGCACCCAAATCAGAAAAAGAGGGTCATTTTGGGTACAAAAGTGTGGTGTCTTTTTTTTTATTTATTTATTTTTTATTGGGTGACTTGGGGAATGCCAGGTGGAAGGAAGTTCGTGGCTCCTTGCAGATTCCAGAACCTTCTATCATAGAAATGTGAGGAAAATGTGTTTTTTAGTCATTGTTTGAGGTTTGCAAGGGATTCTGGGTAAAATAATGTGGTGAGAGCTGCTAAAGTCAGCCCACCGTGGTTTACCCTTGGTGACTAGTCTTTAAAAATGTCCGGGTTGGCATGGTTTCCCAGAATGCCAGCTGAGCTAAGGTCCAAAATCTAGAGCTACCTATATCGGACAAAGAAGGTACGTTTTCATCGGAAAAATGTGCTTCCTCCATGTTCGTTTTGGGACATTTCCTGTCGCAGGCACTAGGTTTACTCAGACAAATGAGGTACCTTTTTTTATCAGGAGACTTATGGGAGCATAGGATAGTAGAGCATTTGTTATTACAAATTCGATTTCGCCGCATTTGTGCCTTTCAAATTTAAGCCAGTGAATAAGAAAGATGATATTTTGAAAAATACACTCCAAATCATTCACTGGTATGGGCACCCACAAATTTAGAATTAACCACTGCTCCTAAACGCAATATCTTGTGCACATTTCAGAAATACATACGTTTCCTTGATAACCATTTTTCACTCTGCCCATTTCGCTATAAGAATTGGTGTATACTTGGGGGGGCGTGGCTTGGCGCCATGGCGGTAACAGCTTCTTTTTGAGGCTCCCGCCTTTCTCTCCTCGCCTCCGGGGCTATAATAATCAATTCGGCTCCAGATTCCGCACAGAAGGAACGGAGTGCGAGGTGACCCCCCGGACTACCGATGATCGGCTTCTGACCCCCAGAAACTGCCGATTGGGCTCCGATACGAATGGGCTAGATGCAAATCGGAAAAAAACTCACGGGGACAAGATGGCGGCGGGCATGCACTCCGAAACCTGGGCGGCCGGGAAGACACCCTAGGGCAGCACCTCGGCTGACTGAGAGAAACACGGAGACCTAGACCGAACCATACTGAGCCAGAACGAGTAGAAAGAAGGAAGAAATCGACCGATGGACAACACTGGAGGAGATGGCCCAGCACAGCGGTGTCGTTTATAAGAGGAGGTGAGGAGGCCTGGCACCAAGAGGGGATCGAGAGCGCAGCAATCCGACACAGTAAACCGTGATAGGCTCACCAGGGGGAGATGGCCCGGGGCGCTGTAAGCTGGAGACCCGAATAGCGAGAAAGCAACCAAAGGTGAGAAGGGGCCTGACGTAACGAGGCAGAAACCTTGCGAGGCTGCTTAAGAAGGGGTGGGAAATCGGCCGGACCAGTGATACGGGGAACCGGAGCAGAGAGATGCCTCCCCAAGCCAGAACAGTGAGAAACGGCCACTAAGAAGACACCGACCTAACAATATCCAAATCAGACATTTCTAACAGATAAATCGACTAGCGGTCGAATAAAGAAAGGGACGACGGGGTAAAAATAAAAATACAGCCCGACCACTCGCATTACCCCTAAATTCAGACAAGTAACACAGATTATTCGCCAGCTTAATAATCTAAGACATTTGCCTCAATAAAAGACAGGCCTCCACCCCCCAGGCGCCGGACCCAGGTGGGCCCATCCAGCAAATTTTGGAAAAACAGGTAAACACTATCATCGGCTCCATACTACCTTTACACTATCAAGTGATCACCAGCAAAAACGCTGCACTACACCAGAGATGGGCAAACCAAATAGAAGGCAAGAAACCGATAATACTAGGGATATAGCAGACAATGCACCCCCAGAACAGGAGGTTATGGGGGAGATCTTCCTCGGCAGAGGGGGGAGAGCCACAAAAGAACCTACTCTACAAGATGTAATACAGGCCATCGCGGCCTCTAGAAACGCTCTTGAGATGAAAATAGACTCCCTCGCGTCGGACCTTACAGTACTCAGAGACGATCACCGGCGCCTAGCAGAAAGAGTGACCTCGACAGAAAAACTGCTGAATGAACTGGGACCAGAGCTCCAAGGCGGTTCCAAAACAGGACAAATGGAGAAACGAATAAAAGACTTGGAACTGAGGGCGGAAGATGCAGAAAACAGATCAAGAAGAAATAACATCAGAATCACGGGACTACCGGAGAAAATCAAAGGAAACCACATGGTTGACTTCCTCGAAAAATGGCTGAAGGAAAATATAGCGAACGAGGGACTGTCCCAATTTTTTGCAGTGGAAAGAGCACATAGAGTCCCAGCACGTCCTCCTCCGCCGGGCGCTCCTGCTAAACTGGTGGTGGCCAAACTATTGCACTATAAAGACAGAGACCATTTACTCACCCAAAGTAGGAAAAAGGGAGACTGCTTATTGGACAACCAAGTGATTCGGATCTTCCCCGACTTTTCGCGAGAAGTGTTAAGGCAGAGGGCTTCTTTCAGAGAGGCTAAACAGAGACTCAGAAATTTAGGGATCCAATACGGGATGCGATTCCCGGCCAAACTCAGAATAATAACCACAAGAGGCACACAGTTTTTTTTTTAACTCGGCGGAGGAGGTTTGGAACTGGATGGACAAGCAACATCCCAACGAGAAACGAATTAACCTTGAAAAACGCCAACTAAACCTTAAAGGAAAAACTAACAGCAGAAACACTACAAGACGCACTAGTCCATCCCCTCTGGAGATTTTAAACGACCGTCAAAAAGCAGTGGAGGTAGCTGCGTCCCTCGGCTGTTATGAACAGAGCTCACCTAAGCAAACGCATAATGACGTAAATCAATCAGACTCGGAACATGAATCAGATTTGTCACTCACGCCTAACCAAAAGGGCCCGGATGTAACCCCAGGGACGTCAGACACCATAATATGAAGTACAGCCTTGAAGCACAAACAGAACTCCTGGGAAATATGATATATGTAAACCTCTGGGACAACTAGGCGTACACTCACAGACTCTAAAACCGAATTAAAAATATGCAAGAAGAAACTAACTCGCTGACGCCCGATAATCGAAACCCTGGAGCCGCAGAATTTCAGTCCTTCTTCCACCCGGAGGCTGAGGAGAGATCGCCTTGCTGAGCTTCGGTTTGCTAACTGAGGCACCCCCCACGTGGTTGGACAGTTGACTTTTTTTCTTTATTTCACACAAGTTTGGGCGAGAGAGGTTCGACTTTTGTCCTAGGGATGGGGAGTTGGGGAGTTTTTATGTTGGGGAATTTACTAGGGTTTAAAGTCAGTCCGAGAATTACCACAGACAGTGCAAAATGGAGCAGGGAACAAGAAGTTACCAGGGAACCTATCACACTACTAGGTTGCCAGGAATCACCCCCCAGTAGAACCACAAAACCCTACTATGGCTACACCAAAATCATATAAGGTCCTTACCTGGAACATCAGAGGTATGAACTCTTTAGTCAAGAGATACAAGATATCTTCTTATGTGCAGAGAAGGGGTATCCAAATAGCTATGTTACAGGAAACTCGCTTAACATCGAAGGAGGGCAAAGCCTTACAAAAAAGATGGAGAGGTCAGGCATTTTATACTACTTATTCAGCATACTCGAGGGGCACTCTGATTTGGATTCGAGCAGGGGTCCCATTTCAGATGACAGATAGCCAGGTGGACCCAGAAGGGAGATTAGTAGCGATCAAGGGCAGACTGGAGGGGAAGGACATAACACTAATCAATGTATACGCCCCTAACACTGGACAGGGTGACTTCTTCACTCGACTATCCAGTACACTAGCAACATTCCTGCAAGCACCGGTAATAGTGGGTGGTGATTTTAACTGTGTAAGTGACATAAGTGCAGATAGATCACATCATCCCCTACCACACTCTCCATTAGTGAAGATAGCTCAACATTTCACCACATGGCAGGCAAATTGGGGCCTCATCGACACCTGGCGTAAATTACATCCTAGTGCCAAGGACTACTCCTTTTTCTTTGCCCTCCACGAGCTCCAAGTTAGACTAGACTCCTTCTTGTGCTCGCCAGACATACACTTACTTGTACTAAACACAGAATACTTGTCTCGCACAATATCCGACCATAACCCCCAGTTGCTGTCATTAGGATGGGGGTCTTTCACCCCATGCATACCAACATGGAGACTTAAACCCGAATTACTAGAAGACCCCCCTTTCCGAGACGATATCCGACAAGCCATAGAACATTATTTCGAGGAAAATAGCAACTCCACGACTAGCGGACTGATAGAATGGGACGCCTTTAAAGTAGTAATAAGAGGGAGATGCATTGCTGAAACAGTAGGGATACGTAGGACCTTACTAGGAGATACTGAGAAAGCCGAAGATGTATTAAGAGAAACAGAGAAAAATAGACCTGGAAACCCTCATTTACAATCCCAACTACAGGAAGACCGATCAAAAGTAACGCACTGTGTAGAACGTCTCAGGTGCTTTGACCATAAGCAGTATCTCGCAAGAGTGCATGGCGAAAGAGATAAAGCGAGTAAACTGCTCGCCTGGGTAATATCGCAGTCAGAAAAATCCCCCCCCCCTATAATGAGCCTAACCACGGGAGAAGGGACCCAAATATATGACCCGAAACAGATTAATGCCCAGTTTCTGCCCTTTTATGAATCACTATACCAAAAAAGATCTAACCTAAGTAGAGACCTAACCGAGCAATACCTATTAACATTAAACTTAAAACCCTGGGAACCAATAGCCACTGATACACTAGAAGGAAACATCACACCAGATGAGATCAAAGGAGCTGTGAAAGACTTGGCAAGGGGGAAAACACCTGGAACTGACGGCCTGCCTGCCAAATTTTACAAAACTTTTGCTGAGATACTCGCACCTAGCTTGTAAAAAATGTTTAAATGCGCCAAGGATCAGGGCCTCTTACCTGAAACTACTAGGAAAGCCATTATAATCCGCTGCTCAAGCCCGGCAAAGATCCAACTGGGATGGGGGCATACAGGCCCCTCTCCATGTTGAACCCCGATTACAAGATACTCAGCAAAGCCTTAGCAACCAGACTCCTTCCTCTGATGCCTTCTTTCATTCACCCAGACCAAGCAGGCTTCATTCCAGGCCGTAACACAGCAGGAAATATATGCAGGCTCCTCTCAGTCATGAACGGAATAACCTCCTCGACTGAATCTCCGGGCATATTGGCAGTAGACATTGAAAAAGCCTTTGACAGCCTAGAGTGGGACTTCCTTTATAAAGTTATGGCCCAAATGGGAATTGGCCCTGATTATATCGCATGGGTGAAACTGCTTTACACTAACCCGGCAGCTAGAGTCCGTACGGGACGTATTATATCATCCAGGTACGCAGTGGAATGCGGGACGAGACTGGGTTGTCCCCTCTTCCCCCCTATTGTTTGCTCTAGCCATGGAACCTCTGGCTACGGCGGCCAGGGCGGGACAGGGAGGGCCTGGAATACTGATCGGAAATGTGAGACACTTAATAGCCTTATATGCAGACGACCTCCTGATATTTCTGGGCGACAGGCAGAGGGATCTCCCAGTAGCTCAACTAATGCTGTCCAACTTCGAAAAACATTCAGGCCTAAAAGTAAATTGGGACAAAACAGGTCTATTCCCCCTAGTGAAACATCAACCCCCACTGACCTTGGGAACGGTTAGATGGATACCTGAAGGGCTTCGATACCTAGGAGTAAAAATATACCATGAAACTAGAGACATTTTGGAGGGAAATCTGGGCGGAGTATTCCGCTCCATAAAATCCTGCATTGCATTCTGGCAAACAATCCCTCTTTCGGTGATGGGTCGCATCGCGATTCTTAAGATGATAGTACTACCTAGACTGTTATACCATTTCGCGACCCTTCCGATATGGATTCCTAAGTCCTTCTTCAGGGATATGAACTCAGTAGGAAGCTCATTTATATGGGGCAGCGGCAGGAAAAGGGTGGCTCTAATAAAGCTCCAGAGACAGCTGTCAAATGGGGGTCTAGCAACTCCTCACTTTGAGTCATATTACATTGCGGCTCGTCTACAGTGGCTGGCACTTTGTATTTCTAACAATCTGGTGCTACAACCTAATGCAGAGTCCTCAGTGCCACAGAAAACGAGACTGTTTGAAATACTGCTGAACCCCACAAAAGAAGAAAAGCAGGACAGCTCAGAAGTGAAAATAATAGCTAAATGCTGAAAATCATACTTGCACAAAACTAAAACTAAAACTCCCTACTCAGCAGAACTTCCTCTCAGCGCACTGCAAGCAATAACTCAGAAAAGGGCTGAACTTGAACTTAGAGACTGGCTGGAGGCCGGGGTTAATACGTTAGGCACATTATTCGAGAACAATAAGTTGAAATCGTTTGAGACCCTTAGAGCACAATATGGCATACCTGCGAAACACTTTTTAACTTACGGGACTCTAAGGGCTAGCATAGGCAACTACTGGCAAACAAAAAATTCTGAACCATCAGCGCAAGATGTGTGCACGTATCTGGCATCCCCAAATCCCAAGACTAGGGTTATTTCCAATTTATATACTCTGAGTAGAGCAGACAATACAGCCCCCTTCCATACCTGAAACAACAATGGGAAAAAATCATTAACAGGGATATCTCTGAAACAGAATGGGAACGTGCACTACAGAACTTACCTAAAGCATCGCGGAATGCCAGATTTAAACTGATTAATTTCTATGTCTTGCATCAAGCCTACCTTACACCCGCCCGTATTAACAAATACTTCAACAAAACCACAGAGTGATGTCCAAGATGTAGGACAATAGATGCAGAATTCAACCACATGTTTTGGGAATGCCAGATGCTGACACCTTATTGGTCTGAGATTTGCCAAAAATTATCCCAGATACTAGGTAGAACTGTGTCATGCTCAATTGACACCTGCCTCTTACACATATTTACACATTCTACTAAACATAAAGCCTCAGACAGATTCCTAGACCTAGCTCTAACCCTGGCGAAAAGAGAAATAGCCAGCAACTGGAAAAACCCGGGGGGCCCTAATCTGACAAGCTGGAAAAATTAACTACTCAGGTGGGATGCGGCTGATGGAACTCTGCTACAAAAAGAAGCCAGAACCGGGATCAGACCTCCTGAAGTATCAGCTAACTGGGAACTAATAATGGATTCACTAAAACCGAACTAACCATACAACATCCCCCCAACACTCCACAATAGCACCCTAATTGCATATACAAACACACCAGAGCAGTCAGCCATCAAAAACAAAACATAGCTATCACACAGACAAATTCAGCAGACCCCTATGCATGCAAACTACCCCCAGAGACACGATTAAAGTAATTGAAAGTCTCCAACTTTCCTATTGCAGAAGTACCAGCATTGAATAAGCATTCGGACCGAGGGGTTAGGGTGGGAAGAGGGACGGAGGGAGGGAGGAAGGGAGTTGGATTTCGATGATACCAAATAAATAATGTTTATTAAAATTGAATCTATACCAGTTTAAGTGAACAAATAAATGAAACTAATGTGATATACAAAAAGATGGAGAAGAAGAAAATACAATGTAAACTGTTTTGAATTATGTATAAAATCAATAAAATTTGGTTTAAAAAAAAAAAAATGGTGTATACTTGGTATGCAACAAAAAAACCATTGTACAGTGCAGCTCACTCATTTGCTCTGGGTTCTTGGAGAACCTACAAACCTTATATAATCCCACAACTAGAAGGGTCTAGCGGACGTAATGGTATATTGCTTTTGTCAATCTGCCATTGTGACAAAAAGTTATAGATGAAAATGTCACACATGCCCTTTTTTTCCTACTCACGTTCAATATTTCTTTTTCCATCAGTAATTTTCTTTGGGGAAAATCTTAAGGGATCTGCACAGGACCCCTTGTTGAATAGAGAATTTGTCTACTTTTCTGAAATCCGTAGCTTTTCTGGAACACCCATGGGTTTCACACTAGTTTCCACCACAAACTGGAAGTAGGTTCAGAGCACAAAAAATGGGAAAAATAAGCTACCTTTTCGAAAAATGCTAAAACTGTGGTACAAAATTTGTTTTTTTGACTCAGCTATACATGTTCCTGAAAGCTGGGAAAATGGTGACTTTAGAACAGCAAACTGTTTGTGGATACCACTTTTAGTGAGTAAGCAAGACACTTTTTTTATCGGAAGCATTTTTCACAATGTTTCACAAAAAAAAAATCACCTTTAGAATCCTCAGGATGTCTTTTTGGGGGGTGGGGGGGGGGGGGTGTAAGTTATCCATTTGGCATGGATAACTTATGTGGACAAAAAGTTATGGAGGCCTGAGTGCAAATTACCCCAAATAGACAAAGTGCTCAGTACTGTGGAGGAAAAGGCCTAGCAGGGCAGGTGTTGGGCTTCTTTGCTTCATCCATGGACAAATATATTTTCCTAAAAAAAGAAGCAATATTAGCTGTAAGTATTGTCAGATGAAAGTACCCTGTTTATGACCATCTAAACCCTTAATGTTCCACAGTATTATTTTAAAGGTAACTGTTTAACCTTGCATATGAACACCAAATAGCGCCTATTAAATTAAACAGGAGCACCCTTAACTAAAAAGAAGTCTTTGAAACCACAAAGGAAAGTAAAGAGGCAGAGAAAATAAATAATTTAACATATGACTTACTACACGTCTTATTACCAGCCAAGACCTGAAAACAAGAGAAACGCAGTATGTAACAGTAATGTAGGAAAGCTGAGAACAATCTGAAGACAATACATCTCACTTTAGTTTGACATCTCCAGTCAACGTCCAGTAGAGTCCACAAATAGCAAAGATCTGAAATATGAAAATAAGAATATAGAGTGAATTAACATTGGAACATAATCACAAAATGGGAAAATGATCAAGGAGCATTGGCATACATAAAACTGTTGAAAAAGTAAATGCAAAAAACAATGTTTTAAGTAACCATTTTCTTTCTTTGTGATCTTCTTTATGTAATTGTTAACGTTAATTGAGTTCTTGTACTTAATGGTCGTCTTGTTATGTTTACCTGTATACAAATTAGAATGAGACCATATTGAATGCCTCACAGGGTCTCCATTCTAAATATTTTTATTACAGTAACTTTTGCTGTATCTCGTTCATTAAAATTTCTATGGTCAGATCGTGTCAGTTTTTCTTTTGATGCAAGTATGATTTTGATGGAATCAGTTTAATCATTTTTCTTGGTTTAGCAATGTTTGCGGAACATGATTAACACCTTTCAGCTTCATAATTATCACAAAAAAAAAATCTATATCTACCCAAAAAGAAAACTAGTGGACAACCCAGTCTCAATTACCATGAATTATTCATTGCATCAAAAAGTAATTTAAATGTTTTTTTTTTTTTTTTTTTTTTTAAACTGGAGGCTTCTTGAAGTCAGTATTATATGCTGTTTGTAGCTACTATGGTGCCTGTGTTATGCACTGTGTACCATCTTTTCATGTCCAGTCACCTGGACCCCTGATTTATACTTATGATTGACAACTCAGCTGGTGGCCATTCAACTCTGTGTTGTGCAGTGTCTAAAGAGCTAAGCTGACTCCTCTCGTACTCCTGTTCAGGGTTTTACTTTACTTTTCATTGACTTGCATTGAGTTGTTCTCAATTTTCTTATTTGGAATTAGAAACGTACTGGTTCTTTTATGAGTTTACATATAATATCCTCTTGGGTTAGTACCCCACCTCTTATAGTTCTGATTGCATACACAGTTATTTTGTACTACAGATTTTTTCTCTTTCACCTTACTAGGATATATAATTTCAGCATGCGTACAAATATGCAGTAAGCTAGGCAGTTTTATTTTGGACTTGATATTTTTTTTGTTTTGGTATACCGCAGTCCTTTCACATGCTCTGTACGTCTTTCACACTACATTTTAGGCAGACATTTCACTTATGGTTTACCCTAGCTAGAGAAACATGCATTTTACGGTTCTGCTTGTGGCTTCTGAGTGACTGATACACATCATGTGTTCAATAAAGACGCCTGTGATGATTTCTACTTTTTTTTTACAATGATGTATCTGATAACTATCTTGTATGCATGTCTGCAAGGTTTTTAAAGGGGTAGGCCATTGTTGTTGCTTCAGCACCTTGTCCTGAAGATAGTCTCGCACTTGTCAACATTCCATTCCATTCACTTCAGTTTTTGTTTTCTCATAGCAGACTGCACTTGATGTTTAACAAATGTACATGGATTATTACATGGACTCTCAAAATCTATTGAATTTCCTTGCAGAGTATAGACATCACAAATAGGACGACTACTTTAATTTTTGTGATTATTGGGTCACCAGGTGTGTTTTTCTATTTACCCAATGAGATTGTATAGTAACATATATATGGCATATAATTGATGGCTGATAAGGTCATACTTAACTTAAGAAGTCTTACTGCTTCCTAGTTCTAGCAATCTTTCAGAGGCAGGTTAGTGAGAGAGTGAAATATGCAATAAAGTGCAAAGTATGTTGCTAGTAATAAGTCAAACAGATTAAGTAAATAATTATTTACCAAGATTATGCATCAGTTTCATTCATAAACGGATTTAGATCCTAGTCAATATGTTCCATGGTAAGTAACTATTCTTCTTGGAGATGAGGTCAAGGACAACAGTGTAGCTTACTGTTGAGTTTCTGAAGTTTAAAAGGACCTGTAACTAGCAAAGTCATTTTCATGTCACTTGGTTAGAGTATAGAGGGAAAGCACCTCAAACTTAATCTAATTTTAGTTGTCACTTTTTCAGCGAGGACATGGAGTCCTACATTTACAAATACTTTACCACAGAACCCAGAGACACAGGATTTCCACCCATCTGCAGGTTTAGGCACTGAAACAGAGTCCATCCTTAAATCAAAAAGCTCAATGTGCCGAATCATCATTCAATGTAGGCAAAAAAATGTATAGCTAACGTTCCCAAAGCATGAATCCGTAGTAGCTCTTGTGACAAAAAGGTCTTGCATGCACGATTGCGACAATCGAGTACTTAGTGCTACCAAATTCTGAAAATGTTGGCGAGTAGCTACCTAGGGATTTGGACCTGAACAACTACTGTATCATTGCAAGAAGTGTGAAAGGCGGTGTTCCCAACTGGTTCAGTAAATAAATCGGCAGGAACTTATATATATTTTTCTTTATTACAATTTACATTTGGATTTTTATGAATACCAAACAATCAACACTATTAAGAAAATTTAAATTGAGTTCTGTGTGATAACCTCAAGATTGCTGGTGATGGCTCTTGAATGAACTGAGAGACTGTGCCCTCACACTTTACCCTGCTTAGATGCCCATATCTCTGTATACAACTGAGTCAAATATACTTTGGTTGTCCTCTTTAGTCAAATCCCCTTGTCAAATTTAATTCCATATTCTCAACTATTATAATCACAATTTTACAAAAGTGTTGTTGTTTTTGTTAGCTTTTCCAGATTTCACTTTTCACTCTTTCCATGTCCTTATTAAGTGGCATATTAAAGTGTTTCTGACATCTATAGAAAAAATTTTGACGAATGATTATCTAAAATGTATTTTTATTTTTGCAGGTTAAGGGAAGTGTCAGAAAAACTGAATAAATATAACGTTAGCAGGTAAGCTTTTAACATTTTTGTTACAATATTCAGTTAAATTATTAGTATAAACACAAACTAATGCACATTTGTTAAGTACCACGTTCTGTTACATCAATGCGCCACAGTGGCTCCTACACCTATCTGTTTTAATTTTCAATGTTTCAAATTTCGTTAAGTTGCATTAAGTGCCAATAAAGTTCTTTTTTGGTTGGAAACAGTTGCTTTTGTCTGTGATGCATCGTTTGAAGTTGGTTATCCATCATTGTTAGACCTGGCAGCTTTTTTGTGTGTCTCTGCTGTCTTTTTGCCTTCTGACCTCCTGGTTTTGGACTCTGTTTTTGCTGGTTTATTGTCTCTGCGCACTTTACCACTGATAATCAGTGCTAACGTGCAAGTGCTCCCCATATAAATTGTACTGTGGATTGGTTTATCCATAATTGGCATATTTGACTTACTGGTAAGTCCCTAGGAAAGTGCACTAGAGGTGCCCATGGCCTGTAAATCAAATGCTAACTAGTGGGCCTGCAGCACTGGTTGTAACACCCACATAAGTAGATCTGTAATCATGTCTCAGACCTGCCACGACCGTGTCAGTGTGTGCAGTTTTGACTGTAGCTTCGACTTGGCAAGTGTACCCACTTGCCAGGCCTAAACCTTCCCTTTTCTTACATGTAAGTCACCCCTAAGGTAGGCCCTAGCTAGTCCCAAGGGCAGGGTGCAGTATATGGTTAAGGTAGGACATATAGTAATGTGTTTTATATGTCCTGACAGTGAAATATTGCTAAATTAGTTTTTCACTGTTGCAAGGCCTGTCCCTCTCATAGGTTAACATGGGGGCTACCTTTAAATCTGATTAAAGTGTAGATTCCCTTTGGGAGCGGATGAACATGTGGAGTTTGGGGTCTCTGAGCTCTGACGTTTTCTTGCTTAATCCATTCTGTGACTCTGCCTGTTTGTGGATTCCCTGTCTGGGTCAGTTTGACAATTGGGCTGTTCACACCTCACCTCTAGACAGTGACAGTGACACAAAGGGGGCTGGGATGTAACCTGCATATCTTGATTAGCCATCTGTGCGGGAGGGGAGGGGAGGGGAGGAGTGGTCACTCACACCTGCAAGGACTGTGCCTGCCCTCACACAATGCCGTCTCCAGGCCCCCTGGTGAGTGTCTGGGGCCTGGCCTGGACAAGGAAGGATCTTGCAAACACTTGAGACTTTGCTTTGAAGTTTGCCAACTTCAAAGGCAGAACTGGGTATAAGAAGAAGACCTAAAACCCCAGATTGTTAGAATCTTTCTGGAATCAAGAGGAACCTCTACCCAGGAGAAGAGCTGAAGAGCTGACGGAGGAGTACTGTTCCTTTGCTGTGTTGCTTTGCTGGACGTGCATGCAGTTGCTGCTTCTGCCTGAAAAGAGTGCAAAGGGTGAACTTTGCTGTGTGTCCTGCTTGAGAAAATTCTCCAAGGGCTTGGAGTAGAGCTTGCCTCCTGTTGGAAGTCTCAGGGACACCAAAGACTTCAGTTTCCTCGACCTGCAGCACTGGGAACTGTGTTTTGTGCTGTCCAAGAGGAGAAACCACTGCGCCACCGCCAATGATGCCGCTGGCCTGCACCGTGACCTGCCGCCGCCGCATGGAGTCGCATTGCCCCGCTTCGCGCTGCGACCCTGGTCTCACCGACGCTGTCATCGGACGACTTCACCGAGCTGCTGCTCGCACTGCGACCTTTGGGCCCCGCACTCCGGCGTCACCTGCTCACACCACAGCTTGGGCATCCCCAACGAAGTTGCTCCTGCTGACACCGGCTCCGCTGCCTGCACCGTGGCCTGTGGACACCGCTCGTGAGGAGCACGAAGCACCGTCCGTCCCGCGCCGCAGCCCCGGTCCACTGACACCAGCACCATTGGCTCCAGTGTAGTCAACAGGCATCCTTACCTGCACTGTGGCCTGTGGACACCGCTCATGAGGGTCATGAAGCACCGTCCCGCACCTCTGGATTGGGCCTGCAGACCACAGCATTTCCGCTACGACGCCGCTGCCTGCACAGTGACCTGTGGACACCGCACATTGCACCGCCCCGCGTCACACCGCAGCCCTGGTCTCACCAACGCTGCTGGACGCTGTCACCGAGCCGTTGCCTGCACCGTGACCTATGGGCACCCCACGTCGCATCGTCCCGTTTTGCACCGCAGCCCCAACGCCATCCCACCAGCGCTCCTGATTTTATCAGCCCGGAGTTCGATCCCCGAGGTGCGTGACTTCAAGGGCCGGACGACTCCTGCACCGACTCCGGAACAGATGCCAGCGACGCCGCTCTTCGGAGCTCACCGCGAGGATCACGCCGCCCTGCGAATCCAAGGTACTGTTTGTGGGTCTTCCCGACACCGCAGCTGGCCCGCGACTCTGAGGCCAGCCTGAACTTTTGGTTTTGTTGTTTACGACGCCATGATAGCCCCAGGTAGAGTTATCGACTTCAAGGAACTGTATAGATAAGTACATCTTGCAGCATTCATATTTTTATTACTGTATGTTTGATTTTTTTATCGTATTTGGTCTTCTTTTATATAGATAAATATTGGCTATTTTTCTAAAACTGTTGTGGTGTCCTTTTGTAGTGTTTTCACTTATTACTGTGTCTTATGTGCAAATGCTTTACACACTGCTTCTGAAATAAGCCTGACTGCTTGTGCCAAGCTACCAAGGGGGTGAGCATAGGTTATCTGAGCGCGTATCTCCCTTATCCTGACTAGAGTGAGGGTTCCTACTTGGACAGGGTGCAAACCAACTGCCAACTAGAGACCCCATTTCTAAAACTCATCTTCACCTGGGGCTTTCTTTCTGTAATTCGATGTGAAATGATGGGCTTTGAATATATTTATTTGGCTGTTTTGTAAGCTTGTTTTAAGAGAATACAGTACAAGTAGACGTTTGTGGACAGAAACTAAATGTTAAATTAATCTAAATTATGAGCAAGACTTCAATTAATTGTACTGCTTTTTCCAAGTACACAGACTGAAAATATTAAAGTATGTTATTATATAAACCAAATGAGCATATAGAAGGTAGGTTGTGTTTCAACTGACTTGTGATGATATAATACTAGTCTTATAGGCATAGCCTTATTATAGTATGGTAGTCTATAAGACTAGTATCTGTGAATATTTGCAGCTTGGGATTTAAAACAAATGAGATTTTCCTAAATGCTTGTTGTTCATGTGTTTTTACTACACTGCTCGCAGTTTAGTGCTTTGTTGTATTATATATTTGTGCTTATAGTGCTAAAACCCAGCAGGTATAAATTGTGAGTGGATATTTATAGTTTAAATGAATGTGCGATATACTGGATTCAGGACGCAAAATGAATATAGATCAGCAGTCTTCAGACTGGGGTGCGCCCCCCCTGTGGATGGTGGGGGCCATGGCAGTGTTCCCAGGGGGGCGCAATTGTCTGTAAAAACTTGCAACTGAAAATAGCGTGGAAGCACACATTTATTAACCACGTTTCCATGCTTTCTTCATTTGCAAGCAGAAGCTAAAGTGCATGGCAGGGTCAAATATGTGATTTAAAGAGAACAAAATATTCTGTAACTGTTTTGTTCCGTGTTTTGTCACCTGTAGGTAACTGCAGTTAAAATAACGTACACCTTAAATGAAAAATAATTTCAAGTTAATATAAATGAAACCTCAATCGGTGACAGCATTCACTACAGATGTCTGTGTGTGTGGCCTAAGAGTTACAGAATTGAATCCTGGTGGGCGAAGTGAGGAAAAGGAGCTTGTGTGTATATTGTGCTATGAGGTCTTAGCCTATAGCAGAAAGCACCTGCATGTCAATATGTAAATCATTATTTTAAAATAGTATTATACACAGTATAAGATGGGCTGCTGTAGAATGGTTTAGTCAGAGCCACTGGATTTAAGCAGCAGGGGAGCAGCAAATTATGCAGTAGGGTTGACAAAATTGTGCAGGAAGAAAAGGCAAATTACACAGCATAATATGACTTTTTATTTTATATATTATTACTTCATTATTTTGTATTTTTTTTATTTTTTTTATTTTTTTTTACTAATGGTAATACAATTTGGGCAAGGCTGGTACCTCATTATAACCAGTTTAACAACCAAATACATTAATAAGCACATGAAAGGTGATCAGTTAACCTTTTGTGAACAGCCTTTCTCTGCCTGGGAACATGACACCAAATTTTAGCAACTTTTGAATAGTTCGAGCTAGAAATAATGTTTCTTTCTAAAGTCTTCAGTTTTTGCAATGGATGATGAATTACGTGGCAAATGTGCTAGATTCATAATTATGCCAACAAAGCCACAGAATTGCATAATTCCACTGGCTCTCTGTTTAGTGTATAAGATAAAACAAGGCCTTTCACAGCATATATTTTGTAATACCTAACCATACAGTTCTAGTGCAAGTATTTTTTTTTATAAGTATCCCTTAAAAGGAGACTTTCCAGAACTCAACACCCTTATTTCACTTGTCATCATGAAACTTCAAGTAACTCCATCAATTAAGGCTTATACAGGTTCCCAAGCAGTTCTTACATTTGGTGATTAACCATTTGCACACATTTCTTTCAGGTAGAAGGCACCTTGGGCTCTGACCCACTCTCGGCTTCACAGCACATGAGTCCCACCCCCTCCCCTTTCACCCAGAGGCAGTGCAAGTTCCACATTAACCATTCAGGAATGGTTGTTTCTTTTTTGTTTAACAAAAAATATGAAATTAAAGATAAGCATTTCTGTCCCCATAGATCCTACCCACTTGGACATGGGGATGTCTTTTCGGGTCGGTTGAAGGGTGGTCAGCAGGGTCGCATTCAGAAGCAGAGCCCTGATCATCCAGACCCCTGAGGCTTCAGAGTAATGGCCCGATTGGTGCTGCAGGTGCTGTGGCACTGAGGCAGGTGGTGTGACAGGTCAACCATCCACTAATTTGGCTGTTTTACTATCCTTCCTTGTTTGCATTAAGCCCCAGTGCATCCTTGCTGTGCCATTGTTTTTGGTCTCATAACAATGGCTCAAGGGAGGAGAATATTGAAGCAGAGAAGACAGCTTAACTCGGGCCTCAGAGAAATGACTGGAGGGCTAGGGGACAAGATCGAAACCCATGGTTTTAACAAAGGGCAGAGGTGACTGTCTATCTCACAATGCAGTAGCTATCCTTGGGTAAGTACCTAAAGTGACACTGGATCCCAGGGAGTTGAGGGCTTACTGCATCAGAATCATGACTGTCTTGCTCTTCAAAAGATGCACAGTGCTTTGCTCGCATAAGAGCTGAGAAAACTTGCTGCAAAGTCAGGGGGGGGGATCACATATGGGGGCTAATTATTTTCTGAAAGGGGCAGAAAGTCTATTTTAGTACTGGAGTGATGGCCAGGCATGGAGAGAAAGGCAGAGAGGCAACCTGCTACTCAGGGTTGCAGATATCATTAGTACAGTTGCATTGGGACCCAGAAGCTTGAGGGGTTGACAACACCGTAATTATGCAGGGTAGGGATTTTGTGGTCAATTTTTGTATTTGTGTGATGTTTTTACTCTTTTATACCGTTCACATTTAGTGCAGAATATGAGCGACAGAAAAGTAACCCTGAAATGATCTCGTACTCTGTTCCCTGTGCTTAATCTTACCATTCCCGCTCCATCAAGTCTTGCGATAAAGTTCTGGAGGGTGGTCCACTTTCTAAAAAAAATTCTTAGGGGTGCTCAGAGCAAAAAAGTTTGAAGACCTCTGATAAAGATAAATATTGATAAGATGAGAAAAAATAAATATCGGGTAAAACCATAGAAAATGTTAAACATAAATATTCTTAAGCCAAAATTATAATTATTTAGACCAGAAGGTCTAGATGGGCATCACTTAACTCCTTGAATGTTGTGAACTAGGGCACAGAGTCCGACCCTTTTATGATCCACCAGGGTTTAACATTGCTCTCATGTTCTGCCTTGCTGTTGCTTCTCTGGCAGGATTTAACTGCCGTGATTGCTGACATTCTTTCTCCAGTCTGAGGTTGGCAAGAGACATTCGTATTAAAGGATATCTTGAACCGCTTGGATTTTTGGAGGCGTCAGCCTATCAAAATTGGTGGCCACCTAAAGAACCATTGAAAAGAAAGGACAATAAAGCGATATATATATATATATGGGTACACAGTAATCATCAGAAGAATATCACAGCCATTATCAGGTAATTTAAGAAGTGCATCCAGCATATACCATGGACACCAACTCCATACAGATACAGTTTTGGTGTTACAATTCTCGATCTGCTTGGCATACATCGGCTATAGTGTTAAGTTGGGTGCCTTATTTTGAGGCTATTGTGGGGGAAGGGGGTCTGCCCAAGATCTTCCCCCATTTGCCAGTGCAACCCCTGGTCTCATACACCACCTTCTCTGCAACCATACACCAGTCCATGTCTTGCTTCAATCCTGTGAGAAGTGGTGTGGACTGTGCGCCCCCATGCATGGGCTACGTTTCGTTCAGTAATCATTATTCCTAGGGTGAGCAAATCTGTCCGTGCAGCCCAAGTCTGTTTAGAAGACACCACTTCAGTGAACAAGTCATGCCTCCGCCACAGACACTGTTAATGCAAGCCACCGCTGATGTCCAGAAGGCCTAAATCACTGGACAATCCTATATAATGTGAATAAAGGACCCTTCTTGCCCCAATCCTCTGATTTTGGAGGTGTTTGTGTTTTATAGCTACTTAGATAACTTTGAGGGTCACAAATATATTGGAAAACAAATTACTGCTCAGAAATTGATTAAATACAGAGCCTTTTTTTTTTTTTTTTTTTGCAGTGCTTTTTGGTAATTGCCTCATAGAGCTATATCAGCTTTTTCAGATCTGATCGGGCTGCAAGGTAGTTGAATTAGATAGCACTGTATTTGACCACTTTCCTGTTTACGTTGCTGGATACAGTTCTGAATCTTTGTCTTGTATCCTAACATTAAGTATGATTGAGATGGTAGGATTTTATTTACCGGCAAGCTCTTCTCTGCACCTCTAACCACTTACCACAAAACTAATAGCAAGAATTACTTGAAGCATTCGGAACCATTTGTAATTAAGCTGGTCGCTTAACAGTCCATGATTTTTAGTCCTACATTAAGGTCGGAAAAATGTGAGGTTTCAGACTTTGATAATGACTTGCCTCTTCAGAAACGTAACTTTGCACTTAGTGGTTGTCTTTTGGACAAGAAGAAATCACTGCATCCTCTTTACGTTCTCTCTATGCCTCCTGCACCATAACACCAGAAAAGTAGTGATCTAGTAGTAAGATGAAGAGCTTTGAGGCACTGACATTTAAGATAAGTGTTGATCTCCCGTTTGACCGAAAGCATTGGGATAGTTTGTACTGCTGAATGACATTCCTTCCAACAGTAAACTGGACTGTGACAAACTATGTTGTGTTAGATATATGCCCACCCAGCATCTAAACGTTTAACACCAGAGCCTGTCAAATGTACATTTTTTTTTTATTGTCAGTCCACTTTCTGATTGCAAAGTGGATGCAGTGGGCAGTCTCGTAATGCAGTGGAATACTCCTGATGTGTTTCGCCACTTTATCTCTTTTGGAATTTGCTTTGGGCCTGCCTCAACAGGGCATGTTTACCAGTTGAAAACAGGGTACCGTGTGAAACAGTTCGGCTGGAGAAGTATTGTTTAGAATTGGCTAATCCAGTACGTATTGGTGTGCAGCTTCATTGATTTTAACATTTTTGTCTTATCAGGGTAAAAATGTAAAGCCTGTCTGACATTCAGGGAATGAAGAGAATGTTCTACCACAGAAATATAATTACTGAAGACGATTGATAATATACAGTGTTCTGATGGAAGCAAAATTCTCACCATTTTGTGCAAACTTCCCTATGGGTCACTTTGAGGAATACCACCCCTGGTAATACTGTTCACCATGCAATCCACTACAGATCACGAATGATATGTTTCTGGGGAAGATCCATCAATAATATCATCTTGATTTGGACAAAGAATACCAGAACACTATTTGACCTATTCCCACATCTCTGTCACAATGGCTACAACTACAATTCAGACAACACTTTTAGCTGTTCATTGAATTCCTTGCCTCTACATTATACTGTCAGGGTGACCATTTAGCTTAAAAAAAAAAAGAAAAAAAAAAAACACCCTAAGAAAATTAACACCTTGCAGTGTAGTCCTGCGTGCTTCCAGGACCCACCCCCCCCAAACTCTCAAAAGCAGTCTGTTCTATATGGGAGTTGACAAGTTATATAGATAACACTATATTTCAAAAATAATTTGTGCTTATGGAATTATAATTATGGCTAGAGATGAAGCCGCCATGTTAAAATATGTGATCAGTTTCTCATGCGGATTTTAAGTAGGTCAGACTCCTCTTCCCCAGTGTTAATATAATATTACACAGAGGTAAGGTGATGGGGTTATGCTCCTTAGGTCATTTAATCTTGTTCCATTCCCATTATGTTTGTTTAGTTACATTGCCACCATATGTGTATCTTAGTTTGTGAATCCAACATTAGAAGTGCCAAACAATGCTCCTAGTACGGCAGTCCTGAAATAACATAACAGGAACTTGTATGTTTACTTTATATTTCAAACCTATTGATTACTTGCCAGCCCTTCTCCATATGTTGGACAATATTTCATCCAATAACTCCACTCCCTGCTCGGTCTTCTATTTAGTCATGTATATGTGTTGGCTGTGTGAGAGTCTTGTAGAGCTATGTATAATTAAGAAATATCTTTGTTTGTTGTTGGGTATATTGTGATACCATGGGAGTTTGACATATACACCCCACATCCCTTGTGTTACCCGTTTCTGTAGAGGATTTGGACCAATCAGAAGTTGTCTCTAGGAGACCAGTCTGAATCTTCCAGGCATGCTTCTCCTTTGGTCCTCCAGTTTAGGAGGCTAACTGTATGTCTAGAACTGGAATGCAGGAACATAAATCCCGTGAGGGGAGTCAGACAGTTACAGGCCTACAATGGGGCAGCAGTTTTCGACGAAGCAAGCAAGGGTTGTGTTTCCTGGCACTGTTATCCACCACTAAGGACCAACGAGACAGTCGTTCCCAAGTACGCAGGTGTCTAGAGATGGTCGGCAAATATTTCTTCACAGCAGGCAGTGTGCTCTCCTTTTCAGGTTGTGTGTGCTTGACCCCGACAGGCAAGTGGACGATCTGTTCCAAGGAAACAATCTCTTGTTTTAAAGAACTGCGGGGCCCTGACCAGCAATATAATGAGTAAACTGGGTGGGGGGGGGTGCACCGCTTGTTGTACTCACCCACACACTCCTCAGGTTCAGCAAGGTAGTGCCAGTTATAGTTACCATAGAGCACGAGTTACAGTGACTTGAGAACTCAAACTGGTGAGTTTCTATGGTTTGGTACGTTTAAAATGTGAGCCTAACTATAACGTCCCATTAACCTCTTTTTTTTTTTTTTTTTTTTTTTTAAGTGAATGTCTGTTTTTTTTTTTTTAATTCTATTTCCACACTATAATGTCCCTGTAACCATTTTTCTTTTCATTTAATTTTTTATTTATATATATATATATATGTATGTGTGTGTGTGTGTGTGTGTATATATACATATGTATGTGTATTTTCAAAGGTCTCCAGGCCTTCAAAAAAAAGTGTAGCTATTGCATAGTAATATCTGTTTGAACTATAAAAGAATGGGCATCTATCCTATGTGCTGCATGAATAAATCTTTCATAAAATTATGCATGTTTTTGAACTTTCCTATAATATATTGTAATCCTCAACACAAGTTTACACTGACAAAATGAGACAAGCCTGATTTACTTTACTTCAGTGTACAAAACACGCACTTATTACTAGCATTCATGTAGGTATATCCCTGTGTTTTAGGCCTTACGTCATGTTGTTCTATGTTTTGCAGCCACCCACCTTTGAATGTATTGGAACAGGCTACTATCAAACAGTGTGTTGTTGGTCCGAACCATGCTGCATTTTTGCTCGAGGTAATGTACACTGTGTTCCTCTATAACGTTTTTGCATGATGCTTTTTAAACTATGACTGTTTCATAATGCTCTCGGAGAAGCCTCTGTAGAATCCAATAGTGGAACCCGGAATCCTTCAGCATGAAGGGAGAATAGGTTGGGAAGGGAACAAAATAGGTTATTAATTTTCTGCATTTACATGAGCTAGCAACCACATTATTAACTTAAAGGAATGCGGTTGCTTTGACACGAAATAGAAATGTACATCAGTTGAGTATACAGGTCTATGACAATTCATTTAACATGTTTGTTTATAAATTTCAGTTGTGTGCGCTGTTGCTAACTAGTATTGTTCTTTGCAAGTATCATACAGTTTGACATCAGCTCTACATTCTTTGCTTCATTGCATATGGAAATATTTTCATTTGTTCATTGTTGCTTTTCTTAATTCCTTGCAGCATGTAGCATTTTAAGATTTGTTATGCCTTTTTTTTAGTTCAGTTTGTGCTGTTGCGTAACAGTGTGATATCTTTAACTCAAATAATAAAGTGAGAGATACAGACTTATTTAGAAAAGGAAAAAATAAAGATCGGATCATTATTTGTTGTCATTGTAAATGTCATGAACATCGACATTCAAATTGTACAACTTTAAGTATAGAACTTCTCAGCAATATCTGGATTTAGATTTTTTTTTTTTTTTTAAACCTCCCATCTCCAGAAAGCCCTCTCTTTTGACTTTCTACTGTAGGCATTAGGTATTTCATCTTGTCCTCCCATGGTGCTGCTACTAATTCGACTCTCCCTCTTTAAAGCAGTGAATGACCGCAGACCAAGCACCAAATACTCCATTGCATACCTGCATGCTAGAACCCATTGTACCAGTGGAGTGTTAAAGCATTATCACTGTCTTAGGTTTAAGATGTAATCCCAAGCTTCTCTAATTTTCCGAAACATCCCAAAATTTTATCTAGAAGACTTTGCATTGTAATTAGATGATAAATTATTATAAACTTGGAGAAACTTTTCACCCTCCTGATGGCTGAGCTGTGCAATAGTGAGTTTCCTAGCATTTACAAATCCTGTGTGGGTAGGTTAACTCACGGCAGACTGTTCATTTCCTAATCAGACCTGTACAATCGTGGATGAGAGCGTGTTGGTATATAGAGTGAAAGAGAGAGCCTGATAGGGAAAGAGAACAAGAGATATTAACCCTATTTTTATTCTGTGACCTGAGCGCTTTCACTTTTATTTATTTGTACTAGAATATAATCTTTCTAACAAATGTTTGTACGAGAACACTTTTCGGTGCATACAGTATTAGACTGATTAAGTGGTTTACATACACAAGCATAGATGAAATAGATGTGAGTCAGATACTTACCTGGCTTCTTAATCTGCAGAAACAAACTACATAGCAAAGTACAAAAGTATTTTACATGAAGGCTTGGCATTATTATTTATATCTTTACACTGCGTGAGTGAAGATCAAAAAAGTATGCTAGCAATTGTTTGGCTGTACAACCTGACCTATGACTGGGAGAAAATCAGATGTATGTGCCTGAATATGAAGTAAGACAATGCAGTATGAAATTATGGTGTCATTAGCTGAAGTGGGTTGCTTTGGGTGTGCAGAGAAGTTGAAGATTTACACTGTGGTAATGCTTGTTGTGCCTGGCAACCAGCTGAGGAGTAGGAGTGGAGCAAGCAGTACCACTCTGAATCAGTGTATGTGTTTTCATGTATGTGGACACCAAATGAATTGATTCTTACTACATTGGTGTCTAATAGGGCCTCTTGCTGGAATACCACCAACTGATTCCTCCCCAATGCCAGACTACATTGGATATCCTCCCCTGGGAGCTGCCCTAGCGTGAGCCTTACCAGTGCCCAGGGGTTCGCCATCATTGGCACTGACCCATGTAAAAATCAAAGGCTATTTTCATGCACTCCAAAAGGCAAGTTTAAAGACTGGTAGAGGACCCAGTATGGGGCACAGTCCCAGCCACAAGCCTGTGCCTTGGGGTTCAAGTTGGCTGTGTATGGATGATAAATTCAGCATGGATGCTGAGCATCTGCATATAGTCAGTCATGCTGATGATGATAGCAGCAGTGAGGGAGCCAACTTTTTGTCTCCCTCCAACACGGACGCAGCAGACTACCTGGCAAGGCCATCCAAAGTGCATGCAGCCTAGATAACTCCCATATCTAACATTTTGTCCATGGTCCTGAAATCCACAACCTTCCTAAAATGCCTTGTAGGAAAATGGCTCCCTGTTGCAGTTACCCCCCACTTTTTGCTTGAAATTGGTGCTAACTTGACTGAGAAGTGTGCTGGGACCCTGCTAACTAGGCCCCAGCACCAGTGTTCTTTCACTAAAAATGGACCATTGTTTCCACAATTGGGACACCCCTGGCACACAGATAAGTCCCTTGTAAAAGGTACCAGTGGTACCAAGGGCCCTGTGACCAGGGAAGGTCCTTAAGGGCTGCAGCATGTGTTTACCACCTTAAGGGACCCCTCACCTAACACAGGCACACTGCCATTGCAGATTGTGTGTGTTGGTGGGGAGAAAAAGGCAGTCGACATGGCATCCCCCTCAGGATGCCATGCACACAAAACACTGCCTGTGGCATAGGTAAGTCACCCCTCTAGCAGGCCTTACAGCCCTAAGGCAGGGTGCACTATACCACAGGTGAGGGCATAGCTGCATGAGCAATATGCCCGTACAGTGTCTAAGTCTATTCTTAGACATTGTAAGTACAGTGTGGCCATATTAAGTATATGGTCTGGGAGTTTGTCAAAAACGAACTCCACCGCTCCATAATGGCTACACTGAATACTGGGAAGTTTGGTATCTAACTTCTCAGAATAATAAACCCACACTGATGCCAGGGTTAGATTTATTAAAAAATGCACACAGAGGGCATCTTAGAGATGCCCCCTGTATTTTACCTTAGTCCTTCAGTGCAGGACTGACTGGTCTGTGCCAGCCTGCTGCAGAGAGACGAGTTTCTGACCCCTTGGGGTGAGAGCCTTTGTGCCCTCTGAGGCCCGAAACAAAGCCTGCTCTGGGTGGAGGTGTTTCAAACCTCCCCCCTGCAGGAACTGTAACACCTAGCAGTGAGCCTCAAAGGCTCAGACTTCGTGTTACAATGCCCCAGGGCACTCCAGCTAGTGAAGATGCCCGCCCCCTGGACACAGCCCCCACTTTTGGCGGCAAGTCCAGGGGAGATAATGAGAAAAACAAGAAGTCACCCACCAGTCAGGACAGCCCCTAAGGTGTCCTGACCTGAAGTGACCCCTGCCTTTAGAAATCCTCCATCTTGATTTTGGAGGATTCCCCCACTAGAATTAGGGATGTGCCCACCTCTCCTCAGGGAGGAGGCACAAAGAGGGTGTAGCCACCCTCCAGGACAGTAGCCATTGGCTACTGCCCTCCTGACCTAAACACACCCCTAAATTCAGTATTTAGGGGCGACCCAGAACCCAGGAAATCAGATTCCTGCAACCTGAAGAAACAAGAAAGACTGCTGACCTACAAGCCTGCAGAGAAGACTGACCACAACAGCTGCTTTGGCCCCAGCCCTACTGGCCTGTCTCTAACTTCGAAAACCTGCAACCAGCGATGCATCAAACAGGGACCAGCGATCTCTGAAGCCTCAGAACTGCCCTGGACTAAAGGGCCAAGAAACTCCGTGAGCAGCAGCCCTGCTCAAAACCTGCAACTTTTTTGCAACAAAGAAGCAACTTTCAAAGACTGTACTTTTCCGCCGGAAGCATGAGACTTCACACTCTGCACCAGACACCACCGGCTCGCGATCTAGAGAACAAACACCACAGGGAGGACTCCCCGGCGACTGAGAGCCTGTGAGTAGCCAGAGACGACCCCCCTGAATCCCCACAGCGACGCCTGCAGAGAGAATCCAGACACCCCACCCCACCCCACCCCGACTGCGACAAGGGACCCGACGCCTGGAACCAGCATTGCACCGCAACCCCCAGGACCTGAAGGAACCGAACCTCCGCGCAGGAGTGACCACCAGGAGACCCCCCAAACCCCCCCCCCCCTCAATTGATTCCTATCTGAAACCCAACGTCTGCTTTGCACACTGCACCCGTCCGCCCCTGTGCTGCTGAGGGTGTGTTTTGTGTGTCTACTTGTGGCCCCCCCCGTGCTCTACAAAACCCCCCTGGTCTGCAGCCCCCCCCCCCCCCCAAACGCAGGTACCTGCTGGCAGACTGGAACCGGAGCACCCCTGTTCTCGATAGGCGCCTATGTGTTTTGGGCACCTCTTTGACCTCTGCACCTGACCGGCCCTGAGCTGCGGGTGTGGTAACTTTGGGGTTGCCTTGAAATGCCAACGGTGGGCTGCCTATGCCCCAGAACTGAGACTTGTAAGTATTTTACTTACCTCACAAACTAACCTTTTACTTACCTCCCCCAGGAACTGTTGATGTTTGCACTGTGTCCACTTTGAAAATAGCTTATTGCCATTTTTACAAAGACTGTATATGATATTGCTTTTATTCAAAATTACTAAGTTACCTAAGTGAAGTACCTTGCATTCTGTGTGTTTACTTCAAATCTTGAACCTGTGGTTCTTAAAATAATCTAAGAAAATACATTTTTCTATATAAAAACCTATTGGCCTGGAGTAATTCTTTGAGTGTGTGTTCCTCATTTATTGCCTGTGCGTGTACAACAAATGCTTAACACTACCCTCTGATAAGCCTACTGCTCGACCACACTACCACAAAATAGAGCATTAGAATTATCTCTTTTTGCCACTATCATACCTCTAAGGGGAACCATTGGACTCTGTGCACACTGTTTCTTACTTTGAAATAGTATATACAGAGCCAATTTCCTACATGCCTCATCCAGCAGTGGAGAATAAAACAAACCTCCTGCCTGAGATCTTTCAACCTGCTGCTTCATCTTTGGAGCCCTGCTACCATTCAGTGAAGCTCTGATGGGGCCTGTTAGGGAAACAGTGGCCAAACCATCTTCTTCCCAGGTTGGGTGCAGACTGATTGCCTGCTGCCGTTGGTCCAGCACAGTGATCCAGGTTTCATGTCACCCCACCCTTTGCCTTAAAGCCTAATGGTGCAGCTGTTGTCCTGCAGAAAGGAGAACTCGGGTTCTTTCCTCAACGCATCACCTGAAAGATTTTTCTCTTACAGGAGTCTGCTTTCAGATTAACTATCCCTGCAGGCCGAGAACATCCATGCCATTTGGGAAATGGTAATGATGAATGTACCCTGCCTCCCGGAACACCTGAGCTACATTGTCGCAGAAGTCGTCTGAATAAATCCTAAGTACAGGCGTGAGACTATGGACTCATTTGCCAAGTTCGCTTTCTGCAGTGGCTATCAGATTCCCTACCTGGGTTGGCTCGGTGTGGTTCTCAAGGGATGTCCAGGCAAAGCTTGATGGACATGCTCTTTCATATATTTATTCTTGTTTTGCAAAAAAGCAGCCTCTGCCCTGAAGTTTTTTTTTTTAAAGCTGGGCCAGCTACTGCGCTTTCCCTATGGCTGACTTACCCTGCCCGCCAATTTCTCAGGTCCTACAAATCCTAGAAATTGGTTATGTCCGCCACTTCCAGTAGTTAACTCCTCACATTTTTCCTGCCTTCCCTTCCCTTTCAGACGAGCATATTCGCATAATTCTGCAAGGAATCTCTGGCCTGCTGCAAAAAAAAAAAAAAAAAAAGGGTGCAGTGGAACTAGTCAGAGAACAGGAGATTGGGTAAGAGTATTACTCCTGTTAATTCTTTGTGCTCTAGAAGCTTGGGAATCTCCATATTCCCCTATCTGTACCATTGGCTGCCTAAGGTGAACCTGTCACAGCAGGTGTGGGATCACCTAAAAACCACAGCAGCCTTGCAGTTTGACTTGGGATTGTCCAGTAACCTGCCCAAGTAACACCTTGAGCCCTTACAGCGTCTTCTGTTCATAGGCGTGGTGCTGAACACCATGTCCATGATGTTTCTGATGGATACAACTACCTGTGGATTCCTCACCTAATGAATACTCCCATGGTGCCATCATTAGACGGAAATCTTCTTCCTAGTCTCTGCACGTCGACGAGGACGTCACTCTAGCCCACGCAACGCCGTCTGACGTCATACAGGCAATAAGAGGTCCTCGACGACGTGCCGACGTCAGTTCCCTTTTTTCCGTGCATTCGAAACTGTTATCTTCGAGGGAGCAACTGTTACTTTCGTGGTTACAGTGTATTTTTTGCTGCGTAGTCCTTCGCTGCAGTAATAATGTCGCAGAGAAAGTCGGGTTTTAAGCCTTGTCGTGAGTGTGGGGGCAGGATGTCAGTTACGGATCCTCACTCCGACTGCCTTTGGTGTTTAAGCTCCGACCACGACGTCTCGACTTGCGATTCATGCCAGCACATGAATCCAAAGGCCCTCAAGGAACGTGAGGCGAAGTTGTTTATGGCGAAGTCGAAGAAAGAAAAACATCATAAGAAGTCTTCTTCGCCAAGGCATCGGCGTCATCGAGACTCCCGGCGCCGTAGAGAATCACGGCGCCATTCGAGCAAGGAGACTCGTTCCAGGTCTTCGGATCGGCGCCGGAGGACTTGGGAGGTCAGTCTCACGGTCACGCCGCATCCATCGACGCCGTTACCCTCTCCGGCGTCACCGACTTCATCTGGACAGGCGTCGGTGATTGAAGTGGTGCAGCCTCTGGTGTTGTCTCCGGCGTCGCAGACGTCAAGGCCGGCGTCGCCTTCGATACAGGCACCCGAGTATCCGGCTTTTCCCACCCCTGGAGCCGATAGTACCGCATTCCTAAATGCGATGTATACCATCTTCCAACAGATGGCTCCAGGGGGTGCTCCGGCTGGCCCTTTGGCCTTTTCATTGGGTGATCCTGCGCCTCTACGGCCGGCACCCTTTATGCCCTTTCTCCCTTTTGGGAACGTGGGCTCGGCGCCGGTGTCGGCACCGGTGGCCACTCCGGTGGCTTCGGAGGGATTGGTCCCGGAGATTTCCATTCCGTCGTCGGGATTTCGTCCTGTGACTCCGGTGGGTCCATCCGCTCCGAGTGCTCTTTCATCGGCGCCGAAGTTACCTGTGGCGCCGGACGCGGCGTCGGTGGCTTCTGAAGATGGGCGCCGATCTTCGGCGGAGGCATTGTCGACTCCGCGTATCGAGCAGAGGCTTCATTCGAGGAGACGTGCTCTCCGTTTATTAGAGGAGCAGGAGTTCCAACGAGTCCTGGAAGAAGGAGAACTAGAGGACTCGGGTGATGGACTGCATGGTCTAGATACAGCCAGTGGGCTGGACACTTCCCCCGAGTGGGATCTTTCGTCTCCAGGGGAATACACAGAGGAGGCTGCTTCCTTTCACGCAGTCTTACGGAAGGCAGCTAGTTTTCTGGACCTGCCTTTGCCGGTGGCAGAGACAAAACAGAACCTTCTGACAGAGGTGCTTCATCCGGCCTCAGCTGCGGCAGAGCCTCTATTGCCGTTTAATGACGCTTTGCTGGATCCGGTGCTAGAGGTGTGGAAGAGACCAGTATCTTCCCCAGCGGTTCATAGAGCCGTAGCCAGGAGGTATCGAGCTGCACCAACTGACCCTGGCTTTCTTTCTAGGCACCCTACACCGGAGAGCTTGGTGGTGCAGGCCTCCTGTTCATCCAAATCAGCGCCTGGTTCTTTCCTGACGGTGCTTGGGGACAGGGACTCGAAGAAACTGGATGCGCAGTCCAAGAAAATCTTTTCGTCCTGTAGTCTGGTGTTGAAGGCCACCAACGCAACTTGTATCCTGGGGAGATATATTCATGCTCTTATGGATGACATTTCCTCATCATTTACGGAGCTTCCCCAGGGTCTTTTGGATGTTGTTTCAGATGCCCAGGCTGCCGCGACCCAGATTATTAAGTCTGGGCTGGACACGACCGACTCGGTGGCCAGAGCAATGGGCACGACTGTGGTGGCAAGGAGACAGGCCTGGCTCCGTAATTCGGGGTTTTCTGCGTATGTGCAGTCAACCCTATTGGATCTCCCTTTTGATGGGGACAGGCTGTTTTGGCGCCAAGGCAGATTCGGCCTTGGAATGTTTTAAGGAGAGCAGGGCCACAGCCAAATCATTAGGACTCCAAGCTCCTTCTTCCTCTGCCTCTTCCAGGATTTTCAGGAGGTTTCGGGGATTTGGGCGTGGCTCTTCCTCCTCTTCCTTTCGGGGGAGATTCCAGCAACCTGCCTCTTCCCATCCCTATAGATCTTTTAGAGGGAGAGGGAGGGCCCGCACCAGAGGAGCCTCTCAGCAGCACTCTGCCTCTTCCTCGTCCTCTGGAGGGGTGCAGCAGGGGAAGCAGCCTTAGGCTTCCACCAATTCCCACTCACTCCTCTCCTGTAGGGGGAAGTTTACTGCATTTTCTTCACAAGTGGGAGGTCATCACATCAGACACCTGGGTTACCAGCATTGTGGTTCCAATTTCTGGTGGATCTGAAGGACAATATCTGGATCACACTGAAAACAGATGGGTCTTCAGTGGTTATTGATAGAGAAGAATCTCTGCTGTAGGAAAAACTTCTGCCCTCCACCAGCAGTGGTCACAGTGGTGGTAGTGGTGAATTCCTTCACTTCAGGGTGGGATGTTCATATGGATTTCAGAGGACTAAGATCTACAGTGGAGCAGAGTTTTCACATCAACCTGCTTTCTTGAGCTGTGGGATATTCTTTTGGTACACCTTCCCTCTGCAGAATCAGCTGACTTTTCGCCTTTGCTATGTTTTGAATTGAAAGTGTGCTGAGGCCTGTTAACCAGGCCCCAGCACCAGTGTTCTTTCCCTAACCTGTACTTTTGTATCCACAATTGGCACACCCTGGCATCCAGATAAGTCCCTTGTAAATGGTACCCCTGGTACCAAGGGCCCTGATGCCAAGGAAGGTCTCTAAGGGCTGCAGCATGACTTTTGCCACCCTGGAGACCCCTCACTCAGCACAGACACACTGCTTGCCAGCTTGTGTGTGCTGGTGAGAACAAAACGAGTAAGTCGACATGGCACTCCCCTCAGGGTGCCATGCCAGCCTCTCACTGCCTATGCAGGTATAGATAAGTCACCCCTCTAGCAGGCCTTACAGCCCTAAGGCAGGGTGCACTATACCATAGGTGAGGGCACCAGTGCATGAGCACTGCGCCCCTACAGTGTCTAAGCAAAACCTTAGACATTGTAAGTGCAGGGTAGCCATAAGAGTATATGGTCTGGGAGTCTGTTACACACGAACTCCACAGCACCATAATGGCTACACTGAAAACTGGGAAGTTTGGTATCAAACTTCTCAGCACAATAAATGCACACTGATGCCAGTGTACATTTTATTGTAAAATACACCCCAGAGGGCACCTTAGAGGTGCCCCCTGAAACCTTAACCGACTATCTGTGTAGGCTGACTGGCTCCAGCAGCCTGCCACAACCGAGACATGTTGCTGGCCCCATGGGGAGACTGCCTTTGTCACTCTGAGGCCAGTAACAAAGCCTGCACTGGGTGGAGATGCTAACACCTCCCCCAGGCAGGAGCTGTGACACCTGGCGGTGAGCCTCAAAGGCTCACCCCCTTTGTTCCAGCACCACAGGGCACTCCAGCTAGTGGAGTTGCCCGCCCCCTCCGGCCATGGCCCCACTTTTGGCGGCAAGGCCGGGGGAAATAATGAGAATAACAAGGAGGAGTCACTGGCCAGTCAGGACAGCCCCTCAGGTGTCCTGAGCTGAAGTGACTCTAACTTTTAGAAATCCTCCATCTTGCAGATGGAGGATTCCCCAATAGGATTAGGGATGTGACCCCCTCCCCTTGGGAGGAGGCACAAAGAGTGTGTACCCACCCTCAGGGCTAGTAGCCATTGGCTACTAACCCCCCAGACCTAAACATGCCTTAAATTTTTAGTATTTAAAGGCTTCCCTGAACCTAAGAATTTAGATTCCTGAAACTACAAGAAGAGGACTGCTGAGCTGAAAAACCCCTGCAGAAGAAGAAAGAAGACACCAACTGCTTTGGCCCCAGTCTTACCGGCCTGTCTCCTGCCTTCCAAAGAAACCTGCTCCAGCGACGCTTTCCAAAGGACCAGCGACCTCTGAATCCTCCGAGGACTGCCCTGCTTCAAGAAAGACAAACTCCCGAGGACAGCGGCACTGCTCCAAAAGAACTGCAACTTTGTTTCAGAGGAGCAGATTTAAAGACCCCTGCAAATCCCCACGAGAAGCGTGAGACTTGCAACACTGCACCTGGCGACCCCGACTCGACTGGTGGAGAACCAACACCTCAGGGAGGACCCTCCGGCGACTCCGAGACTGTGAGTAACCAAAGTTGTCCCCCCTGAGCCCCCACAGCGACGCCTGCAGAGGGAATCCCGAGGCTCCCCCTGACCGCGACTGCCTGAACCTAAAGTCCCGATGGCTGGAAAAGACCCTGCACCCGCAGCCCCCAGCACCTGAAGGAACGGAACTTCTGTGCAGGAGTGACCCCCAGGAGGCCCTCTCCCGTGCCCAGGTGGTGGCTACCCCGAGGAGCCCCCCCCCCCCACCCCACTTGCCTGCCTGCACCGCTGAAGAGACCCCTTGGTCTCTCATTGAAAACCATTGAAAACCCGATGCGTGTTTGCACACTGCACCCGGCCGCCCCCGCGCTGCTGAGGGTGTACTTTTTGTGCTGACTTGTGTCGTCCCCCCCCCTCCCCCCGGTGCCCTACAAAACCCCCCTGGTCTGCCCTCCGAAGACGCGGGTACTTACCTGCTGGCAGACTGGAACCGGGGCACCCCCTTCTCTCCATTAAAGCCTATGTGTTTTGGGCACCTCTTTGACCTCTGCACCTGACCGGCCCTGAGCTGCTGGTGTGGTAACTTTGGGGTTGCTCTGAACCCCCAACGGTGGGCTACCTTGGACCCAAAACTGAGACCTGTAAGTGATTTACTTACCTGCTAAAAATAACAATACTTTACCTCCCCCAGGAACTGTGAAAATTGCACTGTGTCCACTTTTAAAACAGCTTATTGTGTTTTATGTAAAAAGTATATATGCTACTGTGATTATTCAAAGTTCCTAAAGTACTTACCTGCAATACCTTTCAAATGAGATATTACATGTAGAATTTGAACCTGTGGTTCTTAAAATAAACTAAGAAAATATATTTTTCTATAACAAAACCTATTGGCTGGATTTGTCTCTGAGTGTGTGTTCCTCATTTATTGCCTGTGTGTATGTACAACAAATGCTTAACACTACTCCTTGGATAAGCCTACTGCTCGACCACACTACCACAAAATAGAGCATTAGTATTATCTATTTTTGCCACTATCTTACCTCTAAGGGGAACCCTTGGACTCTGTGCATGCTATTCCTTACTTTGAAATAGTGCATACAGAGCCAACTTCCTACAATATATATTTTCCTTTTCTTTTCCTAGTGCATGGGGGAAAAACATTAATCCCTGAAGGCACATCTTTCAGGTGTGTTGCGCTTTCAGTAACTTAGCAGGGTTGTGCACTTGGCACAATTAAATGTTCAGTTTGTGTCAGCCTTTGTCTACCAGCCCAACCTTCTCTGTTCAAGTCCCATATTATTATGAAGTTTTGAAAGATCTCTCTGAAATGTGCCCTCCATTTGTTATGCATCAGTGGGACCTAAACTTTGTTCTGATGGTTGCTCCTTTTGAGCCCATGTTTAGTTGCCATTTACTACTACGGAAAACTCACTTCTTGTTGTCCATCGTGTTATGCAGATTTGTAGAACGCACAATCATCTGGGAGGGTATCCTGGCACTGAGCAGATGAGAGTGTAGACTCACCTAGGGGCCTAATGGGACTGATCGAAAAGCCAAGTTTTCAGCTTCTTGCAGAATTAAATGAGTGAAAAGGAGGCTCTTATGTGTAGCTGCCAGTTGTTCCATGCTTTCGGAGCAATGTAGGAGTAGGCTTAACTGCTAGATTTGGTTTTCTGTATGTATGGGTTTGTACAAGGAGGTGTCTGGAAAAGTGGAGGTGTCTGAAAGGTTTGTGAAGTAAGATGTGGTTGTTGAGGGATGCTGGGCCAGTGTAATGTAATGCCTTGAAAGTATGGGTAAGGAGTTTGAATTGTGTACATTTGTGAATAGGGAGCCAGTGGAGCTCCTTCAGGTGTGATGTGAGTGTGGCATGGGAGGTTGAGGGTGATTGTGGCTGCGGAGTTCTGAATGGTCTGCAACATTTTGGTGCGTGTTTTTTTTTTTGTTCCAGGCATAGAGGGGGTTCCCATAATACAGTTTCATTGTGACCGGGCATATGTGACAGTTTTCTGAGTGCTCAGTGGGAGCCATTTGAAAATCTTCTTGAGCACCATAAGGGTATGGAAGCACGAGGTGGTGATTGCATAGCCCTGGGCTTTGTTTTTGGCTTGGGTGGTGCGGTGGGTGTTGGTCCTAGCCCTGGTTGGTCACCAGTTGGAGTCCCACGGTAATTAGCTGTTCCTGAAGGTCAATTTCAGCTTTAGACCGCTGGTTTTTATCTGGGATGAATTGAGTGTCTGCATGGCTGAAATTGAGCCAGGGACGTCTCTTTTGTGAGTGAGAAAATGAGTTGTGTGTCATCAGCTTAGCAGAGGAAGTTGCTATTGTGAGAGCGGATGATGCTGGCCTTAAGGGATTGTGTATACATTGAAGAGGGTCTGGTTCACAGAGCATCCTTGTTGAACTCCGCAGATGAGGTTGTGTACATCTGAGGTGTCTGGTGCCAGCCTGTTTCCTTCCTGTCAGGAATAAGCAGATCCATCACGGTGCATGTTTTTGGATTCCAATGTCATGTCTGTGTTTGGTGAGGATGGAATATTGGGGGGGGGGGGGTGTGGGGGGATGGGGGTGGGGAGGAGTAGGACTAATTAGGTATGCGAGGAGGGGCCTGTTGATGATTTCCTTGAAGACCTTGTGTATTTCTAAGCATCGGGCAAGGTTGTGGAATAGGTTTGAGCAGTACACAAACCAGAGAGGACTTTTGGCAGCATTTCCAGCAACCCCTCATACAAAGCTGCTCTCTGATGATGAAGGGCTTACCCAGAAACACATGTCCAGAGATTTACAGCACTTGCTGCACCTACTAAGGTGAAAAACTTTAGTTTACTTTATGGATAAAAAAACGAACTTGTACTGAATTTACCATGATGCACTGGGGCTGACTGAATGCTGGAGTGTGCAGCAGGGTGCTCCCTTTCAGTTTTTTCTTTTCTTTCTTTTTTTTTTTTTATATATGGAAGTTCTGAAAATCAGGTGGTAGTTCACAAGCTGCAGAGACAGCCCGGTATCCCCTGGTACGCCCCATTGTGTGCAGGCCCTCCACCCTGTGAAGCGCTAAACCAGGGAGGGACCAATTCTCATGCTGCACTAGATGGGATCTCCTTTACTCTTGTGCCCATGTTCTGCAACGCTGTGGGGCCCCTTACGTCCAGTCAGTCAGCATTTGTCTAATGACATGTGGTGTTAGCACGGTTGCCTGCTTGTCTTGAAGTTCTGCAATACCAGACCACTTTCTTTCGACTGATGTTCTTCTCTCACTCTCCTGCCGCTCTCCAGAATCATGGTTCTCCGTTTGTTGTTCCTCTGCTTACTCACATCGCCTCAGCTGTTGTTCCAACAGCCCCCCCCCCCCCCGGCCATCCAATCACTAGTGTGCAGAACTGTCTGCAGGATCCGCTGGTCTCGCCTCGGCCAAAGCTCGCCCGGGTAACGCAAGTGATGGTGGACTCCGGCCGCGCACCTTCTCTTGTGACAGCCGCAATGCCGTGCCAGGTGAGGAGGATTCAGTTGGCGCGTACACCATTGCGTCATAATTGGAGTCACTCACCTGCAGCGTGGATTTGAGATCAGCACTGGCTCGCCATCAGGCACCACTACCTAGCTGCGGGGTTGCTCGATGTCTGCGGCTCTGCTTATACTGCACGTCTCCTCCGTACCACCTCTCAGAACAGCCTACCTCTGGGACAGCCAGGCAAAGTCACACAATCGGCCCAGTTGTCCTGGTCATTGGGATATGTGACAGTCCACTCTCCAGCATTTCCATAGTGATAATAAGCAGGACGTCTTCTGTGGCCTGATTTCCTAAGCAAATTGAAGCTGATGGTCAGGCCCGGGAGCTCCCAGATTAGGTGTCTGCCATCTTTGGTGGCAAGTCAGCCCCACCCCCATGAGTATCTGACTAAGTTGGGTATATGGGTGTGTTTGGACGCTACTGGAGTTGAAGGGTAAAAGCGCCAAAGCTAAAGTGTATGTTGGAAATGGTGAATGAATTCTGTGTGACCACACAGTGGAGATTTGGGCATTACATTAAATCAGATAAAAAAATCCATGAATGTTCACAATGTTAAAGTTGGATTAAATTGTGTTTGGACAATCCGAGCGTCCTTAAGAAAGAGTTTACTCCTCTTTTCAAAGAGAAACTTGGTAACATAGAGGATTCATATAGCAAATTCTGGTGAAGGAGTATGCTGTGACCATCCCACTGAAGAGTAAAGGAGAACTGCGCAATTAAAATTATGCAAAATCATATAACGATTTCAGTGTTTGCAGAAGCACCAATGTATTCGACTTTACATCTCGCAAACGCCTATCATCAAGGTGTGCTGCATGATATTTTTGATAGTTACTTTTGACAGCAGAGTCCTTACTTTCAGAAAATTGTCCAGGCGCCATACTGGATCTCAAAATGTTTTATAGCAGTGCTCCCGCTCTCTGTAGGTGGTGTGGTGTATTTCAATGTGGCTTCTTCCTCCCCGGAGTGATGTAGCAAAGCCGCTCACACTGTTGACATTAGTTCCTTTCTTCCTGCGTCTTTCGATGCAGATCTGGAGCACCGCTTCCAGTGTCGTCAACCTTCCGTCACCAAAACAAAAACAAGTGTGCAAGCAAAGGTGTCTCCTCCTAAAACTGCAGGCTTCAAACAATGTGGAGACTGTTGGAAACTGATGTCGCTGACGGTTCCGCGCAAATTTGTTTTTCTGGTGCTTGTGCTCAAGGCATGACTTGAAGCCAAAGGCTAACCAGCTCAGGAAATCAAAGCTGTATATTGCTGTACACAAGAAGAATTTGCAGGCTTTATGTAAGCCTTGATCACATTCCAAGTTGAGTGCTCAAACATGCTCCTGATCTAGCAAGTTGTCTTTGCAGTAAATCTGAGATCAAACATAAACGCAAGAGGGTGAAGCAGAACTCTACCCATCCTGCCACTCTCTATCTAAAAACAAGGCACAAGGGTGTCAAGATGCCATTTGGTCTCTGTCAAGATCCCCCAGTAGCAGGACTGATTACCTAGTTGGTCCCAGTGTGCACTGAATCAACTATGCCTCAGCAGATTGAAGCATTTATGAAGGCCATGATGCTGATATTTGATCCTTTTTGTTCCCTTTTGTGCACATTTAGGGCTCAAGGATCAATGAGGACCCTCAGACTACTTCCGATGGATCCATCGTCTGAGCCGACTGAACCCTTGGGCCTTTCACGGGCTCCTTACCTGCTCTGGCTCAGACTTCTATTCTGGTGGCATGACTTGCATTGTCTTTTTGGCTCAGACTCAGACTAAAGCCTGCCACCACCTGGAGATGATAGTAGAGATGAGGATGATTGGAACATGGTCAGGGTAATCTTGCTGGTAGTCCCTAGTACATCACTGACTCAGACTATTCAGCACGGTCAAGATGTGGCCCAATACGTGATTTGAACTAGTGTAGTCCTCCACTGCCATGTGTGGATGCTTTCCATGGGATTCTCTGGAGATGTGCAGGCCTCGATCATGGACATGCATTTCTTTGGCTCATCCTAACACTTAAAAAAAAGAAAAAGAAAAAAAAAGTATCGCCACAACACACACTCAGGGTCTCTTAACCCTTGCTAAATGTTTCCACACCAGCTCTGAAAAGTCAGAGGCTGTACTAGGGGACTTTTGTATAGTCCTCTTCAGTCTCCCCAGTCTCTGCCTCAATCCTCCTCAGCCCAATCCTTTATGGCTGAGACCATTGATCTGCTAGGCAGCATGCAGTTGATCTGTTCTCCCAGTCCACATCCCCTGCAGCATCAAGCTCAAAGCCACTTTAGCTTGCCTTTAGCAGGCACAAACTGCCTGGGGAGGCAGAATCCAGTACTTTATCCAAGGTGGCGATTCAATCATCTTACAGATGGGTTCTTAAGAACGTTTACTATGGTTATGCCCTACCATTGCTTTCTGCCCCACCACATCTCATTCCTTAACCTGGCAGTCTGAGGAGCACCCCTCCAGTCTAAAGTACGAGATAAAAGCCTTACCCTCCAAAGGTGCCATCAAGAGGGTTTCGGTCTCAGAACCTGGGATATGTTGTTACTCTTGTTATTTATCCTTATGTTGGAAAAGGATGCTGGGCTTCAGCCCATCTTAAATCTTCACTTTGTTCTACAGAAGGACAAATTCAAAATGCTCATGCTGGTCCCGCTTCTGTCTGTCTTGGATCTGGCCCACAGACTTGACAAGGGATCAAGGTAGGCCAGGAGCAATTTTTAGTTTGCAGTACTGTCCTTCAACCCCAAAAGTGCCTCTCGGGTGTTGACAGAAGTTTTGGCATGCAGACGATGGCGAATCTCCTGACATTTCTGGGGTCCAGGAGCTGAATGTGCACCAGACACCTTTGCAGAGGCTTCCTTTGATAGGAACTGTGTTGGACGTGGTGCAGTTCAAGGCTTTCCCTCCATTGCAGTATGTCCAGGACATTTGGGCTATGACTATGGCCCTGGTTCTCTCTGAAAGCCGCTCAGAGGCTTATTGGTCTGGTAGCTTCTTGTATATTGCTTGACTGCTATGACAGGTGCCATATGCGGAATCTGAAGTCCTAACGGGGATGGCATCAAGGCAGCCTCTCATATTTATCTCTGATTGTGAACCACCTTGGGGTGATCCTTCAATGGCAGAATGGACATGCACAGCTGGCAGTGCTTGGTGGATCACGGATGAAGTCTGAATCCTGAGGTGGCACAGTGCGGCTTCTAACAGTGGATAGATCTTTTTGCCACCATCCAACAATCAATGTCAAAACGTTTGCCTGTTTGAGTGCCTGCATAACCTCTTGCTAGTTGCAACTACAGCGAAACATAGGACTTCCAAACACCTTCCCTCCCTTGTCTCTTGTGGACTGAGTTCGAAGATCAGGGTTGACTGGGCCCAAGTCATCCTAGTGGCTCTGGTTTGGGCCAGATGAGTGTGGTATTCACAGCTTCTGGACATGAACATCTGCCCCTAATCAGGTTGCCACCCTTTGAGGAATTTCTGTTGCAGTAGCAGGGGGGTGTTCTGCACCTGATCATGCGCAGTCTGTACCCCTGTGTGTGGAGATGGCATGAAGACACTTGACTGCATTCAATCTTTCACCTTAGGCTGTAAATGTCATTCTTTCTGCCAGGTGTCCATCTAATTTAGGTGAAGTTTGTGGCCTGGTATGGGGGCTGCTGGACAGATCCTTTGCAAGGCAAATTGTTGAATGTTTTGTTGTTTACCAACAATGCCTTGCAGTGGTCACTATTAAAGGCTGTTTGTTGGCTCTTTTGGCATTTTTGGGTTTGTCATATGAACAGTCTCTATTTCATTACCTGTTGTGATGAATTTTCTCAAAGGCATAACATTTGTTTCCTCTCAAACTGTGTTGACACATTGGGACTAGAGTTTCCATTGGTTGGACCTCCAAAAAGCTTTAAGCTTTTACATTGATTTTACAAATAGCCATTGGGTGGACAATCAGCTTTTTTTGTGGTGTTAGCAAGATCAAAGAAAGAAAATGCTGCCTGGCAAAGGAATGTAAAGTTGATAGTCTTCTGCTTTAAGATCTTTTAAGTATTTGCTAAACGTATTAGGAAACAGTCTTACTGTAAGTAATGACAGTTCTTAATAGGGGACCTAATAATTAGGAAGGGCTAATAGTCTATGCATCATCTGTCAATAGTTTTTCGACCTCCGGCTTACTGCTATCCGGATGGGAAGTGTTAATTCAATCACCAGGGCTCCACATCATGGGTAGGAAGAAACTAATATTGGGATCCACTTGCTAATTCAGTATGAGTAGTAGTCTTTCAAAACCTCTTGCACAGTAAGGACGAACGGACTAAACACATGATCCTCTCTTAAATTAAGGCTACATGATTTCTCCTGTTTCTGATGTATTCTTTACATTCACTCTTTGGCCTTTAATTGTAACTGATTTAGTCCTGGCAATTTTGAGGAGGCTGTCAAAAGAAAATGATACGTAGACCGTATTGCCCCTCAATTTTAATACTCCTTGGAGTCAAGTCATGCGTCTTTTTATGTATACGCACTTCTCACTTGTTCAGTTGTCCTGCACTGTGTGATCATTGTCTGTGCATTCTCTAATCAAGTTACCAATGTTTTTCTTGAAAATTAATGTATTGAATACCTATGTTTTGGTTGGTCTTTCCCAACTGCAATTGTTGGGAATATTGAGAATTGTTTATTTGAATATGGCTCATTTGAGATGGATTATGCATCCCTCTATTTTAAAAATAATTACCTTGAACTACATTAACCCTCTATATTTGAGGTTTGCTGAGGAATTCTGGTTAAGAAAACATTGGGGGATCCCCGCAAGTCACACCTCCCTGGACTCCCTCGGATGTCTAGTTTTCAGAAATGTCTGGGTTTGGTAGGTTTCCCTAGATGGCTGCTGAGCCCAGGAGCAAAAACGCAGGTGGGCCCCCGCACCCCTGCAAAAACAGGTAGTTTTGTATTTGATAATTTTGATGTGTCCAGATAGTGTGTTGGGGCATTTCCTTTCGCCTGCACTAGGCCTACCCACAAAAGTGAGGTACCATTGTTATCCAGAGACTTGGGGGAGCGCTGGGTGGAAGGAAATTTGTGGCTCTTCTCTGATTCCAGAACTTTCTGTCACCGAAATGAGAGGAAAAAAAGTTTTTTTTTTTTGGCCAAATGTTGAGGTTTGCAAAGGATTCTGGGTAACAGAATCTGGTCAGAGCCACACAAGTTATCCCATCTTGGATTCCCCTAGGTGTCTAGTTTTTAAAGCTGCGCAGGTTTGCTAGGTTTCCCTAGGTGCCGGCCGAGCTAGAGGCCAAAATCCACAGCTAGACACTTTGCAAAAAAAAAACAGCTGTTTTCTTTGTGAAAATGTGATGTGTCCACGTTGTGTTTTGGGGCATTTCCTGTCGTGGCTACTAGGCCTACCCCACACGTGAGGTACCATTTTTATTGGGAGACTTGGGGGAACACTGGGTGGAAGGAAATTTGTGGCTCCTCTCAGATTCCAGAACTTTCCTTCACCGAAATGAGGGAAAAGTATTTTTTTTGGCCAAATTTTGAGGTTTGCAAAGGATTCTGGGTAACAGAACCTGGTCAGAGCCCCACAAGACACCCATCTTGGATTCCCCTAGGTGTCTAGTTTTCAAAACTGTGCAGGTTTGCTAGGTTTCCCTAGGTGCCGGCTAAGCTAGAGGTCAAAACCACAACTAGGCACTTTGCAAAAAACAGCTCTGTTTTCTTTGTGAAAATGTGATGTGTCCACGTTGTGTTTTGGGGCATTTCCTGTCGCGGGCGCTAGGCCTACCCACGCAAGCGAGGTACCATTTTTATCGGGAGACTTGGGGCGGAACACAGAATAGCAAAACAAGTGTTATTGCCTCTTGTCATTTTCTCTACAATTTTTCTTTCCAAATGTAAGACAGTGCGTAAAAAAGACGTCTATTTGAGAAATGCCCTGTAATTCACATGCTAGTATGGGCACATCGGAATTCAGAGATGTGCAAATAACCACTGCTTCTCAACACCTTATCTTGTGGCCATTTTAGAAATACAAAGGGTTTCTTCTTACCTATTTTTCACTTTTTATATTTCAGCAAATTAATTGCTGTATACCTGGTATAGAATGATAACCCATTGCAAGGTGCAGCTCTTTTATTGGCTCTGGGTACCTAGGGTTCTTGATGAACCTACAAGCCCTATATATCCCCGCAACCAGCAGAGGCCAGACGTAACAGTATATTGCTTTAAAAAATCTGACATCAAAGGAAAAGTTAGAGTAAAACGTGGAGAAAAACAGCAGTTTTTTCACCTCAATTTCAATATTCTTTTATTTCAGCTGTTATTTTCTGTCAAAAAATCTTATAGGATCTACACAAATGACCCCTTGCTGAATTCAGAATTTTGTCTACTTTAGAGAAATGTTTAGCTTTCTGGGATCCAGCATTGTTTTCTCACCCATTTCTGTCACTAACTGGAAGGAGGCTGAAAGCACAAAAAATAGTAAAAATGGGGAAAGTCCCAGTAAAATGTCAAAATTGTTTTGAAAAATTGGGTTTTCTAATTTGACTGTCTTCCTGAATGCTTGGAAAATGGTGATTTTACCACTGCAAACCCTTTGTTGATGCCATTTTCAGGGGAAAAAAAACACAAGCCGCCTTCTGCAGCCCTTTTTTCCCATTTTGTTTTTAAAAAAAAAAAAAAAACTAAATTTTCGCTGTATTTTGGCAAATCTTTTGGTCTCCTTCAGGGGAACCCACAAAGTCTGGGTACCTCTAGAATCCCTAGGATGTTGGAAATAAAGGACACAAATTTGGCATGGGTAGCTTATGTGTAGAAAAAGTTATGAGGGCCTAAGAGCGAACTGCCCCAAATAGCCAAAAAAGCCTTGGCACTGGAGGGGGGAAAGGCCTGGTAGTGAAGGGGTTAATGGCTTTAGGAGTATAATAGAACACCCACCTTGAAAAAAAGCTCCACCGTTCTGAAATTAAGATTAATTCTTATAATTTATAGCTAAATTGTGAGATTTCGTGCCATATGTTCATTGCCATTCTGAGGCCTGTTTCCTTTTAGATTTTTAATTACATGATTGAGAAGTAGAGCAACCTGTACATTTTGTTGCTGGATTTTTGACCAGCATCGTATGTCTCGAAGTTGAAAATCGGATACTATCTCCAAGATATTTGCCTTCTCATCAATTAAAACTGAAATGTTCTTATAATCTTGAGAGTTTAACCAAAATCATGTCATTTTTTATCAGACATTGACAATCGCTCCCATATTTTCCAAGTGCACCCTAGCTTAAAATCATATAGATTTCTAAACCCAATATCTTTGCATTGTGTAATGTTAATTGAGAAAATCATGGCAATGATTTTACAGTTCTTGAGTGAGAAGCAGTAATGGCAGTACGGTGTATATTATTCCCACAACAATTGTTTTTTACAAAATACCAACTCGCAGATGGTGTACTGTTTTTTTTTTTTTTCTCCTTTTTTTTGCCTGACAGTTTTGCATTTTTTTTTATTTACATTTTTTTTAAGTGAGTATTTGTATCTGACTTCTGAACGTTACATGAAGGGCATAATTATAGTGTAGAGAGTTAAGTCATGATGTAGTCTCTATTAAAGTGGTCTGATAATATCTGTATATTCGGTAAAGCCAACCCACCATGTTCTTTTTCAAGTTGAAAGTTTGAATTGTAACTGAGCACGTTGGGTATTTGAAATACTTTTTCTAATCAGTGTATCTACCTGATTGAACTAAGGTTTAGTGATTGTGATGAGTACGTTGGAAAATAATACAAAGTGGCAAGATAGGCATTTTAACCAGAGCTAGTCTACTTATGATTGTAAGAGGTAATAGTTGCCATTGATCGAAAAGCTTTTGTACTTTGTTCTTGAAACAATGTAGTTCAGTTTAAACAAATCTGAATGATGTATTGTAAGTCTGTCCCTAATTCAGAATGGAGTTCCTTTATGGAAACACTAAAAAGAAGAATCTCTGATTTTCCATATTTAATTTTATATCCCCCAATCTGGGTAAAATCATTAATTTTTATCTATTGTGTACTGTATATTAGATTTTTTTGGCCTGCAGATAGGCAATCATGTAATCTGCATAGAGCTTTAAATTGGACAATCTGATGGAGACTTCTAGCTACAGATTCCTTACCTTATAATTTCCTGACGTCAGCTTGGAATCCGGAAGCTTCGCTGAGGAATACCTTTGCGCGCGCCGTCTGGTGGCGTCATTTGTATCTGCGTGGCATAGTTGGAGCTGCCCATGACGTCACAGTCGCCTAGAAAGTTATTTTCTTTCCGCGGCAGTTAAACCGCACATCTGGAATCGAGCTACCCTTTGTCTTTTTTGATAGGCCTTTTTCGACCCTTTTTTATTTTTCAGTCTGTGCGAGAACGACATCTAGGAATACGTGGTACAAGCTGTATGGCGCCTGCCACCGCGCCATATCTGTGACAGACCCCTATAAGTTAGGTCTCTGGTGTTTGGACTGAGACCAAGACTCTAAGTCGTGTTCCGACTGCCTGGCCATGGCTCCGAAAGCTTTGAGGGAGCGGTCCCTGAATCTGATGGCACTCTGGCAGGCTATGCCCGCCGGCGCAACTCCTTGTAGGTTACGGTTCCAGTAGAGGAGGTGGTCGCAGAACCACCCCAGGATCCTCCAGTACTCTACGTCCCACACGAGGTCCTCTAAGCAGACTTTACTTTGCCTGTTGGCGACGAGACAGCACAGTTCTGCCGAGCTGTTGCCAGGGCTGACTTTGAGCCCCCCTGACCCCCTCCCCCCCAAGAACTGGACGTCCCCTGCTCAACAAGAGTTTTATGAGGTCATGCGCCTTGTATTTGAGCGGGCTGGCCTCAATGCCTCTGCCCCATGGGGTCGGCAGGGGCCTTATCAGGTTCCACGCGGGTGTCTTCGGCCTCAGTGCGATGGGGTCGCTTGGATCTGTTATCGGATCCGAAATGACGCGCGTCCACAGTCGCCCTCCTCCGGCATTGTTCCTGACATGGACGCTCCCTGCGCCACCAGTGCCTACGGGTAGCACCAGCCCCATTCTAATACCCGATGGTCCGGAGCTGGAATGGCATTGTAGGACGCAGATTCCGATGCCAACAGGTGCCAGATCATTGTTTGAGCCTTTCTGTTATCAGCCAGGCATTGGTGAGGAATGGGAGGGGTCTCAGAACCCTCTGGAGTCTGTTGGAGCAAATGGACTGGTATGAGAAGTTAGGAGATGCCAGTGGACTAGACACCTCTCCAGATGCTGGCAGGTTCTCACCTATTGTAGTACGGAGGAGGGAGCTTCATATGCTATGTTGGTACGTAGGGCAGCTGAGGTCCTAGACCTATATGGTGCAGATCAGGACTAACCTCCTGACTGAGGTGCTTCAGCTGGGGGTTTCCACATCAGAACTGATGTTACCCTTTAATAATGAGGCCCTCACGGATGTCCTGCTGGGGACGTGGTCCATACCTAGCACAGGGGCACCTGTAAATAGGACAATTGGCCACCGCGCTTGCCCAGCTCCAAGTGATCCTATCTTCCATAGACCACACCCCACCCCAGAGAGTTTGGTGGGCCAAGCCTCCATTTCCTATGACGCCTTCCCTTCCGCTCCCCCAGATAGGGAATCCAAGAGGCCGGACCAGACATTGAGGTCAGTGAACAACTCATGCCTATTAGGCCGTTTTTCCCATATTTAATGGATATGGTGGCGCAAGTGATGCTTCAGGTCCCGGTGGGCGTGCAGGACACTCACAGGCAGTTATAGATGTGAGAGATGCAGCCACGTTTACTGTCTGTTGTGGTTTGAACATGACTGACTCGCTGGGTTGAGCGATTTTTGTCTGGTGGCCCATCGTCACCACGCCTGGCTTCGTACATCAGGCTTTTCGGGGGCTGTTCAGGCAAACCTTAAGGACATGCCCTTTAATGGGTCCTGCCTATTTGGTAAAAAGGCAGACTCTGCACTGAACGGCCATGTAGCTGGGCCTCTCGGCTACCCGTCGCCAACAGTCTGTCTTACACCCCTTTGAAAGCTTCGGAAGGGACGGGGTACCACCACATCCACAGACTAGCTACTGTCCTCCATTAGGGCAGCATCTGTGTGGGGACGAGGTCGTGGTACCTTCAGATCTAGAAGGTCTGGCCAGAAGTTGTCCACCACCCAGCCCCCCCTCCTCCACAGTTCCCAAGTCCTAGTGTGATTCTGCAAGACCCCCCTTGTTCAATTGGAGGGAGGATTCAATTTCATCTCCCTTACTGGCAGTCAAAAACATTGGACAAATGAGTCTTGCAGATCATGCAGAAGGGCTATTCCCTCCCCTTCCAGTCTTTCCCTCCCTCTATGCTTCCATTAAAAGAACGGCTGATGGGGGCTCACTTACTCAGCGAGTAAGTTACAGCTCTCTTGGCCAAGGGAGCCATAGAAAAGATCCTGATGTCAGAAGTAGGCAGCGGTTGTTATTCCTGCTACTTTTTGATACCCCAAAAGAACAAGGGTCTTCACCCTATTCAGTTCTTGTCTGCCCTAGAACAAGGAGTCTGGATGGTAGCGCTTGACTTACAGTATGTGTATTTTCACATCCCCATCCTGCCTGCCCACAGGCGCTACTATTTGCGGTTCAAGGTAAGCCACACGCACTTTAAGTTTACTGTGCTCCCCTTTCGAACTTACCAGTGCCCCTCGGTGTTCACCAAGATGATGGCTGTAGTAGCAGTTCATCTGTGCAGGCCGGGGTTTTCAGTTTTCCCCTACCTTGACGGCTGGCTGTTGAAGGCCCCTTCGCCCCAGGCTGTCGTCACCCACCTACAGACTACAGCGAACCTGCATTCACTGGGGTTCACTATAAACATGCTGAAGTCACACCTGACTCCCTCTTAGAAGCTCCCTTTCATTGGAGCTGTTCTGGACACAGTGCAGTTTCAGGCTTATCCTCCTGAGCAGCGAGTCTAGGATATCCAGGTTATGATACCAATTTCTCGGCCTCTAGCCTGGATTTTGGTGCAACGGACTCTGAGGCTGTTGGGCCTCATGGCCTCCTGCATCCTGTTAGTCAGATATGCCAGATGGCATATGAGGGCTCTGCAGTGGGACCTGAAGTTCCAATGGGCACAGCATTAGAGGGATCTCACTGACTCTGTTCAGATCTCAGAGGGAACTGCAAAAGATCTGCAGTGGTGGTTAGTGAACTACGATTGGGTCAGAGGCAGACTCCTCTCCCTTCCCCAACCAAATCTCACAGAAGTGTCAGATGCTCCACTTTTGGGCTGTGCCAGCCGTCTGGGAGAGGTGAAGATCAGAGGCCTCGGGTCTCTGGCGGAATCCGGACTCCATATCCACTTACTAGAGCTCCGGGCGATCCAATTGGCATTGAAAGCATTTCTTCCTGTTGTAGAAGGGAGGATGGTGCAGTTGTTGACATACAACACTCTGCAATTTGGTACAGTAACAAGCAGTGCAGTGTGGGGTTGTGGACCCTTCGTCAAGAGGTCCTGCATCTCTGGACAAGGCTGGTACAGCAGGGCATAACCCTGGTGGTTCAAAACCTGGCAGGTTCTCTGAACGCCAGGGCAGACTAACTTAGCCGTCAATGCCTAGCAGATCACGAGTGGTGTCTCCATCTGGAGGTGATACAAGGACTCTTTCAGCATTAGGGAGAGCCCTGGTTAGATCTGTTTTCATCTGCAGAGAACGTGCAATGTCAACAGTATTGCGCGTTGGAGTTTCCAAGGCAGCACCAGCTCAGTGATGCTTTTCTTCGTGAGTGAAGTTCAGGCCTCCTGTACACCTTTACGCCCGTACCGCGTCTGTCCAGAGTTCTTAAGAAGATCGAGAACAACCGGGCCCAAGTAATCCTGGAGGCTCCGGACTAGCCACAGAAAGTCTGGTATCCCAAACTTCTGAAAATGAGCATTGATCGTCTGATCAGGCTGCCCCTTTGGGAAGATCTTCTGTCGCAGCAGGAGGGGAAGGTTCTCCACCCGAACTCTGCGCCTTCATGCGTGGTGATTGAGCGGCGACAGTTGAGAGCCTTTGACCTTCCTCCCGAAGTCTGTAAAGTTATTCTGGCAGTCAGGCGTCCCTCCATTAAGACAGTATACACCTGCTGTTGGAAACAGTTTATAAATTATTGTACAGAAAGATCTATTAATCCTATTTCTGCTTCTCTCTCTCACATTCTTCTCTTTATTTTATCCCTTGCCCCGCAGGGTTCTTCCTTGGGCACTCTCAAAGCCTATCTTTCTGACCTATCTGTGTTCCTTCGGCTGCCTGATCAGCCTTCATTATTCAAGTCTCCTATTGTATATAGATTTCTCAAAGGGCTTGTACAGATGTTTCCCCCTATGCCCTTTGTTATGCCTCAGTGAAGTTTAAACTAGTTCTCACATTTCTCATGTGTGCTCCCTTTGAGCCTTTACATAACTGTCCCCTCTGCTGCTCACCATCAAGACAGCCTTCTTAATGGAAATAACATCTGCCAGGAGGGTGAGCGAGATGCAGGCTCTCATCTGAGCCACCTTCTCAACACGTTCCCAGACAAGGTGGTACTCAGAACTCGTGCCTCTTTCCTCCCCAAGGTGGTGACCCCATTTCACCTGGGCCAAAACATCACCCTGCCTACCTTCTTTGCTCCACTGTATCCCTCAGTGACTCCACCGACTGGACCTAAAAAGAGCGCTGTCGTTGTACCTTGACCGCACAAAAGAGTCCCGGGTGTGTGACCAACTGTTTGTTGGGTATGTGGGAGCAAAGAAAGGTCAGGGAGTGCAGAAACAAACCATTTTGCGCTGGGATGTTCTCTGCATAAAGATCTGCTGTGCGCTAGCCAAGAAGCAGCCTCCTGAGGGTTCATTCTACCACGGATAAGGCTGCTACCACTGCGCTAGCATGAGGTATTCCAGTCCAGGATATCTGTCAGGCAGCAACGTGGGCATCATTGCACACATTTGCAAGACAGTACTGCCCGAACAGTCAGGTCTGTAGAGATGGGCATTTTGCTAGCGGTCTACGGGCTGGAACTCTATGTGCTCGTTCTACAATGTAATGTGGAGACAATGCTTCTGTTCCCACTGTTTGAGCCAGGCAGGTCTAAAAAAAAAAAAATGCTATGGTGTCTAGCCCTTCCGCCCCCTCTGGGAACCCCACTATTCAAATACTGTTTTGGCAGGATCGTCCTTCCGAATCCTCTTCCCGGTGCTCCAATTCTCTGATCTTACCAGTGAGGGAGCTAAGTTTCTCCTCCAGTTCAGTTAGCAATGGTTGTACTTCTTTTAGCTCCCTCTGTGTGTATGCCACTCTCGCAGATAGTTTCTTCTGGTCTTCCCACAGCAATCCTACCTCTACTGCCATCACATCCACGCTGTTGCGCAGGGCTTGGCCAGTAGTCGCTATTGCTTCTCAGATTTTGTCTAATTTATCATCATGATGGGTGGGGGCCAGATCCACCTCTACACTCCTCATCTCCGGAAGGCTCCAAGGGGCAGTCGCCCTCCATTCCTGGGCACCTTCGCTGGAACCTCCTCTCTTCCCCATAACGCCAATCTTGTGATTGGGGGCACATCTCCTCTTCCACAGCGCCTCACCACCAGTGAAGCAGCTTGTCAGCGATGCGTTGCCTGTTGCTGTCTGTTCTAATGTATTAGGTGCTGTTTTCTGTCAAGCGGGAGGGGGGGGGGGTTCAAGAGGGACCAAGCACCACAACACTGACCTGTAGTTACGTGGATCGCTGCAATATCAGGGCAGTTTCCCACTTTAACACCCCAGCATGCGACCAGGCTATCTGTCCATGTAGTACTGCAATAGCCTACTCCTGTCTGGCTGCGTTACTGGTGCCCCCTCAGGCAAGTTTGCCACTTTAGCTCATTGTTGTACCGTGCAGGGGGTCTCCCTAAGCACCTCCAGCGCCATCCTCTCCTCACCCATGTCTCATGCCTGGGCACAGTCTGGCCTCCCTCATCTCGGAGACCCGTGGCTTAGTAGTGGGGGCTCCACATCCCACGTAGTCCAGGACCATCAGGGGGGTTGGTTGTTTTGGTGGGGGGTCGGGTGGGGGGAGTCCTCCAAGTGACGTCACTCTGTCCACCTCCTCTGGGCCAGAGGGGGTGGGGGAGTGGTTGGGGTGCCGCTCCCTGAAACAACAACACTCCCTGCGGTCCCTCCTCAGACCCTCCTCCTCACCACAACTCAGGGCACTCTTGGTGTTCCCCCAGTTGTTCCTGCCTCCTTTTCTGCATGTGCGGGAGCATGGTCCCAAGGAGCAGAAGGGCGGCAAGGGGAAGCTGTGGGTGCGTCCCCTGCAGGCCCCTCTCCCACGCCGCAAACAAGCCTTCTCTCTGCTCACCCGGGTCAGATCGCTGCCCCCTCACCTCATCACAGCGGTTGATGCAGCTGTCAGCCGTGATCTGTGCTGCGCTTCATGCGGTCTTCCAGGGCCCCCTGCACCTCAGGCATTCTGCTTCACCGCTCCCATCAATGGTCACGTCTGGGGAACGGTCCAATTCAGCAGACGCCAGGTAGGGAAATCGTGTAAGATGGGGGATGTACCCCACTCAGGACTTTCTGCAGCCCCAGCTCCTCACTGCGGTCGATAGGCCTTCTCAGCATACCGTAGACAGGCTGCCTCAGTCTCCTCGCATCATGGCGCGCGGCAGGCCCTGCCGCGGGCAGTGCCACTCTCTGGGAGCTCCCTCGGCCGTTTCAGGGTGCTCCGTAAGCTCCCGGAGTCTTTGCCACTTGGTGCTGTCGCTCTCCCCGACATTTGGTTCCGGGTAGCGGCATTATTTCCCTAAGTTGTGAGTCAGGTGGCTGAGTTCTTCTAATAGTTACCCCCCTCCCACCCGCCCCAAGACCATAATTGTCTGACACTTTCATATTGTTTTTTGAGGGAGTACCACGCAAATGGAGTAGGATATAAAGATCCAGTTCTAAAACGATGTGAGTTTGTACTAATGCTTCTAAATAGGATAAAGCATGTTATTGAGATGGTTAATAAGGCAGCTACTACTTGGGCAATCACACCTAGCATTGACAGAGAACACTGAAATATAGCGGCATACATAGGGGGCACAAATCCAGAGTTATTTAGTGATTGTAGCCACTTTCAGGGATAAATTTAAGAACCTGTCGGCCACCAGTGGTCCATATCCAGACCAAGAGCAGAAATCCAGGCAATGGGAAAGAAGTCCGAGAAAACAGTGGTCACACAATGATATCTTCATTTCCAATGAAAGGCTCAGTAGAAGCGGCCTTACCTCTGTATGGAAATTGGAGCTTATGCAGCACATCATGGAAAAACACAAGAAAACAGCATGGGCCAGCATTCAGAAATGCATCACCATCTCTGATACAAGCCTTTTATCGACTTTTGCATTTGAGCACTTCACAGTGACTTACAGGGATATTCTCCAGGACTTAAGGTGAATATGTGGTAGGGTCCAGGGCCACACCAACAGGTCACCTCGGGAGGCTCTGGTTCATCCGGGTGCAGAGGAGTGTTACTGTCCGGTGTCACATTCACTTTAATGGGAAACGGTCCTGTCACAAAGTTGCTGCAAGTGGGGACTGGAGACTAGTCTGGGGAAAATGAGGCTCGACCAGTGAGGTCCTCAGGCATGTAGGGACACCGTTGGCCCACTCCTCTTCGGGCTGTGGGGCGCAGGTGCAGTGGTGTCCTGAAGTCCACAGTGGGTGCACTCAAGGTGGACTTCATCTCTGGAGGACCTGGGAACCACGCTGACACTATTGACCCACTTCATCATGGACTAGGCAGCATAGGTGCAGTGGCGATGCCCAATATCGGCTATTAGGTTGTCCCTGTCCTCTCAGTTCTTTCTTGGGTGCCTACAGATGCAGGAGAGCTGTTCCTCTACTCCAAAGGAGTTCTTGGGGCTTTGCGAAGCACTGGCAGTTTCCCAGTTTCTTGGAGGTTACAGCAGCAGGACAGGTCAGTTGCTTCTTGAGGGTCAGGTGCAGCAGGCAGTCTGGCAGGGTTGATGGTAAGTCAGTGGTGCTCCTTGGTTCTTTGGTTCAAAAGGCTTCTTGTCCACTCCTTCTTTTGTGTCCATTGAAGATCTGTTTTCCTGGTAGCAGGGTGGTCCCCTGTATACTCAATCTAGGGGGCATTCACTGAAGTTATGGGTAGTAACCAACGGGCTACTTACCCTTGGGGTCACTACACCCCCTAGATGACCACTTCCTTTGGGGGGTGGGCATCACCCTGTCCAGTGATCCTAAATTCCATGAAACACAAGATGGCGGTATTTCCTAGGTAATGTCCACTTTAGCCGACTACTCTAGGGGTGTGCCCAGCCCAGAAATGCAACACATCTCCTGCATTACTACTTTTCCCGTCTGACCAGGTGCCAGTTGGGCCCTGGGTGGTGTTTTACTCTGAGGATGGTCAGATCTGCATACAAAAGGTGGTGAGCTTCTTTGAAGCTCCCTGCCTTGGAATGCAGATCATCCTGTGAGGAGAGGTGTTCTACCTCCATACCGGACAGGCTTTGTTTCTGACCTCCAGCGAGAGAAGGCTCTCACCCCATATAATGTGCACTGCCTTAGGGCTAAAAGGCCTCCTGTAGGGGTGACTCTACATCCTGAATATTACAATCAGGATTTAGATGGCATGGTACCCAAGTGTGTGCCATGCCATGTTTTCACTTTTAGGGTGCACCTTGTCATGCAGCCTGCAATGGCAGCCTGCATGAGTTTGGCGCTGGGTCCCTTAGAGTGGAACAAGTTCTGTTGCAGCTCTTAGGGGCCCTCTTCAGTGCCTATGCCCTTATGTACTACAGCTACCATTTACTAGGGACTTACAGAGGTGCTGAAGGGCTTGGCCACTTGAGGATCAAGTGACCAGGTGTCTTGTTATTGGGAAGGAACACTGACACTGGAGACCTGGTTAGCAGGAACCCAGTGCATTTCAGGCGGAGTTGCAGCAAAAAACAGGCAAAAAAGGGTGTGTGTTTCGGGAGGGGGGGGCACTGCAACCAGAACCCACCTTCCTACAGATGAACATGATCAGTCAAAGCTGCTTCCTTTTTTGCATAAAGTAAGGTCCAAGTTTTGAGTTTTAACAAAGTAGTGGCAGCACATTTAAGGTGAAAAGGCGTATGTATGTGTTTATATCTGGGCAGTTTGCTGGTATAGTGTCATTAATTCCAGTAATGTCAGAACTCTAAGCGTTGTAATCTGGAAAAGTCTACTCTGACACTAACCCTCGCACAGAAAAAGACCACCTTCGATTCAAAGATGTACACTTGGAATTTGTTGTAACAATCTTAAAGTGAATTCTGGCATTTCAGAACAACATTCACCTTTGTTTGCATTCCAACATTTAGTCGCTGTCTCACAGTGAGTAATGTGATGGAATTACTACTGAGGGCATTGTATATTATTATCTAATAGTGTTTACTAGTCCACAGATGGCATCAGTTCAGGAATGCCAGTTGAACCAATGAGTGCAGTATTTGTGGGGGCAGGGAGGCTATAGCAGTTGTAATTCAAAAGCTGGTAAGAACTTGAAAATGATGGACAGAACAGATCGTGAATTTGAAGTGTTCACAGTTTGATTCAGTGATTAGAAATCCCAGCCACTAAAACCACAGCACTGTTTCACCTAAACAAGCAGGTAGGGACAAACTCATTCTCCCTCTCGAGTGACATTTGGCATTAGCCAGTCATACTGTAGTTTCACCTATGATGAATCAAGAGCAGAAGAAAATGTTATCATAGAATTATTAATGGGACTATCCCACAAATGGGTGGTACCTCAACCTTTTGTAGACCAATTACTTGTATGATTTGCAATAAGGTCCATTGACAACTATGCAGTAAGAAAAATGTACGAATTGCTAACTTTTCCTTTCAGTATACCAGCAGCCTTTATTCAACGAGGATGTACAGTCAGTGATTTGGTGAATAATTTGTAGATATGCCCACCACCTACCCAAGATACCTTGTGAGGCCTTTACATGGGTTCCCAGGACAGTCCAAGATAACGTCGCTATACATTTTCAGGTTATGATTTTATTTATATATATATATATATATATATATAATTTTTTTAACAACAAGTTTGTGACAACACTATGGTGCACTCAAACATAATGATCTGGAACTTTGTTTTAGTTCTTGAATCTCTCAAGGATGCAGTGTCGAGCATTTGAGGTTCCCTTACGAGGTGAGAAGAGGTTAGAAAATTGAAAAGCATAACACTAAATAACAGTTAATCACTTGGTTGTCTAGGCAAAAAGAGATTTAATAAAGGGGAGTGACATGTTCCACACTTTACATACAGAAGAAAACCAGGAGAGTGCAGCAACAACTTCTGGGCTATAGTTACAACCCCACAAGTGATTGCAGATTGCCTCTCCCTTGCTCTAGTTTCTATAGTTTTTCTTTACATTGAGCCATGTGGCCAATGCCATTCTTTGATGGAATCTTAGATGGCCAGGAAACTCCGGTGCTACCAGGAATGTTCAGGGTGTTTAACATTCAGTCAGGGAAGGAGGAGAGCTTGACAGAATGGTTCAGAGTTACAGTATTTAGGGATGTGGAATTCCTATAGCCTGAGGCCTAGGACGTATTGTTTGGGGTCAAGGAGAACAAGTTTTCATGTGTATTTTGTCCTTGGGACAAATAGGCCCAACCTCTAGCAGCACAAACTCATAGGCTGCCAGTTTACTGTACATTATGGATCAGGGAAGGGCATTGTGTGCAGTCAGGATAATCTTTGTGTCCATATGTTAATGCTTCTCAAACTTGTATTTATGGTTCATTAATGCAAAGCCTTTATTAGTAGGGTGAGTAAAAAAATGTAAGGTTGGACTTCACTACTTGCAGTGGTTTCAGTATACAAATGTGTACACACATTGGCAAAGTTTAACAATATGAAGTTACTTATGCTCCCAGAATACTCTGTTTAGATGTAAAAATTTACAGAAGCTTGAAATCAAGGCTGATGATTCTTTACTTTCAAAATAAAATGTTCTAAAAACAAAATGCAGCTGGGAAAAGCTTTTTGCTCAACTACTGTTACATTTTAAGTACTATTTCTTTGAAGCATCATTTAGTAAAATGCGCTGATGCATGCTAGTATTTCCAATAAATACTCATTTTGGAAAATCAGTGTAACCAGTTTCAACAAGATTATGGGAAACATGAAAATAAACAAGCATTGGCAAAGGCAATAGGTAAATATTGATGGTCAGCTTTTTTGGTTTTGTCAATGGGTGCCTGGTTTTGACATGGTTTTTGTGAAACTATATTGTTGTGGGAGATGCTGGGCCCTCACCGTTACAACAAACATTGGCAAGAAGCAGAAAACTTTAATCTCAAAAAGCACACATTTCTAGAGTAGTTCTGCAACAGAACAAAATTGCTTTGTGTGATCATATGCTCCTTGTTAAAGAGCAGAATGCTGTTGCTCGCAGTGAAGCCTGCTGATACATAGAATTTTAATTAAACAAAAGATCTTGGTTAACGCCAGACCTAATTAGGTGCCCATTTCTTAAAGAAAGTCACAAAAGTACATCCATAATATACGTGCTTGCATTAGTGCAGATTTACGTCTTTCACAAATTCACCGAAGCAGGCCAGAAACGTGTATTTCTAGAAAATACTTCAGGACTACATTTTAGCACAAGCAAATATATATGTATATATCGCCACTGGTCCAGTTAAGGGACACAATCATTGAAGTCCGAGTATATACCTACTTATCTCATTTGCTTAGGTCATGCCTGGATATGGCATTACCCCTTAGTCAGTGATTTTTCCAGGAGGGGAGAGGGGATTACACACAACAGCATGAGGTAGTCCTGTTGGTGATATGGTGCTGGTCTGGATAAGGGCAGTCTTCACCGGATCTTCAATCCCTGACACCTCTCGAGCAGAACTGTTAGAGGAATCAATTCAGTTTATCTAGAATCAGATTAATTTCTTCCAGCCAACCTTTGAAACTCTAAATCTAGGTGTTGGAATCCACATTTCTTAGTATCACGTGGCCTGGTCTGGAAAGATGAGTACTACCACAGTATGGCTATTGGGAGGCTTGTGCTCTTTTTAATCTTAAAAGTAATGGAGCAACTCCTCTACAAAAAATGGTGTTGGTGGTCCCGTTTTAGCTAGTTCTGGTGACCTTAAGGTTCCTGGGCGTTATCAGCCAGCTGAGATGTCCTCAATGCAGGTCCATTCAGTTAGAGCCATGGCTCTTATCATGGGTTAGATAACTACCTTCTGTCGGATGCATCACAGTTCATCATGCAGACACGTTCCTCCTTCCTGCCACAAGTCCAGTGGCAAGCCTGTTTAATAGGCTTCCCACACTTAAGCCCAGCCTTGAGGACAGTGGTAAATCTTATGGTCTCTTCTCTTCTACTGGTGCATAGGACCTTCCCAGTGACTAGTGGAACGTTGAACAAAGTACTTGCTGAGAAAGGCTAATATTGATTATTTACTAGTAGCCCGGTTTGGCTAGTCAGGTTTGCTCTGCTAGAATTTCTAGAAAATCCAGGTGGAGGGGTATGATTCCTACTTGTGTTCTTATGTCATGTGCATGCTTTCTTCTATCCATCCTTAGACTGGTTTGGGTTGGCTCAGGTAAATGTTAAGAAGGAGCCAAATTCACAAAAGTAAGACTGCAAGGAAAATTAATAGGTACTGCATTTACTCTGGGAGGCAGTGCATGCTTGAAGCGCCAGGACCCCATATGGAAGAAGATTCAGACTACCCTTTAAAACCCATGAGGCTCATCAAGATGTTAATTTCAACCGTAGTATCTTTTCCCCTCAGTTTGGCCCACATTTAATATTCACATGGGCCGTGTTCTAGGGCTCCAAGGAATAGATTTTGTACCTGGTCCAGGGATAAAAATGTGTAACTCCTTGTTGCTGGACTGGGGAGATCATCCTGCAGAGATGGAAGTCAGAGGTCTCTGGGTCTGGCGGAACACTGCCTCTATATCAGTCTGTTAGAGTTGTGGGCCATTCAGCGAACACTAATGGCCTTCCCACCATCCATCAAGGGGAGTCTTTTAAAGCCATGTATTGCTGCAACAGGTACGGAGGAGTGGGTTCCTGCATTCTGTGCTAGGAGTCTCTACACAAGAGAACGTGGTTGGACTGCCAGGGCTTCTCCCTGATAGTGAACCACCTGATGGGGGGGGGGGGGGGGGTCATTAAAATCGAAGGTGGATGAGCTCAGTAGGCAGTACCTTGAAGGTCACAAATGGCAGAAACACCATGAGGTGATAAAGGCCATCTACTGATAATGGGGAGAAACCGGGCTAGATCTTTTCAGCACTGCCGTGTCCAGCAAGGTGTCCAAATCTTTGTAGCTTGGGGTTTCTGTGAAGCTCCTACCTAATTTCAATTGGGGCGCGTCCCCTATATGCCTTCTTGCCTCTAACTCTCCTACTCAAGAGTTCTGAAGATTATGAACAACTGGGCCCAAGTCATCTAGGATGACTTAGCTTCTGAGAATATGTCTGACCAGGCTGCCACTTTGGGAAGATCTGCTGGATCAGCAAGGCAGGGTTTTCCACCATAAACTACATCTTCATGCGTGGGGATTAATTGATGTCATTTGACTTGCTGTGAATCTCATGCTGACTGCCAGCTGTCCTTCCACAGAGTCCCTTTACGCTGGGTACTGGGCCATGTTTGTGGCCTCGTGTGACACCCGTAGAACAAATTGTCTGAAAGCCAAGCTGTCAGATATTTTGTAGCTTGTGTCTTTTGGCAGAGCAAAGCCTTCGCGGTGGCCACTTTTACGGTTATTTGTCGAATATTTTGGCTTTTATTGGTTTACCAAACCAACTCTCCTTGTTCAGCTCACCTATTGTGATAATGTTTCTTAAAGGTTTAAAATGTTTATTTGCCACCTAAATTTTGTGATCCCTTAGTACGATGTGAATTTGGTCCTGAATTTTCTCCTGTTTTCCCTCCCTTCGAGTCGATGCACAAATGCTGACTCTTATCCTTGATGTGGTCACTTTAGCTTGTTTTGTGAGTGAGCTGCAGGCCCTATCAGTGCAACTGCCCTACACCACTTTTTTTTTTTTTGTTGACAAACTGGTGCTAAGAAGCATGGCAGCTTCTAACCAAAAATCATGACTTTTCTGATTCTGCAATCCATCACCCTCCCAAAGTTGTTTGCCCTGCCTTACCCCTTGAAGGAGGAGAGTCTGTGTTGACTGGACATCAAAAGGGCTTTAACCTTTTACATCGATCACATCTTTTGTGGGGTTCTCTGGGGCACAAAAAGGTGTAAAGCAGTGCAGAAAAAGGACTTGGTCAAGGTTGATCGTCCTCTGGATAAGGATCTGCTATGCACTGGCCAAGAAACGGTGTCAGGAAAAACTGAGGGCTCATTCCGCCAAGGCTTTCACCACTGTGCTGGCACTCGAAGTGCCTGGTCTTGACATTTGTCAGGCTGCAAAATGGGTGTTGGTGGACATGTACACGAAGCATTAATGCCTCAAGAGTCATTTCTGATGTGCAGGAGTTTACCCGTTTGGTCCTGCAGGACTTTTTGGTTTTGGCCCGCTCCACGGACTGTCCACCTCTCAAAGATGAGAAACCTTTGGTTAGAAGTATCCATGAGATGAAAAGTTACTTACCTCTGATAGCGCTGTTGATGGGGAACTCTCTTTAACAGTAGATTCCTCACTGTCCTCCTACGCCCTGTTCTGTGAAGGGGCCTTTTTTTATTTATTTTTTTTATTTTTTTTTATAGTTTTTACTGTTTAAAGGTCCCAAATTAGAAATCTGAACACTGGTACCTCTGATTGTTTTGTGCTCTGCGTCCAATGGTGTGTAGAGTCATGGAAAAAACTTGCATCAGCATGTAGGGTGCTTACATGAGACTCCACTCCTTCCCATCCAGGGGCAGAATTAAGCCAACGTGGCACTTCTTAGCGGCTCACAGTAGCACTGGTATGTACATTTTTTTTACTCTACTTTGGCTCCTAAGGAACATTCTAAAGATGAGACCTCTGTGGTTGGGATTTCCACCAGAAAGTGTTCCTGAATACAAGTTGTTTGTCTTACTCTTACCCCTGCCCATTTTGTAGTAATTATTCCCCATTTCCCCTTCCCCCCAATCCCTCCCAAATGACTCCTCCTAAACTTGTGTGTGATAATCTGTCATTGGGCGGATCGCTCAGTAGTATAGAAAACATAGAGGTAGAGATCTCTTGACTGCTGAGTTGTAAAAAACATTTTATGATGTGTGAAGTAGTACTACTGTACCTACCCCATAATGGCTTTTGTGGATCTGGCTCAGTATGAGATGTGGAAAATTGGTCTCCTTTTTTACCTAATTTAAGCCATACAAGCAGCCATGCTGAAATCAATCAGTATGAAAAAATCCTGTTCATGTTTCTTTAAGGGGATTTAGTCTGAAACCAATGCCAGAGGCCACCAAAATAAGGCTGTTGTCTTGCCGATGTTCTTACTAAATCCTGCTTGGATATCAGAAATTACCTTGCATTACATTTTCTTGACATCCAGAGATTTTTTAAGATTAGTTGGCAGAACAAGACCTTTCAAGAGGGAGGAAGAGCTTATTGTCGCTTTAGAAAAGTGAAGCTACCACCAAGAAAGCCATAACCACGTGAATAGCTCCTGGCGTTCAGCTCTTTCATTCCAAATCACACAGGCCATTGCAGGAACAGTGATCTGATAAGATGGGTGGTGCCAGTGGGGCAGCAATCTTCAAAATCTCCCCTCACTCCAATTGATGCAATCAACTAGCCATAACTTTGCTTGACAACAGCCTTGGATATTCATGGAGCGAGTGCATAGTTAGACAGTCTGGTCTATCATTGCTTATAACAAGGTAGAACTTCTTGTGACCTTCTCTTCATCTGCGTTACTGCTTGCTATTCATGATTCAGCTTTGTGAATCTATGAAATATCAACAGCTTCACAATTCCTTTGCTTTACCTGTTCTGTAATGTTGGCATGTTTTCATAAATTTATATGTGGCGAACAGTGATACTGACTGTAAAAGTAACCTGTGCCCTGACCATCACACCAGTGTTCAATGGGCAAATGTGACAAATATCTACCTCCTCCAATTTTTAAGAGTAAGGATGTAGTTAACGTTCTCCTACAAAGATTAACTGCCTCAGACCACATGATTAAAACAGTAGGGGACATTATCCCCGTAGGTTTCTTCCAACTGGACATTGGAGCAGTTCCTTGAAGCCAAGGTTGACTTAAGTTCACAACTTTCATCCTGAGTTGCCGGTCGAAGATCTACCTAACAATTGACAAATAAGTACTTTCTGGCACTAAGATTAGCAAGGCAATACAATCTGGCAGTAAAGCAGGGCAATCTCTTTGAATGTTTCCAATCGGTTCACTTTTGAGTCCTGAAGCACAAAGCCAGGAACGTGCATAGCACCCTTTTTTGTGTCTGTGTGTGTCTGTGAGCGAGCTCGGACCCGGAAGCTGACCTGCCTTTCAGTTCACCCAATCCTCGCCTCTCAAATGTGACTGATTTCAGATCCTAGCTAAACTTATTAAAAAGATTACTTTTAAATAATTGGTATATGTTGTGGGAGTAAACAATACTTTTCATGCTGTAGAGGGGTGCACAGATACTAGAGTACTTGGTATGTGTTCCCAATCTAGTCTATTGTAACAAAGAGTAAAACATACAATGAAGGCCAATTTTGGCCCTGAAGTCATTAAAAACACACAATTACATGGCGAATTTGCAACAGATAAAACAGCTTTCTCCAGCAGATGACTTGGCAGAGTAGATCTGAAGGACTAATAGTGGCACGTGCACTGATGACATGCTTTGTGGCATTCATCACAGAAAATGTTTTGGTTTGTCCATCAAGTCTGAATGCATATTTGCTGATGAACTCCTGCAAAAGGAAAGTTGAGGGGGCAAATGTGCAAATCGGATGGGCAAATATTTATTAAGCAGTTCTTTTTTGGGGAAAGATACTTTTTCAAGAGTTTCTACCTGGATGTCAGTATCAGAAGAGAGTGAGAAAGTGCTACATAACTTTAGCTAGGCGAGCCACAGCCATTCCCCATGTTATACATATTGCTTGTTATCCTTATGCTTAACACGAATCTATGAAAAATCTAATACTGCAGGTTAATGTTGCATAGTTTTTAGGTTGCAGCCTACCAGACAGTGCAGTGGTCTGGTTTGCTTAAGAGATCTTGGGGACGTTCAGAAAGTTGACCTAGGAATGCATTCTGCCCGTTGCTTTCCGTTGGCTTTGTGGTTTGTAACTCATTTTCTTGCTTTCCATTTGCTGGCTTTGTTTGTTTCAGGCTGTCCTCATGTGTTCGGTCCTTCCCTTGCCAAAACCTTATTTACACTGCCCTTCGAGTTCTTCCTTTCTGTAAACAGGCCTGTAAATCTTATCCCATATTTGCTATCCATACAAAGACAGATCAAACGTCAGGCACTTTTTTCTGAGGGAGCTTGTCTACTATTCTTTCTTTGACGTCAAAGTGACAGGATTTATGTGACCACCTTGATGGATACTTGGAGTTAATTCGTTTTTTTCTAGCACACAGCAACATTTAAGTATTTCAGAGTATATCAGAATTAGGAATACATATAAAGTGCATTTTTGTTATTTCTGAAGTATGTGGGAAGCATACTTTAATATGATCAAAACAAATCATTACCCTACATGATGCAAAACTGTATCTCTGTGCAAATGTAATGGTCATTTCTATTGAACATGTGTTGTTTGTAACAGCAGTGTTCTGCCACACCATGAATACTCCACTCTAGGCCACTACACTCTACTGTGCACCACTCCGCACCACTCTGCATCACTCTGCGTCTATTTGCTACTCTACACCACTCCATTCGAGGCCACACTAATCTACTCTGCACAACTTCACTCTGACGCCCTGCATTCTACTCTACACACCAGTGCAGTGCATTCTACTCTACACACCAGGGCAGGGCAGTCTACTCTACACACCAGGGCAGGGCAGTCTACTCTACACACCAGGGCAGGGCAGTCTACTCTACACACCAGGGCAGGGCAGTCTACTCTACACACCAGGGCAGGGCAGTCTACTCTACACACCAGGGCAGGGCAGTCTACTCTACACACCAGGGCAGGGCAGTGCAGTCTACTCTACACACCAGGGCAGGGCAGTGCAGTCTACTCTACACACCAGGGCAGGGCAGTGCAGTCTACTCTACACACCAGGGCAGTGCAGTCTACTCTACACACCAGGGCAGTGCAGTCTACTCTACACACCACTGCAGTCTGTGTCACTACACTGTACACCACTTAGCCATTGCACTCTGCCACTCTACGCAACAGCATTCTACCTTGCACCACTCCACTCTGTACCACTCAACGCCACTGCACTCTGCGCCAATGCACCCTGTCACTGCACTCTGCGCCAATGCACCCTGTCACTGCACTCTGCGCCAATGCACCCTGTCACTGCACTCTGCGCCACTGCTTTCTATGCCACTCTGCTCTTCCCCCTACTCTCTGCCACTGAACTCTACACCACACTACTCTGCACTACTCCATGCTACTTCACTGTGTGCTACACCACTCTGTGCTACTCCACTCTTCACCTCTGTGCTATTCCACTCTGCCACTCGACTCCACTCTACACCACTGCCCTCTGCATCACTTTACCCGACTCTGCCCTACCTGACTCCCCACTCCATGCCAGTTCTCTCCACTCTGCCACTCCATAACACTCTGCCACTCAGTACACAACACTCCCTCCCACTCCACTCTCTGCCACTCCAATACATGAGTCTGCCCCTCACTCTGTGCCACTCCAATACACAACACTCTCTGCCACTCCAATACACGACCGTCTGTGTCACTCCACTCTATGCAGCTCCAATACACAACACTCTCTGCCACTCCACTCCTCGCCATTCCACTCATGATATTCTACTCCACTCTTTGCCACTCGCCCACACTCCACTAACTTTTAGCAACACTGAACAGCAGCTACACTGGTGTACAACATGGCTAAGACACATTGGCAAAGCCCGTAGCTAGGAGTGACCTATTGGCTTTGCCAGTGCTTGTTAACTATATGTTTGATAGCATTTGTGGCTGTAAATACACATGCTCTGCATACTTCTGCCATCTAGTGTTGGGTTCGGTAGTCTGCAAGTTGTTTGTCTTTGAAATGTCTTTTGAATGGTGTAGTGACTTCTCTTGCTGGCAATGTGCATGGTCCTCGACTCCATTGTTAGATTATTTTCTTCAGCTGTCAGGTCTGGTCCCGTCTCACCGAACTCCGGGTAGAGACTGTTTTTTCTGACTTTTTCCGTTCAGCCATATTCGTCAGTATTGTTGAATGCATTTACTCCCATCTTTAGCGTTTCAGGACCAAGAAAATCTCACCCACGGGATCTACGTGTTTGATCAGAGTCCCTCTGGGCTGTCTTTTTCAGGCCTTCATTTGCTCTACCATCGAATTCGGTCATGACTTGCTAATAGAAAAGACTGTTTTCTGTTTTTGTCCGAGTTGCCATGCAAAGTTCCCACGAACCAACATCAGGTCTGACATCTGTTGGTCTCCCGACCACAGAGAGGAGGGTGAGGCTTGTCAGTCCTTTTGATTTAAAAAAAAAAAAAAAAAAAAAAAAGACTCTTCTAGACCGAAAAGCACACTGTAGAGAAATGCAGAGACAGTATGCCAAAGATATACCTGATATCTTTCAACACCAGGATGTCGAGTGGGAGGCGGGGGAACTCCAAGAGGCCTCTGCGGGGCAGGAAGAGGCCTTTTCGATCAAGGATTCTAAAGTAGAGGTAGACCTCGAAATGCAGGATCTCACATTAGTGCAGTATATACTATAAGTACAGGAATCCCCAGCCTGCCAAAAAAACACCCAAGTTCTTCCGAAACTAAGGCTATCGGGCTACCACTGCCAACAGGCCACAGGCCGTGGTCTGCACCGAAAATCAAATACGGATGCTCCGCCCTCAGGCTCGGCACCGAAGCACAAGCCTAAACTGACCACCTTGGTGCCTTTCCGAACAGCTCCACCTTCGGCAACGATCAACTCTGCTCCACAGTTGGCATTGACTGCTTCGGCGTTGAAAATTGTGCCACAGCCAGTTTCGGCTCTGAAACATGCACTCCCTTTGGCTCTGACAAAATGAAGCAGACACCACAGTCAGAACCAAGTGCTTTGGTAGAGCCAATTCATCACAGAATGAGCTAAAAACTCAATGCCAAACAAAAACAAATCCACATACAACCCCAAACGAGCCGGATTTTGCCAAAAACTGTAACTATCATGCTTTCTTCATTGAAGTAACTTCTTTCCTTTGAAGAGGCCATCGATTTTGTCATTGTCTCCTACCATGAAGAAGACTGAAAGATTCTACCACTTTACATCCTCCCCTATCCAGAAACACTACCCTCATCCTCTTCCCCCATTTTCACAAGGTGACCTGCTTGATATCACCCCTCAGAGGTCTCTTCAGTCTTTCACTGGGGACCAGAGGACAAGGGAGGACACCTTTGACTTAACACAACCCTCTGACCCTTGGTCAGCTTAAGATGTTGACAGTAACCTAGACCATTTACCCCGCTAGGCAGTCTCCTCCAGATGACACCACCTTTTTCCAAGACCTTATTGGTAGGGCAGCCTCTTACCACCAGGTACCCTTCCTATTCGAGACCCTCCCTACTTCACATAGAGCAACGCAGTACGTCCCTATGCTAAAAGAAATGTTGAGGCACTCAGACTACATTTTTAAAGATCCTTCTATTACATTCATTAACACACCAAGGTTGGAGAAAAAAAATACAAAGCCTCACCCTCTGACCCTATTTTTACCAGGTCGCAAATCCCACCCAATTCTTCAATGGTATCCAGTGCCCGTGAGAGGGCGAATTCCCAAGCTGCCAGTAATGATCCACCTCCTGACAAGGAGAGCAAGCTCATTTATGACTCTGGTAAGCGTGTTGCAGCCCAACCTGCCAGTCATTGGCGTATAGCCAACACTATGGGATTGTTAGCTAGGTATGACCGCACCCACTGGGTTGAGATAGAAGAACTCCTGCAATACCTCCCAAAGCAGCATAGGAAGAGAGGCCAGGAAATAGTTACTGAGGGGCTGTTAATCTCTAATAATTCTATTAGATGTGCCTTAGGAAGTCTTTGGACGTAGCTGCCAGAGCAATCAATACAAGTGTCCTGCTATGTCGTCACACATGGTTACTCATATTAGGCTTTAAGCCAGAGGGTACCAAACCATCTTGAATGTTCCTTTCGATAAGGAACATCTTTTTGGCCCTCAAGTTGATCAGGCACTTGAAAAGATGAAAAAGGACACAGATGTAGCGAAGTCCATGGGTGCCCTTCAAACCCCTAGTACCTGCAGCCCATCTTAAAAACCAAAGTCCAAGCCAACATCACAGACATTTCATATCAGTGTTCCTCCCCTAAAGGATTCTACAAAGGCACATACAGTGGAAATCGTACAGAATGAAGGGACATAAGTGCTTCACGATGTGGCACAACCTCTGCCACAAAACAGTGACCCCCTTCTCTCTGACTACTCCACACGTCTGGGGACGATTATAATTTTTTTTCCATGACTTGCAAAATGTAACATCGAACCAGTGGGTGTTTGATATTATCAAACATAGTTACTGTCTGGTGCTCATTTCCACATCTCCAAACATTCCACATCACGCTGACAAACTCTCCATATAACATGTAACCATGCTCAAACAGCAAGTTCAGGCTCTTTTATTCAAAGGATCTATAGAACCTGCCCGTACGCAAGATCAAGGGTCAGGAGTATACCCCTATACTTCCTAATCCCCCAGAATGACAGATCTTTACAGCCACTACTAGATCTACGACCATTAAATCATTGCATCCTGTCAGCATTTTAACATGGTCACCCTCCAGGACATAAACCCCCTTCAACAGGGCGATTTCCTGTCAGCCATAGACTAAAATGACACCTAGTTTCACATCTCCATACATCCAGCACTTGCAAATACCTCAGATTTTTGATCGGCATCCACTACCAGTTCAAAGATCTCCCATTCGGTGTAACTACTGTACCTCGCATATGCACAAAATGTCTAGCGGTAGTAGCCGCACACTTGCGCATACAAAACATTCATGACTTTCCATGTCTGAACTACTGGCTCATCAAAGCCAGCACGCTCTCACTTTGTCTCCATCACACCCAAACTACCGTAGACCTGCTACTTCAACTAGGCTTCACCATCAGTTTCCAGAAATCTCATCTTCAGCCTCTGCAGATCCAACCCTATCTTGGAGCTGTTTTAACACGCAGCTGGGATTAGCTTATCCCAACACAGCATGAATCCATAACGTCTAAACACAAATATCTTGTTTCCACCCTGAACAGCAAGTCTCAGTCAAATGTGTCACAAGACTGCTAGGTATGATGGCGTCATGCATCACCATAGTGCTGAGCGCATGCGTCCACTGCAGGAATGTCTGGCGCAAGAGTGGTCTCAGTCACAGGGTCAGCTGGAGGATCTAGTGCTGGTAGACAGCCGGACCCATTGTTTTCTGCAGTGATGGAGAAAAAAACAACCCCCCTATTCATCAGACCATGTGGACAACGGACGCATCACAGACTGGGAGGGTGCTCACCTTCTGGATCTCCCAGTCCAAGGTCTTTGATATGCAGACTGCAGTGTTTGGTATCCCAGTTACCTAGAACTTCTAGCTGTTGAACTAGCGCTGAAAGTGTTCACTCATCACCTGATCGGCAAGGTAGTCATGATCTGCACAGACAACATGACAACCATGTATTAGGAGAAACCAGGGGGGAAACACATTCTCTAAAGCTGTCTCATCTATCGCATACAATTTGACGTCGGGCCGTTCGTCACAACATCCACCAATTAGCGGAAAATCTCCTGAGGACACAGAACAGTTTTGCTGACCTCAGCAGGATGTGGCAATAACACAGAGGTCCTTCTCCCCTACCTCCAAAAGTGGGGGTTTCCAGACATAGACCTGTTCGCAGTGGTGCAAAACTCAAAATGCCCAAATGTCTCCTCCAGGTTTCCTCCCCCTCAATCCAAGGACAGTGGTCTATGGATGAATTGGTCAGGGATATTTGCCTACACTTTTCCGCCTCTCCCTCTTCTTCCATTTCTGGTTCGAAAGGTCAGGCAAACATTACTCACACTAATACTAGTAGCTCCCACTTGGGCTCAGCAGCCTTGGTTCACCACTCTGCTAGAACTATCAATAGGTTCTCACAAGAAGCTTCCCCTCAACCCGGACCTTCTCACGAAGAACCATGGACATTCCAGGCACCCAAATCACAATGAAATAAATGTTGCAGTATGGCCCTTGTAAGTCCTAGAATTTGGATACCTTAACTTGCATCTAGAATGTATGGACATTCTTAAACACACACGCTTACCACTAGAGCATGCTATGCAGCAAAATTTAGACTTATTTGCTTTTGCCATTCAAAACAAGTGTACCCTTTCAAAGTCAGTGCAAAACATTCTTTCCTACCTTTTTCATTTGCAAAAAAACAAATTTGGTGTACGTTTACATAAGATTGCATCTTGCTGCGAGGCCGTTTACCTTCAGAACAGGCAGCATCTTTCACATCTCAAAATTCCTGTCACCAAAGCCTTCATGGAAGGGCTTTAATGAGTGATTCCACCAAGGACTGCTCTAGTTTCTTCTTGGAATCTTAATATAGTACTTACAAGACTCATGGTCTGCCATTTAAGCCTCTACATTCATACCCTCTTCAGTTATTAACATGGAAATTAGCATTTTATTTTGCTATCACTTCACTTAGGTGTGTTAGTGAGCTCTAGGCTTTAAACTTACAATAACAATGTTTTCAAATACACAAAGATAAAGTGATTCTTCGCACCAACTCTAAATTCCTACCAAAGGTGGTATCTCAATTCCACCTCAACCAATCCGTTGCATTTCCAGTTTCTTCCCCTTAACGAGAGTCAGTTGCAGAAGGAGCTCTTCACACACTAGATGTTAAGAGAGCGCTTATATTCTACATTTATCTAACTAAAACTTTTGGAAAGACTAAACAACTTTTTGATGCTTTTTCACCACCACACAAAGGAACCCCATATCTAAAATGGCATAGCCAGATGGATTGTAAAATGAATCCAAACGTGCTATGGAAAAGCCAAAAATACCGTTACCTTTTCCTCCTAGAGCACACTCCACTTGTTTAAAAAAAAAAAAAAAAATGAGCAACCATTGCCTTTTTAGGAAATATTCCCATAGCTGACATATGTAAGTCAGTGACATGGTCCACACCACACACCTTCACCAAGTATTATTGCGTGGAAATCTTAGCATGCTAATGTAGGACAGGAAGTGCTACGTACACTTTTGCAGACAACTGCAACACCCACAGGTTAGCCAACACTTCTGCAGGGCACTGCTTTACAGTCTATGGAGAGCATGTGCATCCACAGCCACACATGCTATCAAACTGAAAATGTTACTTACGCAAGAAGCATCTATTTGTGGCATGTAGGGGCTGTAGATTCACATGCACCCACCCTTCTCCCCGACACCTATTGCCGTTGCAGTTTATTTCCCTTACAGGTACATTTGCATTTGCTTGGACATCCCTTTAATTACTCGTACACTACACTCCATTCCATTCACACCCCGCCTGCACAAACCAATCTACAATGGAGTTGATAATGTGCATTACCAGCAAAAGGAGTCGCCGCTACACTTTGTGACATGAGACTTTTTAAAGACCAACAACTTGCAAAACACTAGATGGTAGAAATATGCAAAGCATGTGAATCTACAGCACTACATGCCGCAAACAGATGCTTACTGTGTAAGTACCATTTTCCTTCTGCATCATTGGTATCTTTAATACATTTCCATGCCAGCCAATAGCCTTCCATCCACATGGAGTCATAAAACGAGATAAAATTGCACACTTCTGTTAACTTTCTGAAACTGGTCTCTAGAGGTTTAGTCTAGGGCTTACCGTTCCCATTGGCTGCAAATGGAGTGATGCACAATGTAGCGGTTATTCGGTGGTATGTCAGTAATACATTGCTGGAAGTTGAATTTCAAATGGTGATGGCAGAGCATAATCACCAGTTCACTCTAGCTGAGAGACTCATTGTTCCTACAGTTGATTAACCTGGAACTCCAAACCCATCCCTACTCCACTGGTCTTCATAAAAACCCTTCTTGTGTGATGACCAGAATAGATTACTTACTCTGATTTGCCTTCCGTAGAAGACAGCCATCCCATTTTGGTCATAACAAGATCACATTAATACTAATGGCCTCCTGTGCGACTACTAGTTGGGCTTCAAATTACAGTGTAGCATGGAGACTGCTACCTTGCACATGGTAGATGATGTCTTTGTGACCGAGATGAAGGTGATCCATGTCTCCTGATTTTGCTGGGCCTCTCACCTGCCTGACACATAGTCGACCATCCCATCCTCGTATGCACCATGAAGTCTCGAGTGGGATTCACCAGCAGTGTCCTTCACTGGTTTGCCTCCTGCGTTTCCAACAGACACTAGTTTGTTCACATGGACACCTCCAGATTTCAAAAAGTACTTAATTACCTTTGAGTCCTCTGGTGTTCTGTACCACCATTTATCATTTTCAGATTCTTCATGGAGCCGCTTGGTGCTCTTCTCACAGAAAAGATTCACCAATATATAAATACCTGGCATTCTTCTCTGCCTCAAACATGCAGTTCCTCACACTACCTGTACATCATCCAGACCTAGATGTTCAGTGTCTATCTGAGGATTAGTCCAACCAAGGCAGAATTTCTGGTATTTGCCAAGTACAACAAACAGAAACCAGACTGAATGACACGAACTGACTTCTTCGAACCACAGCTAATTTTTTAAAGTCACACTGCACATCAGCTTATCCCTTTAGGAACGTATTGCTGAAAAACAAAAAAAGCCCTGGTACCAGCATTGTGTTCTTTAAAAAAAAACAAAAAAACACATTTCTTTCAGAAAACAAACGACTTCAGAACTATTGTTCATGCAAGCACTGGTGCTCTCCAGACTGAAACCCCTCCCCTTTAGGGCATCCTACACACCACAGGTGATCTCATCCAAGGCCTGAAGAAATATGACTGAAGAAATATGATGAGATCATTGAAAAAAGTGGAGGTTCCGCAAAAAAAAAACACGTGTTGGTTGAGAAGACTGCAGGTCTACAACCACAATGTTTTTTTTCTATCGATGTCAAAATGATCTATATGTTGTAAAGATCATGATTTTGGAATACGTTTTACTTTGTCAAATATTTAAAGTCTGAAACTTTCGATGATCTTACAAAAAACAAATGATGAATTGTCAATCTATAACTATTTTGCTGTCAGCGATAGTTTGATTAAACATTGCGTCTTTTCCACTCAATTTTGACATTTTATTGAATATACATATATAAATACACACACACACACACACACACACACACCCACCCCCCACCCCCACTCACCTACCTAGTGGTGGTCCTCACTAGGAAGTTCTAGTTAGGGCCTAGATTTTTTTTTTTGCTTATATCTTTGGTGTCCGACTAATTTCAACAACATTTTCTCCCAAAAAATACAACGTTCATGTCAGATGAAAGTTTTGGGATGATCCGTCAGGCGGGTGCTGAGAAAAGGAAGAGGGGCGGCGGGGTGGGAGGTCCCAAAACCTGTTTACTCCAAGTTAAATCCTATAGGGATTTTGAACAGGAGTAGCAGCCGAACCACTGGACGAATTTACACCAAATTTGGCAGAAAGCTATCTCTTGGTCCAGAATGCGCCCTTTTTGTTACTTGGTGTAAATCTGTTCAGTAGTTTTTGAGATATTAAAGAAAATTCAAATCTGTATATATAGGGACGCGGAGGCTCCGCAACCCTCCCGTTGTTGTGCGGAGATCTGATTGGCCGCCAACACTTCAACAAGAAAGTGTTGCCAGCCATCCTGGGACTCTGCTTCAGGTGGGTCCCAGAAAAAAATATAAAAAATTAGAAAGGGGGCTAGGTTAGGGACGCACTGACACCTTAGCCCTGGTGCTGGGGTCTCCCAGGGCAAAAACTATTTTTGGGGGCGAATTGGGAAAACAAAAAATAGCCTCCCGCTCTTGTTTTAAGAAAACCCCTGAGTGGGCAAGGTCCTGGCGACATGTTATAAATAAAGGCAGGGGGAGCCCTCCACCCTTCCCTGGGGCTGAAATAAGAGAATAAAGGGTGTCCTTCTGCCCTGGGGACCACCACCTCTGTAACGGCAAATACAGTGTTGGAGGGGGTCCCCCTCGAGCCACAGATGGCCGTGGGTACCGCCACCCCCAAGGGCTGGCTCCTATGTCCTGGGGCACAGCTGTTTGCTCTGACTTGGCTGGAGCTTTGACTGCTCCCGCCAAGTCATAGCAAGCACTCTGCTCTTAGCAAGTGAGAGCTGTCAAACCGCTTTCGCTTGCTGGAAGCGGAGGTTTCCTCTGTTTCCCTGTCCACAGACATGCTGACAGGGAAACAGAGGAAACTATTGCTCTCACAGACAAGGAGCTGTATGTTTAGCACCTGCCTGCCTGTGACAGCAGTGCCGGCTCCCGCAGAAGGTGGAAAGCTGGCTGGGCCTTGTAGCTTCTCCCATGGTCCCATTGCACACTAGGTGCCCTGTGGGGCACCCAGGACATATGGATGATTTTATCTTTGTCTGCGTCATGTCCCCCCCCCCCCTTCTCTATTTATTGAAGGATGGGCCCTGGGGGATGGGGTCCCTGGGGACGAGTTCGGCCATATAGTAGACCCTGGTGTCTCTGGAAATAAAATCGTCCAGGGGAGGAGCCCCGTTTGCCCACACTGCACATTTACCAAACAGGTAGCACTTACTAACTAGTAGAAAGTGATTCAGTTGGGTAGACATTTAGTGCAAACTGAACTCTTGTTCGATAAAGGAGCAGGTGAGCTTCTGTTCTGGCCATAATGCTAATTTCACAGAAATTCAAACTCCGCAGCAAGCACTTACAAATATAAATGTAGCAGGAGCCCCAGTTGAAGCTCCACTTCTGGACAGGACAAATGATTCTAACTCCTGGGCTTGGAGAATGCTAATCAAGTGTGTTTACTTTGTTTTTCTGTATTGAAAAATGATCTGAAATACCTTGTGGAGGTGAATGCATCCTTCATCTATTGAAGTGCAGTTTGACACACTCATACCCATATAGACCCTGTAACACCCAGACAGACACACACTCCGCCACTCTCACACCCAGAGACAGCCTCTCACACCCAAGACAGGCCTTGCGTCCAACTCCCGTTGCGTATGGTCAGAGGTAGTGTGCAGCATGGGGTTGGGTGGCTATCCGTGTGTGGCAGTGGCTGGATTAACGTTTAGTAATTAAAATTAATTTACGTTACAAAAACCATAGAAATTCACTGGGGAAAAAAAACCTCAGTTTACAGGGGCGTCATAGTTACGATATATACTTATCAAAACCTTAGAAATTCACTTAAAAAGCCAAAGGTTACAGGGATGTAATCGGTTCTGAATTTACTTGCACAAAACCGTAGAAATTCAGCAGGTGTAGTTAGTTATTTCAAGTAACTATAATTTGCTTCCTAAAGTAACTATAACTAGTACTCCCACCATGTACTGCTAATTACCCCAGATATATTACAACACTCATGACAACTTTTATAATGTCAATAAAAATATCAATGAAACATTATTTACTTAAATTATTGAAGAAACAAATGTGCATGGCGGGGGTGCGAGTTATAGTTACCTTAGGCCATTAGTTATAGTTACTTGAAATAACTCTAACTACAGCTACTGACTTTCTATGGTTTTATTTGAGTAAATTCAAAACACAACTAAAACTTCCCTGTAACCTTTTGAGCTTTGTAAGTGAATATGTATATAGATAATATTTGCGTGTGCACACGACCGAATAACGTATTCCTGGTTATTAGAAAGTATCCATTTGAGTCTGCATTACGACATGCATGGTTTGTGACCTAGGACTGGAAGCATGCCACCCTCTATTTCTTTAAGGAGCTAATCTTGGCTCTCCCTATGAAGGGAATGTCCTTATCTTATCAAAAACATCTTTTGTCCCATTATGTAGCTTTTAGGATTTGAGGGCTTTCACTTTTACATTGAAATCTTCTGTTCATGTGGCAAGCAAAAGCCATCCACTGGCTGACATTGCTATTAGGCTTTTAATAATATGAGATGCAGATCACTTTCTATGGTAAGAAAAGAATCTGTGGTAGTAGGACATTTTCCATCAGTCATCCGTTCCAGGATCCCTCAAACTATTTCACTTCCTAAATTGGCAGAGGTGTCTGATTACCTTTACAGTAGCACTACCACTGTTTAGTAGACCACATTAGTGCAATTGCATATTAAAAAACTGAACATTCATAGGTTTTGAGTATTGGCAGAATTAACACCATCTTTTTGAATTTTCCTGTTGCCCCTCACCTGCTGCTGAAAGATTCTTAAGAGCTACTTGTGGAAGCTCAGGCACTCATGAGTCTTGATGCTATGACCACAGTTTTTGCTGTATCAGAACTCTGGTGGAGATTTGTAGGGATTCGACTCACTGTATCTCTGTGCCATTCACGAAACTTTATGAATTGCCGCGATCATTCTGCTGAAACTCTAAAATGGTGTGATTGGTGCCAATTCTAACCTGTATCAAGCAGAAGAGTCCACTTTATTGAACAAACCTTCACTAAGCATGCCTTGCTGGCTTGTCTGTCAAGATCTGTGCATGCATATAGATGTATATGCCTAGCTGTTGTAAGTAACGAGCACAACACATACCAAATCTTTACTCCTTATTTTTTGTTTGGTGCCTCCATTTATGTTGTTGATCTGCAATCCATGTCTACGCCTATGAATTTGTATGTTTATTTCACCAACATTTAAACAATATTATTACTTGTTTTATTGTAGGATGGACGCATCTGCCGAATAAGTTTTTCAGTGCAACCTGACAGATTGGAATTGGGCAAAACTGATAATAATGATGGGTAAGATATACTCTACATAGTATTGATCAGTCTATCTATCTTTGTCAATGCTTGTGTTGTAAATTAAGTCATTCGACAGAGGGATGATAGTACTAAAATAATGCACTATATGTTAGCATTTCTTGGGGGCTGAGGACTGTGGTACCTGTAATGCTGTGTGATAAAATGAATCAAATTGGTGAGTTTTTAAGGGTTATTAGAATTTAGATGTATCCACCTCCATTGTATTGGTAAATAGTTCTATAGTCAGCTGACCAGTTCTGTTGGATACACACTAGTTTATCACAAATCTGCTAGAAATAGTAGTCCACTTTCAGTCTACCTTAGTGGTCTGGTGCATAGTGTGTGAAATATTTTGCCTTTCTTGTAAATAAATGCCTTTGGTTATGGGACACTTCTGTAAAATTCAGAGGCACTTGAACTTAACACAGATAAACTGATCACAGACAGAAGCCAAAGCTGCTTCTCTGACCTGGGCAAGCCAAGGATGTGTCTGTCTGAAAGAATGTAGGACAAATCCCGATCTAAGATAAACCATGATCAGAGATTGAAGAATACTATAGGAGGAATGTTATTCATGCACACAGGAGGTGAATACCCTAAGCACAAGTAGTATTTGTAAGATTGTTTTGTTGAAAAAGTTGAGGTTTCGCAAAACATGTTTTGGTTGAGAAGACTGCAAGTGTACAACCAGAATGGGTTTTTCTATTGATGTCATTTTGATCTATATATATTGTAAAGATCATGATTTTTAAAAATATGACATTGTCAAATATTTGGTGTCTGAAACTTTTGATTATCTTATAAAAATGATGATGACCTATCATTCTATTTTGCTATAAGTGAAAGTTTGCAGATACACATGCTTTGCATAAATCCTCCATCTAGTGTTGGGCTTGCAGTGTTTATAAGTTGTTTTTCTTCAAAGAAGCTTTTTCGAGTCACAAGATAAAAGTGACTCCTCCTCTCGGTGATAGTGCACATGGGCATTGAGTCCTTTGTTAGATTGTTTTCTTTCCGCTGTTGGTTTCAGACTTGTTCCCTCTCGTTCCGGTAGATCTTGGCTTGGTACTATCTGAACTTCTCTATCTTTTCTCTAAACGTCGGTATCGCCTTTCTATCTCGTTTTTCAGACTATACTCGACCCCATTGTATCATCTGGACGGTTTAACTGCCCTTTCAGGCGACCGCACCCTTCTCGGGCCTATTTCGACACAGGCTGATGGATCTGACTCCTTTCCGCTTTTTCTCTCGGTGCCACGCCACGTTTCCTTACACTAACCAACACTTGGTGTGCAACCTCTGCCTCTCTCCTCATCACAAGGAGGAAGACTGTGAGGCGTGTCGATCCTTCAGTTCCAAGAAAACTCTGTGGGATCAAAGAGGACGTCGGTTAGAGATGGCATCCAAGTCGACTGAACAAATGCCCCACATTTTTGGTGAGGAACAAGCTCAGACTGCAGTTTCCGATGGGGACAGCCAAGTGATGCCAGCGGCACAGTACGTGAGTATGCCAGTCCCTTCCCATCACCAAACCCACCCAACAGGTCATCACAACTGGTCTTGGTCCCACCACCGCTTGCCGGCCATGGTCGGACCCGAAAGATACATCTCGATAACCAACCCTCGTGTTCGACATCGAAAAGACCAAGATGCAGTCGGTGTCGACTGAACAGCATTCCAAAACTGTTTCGGGATTGACTCGAATAGTGGAGGCTTCCACCTCGGAGCCAAAACATCCATCTTCCTCCTCCGAGCCGAAACACCCAACATCCATTTCGAAACAGAGAAAGCTTCCATCAGTTTCGGAGCTGACCTTCTCGGCCCGATTAAAACATTTGGTCTCCAAGCTTTCGGAGCTCAAACCTGTGGGGAAGAAATATGTTCAAACTGCAGTAGAATCGTCAAACATTAGGCTCATACTTCAAATCCATAAGGATACTGGAAGGATTATTGCTTCTCCTCCTCCTACAGTTTAAAAGTAAACGCTCTCCAAGAGACTTTGAAAGCGGGGCCTTCACCTGCCAAGATTTTGAAACACAAGGAGAAACCAAAGGCAGTACATCAGCCTTCACCACCACATTCTCCTTTGCTTCTCACGTCTCCACCACCTGTTACTCCTCCACCACCTGCACAGTTTTCTCCGCAATCCCCTGTTTCTTCACGTGGGGATGACTTGTGTGACAATCCTTACAAAGGTAGATCCATTGGATTTGTATGGACCAGACCCTATTCCATCTTATGATCCTGATGTATGCCCCACTAGGCCATCTCCACCTGAAGACACCATGGCCTATAATCAGATCATTGCTAGGGCAGCTGCATATCACAATGTGTAGTTGCACTCAAATCCAATAGAGGATGATTTTTTTTTATTTAACATACTATCCTCTATACACAAGGAGTACCAATGCTCCCAGGTATGCTTAAAAATGCAGATGACGTTTTTAAAGCGCCAGTAAAGGCTAGGATACTTAAACCAAGGGTGGACAAGAAGTAAAAAGCTGCACCATCAGATCCACTCTTCATCACACAATTGCCACCTGATTCTCTTGTTAGTGCAGCAAGAAAAAGGGCAAATAGTCAGTCAACTGGGATGCTCCTCCCCTCGATAGAGGAAGCAGTAAATTTGATTCAGCAAGGAAGAGAGTGGCAACTCAAGCTGCAAATCATTGGAGATATGCCGACTCCTAAGCATTAACACTAGTGTAATCATCAGAAGGCATGCTTGGTTGCGATCTTCAGGGTTCAAACCTGAGGTACAACAAGCTGTACTTAATATGCCTTTAACAGACAGCAGTGCTTTGGACCAGAAGTGGTTACCACCATAGAGAAATTAAAAAAGGGCTCTGACAGAGCTAAGGCCATGGGTGTCCTTTATACAACACCTGTTCGGGGTACTTTTCGCAAGCCCCACTTCAGAGGTGGTTTTATATGATCAACATCAGAGCCCTCTAAGTCCCAACAATAGCAGAGACAAAAATATTACTCCAGAGGGTCTTTCAGAGGATCCTACAGAGGTAACAACTTTAGAAGTAGAGGGAAATCCACTGCCACAAGAGGTGCCGCACCTCATCAAAACAGTGACTTTCTCCACATCCCCCAAATATAAATCTCCTGTGGGAGGAAGACTGGAACATTCCTACCATCAGTGGCACAACATTACATCAGATCAATGGGTGATGTCCATTATCTAGAACGGTTATTGCCTAGAACTCATCTCTACTCCACCAAACATTCCCCCTCGCTCACACAGGCTTTCTCTAGAACACCACATTTTGTTAAAACAAGGAGTACAATCACTTTTCTACTAAAAGGTGCAATAGAGATCATACCAATACTTCAACAAGGGGCAGGAGTATATTTTCTATGCTTCCTCATACCAAAAAAGGATGGTACTCTCAGACCAATCCTGTATCTCAGCCCCCTCAATCAGTACATTCTCTGAGCATTTCCACTTGGTCACACTTCAGGATGTCATTCCCTTACTACAAAAACAGGACTACATGACCCCATTAGATCTAAAAAATACTAACTTCCATTTTCTCATACATCCTGCATATTGCAAATACTTAAGATTTGTGATAGCAGGCAAGCACTACCAATTCAAACTACTCCCCTTTGGGCTAACAGCAGCACTAAGGGCAGTCACCAAATGCCTAGCAGTGGTTACAGCATACCTCAGAATGCATGTCTTTCCCTATCTGGACGAATGGCTCATAAAAGCCAGCACCATTCAAACTTGTCAACAGCACACACAATACATAATCGATATCCTACACAGTATAGGGTTGACAGTCAATTACCAAAAATCTCATCTGCAACCAGCGCAAATACAGCCATATTTGGGAGCAATTCTGAGCACTCAGTCAGCATTAGCTTACCCAAGCTTACAGAGAATTCAAGCTTTCCACAATCTCATATCACCTACAATACAATCAAACTTACTCAGTAAGGTTTATCATAAAAAACTCTTGAATGACGGCATCGTGCATAGCGATAGTACCCAATGCACGTCTAAACATGAGACCCCTACAACAGTGTCTCTTGCAACAATGGTCTCTGGCACAGGGTCAACTTCATGATCTAGTGTTGTTTGGACCGCCAAACGTACAACTCTCTGCAATGGTGGAATCACACCAACGTAGCAAAAGGGCGGCCATTTCAGGACCCTGTGCCACAGACCATAATCGCCACAAATGCTGGAATGACAGGTTAGGGAGCCCATCTCAACAATCTTACTATACAGGGAGAATGGGACTCAATCCAACAAACTTACCACATGAATCACTTGAAATTGCTAGCAGTGTTCTTAGCACTCAAAGCAGTTCAGCCACAGATCATACACAAAACAGTGTTAATAAGGACAGACAACATGACAACTATGTATTATCTGCAAAAATGGGGGGGCACACATCTCAATTGCCCCTTCTAGCAAAGACAATTTGGAAATGGGCAATTCACAATTGCGTTCAACTGCTAGCAGAGTATGTCCCAGGAATACACAATCAAGTAGTGGACCTCTTAAGCAAGACCCAGCAACAAATACACAAATGGGAAATTCACCAACAAGTGATTAAACAGTACTTTCGCATGTGGGGAACACCACACAGACCTCTTTGCAACAAGCGAAAACACAAAATGCCCAAACTTCACATTCAGGTACCCACACCCTCGATCCAAGGGAAAAGCTCTATGGATCAGTTGGTCAGGATATTTGCTTACACTTTTCCCCCTGTCCTACATATTCAATTTCTCGTCAACAAGATCCATCACACATCCCTCACAGTGATACTCATAGCTCCCATGTGGGCACGTCGACACTGGTGCACAACACTGTTGGATCTTTTTGTAGTACCACATCACAAGCTCCCAAACAGACCAGACCTATTGACTCAAACCAAAAGGTCAAATCAGGCATCCAAATCCCAGTGTGCTCAACTTAGCGATTTGGCTCCTGAGGTCATAGTTTGGATATCTACAGCTTCCATCAGAATGTATGGACATTCTTAACCCCTTCGCTGCCAGGCCTTTTCCCCCTCCTGTGCCAGGCCTTTTTTTGGCTATATGGGGCAGTTCGCGCTTAGGCCCTCAACTTTTGTCCACATAAGCTATCCAAGCCAAATTTGCGTCCCTTTTTTTTCCAACATCCGAAGGATTCTAGAGGTACCCAGACTTTGTGGGTTCCCCTGAAGGAGGCCAAGAAATTAGCCAAAATACAGTGAAAATGTTTTTTTTTAAAACAAATGGGAAAAAGTGGCTGCGGAAGAAGGCTTGTGGTTTTTTCCCCTGAAAATGGCATCAACAAAGGGTTTGCGGTGCTAAAATCACCAGCTTCCCAGCTTTCTGGAACAGGCAGACTTGAATCCGAAAACCCAATTTTTCAACACAAATTTGGCATTTTACAGGGACGTACCCCATTTTTACAATTTTTTTGTGCTTTTAGCCTCCTTCCAGTCAGTGACAGAAATGGGCGTGAAACCAATGCTGGCTCCCAGAAACCTAAACATTTCTGAAAAGTAGACAAAATTCTGAATTCAGCAAGGGGTCATTTGTGTAGATCCTACAAGGGTTTTCTATAGAAAATAACTGAAAAAGAAAAATATTGAAATTGAGGTGAAAAAAATGGCAATGTTTCTCTACGTTTTACTCTAACTTTTTCCTGCAATGTCAGATTTTTGAAAGCAACATACTGTTACGTCTGCTGGACTCTTCTGGTTGCGGGGATATATAGGGCTTGTAGGTTCATCAAGAACCCTAGGTACCCAGAGCCAATAAATGAGCTGCACCCTGCAGTGCGTTTTCATTCATTTTAATTCTATACCGGGTATACAGCAATTCATTTGCTGAAATATAAAGAGTGAAAAATAGCTACCTTTGTATTTCCAAAATGGGCACAAGATAAGGTGTTGAGGAGCAGTGGTTATTTGCACATCTCTGAATTCCGGGGTGACCATACTAGCATTTCTCAAATAGACGTCTTTTTTACACACTCTCTTATATTTGGAAGGAAGGAAAAAATGTAGGGAAAGGCAAGGGGCAATAACACTTGTTTTGCTATTCTATGTTCCCCCAAGTCTCCCGATAAAAATGATACCTCACTTGTGTGGGTAGGCCTAGCGCCCGCGACAGGAAATGCCCCAAAACACAACGTGGACACATCACATTTTTTTTTTTAAAGAAAACAGAGGTGTTTTTGCAAAGTGCCTACCTGTAGATTTTGGCCCCTAGCTCAGCTGGCACCTAGGCAAACCTACCAAACCTGTGCATTATTGAAAACTAAAGACGTAGGGAAATCCAAGATGGGGTGACTTGTGGGGCTCTGACCAGGTTCTGTTACCCAGAAGCCTAAAATAAATTTGACAACCCCCCCCCCCCCTCCAGCGACCCTTGCCTATGGGGTCGCCCCCCCCGCGTGACATTGATGGCAAAAAAAAAAAAAAAACAGGTGCCTAGTGGTTTCTGCCCCCTTGGGGGCAGAAATGGTCTAAATACAATTTGCCCCCCAGGGGAGCAACCCTTGCCTAATGGGTCGCTCCCCATCTCAAAAAAAAAAAAAAAAAAAAAATTGCCCTGGCGCCTAGAGGTTTCTGCCCCCTGGGGGAAGATCGGCCTAATAACAATAGGCTGATCTCCCCCTGGGGGGGCAGAAATGATCTAAATGCAATTTGCCCCCCAGGGGAGCGACCCTTGCCTACGGGGTCGCTCCCCCTGCATCACATTAGCACAAAAAAAAAATAATCCCCGGTGCCTAGTGGCTTCTGCCCCCAGATCGGCCTAATCAAAATAGGCTGATCTGCCCCCCAGGGGGGCTGAAATGCCCTAAAATAAATTTTCCCCCCAGGGGAGCGACCCTTGCCTAAGGGGTCGCTCTCCTTGCGTGAAATTCACGTAAAAAAAACAAAACTCCCTGGTGTATAGTGGTTTCTGTCCCTCTTGGGGGCAGATTGGCCTCATCAAAATAGGCCAATCTGCCCCCAATGGGGGCAGAAATGGCCTAAATATTTGCTCCCTAAGGGAGCGACCCTTGCCTAAGGGGTCGCTCCCCACCTCAAAAAAAAAAAAAAAAAAAAAAAAAAATATAAATATAAATGATGCCTGGTGCCTAGAGGTTTCTGCCCCCCCAGGGTTGGCAGAAAAGGCCTTCCAATAAAATGCCCCCCATTGGGAGCGACCCTTGCCCAAGGGGTCGCTCACTTATGTCAATTTCAACAACAACAAAAAAATCCCTGGTGTCTAGTGGGGTTTCAAAAGCCGGATTACAAGCAATCCGGCTTTTGAAACGCTCCGAGAGACTTCAAAGGGAAGGAAATACATTTCCTTCCCTTTGAAGCCTCTCTGGGCCTCCCCCATGCGATCGAAAGAGAAATGTTTTGCATTTCTCTTTCGATCGCGCTGGAAGCTGAGCTTCCAGTGCGATGGGAGGAGGCCCTCTGTGATTGTCAGCGTGCGATGCGCGCGGACGTCACAGGGGGTGGGGGTGGTCGGGGGTGAAAGGGGAAGGGCTTCCCCTTCCATCCCTGACTTTGGGGGGTGGGTGGGGAGCACAGGGGGGTAGCGCTAGCACTACCCCCAGTTCCCAGTTGTAGGACGAGGAGACTTTCTCCAAGGCACTCGAGAGGTTAAGAAAGCGCATAAACCTACAACTAGACAGTGCTATGCAGCTAAATGGAAACGTTATGCATATTACTGTCAACCCAAAAACATTGACCCACTTAAAGCATCAGTACAGGATATTGTCGTTTATTTGCTTTACTTACAGAAAGCAAATCTAGCATATTCATCTATTAAAATTAATTTAACAGCAATATCAGCCTACCTCCAAAACAGCATGCTTCTCTGTTAAGAATTCCTGTCTTAAAAGCTTTTACGGAAGGCCTTAAAAGAGTTATTCCACAAAAGGGCCACAAGCTCCTGCCTGGAATCTTAACATTGTGCTCACAAGGCTTATGGGGTCCACCACTTGAACCCGTGCATTCTTGCAGTCTTCAATTTCTCTCATGGAAAGTTGCTTCCGTAGTAGCAATCACTTCCTTAAGTAGAGTTAGTGAAATTCAAGCATTCACTTTAGAAGAACCTTTCTTCCAAATTCACAAACACAAAATAATACGTAGGAAAAATCCTAAATTCCTACCCAAAGGGATTTCACCATTTCACATCTGTCAGTGGAATTGCCAGTCTTCTTTCCACAGCCAGATTAAGTTGCTAAAAGAGCTCTTCACACTCTTGATGTCAAAAGAGCTCTCATGTATTATAAAGACAGAACAAAAGATTTCATAAAATCTAAACCACTTTTTGTGGTTTTTCAGCAGCTTCATAAGGGTAATCCTATTTCAAAACCGGGATTAGCCAGATGGATAGTAAAGTGTACTCAACTTTGCTATCTTAAAGCTAAAAGGCAACTATTTGTAACTCCTAAAGCACATTCTACTAGAAAGAAAGGAGCTTTAATGGCACTCTTAGGAAATATACCAATAGCAGACATATGCAAAGCAGCCACTTGGTCCACACATTTACTAAACACTACTGTGTGAATGTGCTATCTCGCCAACAAGCAAATGTTGGTCAAGCATTGCTTAAAACACTATTTAAACTACTCCAACTCCTACAGGCAAGCCAGCGCTTACTTTAGGAGGGGACTGCTTACAGTGTATGCAAAGTATGTGTATCTGCAGCTACACATGCCATCAAACGGAAAGTGTCACTTACCCAGTAGATATCTGTTCGTGGCATGTAGTGCTGCAGATTCACATGCGCCCTCCCTCCTCCCCGGAAGCCTGTAGCTGTTATAGTACTTTCTTTATGTAAATATGTATATACATTGCATGAAAACTTTCTTTTCTTACTATATATATATATATATATATATATATATATATATATATATATATATATATATATATATATGTACATTTTTACATTTCTTCACTCCTTACTTCACCCATCTGCGGAAAAACAATCTAACGAAGGACCCTATGCCCATGCGCACTATCACTGAGGGGAGGAGTTACTCGATCTCGTGACTCGAAAAAGCTTCTGAGAAGAAAATAAACTTGTAACACTCCGAGCACAACACTAGATGGAGGAATTATGCAAAGCATGTGAATCTGCAGCACTACATGCCACAAACCGATGTCTACTGGGTAAGTGACTCTATATCTGTATCTATATCTATATCTATATCTATATCTATATCTATATCTATATCACAAAGTATTTTCAATTACTATACGTTAATCCAACCACCGCTGCTCACAGTCTTTGGCTGTGTGTGGCAGGTGTTGGCCACAGAATCTTGCCTGCAGCCATCCTTGCCTATAATCACACAACCCGGCACAGGGCCTTTGTCCGTGCACGCTGGGGGTTGTGCGGCCAAATCCCCATAACCACCCTCCCCTCACCACGCACAGCCGAAGTATCTGTCTCTCTTGGTGTGAGAATAGGTGTGCGTGAGGGTCTGAGTGGTTATGTGAGTGGATGTGTGACGGTCTGAGTGGGTTTATGAGTGGGTGCGTGAGGGTCTGAGTGGGTCTGTGTCTGGGTGGGTCTGTGAGTGGGTGCATGAGTGTCTGAGTGGGCCTGTGAGTGAATGATTTGGTCTGTGAATGAGTCTGCATATGTATTTATAATTTTTGCTACTTTATTTTGTATTTATTTTTATTTTGTTTGCCGATATTCACAGATTGGTCCCGACGTTACACAAGAGGGCCGTGCTGAGTGTTGACATATTTGCAAGCATTGCGGGTCATGAAAAAATAATTTACGGTCATAATTTGAACCTCAAAGACCCTCTATATCACACCCCTCGGGTCAGAGTACGTCCACCTGACTCCTTATACCACTTTTTATTTTATTTTCTGTGTCCCGTAACCTAAAATGGCAGCTGCAACTTTCTGGTCAGGTTGCGGCCATCCAATCACAGAAATCCTTTTGTCGTGCTCGTTTGTGAATTTGCTGTGATCGCCATGAAAATGTTGCAACAGATTTGCAGTCCTAAATAAATTTATTTTCCCTTTAATATCTGAAAAACTACTGAACGGATTTACACCAAATAACCATCAGCACAACAAGAACGACTGGCACCCCTCCTTGCTGCAGATACACATGCTGTGCATTAGCCTGCCATCTAGTGTTGGGCTCGGAGTGTTACAAGTTGTTTTTCTTCGAAGAAGTCTTTTCGAGTCACGAGACCGAGGGACTCCTCCCTTTCGGCTCCATTGCGCATGGGCGTCGACTCCATCTTAGATTGTTTTCTTTCCGCCATCGGGTTTGGACGTGTTCCTCTTCGCTCCGCTTTTCGATTCAGGAAAGTTAGTTAGTTATCGGAAAATTTGACGGTATTGTTCGCGCTCGGTACCGGTTTAGTATTGGCACATCGACACTGAAGAAAGAAGCGCTCCGGCGGCCCTTCGGGGCTTCCACTCTCCAGTGGGGCCTGGTCGGCCCGACCTCGTCCATCTTCAAATCTCATGGACCGCACCCCCTTCCGCTTCTGCCCCAACTGCCATGCAAAGTATCATTATACAGACCAACACTTGGTCTGTAATCTGTGTTTGTCTCAGAACACAGGGAGGATACTTGCGAGGCCTGTCTGGCATTTCGATCCAAGGAAACACTACGAGATCGAAGAGCTTGAAGACTCCAGATGGCGTCGGCACCGGCCGAGCAGATCGACGTCGAGTAAGAGGAGAGATTCTTCATTCGAGACTCGGACGAGTCTGAAAGTGAGCAGCCGAAGACGCAGCAACAAACTGTGAGTAAACCAGCCCCGGCAAAGACTCACTCAAAAATAATAAAGGCCAAGGGGATACCACCGCCAACAGGCCATGGCTTAACCCGAAAACACAGTGACCAAACATCGGCACCAAAAAAGGCCTCCCAGCAGCCGAAGACATCCGACTCAGGTCGAGATACCGGCTCCGAACAATCTTGGCACCAAGAGTTCGGCACCCCAAAAGTCAAGAAGGTTTCCTCAGAGACAGAAAAGACTGTACAAAAAGCTTTGGTGCTGAAACATGCAGCCTCGGAGCCAAAAACAGGCTCCTATACAGAAGAGCAAGGCCTATCAAGTCAGTTGCAAGGGCACCGATTTGAACAAGAACTGGGCTTGGAGAGCCAGACCATACCCAGAGGAAGCTGCACATACAAAAGGACACAGGGAAAATCCAAACTCTTCCCCCTATAAAGATCAAATGAAAGCTAGCTTTCCAGGAGACGGAAATGCAGCCAAAAGCGAAAGTGGCTAAAGACAAAACACCACCAAGGTTCTCGCCACAGCAATCTCCATTGCATTCGCCACACCTGTCCCCAGTAGCGACACCCCCAATGATGCAATCGCCGACACACACGGGGATGACGCAAGATGACCCGGATGCATAGAACTTGTATGATGCACCGGTCTCAGACAATAGACCCGATTGCTACCTGGCAAGGCCGTCACCACCTGAGGACAGCACTGCATATATGCAGGTGGTTTCAAGGGCAGCTACATTCATAATGTAGCAATGCATGCAGAGCCAATAGAGGACGACTTTTTGTTTAACACATTGGCATCCACTCACAGCTCATACCAAAGTTTGCCAATGCTACCAGGCATGTTAAAACACGCCAAGCAAATGTTCCAGGACCCGGTAAAAGGCAGAGCCATCACGCCTAGGGTGGAGAAGAAATATAAACCGCCCCCAACGGACCCTGTGTTTATCACACAACAATTAACTCCTGATTCGGTGGTAGTGAGAGCAGCCCGAAAGAGGGCAAACTCCCAATCCTCAGGCAACGCCCCACCGCCCGACAAGGAAAGTCAGAAATTCGATGCAGCAGGCCAGAGGGTGGCAGCACAGTCAGCCAATCAATGGCGGATCGCCAATTCCCAGGCTCTACTGGCTCGATACGACAGGGCACATTGGGATGAAATGCAACATCTCGTTCAGCACCTTCCCAAGGAGTACCAAAAACGTGCCCAATAGGTTTTTGAGGAAGGACAAACTATCTCAAACAATCAAATAAGGTCGGCTATGGAATCAGCAGACATGGCGGCAAGGACAGTGAACACCGCAGTAACCATTCGTAGGCACGCATGGCTCCGGAGCTCCGGTTTTAAGCCTGTGTCATCGGACGAAGATGGGACGCCGCTCGATAACACAGGGATCGCTAACTTGTGTGGACTGGCATAATATAGGAAAACATTAGGAAATTAACATACAGATGCTGGTATTTAAACCGAGTGGCGCCAGTAGATAGCACTCTGGAACGGATTAATCTAGCTCGGACACTTTCTTTAATTAGATGGAAAGTGGTGCCAGTGTTCTCCGACAGTCCTGATGAGGCCTTGAGGTTTTAGGCCGAAACACATCGACATATTTCTAATGGGTCCAAGGAGTCTGGACAAATAATTAATTGATTTCCAAAATTTATATAGCACTACTTACTACCTTTTACAAAAAAATTCAAGGTAGCATACAGCTGGGTGCAAGACCCTTGGCCACCATGTGATTGTTGATCACTATGTTTATTGTGTTTTTTGTGACTATCCTATAAAGCGTTGGAGTAGGGCACATGTTTTTAGACATTGTATGTATTGTCTGTTTCACATGCCTGGTGTTAATGTAAATGTGTATATATATGTGTATATATGTCCACCTGAGTGTCATCAGTTTATAGATGGGCAGTTTTCCTTTGACTCTGATGCTGTTGCGTATCATTAAATGAAATAAATAAGGGGAAATAGCTTTACCTCTTTGAACCAAGAGTCAATATTGGTTTCTTGCAATAATTATTGAATTTGTCCCTTTCCTGCTAATTTTCTGTGAGTATCAATACATAATCACAACAGATGCTTCCATGATGGGGTGGGGAGCACACCTCAACCAGCACAGTATACAGGGACAATGGGATGTTCAGCAAAAACAACTGCATATAAATCATTTAGAACGGTTAGCAGTGTTTCTAGCATTGAAAACATTTCAACCACTAATAGCCCACAAACACATTCTTGTCAAAACAGACAACATGACAACAATGTGTTACCTAAACAAACAAGGAGGGACACACTCATCACAACTGTGTCTTAGCACAAAAGATTTGGCATTGGGCGATTCACATTCGCCTAATAGCACAATACATCCCAGGGATTCAAAACCAGTTGGCCGACAATCTCAGTCGAGCTCACCAACAAACACACGAATGGGAAATTCATCCCCAGATACTACAAACTTACTTTCTACGCTGGGGAACACCAGAAATAGACCTATTGGCAACAAAAGAAAACGCAAAATGCCAAGACTTCGCATCCAGGTATCCACACCCTCAGTCCAAGGGCAATGCGTTATGGATGAGTTGGTCAGGGATATTTGCTTACGCTTTTCCCCCTCTCCCACTCCTTCCGTATATAGTAAACAAATTGAGTCAAAACAGACTCAAACTAATACTAATAGCACCAACCTGGGCTCGCCAACCATGGTACACAACACTACTAGACCTGTCAGTAGTACCTCATATCAAACTACCAAACAGACCAGATTTGATAACTCAACTCAAACAACAGATCAGACACCCGAATCCAGCATTGCTCAATCTAGCAATCTGGCTCCTGAAGTCTTAGAATTTGGACATTTAGACCTTACACAAGAATGTATGGAGGTCATTTAAACAAGCTAGAAAACCTACTACAAGACATCGTTACGCAAACAAATGAAAAAGATTTGTTTATTACTGCCATAATAATCAAATTCAATCACTACATGCTTCCGCAAAAAACATTGTAAGCTACTTATTACACTTAGAAAAATCTAAACTAGCATTTTCTTCTATTAAAATACATCTCACAGCAATATCTGCCTATCTGCAGATTACACATTCAACATCACCTTTTAGAATTCCAGTCATAAAAGCATTTATGGAGGGTTTAAAAAGAATCATACCCCCAAGAACACCACCAGTCCACTCGTGGAACCTCAATATTGTATTAACACGACTCATGGGTCCACCATTTGAACCCATGCACTCCTGTGAGATGCAATACTTAACTTGGAAAGTAGCCTTCCTAATAGTTATCACATCTCTTAGAAGAGTAAGTGAAATACAAGCATTTACTATACAAGAACCCTTTATGAAAATACCTAAACATAAAGTGGTTCTCCGTACAAATCCCAAATTCTTACCAAAAGTTATATCACCGTTCCACCTAAACCAAACAGTGGAACTCCCAGTCTTTTTTCCACAATCAGACTCAGTAGCCAAAAGAGCCTTACATACGTTAGACATTAAAGGAGCACTAATGTATTACATTGATAGAACAAAACAGTTTCGCAAAACAAAACAATTGTTTGTAGCCTTCCAAAAACCTCATGCAGGAAATCCAATATCCACACAAGGCATTGCCAAATGGATAGTTAAATGTATTCAGACCTGCTATATCAAAGCAAAAAGAGATCTACCTATTACGCCAAAGGCGCACTCCACTAGGAAGAAAGGCGCCACAATGGCTTTTCTAGGAAATATACCTATGACAGAAATCTGTAAGGCAGCCACATGGTCTACGCCTCATACATTCACAAAACATTACTGTGTAGATGTGTTAACAACACAACAAGCCACAGTAGGACAGGCTGTATTACGAACATTATTTCAAACAACCTCAACTCCTACAGGCCAAGCCACCTCTTTTGGGGAGATAACTGCTTACTAGTCTATGCACAGCATGTGTATCTGCAGCTACACATGCCATCGAACGGAAAATGTCACTTACCCAGTGTATATCTGTTCGTGGCATGAGACGCTGCAGATTCACATGCGCCATCCCGCCTCCCCGGGAGCCTGTAGCCGTTTAAGTTGAATAAAACCTGTAAATTTTTTAAATACTTACTAGTTTTATACACATTATGTACATACATACTTACTCCATTGCATGTGCACCTTTACTATATACACAACTCCTACCTCACCCTCTGCGGGGAAAACGATCTAAGATGGAGTCGACGCCCATGCGCAGTGGAGCTGAAAGGGAGGAGTCCCTCGGTCTCGTGACTCGAAAAGACTTCTTCGAAGAAAAACAACTTGTAACACTCCGAGCCCAACACTAAATGGCAGGATAATGCACAGCATGTGAATCTGCAGCGTCTCATGCCACGAACAGATGTACACTGGGTAAGTGACATTATATGTATTCATATTCCAGAGGACGTGAAGTAGTGGCCAGCGTTTCCACATCCTCTCCAGCATCTCTGTTTTGGGGGATCAGTTATATATGTGAGCTGGGGTGGGCTTTGGCTCCCTCCAGAAGATATCCTAGATATGCTTTTGTACTCTTTAGTGTGTCATCCTACCTCTAATAGTGTTTGCATTACAAATGCATGTGGGACTGATTTAAATCTCTAAATCACACAATAAATTGTGCACCTTCCAGGTGCATTGCATATAGGCAGCAGCATCCTTTTTTTTCTTCTTTTTTTAAAACTTTGCAACAGGTTCTGGAGATTTACATTGGCAGTCAGACAGTTGATGCTCTAGTACGAAGTGCAGATCTTTTGTTGCCGGTCGTCACTGTTGGTTGCTGTAGCATGAAGAGTCTGGTTCACCTGAGCTTCATGTTGGCGTGGGTGGAAAGATCTTAGTGCAGACTACCCCATTTGTGGTTGCGAAGAGCCTAAAACATCTAGATTTTCCCGCTTTGACTCAGAGGAATGCAGTCTGATGCCAACCAAGATCAAGGGCCTGGGAGGCACCTCTTGGGAATGGGGCTCTGCCTCCTGCAGAGGCCCGCAGTGGTCAGGCAGCTCCAGTTGCAGGTCTAGGCTGGGCAGATGCAGTGAGGCCTCTATAGCTTATGTCCCTGTAGTTCGGAACAGTAGATCAGTCGGCTCTGACCCGTGGAGTCACTCAGCCTGGGATGACCAGAACAGGTTGAGTCTTCCTTCTCGACAAGATGGACAGTGCTCAAGCAGAACAGCGTCCTTCTGCAGTATACACAGGTCCCAAAGTGAACTGAAGAGTAGGTTTGAATGTCCCCTTTTTATACCTGGTGCCCACTTTGAAGTGGGAGAATCTTCTGTAAATTATTTTCTACAGAGGTGCCTGGAATTTCTTCCTCCTTGCAATTGTCCCAGTCTGTCTGGTGGCAGAATAGGCTTGTGTTAAGTCCTTTGTGTGAGCTCGACTAGTGCCTTTGAAGTTCAAGTGTTGTAGATGACTGGTCATCCCCTCACTCATTGCCACTTGAGCCAGGATGGCCCAACCTGCCAACACCCAGACCCTCTGTTTTGATGCTGTCTGGTAGGAATAGACAAATGCCAACTACACCTAGTTATGTAACCCAGAAATATGCTGCAGGCACCAAATAGTTAAAAACATTGCAACTTTCTACAAGTGTTGTTTTCAGAATTGTGACTTAAAATCCAACTTTACAATTAAGTCATTTTAAATTACAGTTCCTCAGACTCCAAACGTGAGTTCCCTACAATGTCCCAGTCAGAAGTTATCACTTATTAAATGTTACATGGTAGCTCATTGTTATCCTGTGGGAAAAGTGGACTTTGCAGTAGTGAAACATGAATTTAAAAGTGTTTTTTACTACCATGTAAACCTAAAAGTACATGTCCTACTTTTGAAATATACTACACCTTGCCCTCTGGGCTATTAAGAGTTTACACTGGGGTAACTTATGTATTAACCCCTTCGCTGCCAGGCCTTTCCCCCCTCCTGTGCCAGGCCCTTTTTTTCCTATTTGGAATAGTTCTCGCTTAGGCCCTCAACTTTTTGTCCACATAAGCTACCCACGCCAAATTTGCGTCCTTTTTTCCAACATCATAGGGATTCCAGAGGTACCCAGACTTTGTGGGTTCCCCTGAAGGAGACCAAGAAATTTGCCAAAATACAGTGAATATTTTGTTTAGTTTTTAAAAATTGGAAAAAAGGGCTGCAGAAGAAGGCTTGTGGTTTTTCCTCTGAAAATGGCATCAACAATGGGTTTGCGGTGCTAAAATCACTAGCTTCCCAGCTTTCAGGAACAGGCAGACTTGAATCAGGAAACCCAATTGTTCAACACAATTTTGGCATTTTACTGGGACATACCCCATTTTTACGATTTTTTTGTGCTTTCAGCCTCCTTCCAGTCAGTGACAGAAATGGGTGTGAAACCAATGCTGGATCCCAGAAACCTAAACATTTCTGAAAAGTAGACAACATTCTGAATTGAGCAATGGGTAATTTGTGTAGATCCTAAAAGGGATTCCTGCAGAAAATAACAACTGAAATAAAGAAAATATTGAATTGAGGTGAAAAAAAACAGCCATTTTTCTCTACGTTTTACTCTGCAGGAAAAAGTTACAATGTCAGATTTTTGAAAGCAATATACTGTTATGTCCGCTAGACTCTTCTGGTTGCGGGGATTTATAGGGCTTGTAAGTTCATCAAGAACCCTAGGCACCCAGAGCCAATAAATGAGCTGCACCTTGCAGTGGGTTTTCATTCTATACCGGGTATACAGCAATTCATTTGCTGAAATATAAAGAGTCAAAAATAGGTATCAAGAAAACCTTTGCATTTCCGAAATGGGCACAAGATAAGGTGTTGAGAAGAGCAGTGGTTATTTGCACATCTCTGAATTCCGGGGTGCCCATACTAGCATGCGAATTACAGGGCATTTCTCAAATAGACGTCCTTTTTACACACTGTCTTATATTTGGAATGAATAAATGTAGAGAAAGACAAGGGGCAATAACACATGGTTCGATGGCATCTGTCGCTGTAGATACGCATGTTTTGCAATAGCTCGCCATCTGGTGTTGGGCCGGAGTGTTACAAGTTGTTTTTCTTCGAAGAAGTCTTTCGAGTCACGGGACCGAGTGACTCCTCCTTTTGTCTCCATTGCGCATGGGCGTCGACTCCATCTTCGATTGTTTTTTTTCCGCCATCGGGTTCGGACGTGTTCCTGTCGCTCCGAGTTTCGGAACGGAAAATTAGCTAATTTCGGAAGATTTTCGTCGGTATTGTTGCGTTCGGGATCGGCGTACTTAGATTCTACACCGCATCGAAGATCGAAGAGCTCCTGTGCCCTTCAGGGTAGTTTTTCGATCCCCCGTCGGGGCCTGGTCGGCCCGACCGCGTGCTGAAGAACGCTGATGGAACGGACCCCGTTCCGTTTCTGCCCCAAATGCCACAATAAATACCCCTATACAGACCAACACTTGGTCTGTAACCTGTGCCTGTCACCTGAGCACAGTGAAGACACCTGTGAGGCCTGTCGTGCGTTCCGGTCCCGAAAGACACTCCGAGACCGTCGAGCCAGAAGACTTCAGATGGCGTCCGCGCCGACAGCCCACCGAGAGTTCGAGGAGCAGGAAGAGGAAGGTACCTTCTCGATCCAAGAATCGGACTCCGAAGGATTCGACGATACACAAACCGTGAGTAAGACGTCGAAAACCACACAGAGAAAGATTTACAAGGCCCAGGGGACGCCACTGCCCATCAGGCCATGGCTCCACCCATACATTCGGTGACCGACCGTCGGCACCGAAAAAGGCCCAAACAGTGCCGAGGTCGTCAGACTCCGGTCGAGACACCTGCACGCAGCCTTCTCTGGACCGAGAAAGTGCTGGAGACAAGCCTCGACACCGAGATGCCGGTGTGGACACGGCTCGACGCCGAGACAGCGGCACCGAAGAAGATCGACGCCGAGAGGTTTCGGCCCCGAAAAAGAAAAAAGTCACCTCGGAGCCGAAAAAACACACAGACAGGGTTTCGATGCCGAAACAAACTGCAAGCGACCCAGCTTCAGGCTCTTATACAGAAGAGCACTCGCTAACCTCCCAAATGCAAAAGCATAGGTTTGAGGAAGAGCTACAAGCAACTGATGTGGACCATACGCAAAAGCGTATCTTCATACAGCAGGGGACAGGAAAAATAAGCACCCTTCCCCCCATTAGAAGAAAGAGAAGGTTGGAGTTCCAAACTGAACAGACACCACAACCAAAAGTGGTGAAAAGAGTTACCCCACCACCCTCTCCTCCGCCCATGATTAACGTCTCACCAGCACGAACTCCATCACACTCCCCAGCTCACACCACCATAAGCCAGGGTGACCAAGATCAAGACGCATGGGACCTATACGACGCCCCAGTGTCAGATAACAGTCCGGAGGCATACCCTACGAAGCCATCTCCACCAGAAGACAGCACCGCGTATTCTCAAGTGGTGGCTAAAGCAGCACAATTTCACAACGTAAGCCTCCACTCAGAACAGGCCGAGGATGATTTTTTATTCAACACACTCTCCTCCACCCACAGCTCATACCAAAGCCTGCCTATGCTCCCTGGTATGCTCCGGCACGCGAAAGAAATCTTTAAGGAGCCGGTCAAAAGTAGGGCAATCACACCAAGGGTGGAAAAAAAGTATAAGGCGCCTCCTACAGACCCGGTTTTCATCACTACACAGCTGCCACCAGACTCTGTCGTTGTAGGAGCAGCTAGGAAAAGGGCCAACTCTCACACATCTGGAGATGCACCACCCCCAGATAAAGAAAGCCGCAAGTTCGATGCAGCTGGTAAGAGAGTCGCAGCACAAGCTGCAAACCAGTGGCGCATCGCGAACTCCCAGGCACTACTTGCGCGCTATGACAGAGCCCACTGGGACGAGATGCAACATCTCATTGAACATCTGCCCAAGGACTTACAAAATAGGGCAAAACAAGTGGTTGAGGAGGGACAGACCATTTCCAACAACCAGATCCGCTCCTCCATGGACGCTGCAGATACAGCTGCACGGACAATTAATACATCTGTAACTATCAGAAGGCATGCATGGCTCCGAACGTCTGGATTTAAACCAAAGATTCAACAAGCAGTTCTCAATATGCCTTTTAATGAAAAAGAACTGTTCGGTCCAGAAGTGGACACAGCGATTGAGAAACTCAAAAAAGATACGGACACTGCCAAAGCCATGGGCGCCCTCTACTCCCCGCAGAGCAGAGGGAATTACAGCACATTCCGTAAAACGCCCTTTCGAGGGGGGTTTCGGGGTCAGAGCACACAAGCCAGCACCTCACAAGCAACACCGTCCAGTTACCAGGGACAGTATAGAGGAGGTTTTCGGGGACAATATAGAGGAGGGCAATTCCCTAGAAATAGAGGAAGATTTCAGAGCCCCAAAACCCCTACTACTAAACAGTGACTCACATGTCACTCACCCCCTCCACACAACACCAGTGGGGGGAAGAATAAGTCATTATTACAAAGCATGGGAGGAGATCACTATAGACACTTGGGTTCTAGCAATTATCCAACATGGTTATTGCATAGAATTTCTACAATTCCCTCCAAACATACCACCAAAAGCACAAAATTTAACAACACACCATTCCAATCTCCTGGAGATAGAAGTGCAGGCACTATTGCAAAAGAATGCAATTGAATTAGTGCCAAACACACAAATAAACACAGGAGTTTACTCACTGTACTTTCTGATACCAAAAAAGGACAAAACGCTTAGACCAATCCTAGACCTCAGAGTAGTGAACACTTTCATCAAATCAAACTACATGGCAACTTTAGACCTCAAGGATGCTTATTTCCATATACCAATACACCCATCGCACAGGAAATACCTAAGGTTTGTATTCAAAGGAATACATTACCAATTCAAGGTACTGCCTTTCGGATTAACAACCGCACCAAGAGTCTTTACCAAATGCCTAGCGGTAGTCGCTGCACACATAAGAAGGCAGCAAATACATGTGTTCCCATATCTAGACGACTGGCTAATCAAGGCCCATTCGTTAATACAGTGCTCAAATCACACAATCAGATCATACAAACCCTCTTCAAACTAGGGTTCACCGTCAATTTCACAAAATCCAAAATTCTGCCGCGCAAGGTACAACAATACCTGGGAGCCATAATAGACACATCAAAAGGAGTAGCCACTCCAAGTCCACAAAGAATTCGAAATTTCAACACCATCATACAACACATGTATCCAACGCAAAGATGGTACTACAACTCCTAGGCATGATGTCTTCATGCATAGCCATTGTCCCAAACGCAAGACTGCACATGAGGCCCTTACAACAGGGCCTAGCATCACAATGGTCACAAGCACAGGGTCACCTTCTAGATCTGGTGTTAATAGACCGCCAAACTTACCTCTCGCTTCTGTGGTGGAACAACATAAATTTAAACAAAGGGCGGCCTTTCCAAGACCCAGTGCCACAATACGTAATAACAGATGCTTCCATGACAGGGTGGGGAGCACACCTCGATCAACACAGCATACAAGGACAATGGAACGTACATCAAACAAAACTGCATATAAATCACCTAGAACTTCTAGCAGTTTTTCAAGCACTAAAAGCTTTCCAACCAATAATAGTTCACAAATACATTCTCGTCAAAACAGACAACATGACAACAATGTATTATCTAAACAAGCAGGGGGGGACGCACTCCACGCAGTTAAGCCTGCTAGCACAAAAGATTTGGCGTTGGGCAATTCACAACCAAATTCGCCTAATAGCACAATTTATACCAGGGATCCAAAATCAACTCGCAGACAATCTCTCTCGAGATCACCAACAGGTCCACGAATGGGAAATTCACACCCAAATTCTGAACACTTATTTCAAACTCTGGGGAACACCTCAGATAGACTTGTTTGCGACAAGGGAGAACGCAAAATGCCAAAACTTCGCATCCAGATACCCACACGAACAATCCCAAGGCAATGCCCTATGGATGAACTGGTCAGGGATATTTGCTTACGCTTTTCCTCCTCTCCCTCTCCTTCCTTACCTGGTAAACAAACTCAGTCAAAACAAACTCAAACTCATATTGATAGCACCAACTTGGGCAAGGCAACCCTGGTACACAACGCTGCTAGACCTATCAGTAGTACCCTGCCTCAAATTGCCCAACAGGCCAGATCTGTTGACACAGCACAACCAAAAGATCAGACACCCAGATCCAGCATCGCTGAATCTAGCAATCTGGCTCCTGAAATCCTAGAATTCGGGCACTTACAACTTACCCAAGAATGTATGGAAGTCATAAAACAAGCCAGAAGGCCATCCACCAGGCACTGCTATGCAAGTAAATGGAAGAGGTTTGTTTGCTACTGCCATATTAATCAAATACAACCATTACACACAACTCCAGAACATGTAGTGGGTTACTTGCTTCACTTACAAAAATCTAACCTGGCTTTCTCTTCCATTAAAATACACCTTGCAGCAATATCTGCATACCTGCAGACTACCTATTCAACTTCCCTATATAAGATACCAGTCATTAAAGCATTCATGGAGGGCCTTAGGAGAATTATACCACCAAGAACACCACCTGTTCCTTCATGGAACCTAAATGTTGTCCTAACTAGACTTATGGGTCCACCTTTTGAACCCATGCACTCCTGCGACATACAGTTCCTAACCTGGAAGGTGGCATTTCTCATCGCCATTACTTCCCTAAGAAGAGTAAGCGAGATTCAGGCGTTTACAATACAGGAACCTTTTATACAACTACACAAGAATAAGGTCGTCCTAAGGACCAATCCTAAATTTTTGCCAAAGGTTATTTCACCGTTCCATCTAAATCAAACAGTGGAACTTCCAGTGTTATTTCCACAGCCAGATACCGTAGCTGAAAGGGCACTACATACATTAGATGTCAAAAGAGCATTGATGTATTACATTGACAGAACAAAAAACATCAGAAAGACTAAACAACTATTTATTGCATTTCAAAAACCTCATGCAGGAAACCCAATATCAAAACAAGGTATAGCCAGATGGATAGTTAAATGCATCCAAATCTGCTACCTTAAAGCTAAACGACAGCTGCCCATTACACCAAGGGCACACTCAACCAGAAAGAAAGGTGCTACCATGGCCTTTCTAGGAAACATCCCAATGCAAGAAATATGTAAGGCAGCCACATGGTCTACGCCTCACACATTCATCAAGCACTACTGTGTAGACGTGTTATCCGCACAACAAGCCACAGTGGGTCAAGCCGTATTAAGAACATTATTTCAGACTACTTCCACTCCTACAGGCTGATCCACCGCTTTTGGGGAGATAACTGCTTACTAGTCTATGCAAAACATGCGTATCTACAGCGACAGATGCCATCGAACTGAAAATGTCACTTACCCAGTGTACATCTGTTCGTGGCATCAGTCGCAGTAGATTCGCATGTGCCCACCCGCCTCCCCGGGAGCCTGTAGCAGTTTGGAAGTTACCTTCAATTATTTATATATGTATCATCTCAACCTTTAAATAAGTGCATACTTAGTCACTCCATTGCATGGGCACTATTACTACAATTCAACTCCTACCTCACCCTCTGCGGGGAAAAACAATCTAAGATGGAGTCGACGCCCATGCGCAATGGAGACAAAAGGAGGAGTCACTCGGTCCCGTGACTCGAAAGACTTCTTCGAATAAAAACAACTTGTAACACTCCGGCCCAACACCAGATGGCGAGCTATTGCAAAACATGCGAATCTACTGCGACTGATGCCACGAACAGATGTACACTGGGTAAGTGACATTTTCATTTTGCTATTCTATGTTCCCCCAAGTCTCTCGATAAAAATGGTACCTCACTTGTCTGGGTATGCCTAGTGCCCGCGACAGTAAATGCCCCAAAACACAACGTGGACACATCACATTTTTCCACAGAAAACATAGGTGTTTTTTGCAAAGTGCCTACCTGTGGATTTTGGCCTCTAGCTCAGCCGCCACCTAGGGGAACCTACCAAACCTGTGCATTTTTTAAAACTAGAGACCTAGGGGAATCCAAGATTGGGTGACTTGTCGAGCTCTCACCAGGTTCTGTTACCCAGAATCCTTTGCAAACCTCAATGTGGCTAAAAAAAAAACACCTTTTCCTCACATTTCGGTGACCAAAAGTTCTGGAATCTGAGAGGAGCCACAAATTTCCTTCCACCCATCGTTCCCCCAAGTCTCCCGATAAAAATGGTACTTCACTTGTGTGGGTAGGCTAGGCATAGTGCCTGTGACAGGAAGTGCCCCAAAACACTATCTGGACACATCAAAATTATCAAATAGAAAACTTTCTGTTATTGTGGGTGGGGTGGGGAGGAGTGTTGGGGGTGGGGGCGGGGGAGGGGTGGGGAGGAGTGTTGGGGGTGCACCTGCATTTGTGGTCCTGGGCTCAGCAGGCGTCTAGGGAAACCTACCAAACCCAGACATTTCTGAAAACTAGACACCAGAGGGAGTCAAGGGAGGTGTGACTTGCGTGGATTCCCCAATATTTTCTTACCCAGAATCCTCAGCAAACTGCAAATCTAGCTAAAAAAAAAAATCACATTTTCCCCACATTTCTGTGTGGGATCACTGCACCGGGACAAATTTCCTACCACCCAACGTTCCCCTCAGCATCCCGGTAAAAATTATACTTCACTTGTGTAGGTGGGCCAAGTGTTTGTGACAGGGAAGAGCCAAAAACACGTCGAAATTGCTGCAGATTCTGGAAGGTTCCATCACAAAAATGTGGGAAAAATGTGTGCTTTCCAGCAAAGCTGCAGGTTTGCAGGGCATTGTGGGTAAGGAAATGGTGCAGTGTGCATGTGAAGCACACCACCCTAGAATCAACTAGATGTTTAGTTTTCAGATGTCAGGTCTTGTGGATTTTTCTACATGGCAGCGTCCCAAAGATTTAAAAAAAAAAAAAAAAAAAAAAAGTGCAGCCCTCACCATTCCAAGTGAGACGATTTTGAGTTACCAAACTCTCATGGCCCAAATGTAAAACAAAAACCAAAAATGATCAAATGTCCTCTTGCTTGCCATGGGATAAGATGTTTTAGTGTGCGGGGAGAGCTGAAAGACTGTTAGCCCCTTCAGTTCGGGTGGGGGCATAACCAGGCCCATACTGGTTGGTAGCCACCACCCCACTATTTTTCTTATAATTTTTTTATTTTCTGGCATCTAGTAGACTTTCTGTCCCCCCCGGGGTATGGATCGGGGGTAATTGCCCAATCTGCCCACTGGTGGGCAGAACAACTTTGGCCCCATTCATTTGGGGTGGGGGTATGGCCATACCCCCAACCTCTTATTTTGGAGAAAAAAAAAAATCTTCCCTGGTCTCTGGTGGGCCTTCTGCCCCCCCTTGGGGGCAGATGGGCCCTCCAAAATAGGCCAGTCTGCCCCCACGGGGGGCAGTTATGGCCAACAGTAATGTGCCCCCATGGGGAGAGACCCTTGCCCAAGGGGCTGCCCCCTCCAAACAAAACACACACACACCAATCCATGGTGTCTAGAGGTTTCTGCCCCCTTTGGGGGCAGAGTGGCCTAATAAAAATAGGCTGATCTGCCCCCAAGGGGGGGGCAGAAATGGGCTAAATACAATTTGCCCCCCAGTGGAGCGACCCTTGTCTAAGGGGTGGCTCCCTATACATAAAAACATAAAGTAAATTAAAAAATGTATATATCCCTGGTGTCTAGAGGTTTAATTATATTAGGCCGATCTGCCTCCGGAAGGGGGGGTGGGGGGGTGCAGAAAAGGCCTAAAAATATATTCTTGCCAAAGGGGCCGCTCCCCTTATGTGTTAGTATAAAAAAAAAAGTTTTTTTATTTTTTATTTCATGTACTGTGAATGGTTGACTAAGAAATTCCCTTTGCCCCAACGAAAGCCATGCTATTGCAGTATTATTCAGATATTTATTAACAACCACTGGTGTTGCTGTCTCCTTAGGTCCGTACAATGGCGTATAAAATGTTGAGAACTGTTAGAGGATGGATCTAGTCTCACAACATGTCTGGCCATCCGATTGTACTATCTGCTGTTTCTGAGTTGGAGCTCGAGGGGTTGAGTTGAGTGGTCAGTGTATTCTCCAGTCGACTTCCCTCCCCATAGGCGCGGGCAACATGCCTCCTCGATAGGTGTCGTACCTCACTTTAAAACCATTATGTTCAGTCACTTGTCCCCTGATATGTGCCAATGTAACAGGAGATGGTGTGGTTGCACATTCCCGCTCAGTTCTTGTAGTGTGCTTTCAATAGTGCCTAATCTGGACCGAATGTCTTTTAGGATACCTGCTTGGGGGTCTGCGAATGTCTTTTAGGATACCTGCTTGTGTCCCTATGCAGACCCCCCCTTCTAGTGACTTTGCATGCGTCTCAGTGTATCCCAATACTCTCCACTGAGTCTTTATTGTGAAGAAAGTTCTCCACAATGGCCTCTGATCGGTTCTCGGAACACCTCATCTAACAGTGCAGCGTGATGCAATGTCCAGCAGCTCTGCCGGGGTGCATATGTAGGAATATGTAACAATAGATACACTGGTGCATGATCGGATAAGATGCAGGGAAGATGACATACCTCTTCCACCCATCCCTGCAGGTCTTTAGTAAGCAGCCAGTATTCTAGACAGGACCATGAGTGGTACACCGAGGACATATATGTACCCTCCCTGACCCCAGGGTGCCATTGCCACCATACATCTATGGCCCCATACTCCGACATGTGACCTATCTAATCCTGGATCCAGGCATAAATTAAAATCCCTTCACCATCCCCTACCACCCACACAGCAGTGGAATATTCGTCAATACATAAATCTGTTCCAGATATGCAGGATCAACTCAGTCCTCTATATTGGGCCCATATATATTCAACAAATTGACTGTAGTACCACATAGCTTGCATTGCAGTAAAACATACTGCCCTTGTTATTCCGCCTCAGTATGTATTGGTTCTAATTGTATCCCTTTTTAGGTTTCGCCTGCAAGCACGCTTGCAATTTCTATTGTTATTAAAAAAAAATCAACAAAAAAAAATCAATAGGGCCTTAGGCCCAGCCCTCTACTTACCTGAACTCACCATTAGCTTAGTTCACTGTCGCTCTGATTTTTACATGCTTATGACTGGCCATCATGTCATCCTGCTTCACTTCCTGTTGTCTTCTTCGCTGTTTTTGCTGCTCTGGACCAAGTACTCCTTCCGGTCACTTCCCATTGGACACTAGCCAGCGTACTTCTGATTGTATTTCTTTTGCTTTGAGCTCCGTGGCGGTATGTTTTTTGGGTATGCTGCTTTTTTTTGTCACTGTTTCTTTGATGTCTGCGCCTGTCGACTTGAAGGTATTGGAGCGCTTTACATGAGCGTCAGTTATATTAAAAAAGGATACGTTCATTTTTGTTAGGCCTATTGGTTATCATTGGATCTTCCCAACATAATTTGCTTCCTGCTTATTTGATGGCCTCCCCAGAGCATAGCTTTTTACATCGTTTTGAAGTATCCTTACACTTGCATTGAGGGAACTAATTTCATCTTTTGGTTTCTGATGGATTGATGGATGCATACTTCTAATCAGATTCCTCATCTTTTGAATTCCCCCAGGTGCTGTACTGGATATGGGATTTTGCTAGAGATTACTCCTGTGTGCTGTTAGATGGGGCTATTGGGCTGTACAGCAATCTCACCGGCATCTGCATGTGCCTGCACAGAGCCTTATAAAGGCGTCACTCCTATCCTATTAAATTTTTTTTTTTTTTTTTTGCTTTTCTGCTCTGTGCCCTTCGTCATGGACTTGGAGTATCACTCTGCAACCTATCAGTGCTTAACAGACTTACAGATATTTTTTTCTGTGGCAGTGTGCAAGGGATGTACCAACTTCAGGCTTCTAGCTTGTGATCGGGTGGCACCAGCAATAAGAAGTGGTTGGTGACAGGCCCACATAATGTCTTTCTTTGGTGCCTTAGATCTCCTTTGACAGTTTGGCATTGTATTCTCTGAAAGCAATCTGCCCTCAGAAAATCAATGTTCCATAGGCCAATACATTCATGCCCTTTGGGAGATGACAAGTAAAATAATGTCTGCCCTCCACGACTCTCCAATAGCAGTCAGATACATTTTGTGAGTGGGGCTGTACACAACTGATTGGGTAGATAGGACTGGTGATTTGTTGCCATGCCTGGCTGTGTGCCTCAGGTTCTCTGGAGACTTGCAGACATCTCTCATGGCTATGGCTATTAAGGGACAAGGTGGATTCAACTTTAGGGAAAGCTGCAACCTGGTTTGATCCTTGTGGTTGCTCTCCGGCCCACCAGTTATATAAAAAATACCAGAGGTTACTTCTGTACCTAGGCAGAGGCAGCCATCTCTTCCTGTCCAAAATACCATCAAGCCATTTTGTGGTCCCATGGCAAGGAGAGTGTCGTCAGAGGACTGAGGCACCATTGACGTTTTTGAACATAGTCTTCTACCCTTGCTGTGGCCATGTCACTCTGGTTGTCTCTTCAGAAGTCCCCTGCTGTCATCGTGGGGAGAATATTCTTTTACGTCCCCAGCCGGTGTACAGTTACCTTGGGTGAGTAGGTCCTGACGGTTGTTAGTCACGATTATACCCTTTCCATTCTGTCAATATCTCAGTTCCTCCTATTTTCTCTTCCACCTTGGCAGAACATGTCTCTTTGTTTTTCAAAGCAGTTCAGTGATTACTGTATTAGATGGACAATAAGAGTCCCAAGCAGAAAGGAGTGTGCTTGTCCCATTACTTCTTGAGGCCCAAAAAGCACAGTAGCGGACGCTAATTTTAGACCTTCCTAAAGTGAGCAACTTGTGTTAAAAATAAAAAATAAAAAAAAATAAAAAAAATACTTAAGCTCTTACCTTTAGCTCCATCCTATAAGGTTCATCCTTTTTTTAAGCTCCTTCCTTTTGTAAGCACTGTCCCTGAGAACAGTCTTTTCTTGAATACCTCACAGCTTCTGTTCTTGAGCAGCCAACCAGCCCCTTCCGGCTTTGGTTTTTTGAGCAGCCCCTTCCGGCTTTGGTTTTTTGAGCAGCCCCGTCCGGCTTTGGTTTTTTGAGCAGCCCCTTCCGGCTTTGGTTTTTTGAGCAGCCCCTTCCGGCTTTGGTTTTTTGAGCAGCCCCTTCCGGCTTTGGTTTTTTGAGCAGCCCTTTCCGGCTTTAGCTCATGGGCGCGTCTTCCTTTGGCAGGAGGAATTCTAAATGCTTACTCTGGGCCCTGTGCTCTCCACCTCTAGTCCTGGGAATTGAATGATGTCCTCGAACCTGCAGGACACATGCTCTCATATGCCTGCCCTACAGGTGGTTCCTCCCCTTTCCTATTCTTCGGCCTGACCTCAGCCCACAGTATGTTTACCAAGATGATGGCGGTGAGTGCTGTTCTTCTTTGCAGGCCATGTAATACAGACCATGTATTACCATAATTGGATGACTAGTTTTGAAGGCAAGCTTGTCAATCAATTAGTTGCAGACCAACAAAGGATCATCAGCGAGCCAAAATTCCACCTTCGGCTAGGGCTGAATTCCCTTTTTGGGGCTGGTCTGGGGAAAGTGGTGGTCAGTCCTTTTTTGCTCCCACAGCAATCTTGTGGGATATTCAAGATATGATCTGTATGTTTTTAACTTGGTCCTATGTTCCGTCTCAGATGCTTCTGAGGTTTCTTGCTCTCCTGGCCTTGTGCCCATTGGCACATCCTGCCTCTGCAGCGGAACCTCAAACTTAAATGGATTCAACACTAGGCGTGCCCTAACCATCTAGCGGGGTGCTTCAAGGCGAGAGTGGATGCCAGCAAGGGCTGTCTAGCTAGCCATGAGTGGCCTCGGCATCTGGAAGTGGTTAATGGCCTATTTGCACAGTGGTGTGTGCCTTACGTAAAATATTTTCGCCACCCCTTGAGAAAAATCATTGTTGTGCTACTTATGCTTTGGACCTTAGACCTCCAGTTTCCCTGGGAGATGCAATTCTATTTCCATGGGACTCCAATCTCCATTGCACTTTCCAACCTCTGTCGCAATTCTTCTGGTTCTGAAGAATGTCACAAGAGACCAGGCTTAGCTCATTCTTGTAGACCCAGGGTGTTAGTGCCTGATTGAGTAGAACTGGCTGAGTTATTCAGTCTTCCCAAGTAAGTAGTAGATGTCTTCTTGGCTTCATGCTGCTTGTCCATGATGTAATTCTGACCAGGACATTAGATAAAGTTGGAGGCCTCGTGTGAGGATCATCTGGGTGATCAGGTGCAGGCTAAAGTTTAAAATGTTCTCCTGTTTACCCTGTCATGGGCCCATCAAGGCCTTATTGTGGGCACTTTTAAAGGTGATTTGTCGGGCCTTTTGGCATTTCTATGTCTGCGGGCTTATCCATCTTTTCTACATCACTAATTATGATGTATAATTTTTAAAGGGCTTACATATATGTCCCCACCCTGATTTTCTTATTGTTGGCATTAGTGTTAGCAGTAGTGTTCATTTTTTTGGAGAGCCCTGAAGCTTCAGTTTGCTGCTGGGCTACTTCTTTAACTAAATTTTATGTTTTAGCACACATTATATGTTTTTAATTTACTGCTCAAAGATGGTCTTTTGACATCTTGGAACAGTAAATTAAAAGAAAAAAATACCTACCTTGTCAAAACAAAATTGTGAAGTGTGATTATACACAAATACCTCATCACATTGGAATATTGGGGTAATTCAAGGATGCAGAATTAGACCATTACAGGTCTTACGGCATGTCATTTCAGAAATACGTGGCAATTACAACAACTTATTCTGTTTTTTTTTAAAAGTTCCCTTGTGCCAAAACTGCTCTTTAATATTTCAGCAGAGATTATCGTTTTTTTATGGGTGCCTGCTCATTTTTGTCACTGCACTGATATATAGATGGAAAAGGCTGCATTTGTCTTTATTTGTATGCAAGTAAAGCAATATCTTTAGACAGTTTCTTACTAACCATAGTTAAATTTGAAATGCAAATTTTTTAATAACTAGACCAGCATTATTACAGTTCTGCCTAAAACTACCAGGCAACTTGAAACACTATGGAAATAGCAACCACACTAGTTTGGTGAGAGATTCTATGGTTGGTTTCGAACAACTATAAACACGTTCCCATATCCATTGCCTCATCTGACCCAACTATCCACCAAGCATCCATCCCTACAATTGACCAATTCATTCATCTCAAACTAACCGAAACGATCCACCCATCGATCTATCTACGCTCAACAGCCTCCTCTATCAACCACTTGTAATGTTATGGAACTCTATGTAAAAGAATGTTGGGCAAGCGGTGGTGACAGAAAGTTGCTTTACTCCACTCTATGCCCACTCTTTGCTCCACTCTGCCCTCTAAGCTCCACTCTGCCCTCTAAGCTCCACTCTGCCCTCTAAGCTCCACTCTGCCCTCTAAGCTCCACTCTGCCCTCTAAGCTCCACTCTGCCCTCTAAGCTCCACTCTGCCCTCTAAGCTCCACTCTGCCCTCTAAGCTCCACTCTGCCCTCTAAGCTCCACTCTCTGCCTCGGGCACATGCTTTTAGCCATGCTGAACAGTAGCCATGCAGAGGGACAACATGGCTAAAAAACATTTGCAAAATCAGTAGCTTTGCATAGGTGAGACCTTTTTGGCTTTGCCAGTGCTTATTTCTATTTGCCAGTACTTGTTTAGGTCAGGGTTTTTCGCAGGGCGGCGATTAAGACCTATTGCTGGCACTAATTTATAAGGAAAAAAAACATGCTGAGCAGCCACTAGTACGTAATTAGGCTGCAGCAGTTGCTGTTTTCCTATCAATTCTTTGTACACATTGACTGTTTGTCTGGCCCGTGATGGCCCCATACTATAAATACATCTCCAGTGACTCCACAAACACCCTCTCTGCACTCCTTCCCATATGACTTGAGGGAAGAGACCTTTGTAACTCAGTATTGCATATTAACACCTATTGGGTTTTACAGAATGATAACAGTTTGTTTATTACTAAGTAATTTATTAAGGTATGTAACCTGTAGAAGCACTGTATTTGGCAGTTAAGGAACTAGAGTATTTGGATATGTCACTTGCTGAGAATCATTTGCGTGGCCTTGTTAGCTCTCTTGTTCTCAGTTGCCACCCTCTCTAGACTTAATTTCGCCCCTATTCTGCATCCCTTCTTTGGATAGAGCTGGGAGTTCTTGTCCATCTTATGCAGAATTATGTTCTGTATCTCCAGAAGCCCCGTTTGTGTGCACATTACTAAAGAGTGGTTCCTTGTATGTTCTCTTGGACTCATTTGAGACCCCTAGTCCCATACTATAGGGCTTCTGGAGACCCAAACACCTTGGCCATGACATGGCCTCCCAAAAACTGCACGATTTGATTGTCTTAGAATCTGGACATTAAAGTCAGAACGTTTGCTTTCTTAAGCAGTGAGAGCATTTGCAGGTGACCGTAACATCAGGATGTGAAACTTGATCAGTTTTGGAACGATATTTCACCCTATCATTGTTGTATACTCTATACACAAACATACATACAAATATTGCATGTGCCACTCATCGCATTATGCTACACACTACCACTTCAAAATATCTGCCCACCTCCACACCACTTCACACCCATCCCTCTATTCCACACTACTTTTTTTAACTCTTGTTTTTAGAACAGTGGCATTTGAAACAGAAATTGCGTTTGAGGGATCGCAGTTCAAAATAATGAACAGGCAATTTGTTATTTGTCCAATAGCAACTACACATATACTGGGGGATAATACAGTACAATCAGTTTAAGAGCACTAAGATGATGCTGCACTCGAGTTTGTGTATTCCATACTACTCATTACCACATTGTACATACCATGGTATTCTAAAGTATAGTACCAAAGTGTGTCCTTCACTGCCCAACCTCCAGTGTATCACACCATATTTAATGTTCCGTCCCCAACTCAATTGAACCGGACTACTCACAACTCTACACATACCTTAGATCTCCATGCCACACTAGATCATAATGCAAAATGCCACACTACACCATTGTGTTCAACACTACATAGTCCAGCACCACATACCATGTTACACCCACTTATTACATCGCACCTTAGATGAAAAAAGAAAAAACATCTTTCTCTCTACACACCACTCTGTCTACACTATTGGCTCTACAACAAGCACATGATTTAATGTGCACTCAGTTGTATCCCTCAGACTGCATTCATAGGGGCTCACCTCTCATCCTAGCACACCGCTCACCCTCCTCTCCCACACACACCCATCCCAAAGCACTGCTCACCCGGCCCTCATACAGACCTTACCCATTGCCCTGTCATCAAACTAGCACACTCTTCATCATCAGTCATATCAGTTGCCCTACATTGTCACAGACATAGCTCTTATCGTGCCCTCACAGTGGCATTCTGCTCTCTAAAACACACACCGTTCACCCTGCACTCACTCAGCCATGCTGCTGGCACTGCACTAAGACATACATTGATAACAGGTGCTTGCAAGAAGGTAATCCAGAGTAATCAAGTGGTTCAGGGGAGGGGTGGCTTGAGATTCATAAGAGGAAGTTTTCGCATTTTGATAGACATTGGGCTTAGACATTTTGGCCTGATCGAGCAAACTCCTGCCTGCGTGAGCCTCGTATGTTTTTGCACTGTAGAGGTACTTTGCGAGGAGGGCTGTAGTGAGTGTATCTTCATATTGTTCCAGGTCTCAAACTTGGGACGATCCTTTGTACAGGGGCCACCTCTTAGCCCACCCTGGGATTTTTCCTGTTCTTTTTGTCATAATAGTAGCAGCATTATAATATTGTCTGTCCATATAGTGCCTCATGCCACACAATTTGTCATTGTTATGCAATTTAAAAGGGGGTTTATTAGTACCCAATGTAATCAACTTGAAAAGAATGCAAGGCTAAATAGGCCCTCCTAATATTTGAGTGTTAAAACCTTCTGTAATGAGCACTCTGTGCTCAGACCGGTCATCACTATAGTGTAGCATTCTAGATCCACAAGACATTGGCTTTTACGAATAACAGTATGTTTTAAATTATGTGCGTCTGAAATTCGCTTTCTACAACATCATAATCCTATCTGTATGCAAACAGGAGACCACGATAAGGCAGGTAAAAAGAAAGTGCCAACATTGTATGCAATGTATATGTCTTCACTGACCTGGGTTTTCTGCTAAGTGAACCTCTATCCTTAAGGAGTGAACACACAGGTTACAGAAATTTACAGTGTCCATTGCTGGGCAGCTGTGGGTGGAGGCAGCAAGCAATGGGAGGGCTCAGCAGTAGAGATGATCAGAAGCTGCTATGACCACCAGTGGTGATTGACTGTTTTTAATGACTGTTCAAGCATGCTTCTATAGTAATCCTGCCTTGAGGGTTTCCATTTACATGCTGCTCCTTCATTACGTTTAAATGTGACAGCCATATTAGGTGAGGGGAAGCCCCTCCATGAGCCAATGAATGCAATACTAGCCATCTTTTTGTGGTAGCGCACATTTGCCCAATTAAATTATGTAATCAACATGTGAGCTGAGCCATTGCCCCTCCCTCTATAGTCCAGCGACAGCTGTGCAAATCAAGAATGGCGGACTTTGGCTGCTTTTAACAGCGGGTATTAAATCAGGCTCCTGTTTTAGCTAAATATTGCCTGCTTGCTGCAGCAAGACTTGTAGTGCTGCTCCCTACATTTCACTGTTACCATTTGTCTTTATTCCTGACTTTGAGTGACTCAAGGGATTCCCTCTAGAAGGATGCCACTTGTACAAATTTCACTCAGATGGTGTAGGCAAGAATTGAGGCAGAAAACATCAACTTTTAAAGGGAGGAGAAAGCCACTGTTTAAGAAATAGTGGACTTTTCCCATTAGGTTGGTGGTGCTGCCTTTCAGGTATTGAACAGGTATCAGAAGAAGCACACTGTTGGATTTCTCCAATGCCCTCTGAACTCTGCTTTTGCAGTGATAGTAAAGGATCTATCCCACAGGTGGCAATAAATCATCTCAGTGGAATTTAGATACATGGAAAAAGGACCTAGTCAAGCTGCTGTACTAGAGAAGGGCTAGTGTGTCCTTTATATCCTTTACAAGCACTGTTCTTGAGCAAGCTTACACATTTTCAGGGAATGTTTCGACAGACCTACAAAAGTGATAGTTCCTCAAGGAAAAAAATCACATGCTCAAATTATCTGTAATCTATCAATTCAACTGCCCTTTTCTCTTCTGTTCCAGTTGTTGCATATCCTACTTAACAAGATCCCAGCAGTTCTAGTGATACACTGAAAGAGTTGTGTGTTGACGCTAGAATGTACTGTTTGTATGGTACGAGAACATCCATTTCAGCATTACTGAATATTTTAGAAGAAACCTAATGCTTTCAGAAATGTGGCTGTCCTGCGCAGAGCCTTAATAGAATCACAAACGTTACCGGAGAATCTGAAGGAACCCTGTTGATTACACTGGGTATTTATTTTTTTTAAAGTCCCTCCCTCTCATGATGATTAAACCTTTCAGCTTTACTGGACAGCCCCATGTTCCTCCATAGCCACATCTCTTCCAGAGGCGTGGGTCAGATCTTTAGTGATGAATGAATCGCATTCTAAGTTCTTTGAAGAATGGAATGGAATTGACTGCAATTATTATAGCAGCAGTATTTTTACGTTTCTGTACCTGTTCATTGGAGAGTCAGTACTGTGAGTACAGGATGCGTCCTCATTTACAATTTTACTCTCCCCTGTGCCTTCTCTAGAAGATTATTGCTATCAGTACACAAGTGGCACGGTGAGTGTGTTGGTCCTTCTGGAGGTGCTGGGGAGTCTACACCCATGATATCCTTTTTCTCATAGAAGATGATGATGGAGCGGGGTCACAAATTGAAGGTCTGTTTCCAGTGATTCCACTGACTTAATGTTTCCAAATTTGGCATTATGGAACTACAACGGGCCCCTGTACTTGTAGGATGTCCCTGTACAACTTGTGAGGAGGTGCCCCCTTGAGGAATGGCCTGTTAACTTAACCTAAACATCCACCCCAAGCACACCAAATTTTGACAGTAGTAGTATTTGACTCCCCGAAGAAACCATATTTTTCTGTGCAACTATTTATCCACTAGTTGTGCTGTAAATTTGAGCTGAGAACGTAGCCAAAAAAAAAAATGGTGTGGTATTTGATTCCAAATTACTCTTTGCCACCATGCTCTGTGTAATTTGTTTTAAGCCGCTTTGTTTTTTTTTCCTCCTTTGTATTCTAGTCTGAGAGATCTTTGCAGGTGAGACTAGCTGAGAGGGAGCATGCCTGAAGTTCACTCTGAGCCAGAGTATAGTTGGCTACTTACATCCTTTTACCAGTCTATAACATGATATAGGAACTATTTGTAGTTCAGTGATGCATGAACTTTTCACCACACCCTGGTATGGAGGTTGTCTCCTGTTCCTCCCCAGTAAAGGTTTGACTAATAGCTGAGAACTTGCATCTTTACCCTTTTCTGTGTTTTTGTGTATTTTTCATTTATTCTCGCTCTCAAGAATGTATGAAGACTATATAAAGCTTTACAAGATAGTGGTTCCCCCATCTGGCTGTGCTTTGTCTAATGATGAACAAGACACCATGTATGTCTGCTCATTGTTTAAGCTCCCATCACTGAAACAGAAATATCTTGGTTTGTGATGACAGTGCAGTTCAAGACTTCATCCATTTCCAGGAGTACTTTCTGGACTTGCTAATCTGTCTTGAATCCAAAAAATAACTTTGAATTGTTCTGACAGGCCTGACCACCTTCCATAAAGCCCACCATGAGAATGAAAACAGTTAAGATTGTGCTCCCTAGTGATTGGAGTAATTTAACTTCACCAGGGGTTTAACTTTTGGCTGACCTCCCTAAGGGATGAGAATAAGCCCTGGACTTTGAAGAATCCTTGCAGCTTGAATGAACAGAAGAAAAGCTAACTTGCCTTGCATGAAGATGTGCCAGTCTTGATCAGGAAGGTTCACAGATTGAAGTTCAACATGGAGTTCTCCTCCTTGGACCGAGCCACTGGGGTCTTTGCAAAAAAAGCTAGCCAGAATTAAAGAAACAACTGAAGATCAATGTCTGTAGTTGTTTCAGTGGTCCTTTCCTGCTAACTCCTATTGTTACCCTGCACTATCCACCATTCAGCTGCCCCCTTGCTCCCTTTAGGATTCCATATCTTCCCCTGACTGGAGGTCCTACTTTTCACCTAGATTGCCAGTCACCTTCTTTCCAGAGCAACTTGAACCTTTTAAACAGTTCAGTCTTGTATAATTCTGGAGATTTTCACTTTGAGTTTAAGGCTCAAAGTGGTTGAGCTTGAGAGTCTAGTTGGTGCTCCCTGACGGAAGGTTTTGAGTGTAACCAGACTGTTTTGACCTGCAGGCTATTAAATCTGGTTTCCTGTGGACCTCGAAGTAGGTGCTGATCCATTCCTGCCTCAATTACCATTGAAAATAGATTACAAGGCTTGGAAACCAATTATGTTCTTCGCTGGTATCCTGACTGAACACCTGCTGACTTTTCCCTTATAGGCCTGTTGAACTGGCCACTGACACTTTTTGGGGGTGGAAGATTAAAATAATTAAAGCATTTTGGGGTATTTATAGCTGATGCTCAGTAGCAGAGTCTCGAAGCCACCGAGTTATCTAGTTTGTATATAAACACACTGAAAAATAGCAATTCTTTTACTTTTATCATTTTGTCTGGTACTTTTTGTGGAGCTTTGTAGAATTTATCGGATGGCCTGACGAGTCCCATGGAACAGACAAATGCACCCCCACAGGAGAACCTGTCCACAAGCCTCTTATGAAAAATTTACAGTACCTTGTGTGTAAACACTATCAAGACATCTACTGTTGTATTCCGGGTATAGACGATGCTGGTACTATTTGCCTTATTGTGACGCTTCTGCTTGATTATTATAATAATTTTTTTAAACCAGGTTGAAGTTGTTTTGTTCTTTGAGGTTCTAACACTGAGTAGACATTGAGCTTGGATGGTATTTAATATGTCATGCTAGTCTGGGTTTCTAATCCCACCCACCACCTGGAGTAAGTCCTGACTGCTCATGTATTCCTTTAGAGAGTCAAATGTCCTTGTAAGTTTTTATCCCTATTTCAGTGTTTTCTGAAATATAACCAGTTTTTATTTATTGTATTTTGCCCGACAGATCTGTGATTAGATATCAACCTTAAAATATTTTTACTTGGTTTTGTTTCATTTTAATAATTTTCTAAAATGGGGGTTCACCAGCCTAGCATCTTCATCTTATTACGTTATTTTAAATTTTGTTTGATTAAGTTCATGTTCGAGTTCATAAAAATAGTGCAACAGCAGGTTTCCTGTGGCTCCTGTCGTGTCATTCTTATTATATGGCACGGATCTTTGGTCACTGGAGTGGAGACGTCCTGCGCAGGGGGTTATCATCCGTGATGGTCCTTCCTCGTTCCCACAGTTTTAGCTGGACAGTGGCTTTCTCGCAATGCAGGCTCGTAAATAGGTGAAGTATGGCGTTCTGATTATAGACTGCCAAAGGTCACTGTCATCCTGGGCTGCAGACCCTCAAAAACACATTTTGTGTATTTATCTTAGCAAGTTCACCATGATCCAAAGGTGTATGAAACTCCTAGGTAGCAAGACCCCAAAGGGGCACCACCGCCTCAAAGATACAGAACTCAAATTTACAGAACTGTGGTGCTTTATTGGATAATCACACAGTTTGAATATTACAGGCAAGTAACTTGTCTTTTTTTGCATTTTTGTTTATTTTTCTAAAAAATTACAGTTGCCTAAACTGCAAATTAGAATCTGACCACTGGAAGCAAAAATGTAGCAATGCTATTTGTAGAAATTCCAGCCCCTTGCCCAAGGGTGTTGCATATGCTGGTATGTTGTCAACCAAGTCCCTGACCATTTATTCCTGGGATTCCAGGGTTTGTTTTTTATGAACCCGTGTGGGATTGTTTTATGACTGATTTACCATCTTTTGCTTTCAGTTCAAAGTTGAGCAGTGGCTCAGGGGCAGGAAGGACATCCAGGCCAGGCAGGACCAGTGACTCCCCATGGTTTCTGTCTGGTTCTGAAACTCTGGGCAGACTGGCAGGCAACACCCTTGGGTAAGTTCTGGTAGGGTTCAAATTGAGCCTTTCTGTACTCTAGTGCAGTAATATGGAAGTAGTTGTACTTAATTGGTACTAGAGTTTACAGGGCACTTGTAGAGGAAGCTGCACTGATTGCGTGGAGAGGGGAAGGACAATAAAGTGTAAGCTTCCTACAAGAGTAGGTTTGTATAGTTTGAAATAAACTGTGCTGTTTAAATCAAGTGTGTGCTCTATGAAACACAAAATATTGTTTTAATTTTTAAACTAACAAATACCGTTCTTAACCGTTCCTAGTCTTTTTGTACTGACAGAGTTCACAAGCAAAGACTGCATATGGAGTAGATGCTGGCCATTTAAGTGTAACACCTCCCACCCCCCAAAACAAAACCTATCCATGATGCTGTGTATCAGCCCAGTCAATTAGTTGTTTCTTCTCATTTAACAGAGAATTTTTAAATGCTACGAGACACTCACCAGTACTTATTGAATTTTGGTTACATACATTAAAAACAAAATGCATCAGAGTGATGGGCCTTTCCCCTCCCTCCTTTTTATCCAGTTTCTCTCAGGACATGGAGGACCAAACAAGTTTCTACAGCCCAAGGTGGACCTTTATACGCTTATGTCAGAAGATGACCCATGGTCTAAGTGTCATTCAAATCTTCTGCTTATGAGGAGTAAACAGTGTAGCAAGGGTTTGGAGACCCCACCCCTCAAAAAATGAATGAATGTGTCCGTCTGCTTATATGGAGTCAGTATGCTGTGCCCCATCCCACTAAATTACCTGAATTACTTGTAATTCCTCTTGTCAGTTCCGCTATTTTAAAGACGTTCCTCAATGACAAGACTTGTAGAACATAATGCTAAATTCCAAGGAGGTTTGTACCTGCAGAAGGCTGCTAGTAAGTTAAGCTCATGGAATTGGGAGGAGGTATTGATTCATGGTAACATGTCCAGCTCTGAAAGCAGTCACATAGCCTGCAGCACATGGTAACATGCCATCTGCATTGAAGATCCTTACTGAGGGATTGCCTTATAGCTTCTTTTATCTGCATGTAGCTTTGTAGCATGACTGCCTTCATAATTACATTAAAATGCCTACATAACCACCACTTTTCCAAAGAAATGGCTGATTGATCATTTAATTCCAAGTGCTATTGAGGAACGGATCTGCATATATACTGCTTTCTACGTACTAGACTACTGGCATCCTTAAGGGTACAGTTTCCATTCTCTGTGAAGCATCTTCCTGTTTTTAATGCAAGGCTACATTTTATTTTTAAACTTAATAAAAAAAGGTTTTAAATGCAGTTGTGAAATACGCTTGTATTGCATGAGCCTTCTAAAAGTTGTGAATAGCACAGGTACATATAATGAATGAGAAAGACAGGTAGGAAAAGTCTCATTCATCTGCTGGTTCTTATGTACCAGGGTGAAAAGTATGCCACCCTATGTGAGAGATTGTATTGAAATTCCGAAATTGAATCTTATAGATTATTGGTGCTAAATTGGTTCCAAAAAGAAGTGGTGAGGTTAATCTATGATTGCACCACTTTTAAAGCTGCAGCCAAGCTAAGAATTTGCCTCTCTCCTGACTGGTCATTGCTCTAAGGCTGTCTAGTGTATGCTAGTGTTATTTGTGTGTGTGTGTGTGTGTTTGTGAATGTGTGTGTGTATATATATATATATATATATATATCTTTAGACAGTAAAACAACCCGCCACAAACTAGGTGTAAAGCAAAATTTCTCGTGGTACTGCTGAGGTATTATTGGGTGGATAAAATAGTGCAACCCATAGTTTCAATGGTTGGAAGTGGATTCACTGCTTTCCAGTAGAAGCAAGTGAAAGGGCTTTTGTAAGGATACTACTTAATCTGTAAAGTTGAATTTACCAACATGTTTAGGGCTGCCATCAACTACATAAGCTCCTCTCAGACATACTAACATCTAGTTGTTTAATTACCTTACATAAGTTTAGTAGTCTAAGTTCTTCTGAAAATGATTCTGTTCTCATGCAGGAATTATTTATCTTCGGCATAAATGATGGAGTACCTGTGCAGCAGTGATTGTGTCCTGATTTGTTATATCTTTCTTAAGTTGCCTTCATTCTGTGGAATCGTAACTTGTGCTAGTGGAACTCCCTATGGGTATGTCAGAGTTGATTTCTCTCTTTGTGCAGGGATTGGTTAATTTGTTAAATGTGCTTCCCTGTTATAAGAGGCACAGGTGGAAGTTGTGGAAACAGCTGGTCACTATCATATTGATCCAGTTGTGTTCAGCAGGTCCCCTTTTAGATGTTAGTCGCAGTGTGCTTTTCCTTGATTGGTTCCACATGCAAAACAGGTTGATGTAGGAACTGTTTTTCATTTTGGATTGTTTTTAGAATTCCACTTTGTATGCCTCTGATCCTGGGTTATTGATCCTTCTGTAGATGTTCATTTGGGTGTTCGCAGTTACCCTTGTGGAGGTAGCATTTGTACTTTTGAAGTCTGTTGCAGCAACTGGTGCCTACATGTGTTGCCCTCTCCATACTTGTTAAATCTGTAGTCAGTGTTTCCTATGTCTGCAGAAACAAACTCAGTGCAAAACGACCTTGATAGCTTACACAACCTTTTAATTCTTGAACTGTATATCTGTGGTTACTTTGAAGGACATTTCAAGTGGTAACTCATTATGTAAAATTCTTCCACTGGCAGGTTTGTAAGTAGTCTTGTGTTTTTTACTGCTTCCCAATATTAAGTTGTATTTTTATTATTTTGTTTAATGATAGTTTTGTTGACTTATTAAATGATGCAGATTCCATTAAGTACTTTGTTTAATGATTCTTTGAAAATTCTTTGATTCTCCTTAGATCCCTTGTCTATTGTATTTTGACTGCACTAGTAATAGGGGCATGGTTAAGAAAGTTTTTAATAACAAAAAGCCACTCACCTATGTAAGCATTGAGGTCCTAGTCCTGCACAGATGCATACAAATTGATTCTTATTGCAATTCACAGGGACCTGAACACAAATTTAGTGGAGTACATTTGACTAGAAAAAATAATTACCCAAGTGACAGAATGAACTCTGCTCACTAAAGTTATTCTCCTTGCGTGAATGTTGAATCATTGTTTCTGAAAGGAGGAGGAAGAAAACCACTGTGGAAGCGAGGTGCCACAGTGAAGTGGAACAGTTTGTGTGCGTATCTCCAGTGGGTAAGCTTCTGCCACAGCAGTAGTTATTTGGTCAATATGATCACATTCTGCTTCCTCAATACAGGCTTCATGATGAGATATTTTGGTAGCCCTAGCTTTATAGGCACTTTGAACAACTGTTACTCCACGTCAGTTTTATAACCATGTCATTGACAGCAACCCTTTGTTGCCAGACTGGTTTGAATATTTCCCCTGTGAAAACACAAGATGATGCTCAATCTACCGTTGAAAGCATGCTTCGCTGACCTGCGCTATGGACTGTTGCTGGTCACTTGAATATCCCAAAGCATTCCCAGGGAGAATGGGCCTTTGGCTTGTCATGATTGGCCACATCTCTAAATTGGTTGTAAGTGCTAGAGAACTGCCTTGCAGAATTACTACTAGCATAATTCCACCTGCTTATTCTTGTGCCGATAACTGTTCAATTTCCTTTGCTGCTACTACATATTCTCTCTGTGAACCAATCTGGTTTGTACTCTTGAGTATGCTAATAACTGATGGAAATTGTTGAATTCAGACCATAATGTCCCATTGTTGTTTTAGCTTCTTAGTTTCTTAGATTAGGGTAAGCATTGCCTGCTGTTTTCTGAACCTGCAACACCATATATAAATCCTATACTGTGGGTTTTTATTTGAGATCAGATTCGGTCATCACAAGAACTTTTGCCCTTGTCTGTGTGCTGATCTTCATTTCTGAGGTCTGTGTATGTAATCCTTTTAATAACAGTACTCTGGGGTTTTGGAGACCATCACATTTGATGATATCAACTTTGCTGATACTTTGACATAAGATGCATTTTCCAATGCCCTGTACTTAATTTGTCTTGCTGAAAGAGACCATCGACCTTAGAAGTTCAGGCCATTCCTTTCCCACTAGATGTCTTGAACCCTTCTGTGGAAGCTACTTTTGGTGGAGGAATACATTCACCAAAGTAACAATTATTCCCAAAGGAAGTTTCAGTATCTCTTGCATCTTTCGCTGTATTAGAATCCGCAATAGTCTGCTGTGACTAAACAACTGTAAACCAAGCAACTTTGTCTCTAAACCTGTCCTTTCTACTGGCAGCCATGAGTTGTAGAACACCCCTCCCAGCAAAATTGTAAACCCAAATGACTAGTAAAGAATGCACATCATGCGTTTTCTTTGCATATAGACTGACACTCTAGAATTGCTTCCCTTTGCACTCGGACTTGCTTGTTCAATGAAATTCAGGAAAGGATTCCAGGACCAACTTTATAAACCTCTGACAGTCCTAGACTGTCTCTTCTGTCTCACCACTCTCTGGTTCCAGGTTTCTGATCCTTTTTTTCAATTAACTTATAATTTGGCAAACTTACATACAGTTGCTCGCTGCTTGTCAGAGTTTGATTGGTTCCCTGGTACTCTTTTTCCTCTGTCAAAAATGTCATTTGTTTTTGCAAAATCTTCAGTAATATACTCCACATCAGCACAGCTCTGCACCTGAAGAGTTCTGGGGGTGCATGTATTTAGAAAGGTGCAGTTGGCTCTGTCAAACGTGGGCCAACAAGTACCAGCCACCAAAGAATTAGTTTCTGTGTGCCTGCAAGTCTGCAGGCAATTTCTCTTAAAAGCTTATTTAAGTTTTCAGTCTCCTTCATATTAGGAGTAGTCCAGTCAACATACAGGTAACCGCTTTTTTTGCTTTAAAAAAAGGGTAGCATCATCACAGATTTAGAGTTTGGGTTTGTTCACTTTTACTAAGATGTGGTAGATGGACCAGTGTTAAGTATCTGTCCTTTTGATATGGATCATGAGCATTGTTCATAAAGTCTGGAAAGTTTCTCCCAATGGGCATGCAGATATTAGAAATGAGGGAGTTAACCTTCATGTAAGCATTGGCTTCAGTTTAGTGTAGATTCTTTTAGTATTTAATTAGCAGTTTTTTTGTGAATATCCTTGTGTATCTTTCCAAAATTTCAATTCTTACTTAAATTTCAGTTTGATAACCTGACATTACTGAAAGATATTGAAGACGTTCATAGAAATGGCTAATTTTACAGATAAACAATAATTTGAACCCCATGCTTAAACGGATTGTAACTTTGTTTAAAAATGTGTGCCTTCATTGGGAGAAACCTCAAGAAATTTGACTATTGAAAATGAATATAATGGAATACCACCCAGAAGTAGTACCTCGGATCATGAGCCGTCTCAGTTGTAGGACTTGATTGACTGATTTTGTGTCATTAGGGTAGTTTGTTTGCTTGTGTCCCTTCAAAAATTTTCACTGGATGAAGTCCGAGATTTGTGTTGTATTCCATGTATACACAGAACAATATTTTGAAACGCATAGTCTGTTTTCTGTAATCACTTATCATGCTGAAAGAACAGGATCTACATTGTTGTGTTATTTAATGTAAATAATTTGATTTACTTATAGAAGCCGTTGGAGTTCTGGAGTAGGGGGCAGTGGTGGAGGGTGTTCTGGAAGATCATCCACTGGAACACGGGACTCTCGGAGGCAAACAAGAGTTATTCGCACTGGGCGTGACAGAGGGTCTGGTCTGCTTGGTAGCCAGCCTCAGCCTGTTATACCTGCGTCTGTCATTCCTGAGGAGCTCATTTCTCAGGTACGTTATCCTGAATGCGTGTTGCCCAGTAACATTTAAATTTGTACAATTTTATTTAAATTTATATTTTTTGTGCATTTTGCCAGTGTGCTGAACACACTAAAAAGTAGTCCAATACAATGAGCAAGATTAAAGGCGCATCGGTGTCAAAAGGGCCAACGAAAGAAGATATTTCTTAAATTTGCATCAGAGAGGATAGAAGGAATAGACCAAGTGAAGAAAGAAAGATTATTTCCTCTTCTTGCTTGAAAGTGAGAAGGAAGAATTAATAAAACTGAGTTAGAACAGAAAGCAGATGAAGGGTTTAACAAGACTGACATGAGAACTAGAGCGTACACTAAGAGGGGCGTAGAACCAAAGAATGGATGTGAACAGGCCTAAAGATAGGAGAAAGCTAAATAAGTCTGTATTGGGAAGACTCCCCTTCAAGATGTCTGTGGTAGAGGCTTGCTTAGTGGAGAGCTATTCATTCATTGACTGATTCTTGTGGGCGTATAAACTGGAAGAAAATAGTAGTCAAAGCAAGAGAAAATCGGACTGAGAATCAAGATGTTTGCTTCCAGAATAGTGAGGAATGCTCGGATCTTGTGGATTTTGTAACCGATACCTGCAGATATGGGCAATATATCTAGTTAATGGCTGCAGAAATAATATCAGGAGTTTGGATTTGTTGAGGCTTGATTTGGAGGATGGATGTGCTACAGTACACTTTGTACAGACAGTGCATTGTATTATGTACATATGTCAAAGCAAATGCATTTTAGTAGCACTTTCTTGTTTATCCATTTCGTACATCATCATTGTTTCGTACAACAAATGGTGAGGATGTCCTGTTTTGTTTGGGTATTTAGACTTTTGGTAATATTTACTTCCTTTTCAGAGATGTGTAACCTCACATGGGTAATTGTCACAGATGAGCATTTCTTGCTCTGGATTTCCTTTCTTGCATGTTAAACTACTGCTGTAGATTATTGTCCTTGGCCAACTACATTGAATTTGCAGCATGTTAGTCTCCCATAGACTGTACTTATGTAGTCTGTGCATAGCGTGGTGAAGTTGTTTATAGTGCTGCATCGATTTTTGTACTTGAATAATCTTATAGTGCTGTAATTGTACGCTTCTCCATGGAAATGGCAGCATGACTGTGAGAGTCACCCTTTGTGTCTTCTTGCGTGTTAACATGGGGCATTCCTGAATGTTTACAAACCAATATCTTATGATGCCCTTGACCTTTGAGTTTCTTATAAGATTATGGGTATCTATCTAAGAGGGCATTGGTCTTTGTATTCTCTGGTTTTACAAGGCATTGACGAGCTTTGATGCTCCTGGCCTATGTTTTTTAAGAGCTAAGTAAACTCAGCAAGCTGGATATACCTTTTGTAGACTGATGTTCTCCAACTGATCATTGTATTATTGGTAGTCATTAATGTTTTCTTCATATGTTAGTAGCTACTGTTAGATTTGGCCACTGTTGAGCTGGTTGGCCCACAGAAGGGTACCGCTCGATTGCCAAAAGGTGCCACACTTGGAGCAGACATATGTGGTCCCTTTAGTTCCTCAGTATTGTGGGAGTGAAAGGTGCAGTCCAAGAGGAGTAGGTGGGGTCCTGTTAAAGGAGCAGAGAACTAGAGGACGGTCAAAGTGTGGCACAAATATTCAAAGTTAGAGGAGTGTAGGTAAGAAAGCACAAGAGAGGAGGATGTGGCCTGTCTACCCTGTAGCAGGCACCAATTCTGCTAATAAGTAGGGAGACAAATGTTGAGTGACTAATTGATATTGTAGTGGCACAATTTGGCAGCAACCCCTGAGAAAGGGAAAGATGTGACTATCTAGTGTTTTATAGAAGGCACACAAGTGAAGAGTAATTCAGATCATGGTAACATTTGTAGCTTGAGCTTGAAAATTACCACAACTTAACTGCTCACTACTGGCATCTCTGTGTGACTTGCTGGTCACAAATTAAAAACCTGGCAATAATGCAATCCATCTTTCGGCCTTACATGGACAGTACATTGAGAACCATTACATTGAGCAATGTTGGCACCTGTTGCATATGCAGCACTTCAAAAAGGCAAAAGGTTGTTAATGATTGCTCCTGAAAAAAGTTTTGTGAGGTAACATAAGCCATGTTTCGGGCATAAGGTTCCTACTAAGAATGAGTAGTTGGTGACCTTGCCAATGAGAGGTTGTCAACTGGCATGTGGATTTGGAAGACTTTTAGATGGCTAGAGATGCAACAATTTAAGTAGAAAACAATTATGAATGGCACAGTGCTGTCAGTAGGATTTCTGAAAATGTCTGTCTTTCTCTTTCTGGTTCAGTCACTCTTGCTACTTTACCTATCCTTTCTCAGTTGGTATGTTTCTTCTCCAGCTGTCTCCTTGTTTGTCTGTCGTACTTGCTCTTGCTTTTTGTCTGCTCACTTTTTAGGGTTGAGCGCACAAGCCCTCCGTCCCTGTTGTAATCTCTCTCTTTGGGCTTTTAACCACACCCATGTCACGCTTGTCACTTTCATTGGTTCGTGGTCTTGCCTTTTAAAATCTGCTTGAATTCATTAGTGAAAGGCATGCATAAGTCATGCCTTTTCCGGTGTTTAGCCCTCCTCAAACACACCGGGCAACTACTGAAAACATAAGAGTCTCGATGTTTCAGCATGGTTTCCGGACTACTTTATCTTTTTATTTCCAGGCGCGCGATCGCGCTGGGTTTTACATAGTGCAGTTGCGCTCAGTTCTTTTGGTTTTCATTTTCAGCGCAATTCAATTTGTGTGGCAAGAAAAGTCTGGTTAGGAGTTTACAACCCTAATAAATCTAACTCTGGCAAATGAGAGACCCGTTGCATTGCAAATGCTTGTTTTTATTGCTGTCTCCTCTAGCCCTACCTCTTTGTCTTTCTTCTGGTCTGTCATACGCAGTTGTGCAATAGCTTCATCTTTGTATGTTTATCTCTCTGTATGCTAAACTCATTTGTTCTGCCTAGGTCTCATCTGGCGCTCTCTCTGTATATGCCTTTCCCTCCTCTCTACTTGTCTCTCCAGTCCTTATTTTGTCCTTTCTAGGTGGTTGACTCTTACTTACTTTGTCTCTCGGATGTTAATTTCCTGCTCAGTCATTTGTCTGTGAGGGACGCTCGTCTGCCTCAGGTTACAGGAGCTTGTGTGCAGAAGTTTATTCTGAACTTGTTTGTTTGCATCGTTTGAAGGTGCTGGCTCAAACACTTCTAAGCACAGGGCACCGTCCGAAGTCCTTGAAAATAGGGTATACTTATGAGGTAGGCAAAATATGAAATACTCAAATTGGGGAAAGCAAATTTGGAATTCCTCATGTTTTTGGGTTAGGTTTGCCATTCGTCTTCCTCTCTCTAGTTAAATCACACATTTCATGATTATTTAATACTCACATTAGCGCCCCAAAATCATTTGTATAGAGAGAATGATGCAATATATAATTCAACAGTTCAAATACATCACATGGTACTCTTGTACTCTGTTCTTGCATTAAAGTGTTATTACTTTGGAGTCGAGCCTCGCTGCTTAGTTGATAGGGTAAAACTTGTGCATTAAATGCACTGATGTTTTTTGGCTTCTTCAACAAGTGGATTGGCTTTTATTAGAAGGTGGATTTTACTTTGGAGAAAGGTCTTGTTAACTTCAGTCTTCAAATTAAAGTAGAACAACTAACATGTCTAATTCAAATCATTGAGCCCAAAAATCAAGTTTTAATGATTTCCTCTGAAGGAAACGGCTTAGGTTCACTGCTCTAGTTCAGTTTTGGAGAACTGAAAATGGATCTTACTGAGTAGACTGAGATGGTCACAGTGTCTACCTGCTGGAGAATATTCATGTGGTTCGGCAAAATAGCTCAGTTGCAGATGACACTACTCTCGCTTTAGATTGAAACATCTAAATTAACATGGCTATAATTGTATGTTGTTGCATTTACATTGTCACCTCCTTTTACAGTTTCACTTATATTGCCATGTGACTTTTGGTTTTAGGGTTTGTGGGAGAGGACTATGCAAAGGCATTGGCAGTGTAATGGTAGCTCTCCTAAGGTTATGGATCATGCAGTTAATAGTGATATAGTGGTGTGACATTTTGTTGATGTATTAATGTTAGATTTTAGCTCACTGAAATATATATTATATTAGATGTTGATGCTAAGGCACTAATATAAAGATAATTGATTTAGCGCCACTCAATTAATACACTAATATTAACTTAACCAAGGTTCCATCACTTTTCGGTTCTTTTAGCATTGTTAATGACAAAACTGTAACTTTTCAAAACTCAGTTTCTTTTGAAGTTTTGCTGGCTAGCCCCGGTGTTTTATGGGAGCAGTACTTAATTATTTCACTACCTGCCCTAGAGGTTGATTAGATTTCTGTAGAAATTGATGTTTTAATGCCTCCCACTTTGGTTTACATGAAATTAATACAAAATATGTCACAGGAGATGATCGCCATAATTGAGCATTGCATTTACCCTTTCCCCAGTATAATTCAGCAGCTTTGCTGTTCTCTTTGTTCAGATTTAGGAATTCTCCTATTTCATCTGATTAAAATATAAATTAGATGTTAAGTGTTGGCATTTGGCCTCAATGCCAGTAGTAAGCATCTAACACCATAGACATATAGACATATTGCCCCAGAACCTTTAATTGCATGGTATCAAATGGTCAGTTTCACCTCACTTTGTGCATAGTGTCCCCATTAAAAACCATGAAAGATAATAGTCCCTATGTTATTACAGATGTTACGATGGAATAATGGAACACCTCTTAATGTTCTCCTCCTACTCTTATGGTTCTCTTTATCTGTTAACATCGCTACAGCTTGTCAGTCCATCTAAATGTTTTTATTTGCTACTTTTGAGTAACTATCCTTTGTAAAGAAAATCTGTATTAGGTGTTGAGAAATGTGCTATAGTACCTGAATAAAAATGTACAAATGTATGGAAATGCTTTTTGCTGTTCACTTACATCTTATAAGTAAATCCTCTACTGTTCGTTGGAACCTTGTAGTAAAAATAACTAAACAACTGCTCTGTTGTACAGGCACAAGTCGTTTTACAAGGAAAATCCAGAAGTGTGATAATTCGAGAACTTCAGAGAACAAATCTTGATGTAAATCTTGCAGTAAACAATTTGTTAAGTCGAGATGATGAAGATGGAGATGATGGTGATGACACAGCAAGTGAATCGTACTTGCCAGGAGGTTTGTGTATCCTTCCACTTAATTGCTTCCATAGTAAGATATTTGTACTCCTGCATTTCTGTATAAACATACCAATTAACCTCAAATTGTGAATCAGTTAATAGCTATAAATAAATGCAATGCAAGTCACCCATTTCACTTGACGGTTACAATAGTGCTAAACACATTTTGTGCACAGGATACAACACATGATTTAGACATTAAGAATACAAAATCCCTATTTGCATCACTTTTACTTTTAAATAGGATGAGTAATAACATGTCTAGTGAAGTAACCAATGGTATTTGCAGTTTGCCACTTTGTAAATCCAGGAAGGATTTTAATGTCATGAATGCTGTTTTTCTAGAGAAACAATGTAATTGTTAACCAGCTGCATCCTTGAGTGATAATAAATGCATGCGTTGTGTCTTTTGGCAACAATGTTTTACTTGATTGGTTGATCACTTATGATCCTTGTGTTTATAGAGGATCTTATGTCTCTGCTGGACGCTGACATTCATTCTGCTCACCCCAGTGTCATTATTGATGCTGATGCTATGTTTTCAGAAGATATTAACTACTTTGGTTATCCCTCCTTCCGGCGTTCTTCACTTTCCAGGATAGGTTCATCCCGAGGTAATTCTGCATCTTTCTTTTAATGAGCGCCTTGCCATGCAGAGGGCTAGTGCTGAGGTTTCTAGAACTAACTGCAGCTTGCTGGTTTTTGCATTAAATTTGTGAATGCCTATGTGTTTGCTTATGGCTTTGCTGAATATAGTTAGACTCAATGCATTAGCTTTGCTTCTTGAATAAACAATGCTGTTGTGAAATGTATTTAATTGGTGTGTTGTATATGTGTTTTATTTAAATTCTGCATCCAGAGATGTTTCTAAATTTTCAGTGCTTAACTAAGGTTATTTTAAATTCTAGTTACAATTACTTTTATTAAGAATAAGACCCTTTAGTTGCAGGGTAAGATTAGTTTGTGGGACTGGATGTTTGTAACTTGTTTGACATGCACATAGAGAGTTTTTTAGCTTTAGGTCACTGGTTCAGATGTAGTCCATATATAGAATGGATTTTGGTAAAAGATAATGTTCTGGACATTTTCTGTCTATTCAGCCAGGGAGCACAATAGAACAAGGTCCTACTTTAGTGTCTATCTATTGACTTAAGGGTACCTTTCGTTTATCAGAGTAACATACTACCCCGTCAAATTATTAAATTGTTTTCAGTTACAGAAGAGAGACATGTTGAATATATTGCAACAGTGTTTTAATCTCTGACATTGATGTAGGCACCAACCTACCAAAATATAGGTAGTCCCTGCAAAACAGGGAATCGCAATGTTATGTTGTGTCAAAAGGTACACTGGTTTTCCTCACTGTATACATCGGTGTTGACAGAATACACTTAGTTTTGAACTCTAGATATGCTTGTTTCATTATTATCCAATATGTCTGTATGTACATGTAAATGTGTGTATGGTTATTATGTGGAATTTGAAAACTGAAACAAATGAGCACACCTAGCAGCACTTAAATTTCACGCAACTATAAACCTGAGGTATGACAAGTTAACAGTCTTTTACATTTTTAGAAGCAATCTATTGCCTGAAAATGTAGAGCACAGCCTTTTTTTTAAACGGCAAAATTATTAGTTTTGCAGCCTGATTCCTTTTCTGGACTCACATTCTGTGCATTATTCCGTCATCTAGTGTTGGGTCCGGAAAGTTGTGTTCTAGTCTTTTTTTTTTTTTTTTTTCTCTTATGGCATCCAAGCTATCTCTTCAGTCAATATAGCTTCACTCTCTGAATACTGTTGCTCTCTAAGGACCCTATGAAATTCATAAACCTTGACCCATTTATCAGTGAGTCCAAATATTGTGCTTTGACATTGAAAGATATTAGCTTAGCTAGTGTTTATCTCTGTACTTGTACTACTCCTACCGACTTTGTAAATGTTAAACTTGGCATACTATGAATTTGGATTTTGTGTGATAAGTTGAATCTTCACTATTTGATGGATTACTCTTTTGCAACCTATAACATTTATTCTGAGGTTGTATTAAGCTTTGACTAGGGGTTAACTGAGCTAGTCACAGAGTTGTAACAGTTTTTTCAGGTAGAACGCTATGTAAGGTAAAGATTTCAGAGGGTACCCCTTTATTCTAAATTTACTTCCTTAAATAGCAGTTCCCTTCTTATACTTTTGTTGTTAATGCTGCCTGACTCTTGAGTTCTGTTGTTTGCTTAAGGATATAGATTTTACACTCGTAGCAACACTCTTGGTCCTATCGTATGTAGCTCACCCCCTTCCTCTTAAAATCTTTCCTTCAAAACGAAGCACACTGTACAGAGGAAGGAGTGAGTGGAAACAAATAGCCCATGGTTGTCATGTTTTATTTTTAGTCTGCTTCTAATGTGAAACGTATTGGCATCCTGCTCTGTAAAGTCTGAGGATGAGGACTACAAGTAATCCACAACCAGCCAGGTTTCAAGCAGTAAGATAGCAGAGCCTACTTTGCCCCCGCCCGGTGGAATGAACACATGTTGGCCCTATCCTGTACATCAAATTATGCATACTCTGAAACAAAGGCCGTAACAGTCTTGGGCACTCAATCATCTATCCTTAACTAACATGAATGAATGTTGAAGCCTTTGCGATGAACACTTGAGTGTAGTTTTCAAATGGAACACTTTCTCAGTCATTTAACTACCTGCAAAGGAAATGGCAAGAAAATAAATGAATTGTTCTCTTGTAAAGTGGAAACTGCACCAAACGTAGGCAGAAGAAATAAGAAAAGTGATGTAGGTGTTATTGGTTTAACTTACGGCCCTAAACTTAGGATAAAAGGAGAGCCAAGCTAAATTTGTTTTCAGTTTGTCTCGGTTACTAAGAGTCTTAATTAAATATGTTCTGACTGCAAATATCCATCATGGCATGCCCAGCAGATAATTGCAGTTTACTTTTTTGTGATACAGAAAAGCCTCCACGCAACAAAATAAATGTACATTTTAGCACTGCTTCAATCATAAAATGTTACTTTGCCAGCTGTTATAATACATCTGGGATCTAGAAAAAATAAGCTGCACTAGTGGATACCATTTCCTAGTTCTTTGGTTAGTGAAGAACTGCTGTACTCTGAGTATTACACGTATTTATTATTCAAAACACAATCCTTAATAAAATTCATGTGCCTATATAAACTTTGTTAGGGAAGAAGTGAAATTAATAGGCATGTTATGTTATTGTATTAAGTGCACTGCTGTCTATACATGTCCTAACACTGCGTGAAAGGGCATTAATGAGGCAAGAAAAAATCAAATAATGAACATTTATCCATGCTGTCAAGGCTTTCATAAAGTTCAACATGCTCTGTGTTCTGCGTAAAGTTACCGGAAGTGTGCACCACAGTTTGGCCGCCTTGACCGAGAAAGAGCTACTGCCACATAGAATCCAATTAAATCTGGGTACAAACGGAAATGAAGTATTGGTCGACCGGAGTATGTGGCCCGGACATAACATGTCAATCTGTTCCTAGGATATAGTGGGCCAGTGTGGTGAACATTCCGTTAACATGGCAAAGAGATTTAAAACCAATCCTCTTTAACTTTGGAAGCCAATGCAGCAGAAGAAACATGCCAAGGGAGGCAAGGGCAAGATTGGCTGCTCTATTTTTAATGCGTTGGAGGTTCTTCAACTAGCCAAAAGATACAGCCAAAAAGAGGGAACTAAAATAGTCCAAACAGTTCAAAATGGTCCCCTGGATTGGTTTGTGACAGACTCCCATTGGAAGGAGTGGGAGAATTTTTCTCAGCATCTCTAACAATAAGCAGCGTGTGGGCAACATGGGGTTGACTTGACTTGACTTGTCTTGGTAAGAGAGTAGACTCCAGGATGGGACCCAGGTTTTGCAGCGTGATCTTTTCTGAATTCACATGCTGTGCATTATTCTGTCAACTAGTGGTTAGGGTCTGGATTTCTCCAACTCCTGTAGTCCTTTTTAGGGTGCAGCCTGTGAGTGCATGCGCCTCACATGCAAGACACTGTTGTGTTCAGCAAAGTGCTTGGAGCCTGCCTGTCGATCACCATTTGTTGATCTGAGTGCCACTCTTCTTTACAGCCTCATAATTTGCCAAGGCATGTCTGGCATCCTTTCCATTCCTCTGTGTGGAGCAGGGGGCAAGCACTAATTGATTTCAACTTAATTAGTGCCCGTCCACTGCTCCTGACGTGATCGGGGTACTATTGTGTTCTAGCTTCCAGTGCCCCGCAAACAGAAGGCTTGTGACTGTCAAAACGTGCCCAGCAGGACGAACATAATTTTAAAGTTTTATTTTCTAAAGCTAAGTTTATTTTATTTTAAGTCGTCTTTTCTCAGTTTCCATTCATGTTTTTTTTGGTTTTGCTCGTGTGCACTGTTGTCAAAAGATAACAATTAACTTGTTAGAAATATGCGAGACACATTGCATTTCAAATGCTTGTTTTTGCTTTTTTGTTGGGTGTCAATGAACCCCCCAACACCCCCCCTCCAAATTTGGTGCTTTCTGTGACATTGCACACCTTCCTCCAAAAGCTGCCATCTTCAGATTCTCTTTTTCAGTTGTTGGGTCTTGTTGCTTCACTGAGGGCTGTCCAACACAAGAAAGAAAGTTACCAGAAGTTCGTCAGACGTTCACCCGAAGGTTAATCAAATTCGAGGAAGAACACCAACAAAGGGGTACCATAGGAGAAGTAGAGAGTGAAGGAGTCAATTTTCCTCAACTGTTTATCACGAAGTGCCCATACAGGGTACTCCCTGTGTGGCATAATGGAGAAAACAACAATAAAAAAAAAACATGCTTGGTTTTAAAGTTCAAAACATGTTTTGATGTCCCTCACTCATATGAGTAGGGAAACCCATTATTTTCTTAAAAGAACCCTCACGCACTAACGCTAGTTGGTGGAATGCTTCATCATGAGTTTCCCTCCTTGAACGTCTAGTGCATCTTGGTGTGCTGCTATGCCTGAATTACTGCAGAGCGGGTTTTTTTTCTTGAGGTATCGCAGGGATCAGTGAAATAAAGGTACCTCAAGGATGCACACCACTCAAGGTGATTTTAATAATGGGATCCCAGGGTAAGTTTTAAAACAATAGTGGATATGATGTGAGATAGTGATCTCCCACATCCTTGGTCTACATGTTTCAGCCATGTAGTCAAATGCCCACAGGGTCTGTATGGCTTTCTTCAGGGCAGTTATATCCCTGATTGTTGACCACATGCGCTCTAAAGACATGCGGTACTGGTGTGTTAATTTGTAACTTATGATTTCTTTATCATTTTGCATGATTATCTGTGGTGAATAAAATGAGACACATCATTTGAGTTAAATGATAGATTGTAATGCCAAATTCTGATGGATACACCTACCTGTGGGTTCCTCACCTAAAGAATTCTCCCCTCGCGCCAGCCTCGACGGAAATTTCTTCTAGCTCTGCACGTCGACGATGACGTCACAATCACCCGACTCCACGCAACGCCACATGACGTCATCCAGGCAATAAGAAGCCCCCGTCGACGTGCAGACGTCCGTTCCCTTTTTCCGTGGCCGAGTAACGGTTAATTCTTCGAGGCTCACAGGGAGCTACTGTTTCCAACGACTGTTACGATGTCGCAGCCTAGAAAATCCGGCTTTAAACCTTGTAGCCAGTGCGGGGGTCGGATGTCTGTTACCGACCCCCACGAAAACTGCCTCTGGTGCCTTAGTTCCGACCATGAGGTCGAGTCATGCGGTTCATGTCAACGCATGAACCCTAAGGCACTTAAGGAGAGGGAGGCAAAATTGTTCTTGGCTCTGTCCAAGAAGGAGGAGAGGCGTCATAGGAGGGAGTCTTCGTCGAGATCCTCGAGGTCTCGTCACCATCATAGTGACTCTCGGCGCCGTCATGGATCTTGGCGACGATCGAGCAAGGGACGGTCCAGATCAAGATCGGCTTCTCTGTCGGCTCATCGTCGTCCGACGTGGGAGATATGCCCGACCGTCACCCCTCCGCCTCCTATGACCCCGTCACCCGGGTCGGTCTTTGAGGTCGAGCCTCCCCAGAGGCCTGAAGGTTCTCCTGGCCAGGAGTTACCTGGACCCTCCTCGGTAGCTATGCCGGCGCCGGTGCAGCAGCAGCAGTACCCGGCTTTCCCGGCTCCGGGATCGGATCCTGCAGTGTTTTTAAACGCAGTGTTCAACATCTTTGCTTCCATGACGCCGGGTGGAAGTCATGCAGGTCCATCTGGCCCTCTGGCCTATGATTTGGGTGTTCCGGCGTCTTACAGATCGGCGCCGTTCACCCCATTTTTACCTGCTGCACCTGAAGCGGCGCCGATGCCTATGACGTCGCCCAGGGTGACTACACCTGCTACGGCGCTGTCGGATTCGCCTCGGATCCTATCGACGTCTAAGAACCCCTTGGAGCAGGAGCCGGAGCCTCCGGCTTCGGACGGATCCGAGGTTAGGCACCGGCGAAGATCTTTGGCGTTGGCCGACACCTTGTCGACTCCAGGCTTGGAGTCAAGACTTAAATCGAGACGTCTGGCTCTTCGACTCTTGGAGGAAGAAGAGTACGCGAGGCAACACCTGGAGGAAGGGGAAGTTGTAGAGCCCTCTGGTGACTTCAAGGGACTGTATTCAGCTAGTGGCCTAGACACTACCCCGGAATGGGATCTAGCTTCCCCTGGAGAGGTCACGGAGGAAGCTGCTTCTTTCCACGCAGTCATTCGTAAGGCTGCAGACTTTGTGGATCTTCCCCTTCCTACTGCGGAGAAATTTATTAACAGAGGTTCTGCACCCGGCGTCTGCTTCTGCTGAGCCTCTTTTGCCCTTCAATGAGACTCTGCTGGACCCCATTAAGGATATCTGGCTGAAACCTGTGTCCACTGCTGCGTTCAACAGAGCGGTGGCTCGTCGGTACAGGACGGCGCCTGGGGATCCGGTGTTTCTCTCCAGACAGCCAACTCCGGAGAGTCTAGTGGTGCAAGCCTCTTGTTCGTCTAGATCCTCTCCTGGCTCGTTTCCTGGGACCCCTGCGGACAGGGAGTCAAAAAAGATGGACCATACTACAAAAAATACCTTTTCATCTTGCAGTATGGCCCTAAAGTCTTCCAATGCAACTTGCATACTGGGGCGTTACATCCATGCCCTTATGGAAGAGGCGAAGGGCCACCCTAATTTGTCCCAGGAGATGTTGCAGCTGTTAGCGGATGCTCAGGCGGCTGCGACTCAAGTGATCCAGTCTGGATTGGATATTTCAGACTCGGTGGCTAGGGCTATGGGCACGACCATAGTTTCTAGACGGCAATCTTGGCTACGGTCATCTGGCTTCTCGTCGGACGTGGAGGCCACACTTCTTGATCTTCCATTTGATGGAGAGAAGCTCTTCGGCACAAAGGCTGACTCTGCCCTGGAACGTTTTAAAGAAAGCAGAGTGACTGCTAGATCTTTGGGACTTCAGTCGTCAGCCTCATCCTCCTTTAGAGGCTTTCGGAGGTCTAAAGGATTTTGACGTAGTTCCTTTCGGGGAACATTGCAAGGACCACAACAATCTACCTCTACCCTGCCGTACAGATCCTTCCGGGGCAGGGGCAGAGTCCGTACGAGAGGAGCCACCTTGCAGCACTCTGCCTCTTCCTCTTCCTTGGGAGGGGTGCAGCAAGGAAAGCATCCGTAGTCCTCCTCCACTGCCTGTCCATTCGTCTCCGTTAGGGGGGAGACTTGCCCGTTTTCTTCCAATGTGGGAGGTTATAACATCGGACTCCTGGGTCATCGACATTGTGAAGAAGGGGTACGCTCTTCCCTTTCGGGAATTCCCTCCTACCTTCCCTCCCCGCCCATCCTTCTGTTCGGAAGACCATCTTCTCCTATTACAGCAGGAGGTATTATCCCTATTAGAAAAAGGTGCGATAGAGTTGGTTTCCGAGCAAGAGAGGGGTCAGGGTTGTTATTCAAGATACTTCCTGATTCCCAAAAAGGATGGTCGGCTGAGACCGATTTTGGACTTGAGGATTTTGAATTGGTTCCTCAAACAGGAAAAATTCAAAATGCTGACCCTCTCACAGGTTCTTTTGGCATTGAACGAAGGAGACTGGATGGTGTCGGTCGATTTGCAGGACATGTATTTTCATATTCCGATCCTCAAATCGCACAGAAGTATCTCCGGTTTGTAGTAGGATCGCAGCATTATCAGTTTGCGGTCCTCCCCTTTGGTCTTTGGCGGTGGTAGCAGCAGAGCTCAGAAGAAGGGGGATAGCTGTGTTTCCCTATCTGGACGATTGGTTGATCAGGCCAAAACTCCAGAGCTCGTGCGGTGCCATCTCCAGTCCACGACTCAATTGTTGTACGACCTGGGTTTTTCAGTCAATGTACCCAAATCTCACCTGGAGCCCTCTCAACACCTCCTGTTCATAGGGGCAGTATTGGACACGACATTGAATCGGGCCTATCCTCCGCCCAATCGGGTTCAGGACATCCAGGCGTTGATTCCAATGTTTCGAAATGGAACGGTAGTTCCAGTCCTCAAGGTCCTTCGACTGCTCTGTCTGTTTGCTTCTTGCATCCTGTTGGTCACTCATGCACGCTGGCACATGAGGGCTCTCCAGTGGTGCGTCCGCAAGCAGTGGTTTCAGCACAGAGGGGATCTTGAAGAGTTGATAAAGATCTCCAGAGACACTGCAGTGGATCTTCAATGGTGGGCAGCGATCGACAACCTGTCTCAAGGAAGGCCGTTCTCGCTGCCTCCTCCAGTGGCCACGGTGGTAACGGATGCTTCCACTCTAGGGTGGGGAGCTCATCTGGGGGACCTGGAGATCAAGGGCCTTTGGTCTCCAGGGGAACAGAGGTTACATATCAATCTGTTAGTTGCGGGCAGTACGTCTGGCACTCGAGGCCCTCCTCCCTTCCATTCGCGGTCAGTCAATCCAAGTTCTAACGGACAACACGACCGCGATGTGGTATATAAACAAACAGGGAGGAGTGGGGTCGTATCTTCTCTGCAGAGAAGCTCTTCGTCTCTGGTCCTGGCTTCAAGACCACAAGATCTGCTTGATTGCACATCACTTGGCCGGAGTCCTGAACATGCATGCAGACATTCTCAGTCGACGCAGCTCGGTCGACCACGAGTGGCGTCTTAATCCAGATCTAGTTCTGTGTATCTTCAGGATGTGGGGATATCCGCAAATAGATCTGTTTGCCACTCAAGAGAATGCGCAGTGCCTGCTATTTTGCAGCCTCCAGTATCCGGTGCAAGGAGCTTTGGGGGACGCGTTTCAGATGTCCTGGAAGGGTCAGTTGCTTTACGCGTTTCCCCCCATACCCTTGATTCCTCGAGTTCTCAGGAAGATCCGCCAAGACCGAGCTCAAGTCATCCTAATAGCTCCGGATTGGCCGAGAAGGGTGTGGTATTCGGACCTACTCCAACTCTCTGTGCCCTCCGCTCCGTCTCCCTTGCAGGGTGGACCTCCTCTCGCAATCGCAGGGGCAGATTCTACACCCCCACCTCCAGAGCCTGCATCTTCATGCCTGGAGATTGAACGGGGCAATCGGAGTTCATTTTCTCTCCCTCCAGATGTGGTGGAAGTTATTTTATCGGCCAGGCGACACTCCGCCAAGTCAATCTATGCTAATCGTTGGGCTAAATTTACAAGCTGGTGTGGAGAGAATAGTTTAGATCCTTTAAAAGCTGGTTTATCTGACATTTTGCAATTTGCACTCCATCTGGCACAGAAAGGTTTTGCAATTGCCACTGTTAAAGGTTATCTGTCTGCACTATCTGCTTTTCTGTGCCTTCCTGATCAACCATCCTTCTTTAAAACACCAATTGTTTTAAAGTTTCTAAAGGGACTCCCTAATAGGTATCCACCCACGCCATTCGTTATGCCTCAGTGGGACCTTAACCTAGTCTTAACTTTTCTTATGGGGGCTCCGTTCGAAACAATGCACTCTTGTTCTTTACGGTACCTAGTATTCAAAACTGTTTTCCTGGTGGCCATAACATCTGCCAGAAGGGTTAGCGAGCTTCAGGCTCTTTCTGTAGGAACCCCATACCTTTCTTTCTTTAAGGACAAAGTGGTGTTTAGGACCAAGGCGGCTTTCCTTCCGAAGGTTGTTACACCCTTTCACCTGGGGCAGTCGATTACTCTCTCTTCCTTTTTCCCTCCACCTCACCCATCCAAGGAGGAAGAGAGGCTCCACCGGCTGGATCCGCGAAGAGCTCTGAGCTTCTACGTCGCCAGCACGAAAGAATTCAGACAGGATGAACAGCTCTTCGTTGGATACGTGGGGAAGAGGAAAGGTAGAGCGTTCCACAAGAGAACGCTATCCAGGTGGGTCATTCTATGTATTAAGATCTGCTATTCTTTGGCGAAGAGGGATCCACCTGTGGGGCTTCGTGCCCATTCCACCAGAGCCAAAGCAGCTTCATCAGCTTTGGCTAGAGGTGTTCCTGTGGCTGACATCTGCAGGGCAGCGACTTGGGCGTCCCTCCATACTTTTGCCAAACATTACTGTTTGGACTCTGAGGTTAGGAGGGATGGCCATTTTGCTCGCTCGGTACTGCAAGATTTCTTGGCTTGACCATTCGGGCACCCGCCACCAGAGGTTATACTGCTTGGGGACTCTATTCTTTAGGTGAGGAATCCACAGGTAGGTGTATCCATCAGAAGAATAAGTTACTTACCTTCGGTAACGCTTTTTCTGGTGGATACAGTAACTACCTGTGGATTCCTCACGGTCCCACCCGCCTCCCCGTTACCTGACTGGTCAAACAAAGATCTCTTTTGGTGCGCATCCTTGATCTTGTGTATATATATGTATATAGTTGTTCCATGCATATAGTTGTATTCATTGTTGTAGGAAGTTGGCTCTGTATGTGCTATTTCAAAGTAAGGAATAGCATGCACAGAGTCCAAGGGTTCCCCTTAGAGGTAAGATAGTGGCAAAAAGAGAATACTAATGCTCTATTTTGTGGTAGTGTGGTCGAGCAGTAGGCTTATCAAAGGAGTAGTGTTAAGCATTTGTTGTACATACACACAGGCAATAAATGAGGAACACACACTCAGAGACAATTCCAGGCCAGTAGGTTTTTGTATAGAAAAATATATTTTCTTAGTTTATTTTAAGAACCACAGGTTCAAATTCTACATGTAATATCTCATTTGAAAGGTATTGCAGGTAAGTACTCTAGGAACTTTGAATAATCACAATAGCATATATACTTTTTACATAAAACACATATAGCTACTTTAAAAGTGGACACTTAGTGCAATTTTCAACAGTTCCTGGGGGAGGTAAGTAATTGTTAGTTCTTGCAGGTAAGTAAACCACCTACGGGGTTCAAATTGGGGTCCAAGGTAGCCCACCGTTGGGGGTTCAGAGCAACCCCAAAGTCACCACACCAGCAGCTCAGGGCCGGTCAGGTGCAGAGGTCAAAGAGGTGCCCAAAACACATAGGCTTCAATGGAGAAGGGGGTGCCCCGGTTCCAGTCTGCCAGCAGGTAAGTACCCGCGTCTTTGGAGGGCAGACCAGGGGGGTTTTGTAGGGCACCGGGGGGGGACACAAGTCCACACAAAAAGTACACCCTCAGCAGCGCGGGGGCGGCCGGGTGCAGTGTGCAAACACTCGTCGGGTTTTCAATAGGTTTCAATGAGACCAAGGGGTCTCTTCAGCGTTGCAGGCAGGCAAGGGGGGGGCTCCTCGGGGTAGCCACCACCAGGGCAAGGGAGAGGGCCTCCTGGGGGTCACTCCTGCACTGGAGTTCCGATCCTTCAGGTCCTGGGGGCTGCGGGTGCAGGGTCTTTTCCAGGCGTCGGGATTTCAGAGTCAGGCAGTCGCGGTCAGGGGGAGCCTCGGGATTCCCTCTGCAGGCGTCGCTGTGGGGGCTCAGGGGGGACAACTTTGGTTACTCACAGTCTCGGAGTCACCGGGGGGGGTCATCTCTGTAGCGTTGTTTCTTCACCAGTCGAGTGCAGTGTTGCAAGTCTCGCGCTTCTTGCGGGGATTGCAGGGGTCTTTAAATCTGCTCCTCTGGAAACAAAGTTGCAGTCTTTGTTGAACAGGGCCGCTGTTCTCGGGAGTTTCTTTGTATTTTGGAAGCAGGGCAGTCCTCTGAGGATTCAGAGGTCGCTGGTCCTGGGGAAAGCGTCGCTGGAGCAGTTTTCTTCCGAAGGAGGGAGACAGGCCGGTAGGGCTGGAGCCAAAGCAGTTGGTGTCTTCTTCTCTGCAGGGTTTTTCAGCTCAGCAGTCCTCTTCTTCTTTAAGCTGCAGGAATCTAAATTCTTAGGTTCAGGGAAGCCCTTAAATACTAAATTTAAGGGCGTGTTTAGGTCTGGGGGGTTAGTAGCCAATGGCTACTAGCCCTGAGGGTGGGTACACCCTCTTTGTGCCCCCTCCCAAGGGGAGGGGGTCACATTCCTATCCCTATTGGGGGAATCCTCCATCTGCAAGATGGAGGATTTCTAAAAGTTAGTCTCTTCAGCTCAGGACACCTTAGGGGCTGTCCTGACTGGCCAGTGACTCCTCCTTGTTATTCTCATTATTTCCTCCGGCCTTGCCGCCAAAAGTGGGGCCGTGGCTGGAGGTGGCAGGCAACTCCACTAGCTGGAGTGCCCTGTGGTGCTGGAACAAAGGGGGTGAGCCTTTGAGGCTCACCGCCAGGTGTTACAGCTCCTGCCTGGGGGAGGTGTTAGCATTTCCACCCAGTGCAGGCTTTGTTACTGGCCACAGAGTGACAAAGGCACTCTCCCCATGTGGCCAGCAACATGTCTCGAGTGTGGCAGGCTGCTAAAACCAGTCAGCCTACACAGGTAGTTGGTTAAGGTTTCAGGGGGTACCTCTAAGGTGCACTCTGGGGTGTATTTCACAATAAAATGTACACTGGCATCAGTGCATTTATTGTGCTGAGAAGTTTGATACCAAACTTCCCAGTTTTCAGTGTAGCCATTATGGTGCTGTGGAGTTCGTGTTTGACAGACTCCCAGACCATATACTATTATGTCTACCCTGCACTTACAATGTCTAAGGTTTGGCTTAGACACTGTAGGGGCACAGTGCTCATGCACTGGTGCCCTCACCCATGGTATAGTGCACCCTGCCTTAGGGCTGTAAGGCCTGCTAGAGGGGTGACTTATCTATACTGCATAGGCAGTGTGAGGTTGGCATGGCACTCTGAGGGGAGTGCCATGTCGACTTACTCGCTTTGTCCTCACCAGCAAACACAAGCTGGCAAGCAGTGTGTCTGTGCTGAGTGAGGGGTCCCCAGGGTGGCATAAGATATGCTGCAGCCCTTAGAGACCTTCCCTGGCATCAGGGCCCTTGGTACCAGGGGTACCAGTTACAAGGGACTTACCTGGATGCCAGGGTGTGCCAATTGTGTGAACAAAAGTACAGGTTAGGGAAAGAACACTGGTGCTGGGGCCTGGTTAGCAGGCCTCAGCACACTTTCAATTCAAAACATAGCATCAGCAAAGGCAAAAAGTCAGGGGGTAACCATGCCAAGGAGGCATTTCCTTACAATTGTATATACTTTTCCTTTGCAAATTAAGATAGTGAAAAGAACATTTTAGACTGGAATTATACTTATATATATTGATTTCTGTATCGGTTTGAACATTCATAACTGTGATTATATTGAGTTCTATATTAAATGTTTTATTTTCATCTATTCTGGATCAATGTGTACTCTTTAGGTTTAACCTGTTCGCCTCAATGGCACGTAAAAAATGGTGATAACTGACGTCTGCACGTCGACGAGGGCTTCTTATTTCCTGGATGATGTCATGTGGCGTCGCGTGGAGTCGGGCGATTGTGACGTCGTCGTCGACGTGCAGAGCTAGAAGAAATTGCCGTCGAGGCTGGCGCGAGGGGAGAATTCTTTAGATGAGGAATCCACAGGTAATTATTGTATCCACCAGAAAAAGCATTACTGAAGGTAAGTAACTTATTCTTCAGGCATAGCCAGTGCTGTGCACACATGCCATGCACAGTGTTCCAAACATGCTGGTACATATATCTCATACTTAGAAACTAATAGTAATGTGCTTGTCAACCCACAGCATTGACCTTCATGGAATGAGCCTTTATTATATACCTAGAATCAAGGGCGTGAGCGTCTCCCTGGGTAGCATAAGCATACTTTTGATTAATATCATGCAGTACAATGCACGTGTTCATGCATCGTGATGTGTACTCAGGCTTAAAAGTGAACATAAACTTTTGTATATTTAAAAAGAACAATGGGATATTTCTCATGCATTGCTGTGTTTTTTTTTTTTTTTGTTAATAAGAAGGAGTGGTCGACCTTGTTAGAGTGTTGAAATTACTTAAGACATGGATAATCTGAGACAGGGTAAGTGGAGGGTGGGCAGACCCTATAGTCACACACTGTGGGGACTATATGTATTGTTAAAATTTGCCCCTGAACGTTGGGAGCAAAAAGTGGCAAAAGCCAAACCCCCTGACTTAATTCATCAAGATGTCTCTTCCATCTACTACCTTCTTGGTCCTTATGAGAACAGCACGTTGCTTACTCGTGTTTGGCTTGGGCTAAATACTGTTGTCGACAAAAAAGGGGGAGTGTTTGGGTGTCTGCACACTGCATGCACATTGGCGCGTGTGAGCATTTTGTTGCCTGCTGCCGTGAGCTGCAAACAGAAGAGGTGTGAAAATTCAAAATCGAGCAATCATAAGTGATTACCTCTAAGCAGATATTTTTCATACATTGTACCTCACAAAAAACATGAAAAATTCACATTTTTCTGTGATATGTAGTTCAGTCAAAATTCGATTACACAACATATATTCATCTTATAGCAACTGGACGTCCGTACTTGTCGGAACCGGGATCTTATAGGTTGAAAAGAAAAGGGTCTAGGCTACTCATTTGTCTAAATCTAGCCGTTATCTATGTGTATTATATGGTAGGTGTCTATGAGCATACCTGACGTCAATTTCAAAACCTTAGGATAGTCTACATGTCAAATGAACATGATGTTATGGTAGGAAAGGCACTAGACTTCTGTAATTTTGACCGTAAAGGGGCAGCAAGGGATGCACTTGGATTGCTCATGGGGTTCTAAACCTGGAATGTGATAATGCTGTTACATGTACTCAATCAATTTATAAAGTGCACTACTCGCCCGTCGGGGTCTCAAGGCGCGGGGGGAGCTTGGGGCTATTGGTCGAATGGCCGTGTCTTGAGGCGTTATCTGAAGGTCAGGAGGTCTTGGGTCTGGCGTAATTGGAGCGGTAGGGTGTTCCAGGTCTTGGCGGCGAGGTGGGAGAAAGATCTTCTCTAGTGGTGGTGCGGTGAATGCGAGGGACGGAGGCAAGGGCGAGGCTGGCGGAACGGAGCTGGCGGACGGGAGTGTGGAAGGGGAGTCTGTCGTTGAGGCGGCTTGATTCCATCCAGTTGGCGATGGTGTGAAGTCCCTTGTGGAGGTTTTTTCTTGCTGTTGTGGGGTCTTTCGTGAGGGAGATGATCAGCTGGGTGTTGTTTGCGTAGGATACTATGTTGATGTGGTGGGATTGTGCGATGTTGGCGAGGGGAGCCATGTAAACGTTGAAAAGTGTTGGGCTGAGGGAGGATCCCTGTGGGATGCCAGAGATGTTTTTTTGATGATTCGGACAGGTAGGGCGGAAGGCAGGCTCTCTGGGTTCTGCCGGCGAGGAAAGAGGAGATCCAGTCAAGGGCCTTGCCGCGGATCCCGGTGTTGTGGAGGCTTGTTTAAAGGGTGTGGTGACACAGTTTCGAAAGGTCCAGGAGGATGAGCGCTGCGTTTTCGCCTTTGTCGAGCATGGTCCTGATGTCATCTGTGGCAGCAATGAGTGCGGTCTCCGTGCTGTGGTTCCTGCGAAATCCGGATTGGGAGGTATCGAGCGCTTTTCTGTCTTCCAGGTAGCGGGATAGTTGGCTGTTCACGATGTTTTCCATGACCTGCGCTGGGAAGGGGAGGAGAGATATGGGCTGGTAGTTTTTGGGGTCATCTGGATCTGCTTTGGGTTTCTTTAACAGGGCGCTAACGTCGTCGTGTTTCCATCTCTCCGGAAAGGTGGCTGTCTCGACGGAGCTGTTGATGATGGAGCAGAGGTGTGGGGTGCGATGATGTTGCGGGCTTCGTTGAAGATCTGGTGCGGGCAGGGGTCAGAGGGGGAGCCGGATTGGATGGAGGCCATGGTGTTGATGGTGTCTTCTTTGTTGACGTGGGTCCAGGAGCATAGAGGGTTGGTGTTTGATGCGTTGGGTTTGTGGTTGGCTGTGGTTGGCTGATGGGTCTGGGGTTTGAAGCTGTTGGGTCTGGGGTTTGAAGCTGTTGTGGATGTCTTCGATCTTTCGACGGAAGTGAGTGGCGAGGGAGTTGCAGAGTTCCTGTGATGGCGAGGGTTCGTGGGAGCAGGTCCTAGGGTTCGAGAGTTCTTTGATGCCGAAGAGCTCTTTGTTGTTGTGGGCTTTGGTGTCTATTCGGCTTTTGTAGTAGGTTCTTTTGGTAGTGCAGATCAGATGGTGATGTTTGTGGATGGAAGTCTTGAGGGCAGTGTGGTTGGATTTGGTGGGTGCAAGGCGCCAGATCCTCTCCATTCTCGTTTGGAGGCCTGCAGGTCGGGGGTGAACCAGCTGGCCTTGGGTCTGTGGTGGGTATCTGAGGGTTGTTTGAGTGGTGCGAGGGTGTTGGCGCAGTCTTCTATCCATTTATGCAGGTAGGTGGCGGCTGTGCTGGGGTCCTGGGTCCTGGGAGGAGGTGCCTGGGTGAGGGTGGAGATCAGCTGTTCTGTTGAGGTTCTGTTCCAGTAGCGACGGAGGGGTTTAGTGGTGAGGTGGTGAGTGACCGGCTTCTGAAAGGAGAAATGGATGCAGCGATGGTCGGTCCAGAGGAGTTCGGTGGTGTGGCTGAAGGAGACGTGGTTGCTGGCTGAGAAGATGTGGTCTAGTGTGTGTCCTGCGGTGTGGGTGGGCGTTGTGACGAGTTGCTTGAGGGCGAGGTTGTCTATTAGGTTGGTGGTGTTTTTATTATTGTTGTTTTCTAGGTGGAAGTTCAGGTCGCCTAGGAGGATGTAGTCCGTTGAGGCGAGGGCTTGGGAGCTGATGGCGTCGGCGATGTCGTCGCAGAACTGAGGTCAGGGGCCTGGGGGTCTGTAGACCAGTGTTCCTCTGAGAGCAGTGTTGGCGTTGACGTGGATTTTGAAATGGAGGTGCTCGGCGTAGTTGGTGTCGTGGGAGCTGGTGGAGACTCTTATGGTGTTTTTGTGGACAATGGCGATTCCTCTTCCTGGTTTGTTGCTGCGGTCTCTTCTGGTGATCTTGTAGCCTTCTGGTATGGCTATGGCTATGTCTGGTTCCGAGGCCGAATTCATCCAAGTTTCGGTGAGGTATGCAATGTCAGGCGAGGATGTGGTCAGTAGGTCCCAGAGTTCGATTGCGTGCTTGTGGACGGAGCGGGTGTTGAACAAGATGCCTTGCCTGCTGGTAGGTGAGTTTGCTGCTAGTCCTAGTAGGTCATTGGATTTCTGTATTTCCAAGGCCAAATTAAAATTTCCAAGGTATGTTGTTTTTTAGGCTGTTTCTGTGTGGACAAACGTATCCACTGCTCATTTTCAAAAAGGAGACTCTCAGGGTTACCGGTGTTGCTTTCTAGTTGTTCAGTGATGACCCATCATGTTGTACGTTGTATGTCCCTCTCCGAGGAAGTGGACTGCTAGCTTGGTTGTATTTCGTTTGCATCAAATGTTGCTCTGATGTTCGCAGACTCTTGTCTTTATTTTTCGGCGTGTCATCCCCATATAGTGGAACCCACAGGGACAAGTTATCATCTAGACAACGTTGGTGGAGATGCAATTAGTGTTTTCTCTTATTGTCCGCTCTCTCTGTGGTTCTAGATCCAGAGTTTTCGTGTTGGAATTCAGGTAGCAATACCCTTAACCCCCTTTTTAAAAATGTTGTTGTTGTTGCCGCCAATAGTATTTAGCTTGGGCCAAATGGGGAGAAAGTAAGATGGTGATCTCATCGGGACTAAAGTTATTACGCAGGTGAGACACCTTGATGAAATGAAGTAAGTCGGGAGGAGTGTCCCTTTTGCCTTTTTTGCTCCCGGATGTTTGGGGCAAATTTTAACAATACCTATACTCCCACAGTGTGTGACTACAAGGTCCACCCCAACCCCAGAGTGTCAGTCGTAAGGACCTTCCTTACTCTCACCTAATCTTTCTTATTTAAAAAAAAACAAAAAACAATGCATGATATTTTTAAATATACAAATGTTTATGCTCACTTTCGTGCCAGACTAGACTTTGTGATGCATGCACACGTGCATCTCACCGCCTGAGTTTAATCACAAGTATGTTTTTCGACCCACAGTGGAGGAATTCAACCCACAGTGGGGGAATTGCTTGGAGCCCTTTGTAAATCCCAGTGATGAGTATAGCAGGAGTGAATGGAGTGACGTGGACTAGGAATTAAGCCACGCGCACAGCCATTTGATTTTATCCTGGAATTTGGGAGGTTATACTAAACATTTAAAACGAGAACTGTTTAAAGGAGAGTTTGAAGAGTATGATGTAATGTGTTTCCAGGAAACGTGGCTCTGCGATGAACCGGAACCAGTAGATGGTTTCATGAGGCTTTTTAGGGGAGCTATTCGTCAAGGGTTAGGACGCCCATCAGGGGGACTAATAACTCTAGCCTCTACCAGAATAGCGAAACAGTTCACAGAAATAAAAACTAAATGTCGTTGGCAGGCCAGGTAGATCTCTACAATGCAATAGGAGGTGCTAAACCGCTTTTGATACTCAAATGTTTATATACAACCAGGGACCGTGTTCGATTACAATATACAGTGAGGGCTGTTTGAGGAAGATCTGGAACTATTATGCACTGGTAATGCTGGTTATTTGACTTTAATGCTGGGAGATTTTAATCATAAACTGTTTCTTAACAGCAGTGACAATTTATATAAGGAGCTACTGGTAGCCACACAAATCCCTAGAAGTATCTTTCCTAACGTAGAATGTTCCGCCCGTGATTTGTCCTTAGTAAGAACATTAGGATCCTTAGGCATGTTTTGCCTAAATGGACGTATGAAGAACGATCGTCCGGCTAAAAAGACTTTTCGAACAGGTAATCAGGAATGCCCTATTGACTATGCTTTTGTAAACACCTGGTTCTTTTGAGAAGTGCAAAACTTTGAGTTTGGGCATACAGAGGGCAGCGATCATTGGCCGCTCCAATTAACAATACGTTCAGCCGATAAAACCCAAAAAGAAAGAGAAAAGGCATTGATAGCGCTAATTGAGTATCCCCGTAGGACAACGACCCGACTAACAGAAAGCAGTCTAGAAGTACTTAATAATTTGATAGTAAACTATCCCATTCTTAATATGGAAGAAGATCCAAAAGATCTGTTTAAAGGCTATAATAAAGGCATTGCGTTAATGGTCAATTGCCTAAAAATTAAATTAAAAATGCCACAAGAGGGAAAGAGGAAGGGAGAACCATATAAGATGAATAATAGTAAAATATGGTTTAATCAGGAATGTAGGTCCAGAAAGCAAATAATGCGAAGATTAATAAGGGATTATAAGAAAAGACCCTCCGTTATAGAAGAGAAGCTTCGTCAAGCAAAACAGGATTATAAAAAACTGATAAGACAGAGGAAAAGAGAATATGTTAATAAAAATTGGGATACAATGATGGAGGTGATAAAAACACTGAATATTAGGGGTTTTTGGCAGTTGGTAAGGGAGGGGAAAAGGGTAGGAACTATGCGGTTTTTGGTCGGAGAAGAAAACTGGTATAAATATTTGTCTTGTGTATATATAAAGGTACTGATGATGAAGGTTATGGTATTCCTAGAAAGCTCGGTGAGGTCACGAGATTAGCTTTTGTCCCACAGAAAATAAACTAAACTATTGCAGCACTGAAATTAACTAAAGCAGCAGGCCCAGACAATCTCCCAGCAATAATAATAGAAAAGGATATTGATTGGTGGACAAAATTCTTCTATGTTACTGTAAAGAAATGGCTCCCTGTTGCAGTTACCCCCCACTTTTTGCCTGATACTGATGCTGACTTGACTGAGAAGTGTGCTGGGACCCTGCTAACCAGGCCCCAGCACCAGTGTTCTTTCACCTAAAATGTACCATTGTTTCCACAATTGGCACAACCCTGGCACCTAGGTAAGTCCCTTGTAACTGGTACCCCTGGTACCAAGGGCCCTGATGCCAGGGAAGGTCTCTAAGGGCTGCAGCATGTCCTATGCCACCCTAGGGACCCCTCACTCAGCACAGACACACTGCTTGCCAGCTTGTGTGTGCTGATGGGGAGAAAATGACTAAGTCGACATGGCACTCCCCTCAGGGTGCCATGCCAATCTCCCACTGCTTGTGGCATAGGTAAGTCACCCCTCTAGTAGGCCTTACAGCCCTAAGGCAGGGTGCACTATACCACAGGTGAGGGCATATGTGCATGAGCACTATGCCCCTACAGTGTCTAAGCAAAACCTTAGACATTGTAAGTGCAGGGTAGCCATAAGAGTATATGGGCTGGGAGTCTGTCAAAAACGAACTCCACAGCTCCATAATGGCTACACTGAATACTGGGAAGTTTAGTATCCAACTTCTCAGAATAATAAACCCACACTGATGCCAGTGTTGGATTTATTAAAAAATGCACACAGAGGGCATCTTGGAGATGCCCCCTGTATTTTACCCAATTGTTCAGTGTAGGCTGACTGGTTCCAGCAGCCTGCCACAACCGAGACATGTTGCTGGCCCCATGGGAAGAGTGCCTTTGTCACTCTGAGGCCAGTAACAAAGCCTGCACTGGGTGGAGATGCTAACACTTCCCCCAGGCAGGAGCTGTCACACCTGGCGCGGTGAGCCTCAAAGGCTCACCCCTTTGTGCCAGCACCGCAGGACACTCCAGCTAGTGGAGTTGCCCGCCCCCTCCGGCCCCGGCCCCCACTTTTGGCGGCAAGTCCAGGATAAATAATGAGAATAACAAGGAGTCGTCACTGGCCAGTCAGGACAGCCCCTAAGGTGTCCTGAGCTGAGGAGACTCTGACTTTTAGAAATCCTCCATCTTGTAGAAGGAGGATTCCCCCAATAGGGATAGGAATGTGACCCCCTCCCCTTGGGAGGAGGCACAAAGAGGGTGTACCCACCCTCAGGGCTAGTAGCCATTGGCTACTAACCCCCCAGACCTAAACACGCCCTTAAATTTAGTATTTAAGGGCTTCCCTGAACCTAAGAATTTAGATTCCTGAACCTACAAGAAGAAGAAGACTGCTGAGCTGAAAAACCCCTGCAGAGGAAGAACAGAAGACACCAACTGCTTTGGCCCCAGACTCAACGGCCTGTCTCCTGCCTTCCAAAGAAAACCTGCTCCAGCAACGCTTTCCAAGGGACCAGCGACCTCTGAATCCTCTGAGGATTGCCCTGCTTCGAGAAAGACAAGAAACTCCTGAGGACAGCGGCCCTGCTCCAAAAGAACTGCAACTTTGTTTCAAGTAGCAGATTTAAAGACCCCTGCAACTCCCTGCAAGAAGCGTGAGACTTGCAACACTGCACCCGGCGACCCCGACTCGTCTGGTGGAGAACCAACACCTCAGGGAGGACCCTCCGGCGACTCCAAGACTGTGAGTAACCCAAGTTGTCCCCCCTGAGCCCCCACAGCGACGCCTGCAGAGGGAAACCCGAGGCTCCCCCTGACCGCGACTGCCTGAACTCCATTTCCCGACGGCTGGAAAAGACCCTGCACCCGCAGCCCCCAGCACCTGAAGGAACGGAACTCCTGTGCAGGAGTGACCCCCAGGAGGCCCTCTCCCTTGCCCAGGTGGTGGCTACCCCGAGGAGCCCCCCCCTTGCCTGCCTGCAACGCTGAAGAGATCCCTTGATCTCTCATAGGAAACTATTGGAAACCCGACGCGTGTTCCCACACTGCACCCGGCCGCCCCCGCGCTGCTGAGGGTGTACTTTTTGTGTGGACTTGTGTCCCCCCCCGGTGCCCTACAAAACCCCCCTGGTCTGCCCTCCGAAGACGCGGGTACTTACCTGCTGGCAGACTGGAACCGGGGCACCCCCTTCTCTCCATTATAGCCTATGTGTTTTGGGCACCTCTTTGACCTCTGCACCTGACCGGCCCTGAGCTGCTGGTGTGGTGACTTTGGGGTTGCTCTGAACCCCCAACGGTGGGCTACCTTGGACCAAGAACTGAAACCTGTAAGTGACTTACTTACCTGTGAAACCTAACAATACTTTACCTCCCCCAGGAACTGTGAAAATTGCACTAAGTGTCCACTTTTAAAACCGCTTATTGTGTTTTATGTAAAAAGTATACATGCTAATGTAATGATTCAAAGTTCCTAAAGTACTTACCTGCAATACCTTTCAAATGAGATATTACATGTAGAATTTGAACCTGTGGTTCTTAAAATAAACTAAGAAAAGATATTTTTCTATAACAAAACCTATTGGCTGGATTTGTCTCTGAGTGTGTGTTCCTCATTTATTGCCTGTGTGTATGTACAACAAATGCTTAACACTACTCCTTTGATAAGCCTACTGCTCGACCACACTACCACAAAATAGAGCATTAGTATTATCTCTTTTTGCCACTATCTTACCTCTACGGGGAACCCTTGGACTCTGTGCATACTATTCCTTACTTTGAAATAGTGCATACAGAGCCAACTTCCTACAGTTACGTTTTGTAAAATCCTTGATTATGGGCGTTTTCCAGAGAATTGGAAGGGTGCCATGATAAGACCGATTTACAAAAACGAGGATCCAACTCAACCAAAAAAATATCGGCTGATAAGTTTATTAGACGTAGGTGAAAATGTGTTGACAAAGCTGTTGCTGGGGTTAATCAAAGAATGGGCAGATGATAAAGATTTGATACCAGTAGAGCAAGGTGGTTTCAAGGAAGGGCATTCAACAATCGACCACTGCTTTAGTCTGTGGGCCTTAGCAAAAAAAATCAGTTGAAATGCGAGGAAGGTTATTTTGCTGTTTCGTTGATTTTCGTGCTGCATTTGATTTGGTAGACAGGAAAGTTCTATGGGATATGCTAAAACAGGGATTGATTTGGACATATTATTTCTTCTTCAGGGCCTGCATTCACAAAATTGGGCCCAAATAATCTTCGATATGAGTGGCTCACTTTCAAAAAGGATCCCCGTAAAGAATGATCTCCATCAAGGTTTTGTGTTGGCCCCAATATTATTCTCATTATTCCTGTCAGATCTGCCAGGGTTGTTACGGAAGGTTAATGGTCTAAGCCCAAATATGGATGGTGTGCATGTTTCCTGCCTGTTATATGCTGACGATTTAGTGATAATGGATATGACAGAATTAGGGCTACAAATGAAATTAGAGGTATTTTATGCCTACTGTCAAAGGAAAAAAATGGTAGTAAATATGGAGAAAACGAAAATGTCTATAGGGAAAGAGAAAAGCGCATTCAATTACATTCTGGGGGAGAAAAAATAGAGAAGGTAAAAGAGTATAAATATTTGGGCATATGGTTCAACTCACATTTAAGATGGAAAGCTCATACTGAAGCCCTAAAAAATAAAGCCTTATCTTCAGTCTGGGGATTAAAACAATTCAATAGTAAATTTGGAGGTCCTTTTCTCCAGCTGGTTATCTCTGCCTTTAATGCTATGGTACGCCCACAATTTCAACATGGGGTGGAAGTTTTAACTTTCTCTGGGAAACTAAATTGGGACACAGAAGAAAGTATCTGCGTAAAGCGCATGCTCTCACTGCCCTCCTAGAGTATGCTACAAGCTATAAGAACAGAATGTCAAATGGCGGCGTGGACTTATCTGGGCCTACAAGCTGCACTGAAGTTCTGGTTAGGTATAACTGATGAAGGGATCTGTAAGATCGCGAGATTCTGTAAAAAAAGAAATAACAATAAGTGAGTTACATTGGGCATTACAAGTGAGAGGGCGGTTAAAAAAGATCTGCGTCCTCTTAGGTTTACCCGATAACCAATGGTGTGGTGCGCAAATTTCGAAACTTAATCTAAGAATAATAGTGAAGGAAAGAGCAAGAGAATTAGACCTGAAGTACTAAGAAAGTAAAATATCAACTCAGGCTATTTTAGTCGGATGGAGGAATCTGGAAACGTTTCCGTATGTAGAGGCTCTACCTAATCCAGGATTAAGAAATTTAGTGTTTCAGTTCCGAATTGGGCTAAACCCAGGCTATATGGATCCCAAAATAAAAGCTTTTCTTAAGGATAGCCAGGACCTATGTACATGTGGCTTACAACAGAAATATACCATGCAACACTTACTTTTGGATTGCCAATGGTTCTTAGGAGTGCGCAAGAAGTTTTTAAAACCTATTTTAAGGAATATAATATTACTAATCAGGACCAAGCGCTTAGGTTACTTATTGATATGAGATTATTAAATGTAACCTATGCACTGGGCCTATTTTTAAATGATTTAAGAAGGGAAATATCCAGACTTACAGTGTTTGATATAAGGTAGGAAATAATGCGGAATGTAGAGTTTTAAATATTATAATTGATTATTATTATATTACATTTGTTGATGGTATTTTAGAAAAGTTTGCCACGTTGGGGGGGAAGGCAAGAAATAAAATGTAGAGCACTTTATATTGAAAATAGCACTTCATGAGAAAGTAAGGAATGGAGCCCGTTCAGAACTGTATATGGGATAAATTGGCTGGCATATTGCACTTTATGAAACTGTAAGAACTTGAATTATGTGTAAAGTAAAAGGAAAGAAGAGCTCTAAAGCTCATAATCGATTATCCTAAAATTACATTGGTTGATGGTACTGTAGAAAATCTTGCCACGCTATAACAAGGCATGAAATAAAACGCAGAGCACTCTATATTGGAAATTGCACTTTATGAGATCATAAGGACCAGAGTCTAATCAGAACTGTATGTGGGATAATCTAGTTGGCATTTTGCACTTTAAGAAATTGTAAGAACTTGTATTTTAATCTAATGAATTATGTAACCGGAGTTGGTTAATAAGAATTAATATGATCTAAGAACTGTGTATGTTAATGTAATAGAATAGTTTTAAATTAACTTGTATATTTTATTGTTTTTATACTTTTAAGGCTTATGCCAAATAAAAGAATTTTTGAATTGACAAGTATGTTTTTATTTATCCAGGCAGACGCTCACACCCCTGTTTAGGCATATAATCAATGCTCACTGCATAAAGGTTACTCCTGTAGGTTGACAGTCACATTACTAAAGGTTTCTAAGTATGACATGTTTTTTCAAACATGTTTGGAACACAGTGCATGGCATGTGTGTGCAGAGATGGCAATGCCTGAATTTGACATCACAATCTGCTACCATTTAACTCATATTATGTCTCACTTTAATCATCACAGGTGATCACTCAGAATGATAAAGAAATCTAAGTTACGAATTTGACACACCAGTATCTCATGTCGTAGCGCACATTTGGTCACCAATCGGGAATCTAATGGTCCTGAAGAAAGCCATATTGACCCTGTTGGCACTTGACTGAATGGCTGAAACATGTAGACCAAGGATGTGGGATATCATCTCTATTTCACATCACATCCACTTTCGTTTTTAACCTCACCTTAGGTTCCCATTACTGTAATTGCCTTGAGTGATGGGTACCCTTGAGGTTATTTTTGTTTCATTGATGCCTGCAAAGCCCCAACGAAAAATCCCTGTTCTGTAGTCGAGGCATTATAGATACACTAGGTGTCTCAGGTAGGCACCGTATGAGGAAGCATGCAACTAACTAATGTTAGTGGATGTGGGTTCTCTTAAAAACATAATGGGTTTCCCTACTCCTATGAGTGAGGGACATCGCAACATGTTTTGAACTTTGGTAGCAGGCTCGTTTTTATTCATTGTTGTATTTTATAAGGGACGTAAAGTGAGACTTATGTCTTCTCGCTCTATTCTTTTGTTATTCTCTTGTGGAGAAAACTCCATTCCAGTTCTGCCTAAAATGTCACCACAAATTTGCGCACGAAGAACAACACCCAGTCTACAGCCTTTACCTGTGGAACATCGAAGTGGGACTGCAACGCCATCACGGTGCTCACGGCGAAGATACTGAGGGTGAGAGAGAGGAAGAGATGATCACATCTTCCTATGCAGGGACAAGGAACAGCTTCCATCCCTGAGACACCTGGGTGTGTTAAGCCACAAGGAGAAACCTTTTGCGAAAGAAAGCCAGAAAGTAAGAGACACTAAAAAAAAGGGCTGAGTCCCACAAATCAGACTCAAGGGCATGTAGTAGTGAAACACTCGCCAAACGAAGGCAGACACCGAGACAACTCTTCGGTACCTCAAAATGGACACTGCTGGAGAGAATATGTGAAAAGATCAAGTTGTGGAAAGGCAGCTCAATGTTGAAACAGGAGAGCACAGAAGCTTGACGGATACCTCGGTGAAGGACTCTTTGATGCCAAAGAAAGGTCGGCGGAAATGGAAAGGAAAAACAGGCACTTCAAAGCTGAAATGGCCGCCTTACTTCAAAAAGGAAATACTTCAACAGATTATCCTTAAAGCGTTTTTGAATACCACCAAAAACTAAGACACTGAATGATGGGGCCAGAAGGTCACAAAAAAAATTCAAACCTCCTTTGACACCAGAACCTCTTGAGGAAGCAGAGGAACTCTTCTAAGAAGAGGAGCATAACTAGAGGGCATGTTTCAGGGCTAAGGGGAATCAGAGTACACGGAGTAGTAGGACCTTGAGATGGGCTACCCAGAAGAAGGGGTAGACACCTATTCGTCGAGGCCTTTGCTTCTGGATGACATTTGAATGGATAATCAAGGTACCAAAAAGCCAGCAGATAAGTATGGATTGCAACTGGAGGAAGAGAAACTGCAGTCTTGTTTCATGCTGGTGACACACCTGCCATCACAAGCCGGGAAGCATTTCCTGCCAATGCTTCCAAGTATATTAGACCAATGAAGGGAGGCTTTCAAACAACCCGCCACTTGTAGAGCCATGACTCAAGGGGCGGAAAAGAAGTATAAGCAGTAATTCAAGGATCCAGCATAAATCAAGGGTACAGTGCTGTCTGATTTGATCATTACCTTGACAACACAGAGGGTCAAAATCCCATCAACATCGGGGCCATCTCCTGACAAGGTGAACAAAAGGATGGACCTCATGGGTAGAAAGCTAGAGTTGCATTGTATCATTCCAGTGGTGCATCGCAAACTCAAAAGACCTCCTAAACAGACATGCCTACCAGCACTGGGAGGAAGTGGATGAGCTTATGAAGCACCTGCCAAAGCAGTACAAGAGAGCTTCATACCTGGCAGAAGAAGGGCAAAATGTTGCTAACACGTGTATAAAATCAGCATTGGAAGCGGCAGACACCTCAAGCTATCAGATAATGGGCATCACCCAGTGTCGCCTCTCATGGTTGAGAATATCAGGATTCAAGCCAGTGGTATAGGCTGACATTCTTAATACCCCATTAGATTGGAAAAAGTTGTTTGGGAGCCCAGTTGATGACACCTTGAACCAGCTAAAAAAAAAAGACAACGAAATAGCAAAGTCTAGGGGTGCATTGCAGTTTAGAGGAGTTATAAGATGAAGAGCAGCACCATCATGCAGGCCTGCAGGGAGATGATTCTTCCAAGCAGGAACATCTTACCAGGCATTTCAGGGAAGCAGTCAAACATTGGCACTTCAACGGCACTGGCAATACAAGCAGCAAGGACAATAGCCCTTTCGAGGAAGAACACTGGTAAGGGGACTGCCTCACGTGGGAGGCACAACCCCCACCAGCAAGCGACTTCCAGAAAACTCCCAGCCTCTCACACACACCAGCCAGAGGCACAATAAAAATGTCCTTCTTGAGTGGAGGAAGAGAATGTCAGACAAATACATTTTTAATGTCATAGAATATGAATATTGCATAAAAGGTTATCTCCAGCAAGCGGACCAAAAAAAGGTATATTGAAGGAAAGAAACATCATGTCCACTCAAGGAGGTAGAGGAATTGCTGGAACAGTAGAACTGAGATCAAGAATGGAAATTACTCAAAATATTTCGTAATTCCAAAGCTAGACGGATCTCTACGCCCAATTCTAGACCTCAAATTCATACACAAGTTTACAATGAGACAAAGATTCAGGATGACAACTTAGTAGGAAGTCATTCTACAATTGCCAAAAGGTGATTACATGACAACTGTAGATCTAAAAGATGCATACTTGCACATCCCAATAAATGTAAAGTACCAAAGGTTCTGGAGATTTGTGGTAAACAAGCCTCACTACCAGTTCACAGTGCTGGCATTCAGGATAAAATCAGCGCCAAGGGTCTTCAGAGTGTCTAGCAGCAGTAGGAGGGCATCTAAGAAGACAAGGCATTCATGTCTAGCCATACCTGGACAACTGGTTAGTAAGAGCAAACTCCCACAACAAATACAAAGAGCATGTACAGCAGAAATTGAGGACACTATTCACATTGGGTTGCCAATTAACATAGAGAAGTCATCACAAACACCAGAACAAAGAAACAATGTTTTTGGGAGCAAGGGACAACTCAATCCAGGAGAAAGTATATCCCAGCGAAAGTAGAATACAATCACTGTTTCTGAAAAATCACCTTCACCAAAAGGGGCAGGTTCTGACAGTGAGGACTGTGGGGAAAGTGTTAGGGAAGATTTTTCATGCATCCCTTTGATTCCATATGTGAGGTTGCACATAAGACCAATTCAGGAATGGCTACAGAGCCAATGGTCACAAGCCACAGGGAGGTGGGAGGATCTAGTGGTTGTCTCTCAAAACTACAGCAGGAAATGAAGTGGTGGAACAAATCACATAACACAAGGGTGGACATTTACACACCCAACTCCAACAGTAAGTATTACAACTGATGCTTCTCATATGGGCTGGGGAGCGCACATGAACACACTCAAAGTACAAGGAGTCGGGAAGAACTGGAGACTCTATAGCCTATCAATATCCTGGAATTAAAGAAAATGTTCCTCTGTTTAAAAGCCTCTCAGGAAGAGCATCGGGTAAGACAGTATTGGTCCAAACAGACAATACAGCTACACTGTTTTACATCAACAAGCAAAAGGGGGAGGGAGTCAATTCTTTGCTCTCTTGAAGCTAGCACAATAAATCTGGAGGTGGGCAATACAGAGGAAAATAGAGATAACAAGTGTTCATCTACCAGGCAAGGACAATGTGAAAGTGAACAGGCTGAGCAGAAAATCATCAACCTCTCATGAATGGAAACTCAGAGTATTCGAAAACACCTTTAGGAGGTGGGGAACTCCTAAAATAGACCTATTTGCAATCCCAAAGAATGCAAGATGCCTTGCTTGATAGGCTGGTCAGGAGAAGCAGGATGACTTTAATACTAATTGCCTCAGTGTCAAAAACATGGTTTTCATAAAAATGGCATAAGGTAACATTCTAAAACTGTGGAAGAAGTAAAGGTGCTACACCCAGAACCGGAGTTGTTGAGCCTGGCAGCCCGGTTCCTTAAGACTTTGAATTCGGTCTTCTAAAATTACCAGAAAACATAATGGATGTTCTTGTAGAAACAAGAAAACCAACAACAAGGAAGTGCTACATTGGTAAATGGAAACAGTACTCCTTATGGTGCCTTAAAAGGGGCTTGTTAAGGAAAAACACTAAGAACAGAGGGGGGGGGGGGTAAAATATTTAACATACCTACTAGACTACAAGCTAGAATATGCATCTTTCAAAGTACAGTAGTGGCCACACAATAAGAATCTTCTTCACAGCTCCGGTAATAAAACAGTTTCTAGAGGGAGCAAAGGGAATCTCACCACCAAGGAAAATACCTGCTCCCACTTGGAATCTAAATGTGGTACTGACTCAGTTAATGAAGGCACCATTTGAGCCTTTACTCAGGGCCACATTAAAGATGCTCACTCTAAAGAATCATTCCTGGTGACCATGACTTCTCTTCCTAGAGTGAGTGAAATGTGAGGACTGACGGTTCATGAATCATCTGAAGATGACGATCAAAGGTGGGAGCTTACGGAGGGGAGCATACAACCTCACCGGAACACCAAATGTGGGATCCGTCTATGCCCCCCAAAAAACAAAAAGCGTAGAAAAGTTGGAGAATTTTGGACCTAACCACTAGATGGCTGAATAATGCACAGCATGTGAAACCAGCAAATTCTTTAAGCTACTAAACTACACCTAAAGATAAGAAACTTTTCATTTCTAACTGCTCCCATTGATTAGGAGAGTCAGACCAAGATGGAGGCTAGGAATTGGATGGAAAGGGTTACAAAGGTAGTCTTTGAATCCAGAGCACCCCTTTTTTTGCCAAAATTAAACTTCTATGAATTGAAGCACAACAAGGAGGTAATAGAAGTAATCAAGTGTTTAATTTGTAAACAATTCGTGCCAGAGCTGATATCACTCCATAGGAGTGCACTCCTGCTGGCACTGCCAACAGCACTGTTGCTGAATGCCTGTATCAGCATTATCTGTGTGTTTGATTATTCATTTTTAAATAAACATTACACTGATAAATTCAGTGTAAGAATAGACTCACAGCACCACTGTGTCATGTAATCCCATAATAGGTGCTGGTGTTTAGAAATAAGTGCGAGTGCCGATCACTGGAACAGACCGGCACAAAATAAGTACTGCATACCTAGATGGAAAGAGTTGGTGGATGCAGATTCATATTGATTTATGGGAATGAGTATCACCTGCATAATTCATGCAGCTGAGCCCAAACGATCCAACTAATTTTGTCAGAGTATCAATATGGATATTACACTGTATAGAGCTCAGCACCAAACCCTGAGAAACTTCCTGATGCAGTACTAAGATGTAAGGAGGAAGGCACATATCCTGACACTTATGCTTTACATAGGTGTTGCTCAACAAGTGAGCTGATCTGCTAGTGCTGGTGTCTGAAATTCTGGACAGATGAATAGAATGCGACACTGTCGAAGACCAACAGCAAATCAAGTAGCACTAGGGCCACCTGATATCCTTGTCCGCCAACAGACACAGTTCCTCCAGGACTGACAGAGCTGTGTCTGTGCTGTGTTCGGGTCTGAACCCAGACTGTACAGTCACAAGAATCGGGTTTTGTTTAAGAAAAACAAAGATTATCTTCACATGCTTCTCCAATAGTTTTATAGCAAAAAGGAGTAGAGCGATTGTCCTAAACGTGATAAGGGAAGAATTAGCCACATTAGGTTTTTTAATAGGGGTAAAGTAAGTGTTTTGCCCAGTTTGACTGAACTTAGATGTTCGCTAAACAGCTGTTGCAGACCACCAGCAAAGGGGTATATAAGTTTAGACTTAGTTGCTTTTTACAAATTAGGTGGCATCAGATCCAGAGGCAAGCCTGTTGAAGTAGACTAGGCAATGGAGTTTAATTGTTCCAGATTAAGTGGTGCAAAATGATCCGAGCTTGGACCTGTAGATCAAACTCTGGTCACAGCAACCCCATTGGGAAAGCATGGTAGAATATTGCAATTTTCGGCCAAGCCTCCATTGAAAGACCAAGATTGAGGTACACTGTGAACCTGTAGTGGGAGATTGACTAATGCATTCTCACCTGACAGTGGATTCTGTGTCTGAGATACTAATGAATTACAGATAGTAACAATATTTTTCCTGGAAGAAGTTAGAGATGTTCTCTGCTAGTACCTGTGAAAGCTCAACAGCTGCTGAAGCATATTTCAGTGGTCATCAGTGGTGTAAAGAGTTTGTTAAAATAATTTTCAGCTGCTAGGATCTTTCTAGTGTAATATTCAGCTTTAGCTGTGACTACCTTGCATTTATAACGATTTAAAGGCGGAAGTGGAGTAGTCAGGATGCCAGATTATTTAATATCTCTTACAGCCATTCCTGGCCTCCTTCAGGGAGGGGATATGCCATGGGGCCATAGGCCTAACTCATGTAGTGCTAACCTTTTTTAGGGCATATTGCAGGCAACAGGTTTCACAAAGAGATACAATAAAATCTGTGTACAGTCGCAATACAGTATTGATGGATTATTTAATCATTTAAAAGGAATTAAAAAAGCAACACATAAGGGGCACTCAAAATGTGAGATGACTCTTTCCAGCAGAGTTATTTAACATCAGTATGTACACAAGTGATAAATAATGTGAGTTGAATATAAATTTGTGCCAATGTCTATTACCCAAACTCAGACGTAGAGAGCTGACATGATATAATACAGTAATAAGTCAGATTAAGCCAGTACATATACAGAAAAGAAATTGCCAATCAGAACATGAGTTATGGTACAACTGTCCATGTTTCGATACCTAGAGGCAGTGCCCATTGGATCATCATCATTAGGACTCAACCATAGTTCATGAGGGTCAGGATATATGTATTTGGTCGCCAAATCACTGCAGATCAAAAGATAGAAGCAGCCAATAACATTTGGGCGTATTGATTTAATGAGTCGGACCTACATTCTCCTGGATGTCCCCTTCCCACGCCTGTGAGCAATGATTTTCCCATACTGGTGTCAGGAACTTCATTCATTTAATGATTTTTGTTACAATACGATGCATGGTTATTGACTGCAGCCCAGTCTGTTTCCTGCTGTTAATATTTCTTTGTGGCCTTTAATTTACGTGTTACAGACCGTTCTCATTGGGTGTCTTATTGGCTGCTTCTTTCTTCTGATCTGCAGTGGTTTGGCGACCAAATACATATATCTTGACTCTTATCCTTCTGGACGTGGGTGCAAGAGCATCCTGTAATGGAATATTTGTTGATGAATGTCATAGGGCTACAAAAGCTTGTCTGTCCCAGTTAATATATTTGAACTATTGGTCCTGGTCACCAGGCATTTGTGATGCAAAGTTAAGGTTCGAAATATCGTCACCTACATGTAGGGTCTCAAGATCAGCAACATTTTCTCCCAAATAAAACCTTATTCCATTAACAAAAATGTTAACCCTGTTATGAAATATAAGCCTAGAAAAGAGTAACTTGAAAATGTGAGATTTGTACAAGTACGCTTTCTTCCGTTGACTTATTCCTCTTTGTAGAGCTTTAAAAAAAAAAAAAAAAAAAAAATTGCCACTTAATTTGACAGTGTTCATTTGCCTCTTGCTAAGCTACTTGACAGTTTAAAGGAAGATAGTGTGAATAATATTTGTTGGTTGTCCTACTAAGTTTTAGGTGTCGACTTTTTAAACTTATTTAGCTGTTGTATCTGGTAATAATGCTGGCGGTTTTGAAAGTTATTTGCCCTCAAGATACTCCCTACTTTCTTGAACATGTCTTCTCTTTTTCAGTTATGTATTTATTTATTCTTTCTTACTGTTAGTTTGTTGCTATGGTGTTATCATTTGCGTTTCTGATCAGGTAAATCCAAATTAATATGCAATCTTCTAAAAAAAGGCTGCTAGTTTTATCGTTTTCACTTAACAAGGTAACAGGATGTTGGATAAAAAGGTCAGAGCCCATATCTAGAAAGGCTGTCATGCTTTTTAACTCTTGCTCACAGTTGATTACTTACTATACAGGGACTGCAGCTGCATGTTGCATTGTACAGCTTTGTTTATCTTTTGAGAACCTTATTCGTCAGCCTTTTCTCACTGCATGTAGTCATTGTTATCAGATGTTCAGTTGAAAGCCGCCTTCTGAATGTAGGCTATTTCTACCATTGAGCAAAAAGAACAGGTGATGGGCTTAATGCTGAACAATACAAACATTCACCCCCAGTCACAAAGATCTGGGTTTAATCCATTGTTTTTTTGCCCACCACGCCACCCCAGTTTGGACCCAGCAGTATGCAAATCAGTCTTGACCCTGTTCCCCATGGGAACAGTGCAGCCCGAATTGCCAAGCCAGGCCCTCCCTAGCAGCCAGGCTAGCTTGAATCCAGTGGTGCAGTGAGCACGGGACCCAGGTCTGGGCGTACCCTTACCACTTAGGGTGACAAAAACAAAAAGAGCAAATGATGGACAGATTGTTGAACAATGCAAACATTCACCCCCAGTCACAAAGATCTGGTTTTAATCCATTGTTTTTTTGCCCACCACGCCACCCCAGTTTGGACATAGCCATATGCAAATCAGCCTTGACCCTGTTCCCCATGGGAACAGTCCAACCAGAACTGCCAAGCCAGGTCCTCTCTGGACCGGAAACAAACATCCTGGGACCGGTTTCAGGGCATCACCCTTTATCAGCCAGGCTAGCTTGAATCCAGTGGTGCAGTGAGCACGGGACCCAGGCCTGGGCATACACTTCCCACTTAGGATGATAAAAGCAAAAAGAACAGATCATGGACGGAAGGCTGAACAATGCAAACATTCACCCCCGTCATCCATTTTTTTTTTTGTTTTTAAATTTTTTTTTTTATAACCCATCACGCCACCCCAGTTTGGACTTAGTCATACGAAAATAAGTCTTGACGGGTCAAGACTGATTTGCGTATGACTGAGTCCAAACTGGAATGGCATGGGTAGCAGATAAACCATGGATTTAGGCCCAGATATCTTTACTGGGGGGTGAATGTTTGACATTGATGAGCATTCAGTCCATCACTTGTGTTTTTTTTTTGGTGCTTTTTTTGGGGGGGGGGAGTTGTGCCCCAAGTGGAATGGGTATGCCCAGACGTGGGTCTTGTGCTCCCCATGCCATTGGATTCAAGCTAACCTGGCTGAGGAGGGGTGATACCCTAAAACAGTTTGCAGGATGCTTGTTTCCAGTCCAGAGAAGACCTGACTTGGCAGTTCAGGCTGGACTAATCCCATGGGGAACAGGGTCAAGATGGATTTGCATCTGGCAAACTGGAATGGCATGGGTAGCAAACAAAAATAACCTGATGGATTTAGGCCCAGATATCTGTACTGGGGGTTGAATGATTGACATTGATCAGCATTTCCATCCATCACTTGTTATTTTTTTTCTTCCAATTGTTGCCCTTAGTGGGACGGGTATGCACAGACGTGGGTACCGTGCTACCCATGCCATTGAATTCAAGCTAACCTGGCTGAGGAGGGGTGACACCCTCTTCTGCACGGATGGGAAATCGGTCCAGTCCCTGCTGGAAGCATGCAAGGACTTTGGCAAAGCATCAGGAGCAAAGATCAATGTGGACAAATCACAGGTAAAGCTCTTCGGCCGCTGGGACCTATGTAACAAGCCTCTCCCTTTCCCCATTGAGGCAGGCAGAAAGTCAAGCAGAAACTGGGCTTTTGAGCTTGACGCCTGAGCATTGAAGGAAAGGCTCTGGTGCTCAGAAATGATGCACTGCCCGTGCTGCAGTATGTGACACAGGCCTGGCCACTCCTGGCCAACGTAGCACGGGCTGTGAACAGCATGGTTTTCCACTTTGGCACTCAAAGATGGACAGGGTGAAAAGGACAGTCATGCACAAGAAGCATTGCAAGGGAGGGAAGGCAGTCCCTGGCATCCCGACAATCCTCAGAGCCTTCTTTGTGTGTGGCTGCGTCCGAATAACCCTGCTGAACGAGAACAAGGACCACTCAGCTTACAGGGTCTTCCACTTCTTCCTGCTCCCAGTATGGAGAAGACTGGGGTGGGAGAATGCAACAATGTTCAACTCGGACCTCCCCTGGTACTACAAGGAGATTTAGAAGTTTGTGGTGGAATTTGGGCTGAACTGTCACAACAAGCCTATGGAAGCCCAGGACAATCCACAGACTAATCAGGTCCAGGGACACCACAGAACCAGTGAGCGACCTGCCACCCGCTACAGCAACAAGGGTGTGGGAAAATGTATCCTCCCCATCCCTGACCAACAGACACAAAGACATTTGCATGGATGGCCGTGAAAGGGGGACTGCCAGTCCGGTCATTCCTGCAAAGCAGGGGCCTGTGCCCACACAGAGAATGCCCAAGGTGATGCCCCGCAGAGGAAACTACATACCATCTGTTCTGTGCCTGCACTTTTGCCCATGGACTGCGGGGAGCCTTAAAACAAGAAATGGAAGCACACATCCCATACCCAAACATCACTCACTACTCTGTGCTGTATTGGCTGTTTCCAAAGACACACTCAGTGGAGGCTATCCAAGGATGCTGAAGAATCCTCTGCTGCGTAAAGGACATCTTCTTGTATGCCAGGACCCGACTGGTGACCAACGGGGAGGTGGTGAGCAGGGAAGCGTGCCGCAGAATGGTACACAACCTGCTGAGAGATTACACAGACAAGGACAACAAGGAGCGTGAGAAGGAGGAAGAACTGTAAACCCTAACCCATCTTTCCACTGAACTCCCAACACTGCCCTAAGAAACCAAACCCCGTTTACTACTACTTTCACATGTAAACTGACTGTATTGCTGAAGTATGATTTGAAACAAAGTTGAAGTGGACTGCCCTTCCTAAGGGAAGAGGTGCTACTCTTTAAAAACCTATGTATCGCCTACTTAAGCACTTAATAAAAGGTTTTTGAAACTTAAAAGAAAAAAAAGAAAAACTGGTTGCAGGATGCTTGTTTCCAGTCCAGGGAAGACCTGGCCTGGCAGTTTGGGCTGGACTGTTCGCATGGGGAACAGGGTCAAGACTGGTTTGTATATGGCTGGGTCCAAACTGGAGTGGCATGGGCAGCAAAAAACACGATGGATTTAGGCCCAGATCTCCGTACGGGGAGTGAATGTTTGACATGGATCAGCATCCCATCCATCACTTGTTCGTTTTGCAATTTCTACCATTGAGAGCAATAATTTACCTTTGGATTATTTTACTGATCTATTTTAGCTAGCAAGCAAGAAATTCAGGACAGTTGTTGATCTGCCTCCCGTAGGAGTTTCATTGTGGGAGCTTGTTGACTGAAATATCTATACATTTGCTGCTCTGAAAGGGAAGGTCCAGGGTCACAACTGTAGTGTGAATGGAGGACTCTGCATTTTACCAAAGGTTTTAGTTTCACTGACAGTTATTTACTTTCTTAATTTATTTTTCTGTACTAAATCCAAAATCCATTCAATGTTTACAAACAGTCATTGTTAGTTTTCAGACATAATTAGAAGGAAAAACTTGGAAGATAGAGAGGAAATTGTCAGTAAAGCCAGCTGCTAGAAGGTGTGCCTTCAAGGTAGCGCAAGATGTTTCCTTCAAGGAAGCGCAGAATATTTACTTTAAGTAGGGCTAGCGTAAACTGTGGTGAGATGTAAATTCCATAGTTAAGGGAACACTGATGGTCTAGTTTTGGATCTGAAATTGGGGCAGACGAAGGTGAGGTGACCACTACAGCGTGAGAGCCTGGTTGATTAAAAAAAGATGTGTCATGGTTATTAGTGTCCACAAATGGGGAAAACCATGGGCGAATTGAAAACTAAAAAGAGCAAATGGTATTAAGTTGGAAATGGAAAGCAGAAGGTGATGCACTAAACAGATTAAAGGGCATAAGAATTTGACTGGAGGTTAGAGGTTTCAGTATGAGCAGAGGAAGTCTGCGTAAGAACAGTAGTCAAGGTAAACATACATGTGTGACAGTAGGAAAGATGGCAAGTTTATTTTACAGATACTGTAGAGTTGATTGTGACTTGTGAGAGTGCAGAAATCCATAAGGAAATATATAGGGGAAAGGGTCTAGAATCAAGTAGTCTGTGTGCAGAAAATGATGTGTGAGCAGAGATCAAGAAACTGTAAAATAGCCTAACATACAACGTTTGGAGGCCAAATAGATGGGGATCAGTTTTAATTAAGGTGTGGACATTAAGTCTGATCTGTGACAAAAGGATTGGAGAAAAGGTCAGTACGCTGTAACAGGTAAAGGATAGAGTGGTGTATGCTTGAAAGGAATTTTGTTGAGAAACGCCTTGAGAAACACTAGTGAAAAGGTAGAGATGGGGGAGAGCAACTAGACCAGGGAACCACTTCGGAGTGAATAAATATGTAGAGGAAAAAATAGGACCAAAAGAATCTTGGAAAATTAGAAATGTTATTACCCTTTAAGATATTATTTAGAACAGCGATCGGATAGAGAACCTATCATTATCTTAATGTATTTTGGAAGATAACTTTTAATTTTTATTTTGCGCATACTAGCATCCAGTACAGTTTAATGAGAATTGTCTGCAGTACCTATAGAGCTATTGCCAAAGGTAATGATTTCAGGTTGAAGTGATACTTGTCGAATTTTAAATTCCTTTAATCTTGTTCCAATGCTATGTGAAAAACTGATTTTGGATGACATGATCTGTTATGAAAGGTTAGGTGTACCCCAGGCACGTCTCATTTTAATCTGTTTAATGATTACTTTTTAACAGGGCCACTGGAATTATACGTCAGGGGAGGACCAAACTGTCAGGTTTGATTAAGTCATGCAGGAATGAAGGGCAAATTAAGCAGCTAGGAAAGGCAAAGAAGAATATTATGTGATCTAAGACAACTTGTGCAACTCATTCTGTAGCAGTATGTAGCTATTTTGACATTTTTAAGCGGTGATTGGAAATGAGATTCCAGTGCTATTAAAACACGTAGGTTTCTTAAATCATTTTTCAGCAGATCTATTCAGATTGCTATTGCCCACCAGTTAATAATTCGGTGTTGTAGAGGCCCAACACCCCCATTTTATTAATCTTGCCCGTTCGTTTTTACAGTCAGACTGTGTAAAACCTACTATGCAGAAATCAAGTATACATGCACTTCATATTTTCTTTGCTTCCCAGTTTTGTTCTAAAACATGTCTTCAATTTCATTTTTGCCATGAGGCCACGATGTGGGCCCTCTGAAAGAATAGTGTAGTATGTTTGCATTAATAATACATTTGTCTCACAAGGGAACATTTGAGCATTCAGTATGTTAGATATAAAAATAAAAAAAAGGGGGCAGAATTTTCATAATTGCTCTGACATGTGAGTGCCTTCTTGAAGTAACTGTTGCTCTGTGTACAGGGCCTGAAAATATGCCTAAATACGTAAACCGAGCAGTTTGTCGACAAAGAAGACATCTTTCTGTCCACCTTGTTTGGGTAACATTTAAGTAAACTCTTCCTAAGTCAATTGTTTATATTATATTATCTGGGCAATACTGGTACATGGTTGACAGATTACTTTTTTGTCTGGTAATCTGCTAATTATGCAGTAGACTGTTCACTATGAAATATGTGTGGCCAGCATATATTTGCTTGGTAACAGTCCTGTTTGTCTACTCCCTTTCTTAAATGTGGTAGACAGTAAATAACTTTTTATCGAAAGTTTGCTGTGCAAGCATTTACCCAACATACGCATGCAGGCAGATATAGATGCATACTTTAGGTCAGATGAAGAACCCCCAAAGCCCATTTTGTCTTTTCATTAGGACACCTGCGTCGCATACCCCTCATGCATGGTATCCAACTTCTTATTTTATGGCTGCTTATCGTTGGCCAAGCTTAATACATTAGCTTTGTCGCTATGCTTGGAAACCTGAAAATAAATGTCTAGAGTTGGCTTAAAATAAAATACTAAGAGTTGTTATGGGGGGTCACTTGCTCTTGTTACAATGGAACCATTCACCTAATAAACTTTGTAAATAATTGCATGGTTACTATCCAGTTTTGCATATTAAGGTATATTTTCCACACATACCCTGACAGATCAGAGCTTCACAGATAACAGGGAAGAATACAGTATTAGGTTTAATTATTTATTTTTCTGAAAGGCAGTTCAGTTATTGGTGTAGATCATGAAAAGACGTGTTGAGTTTTTCAAAAAGACTGCAAGTTATGACGAATCAAAGTTCCTTCTGCTAGGCCTGAATCATTGTATTTGAGATTGTGCTGCCGCTTTCAGTGTTCTGTTAAATAGAATGAACTTCTTAGTGTCCCTGGCGTTTCCTGATCTGTGCTGTTTGTTTAGGTCGATGGGGAATCTGAGATGGATAGCTTTCTGTGAATTGCAGGAGCTTGTAAAAGCCTTGAGAAACTGTGATGAGACTTTTTTGCTTGTTTGAAGCGTCAGGCAATTGTATTGAATGTAGTTGCATTTTGAGCTGTGATTACACTTCTCTACACGAGCTAGTGTTTTAGTGATGTTAATATAGGAATCCCAAACCCTAAACTAGAGATCTAAATTCTTGTGAAGGAATTGTGAAAAGCAACTGAAAGCTCATGTTTGCTTCGTTGAAGCGCCTTTGTTCATTCAGGCTGCTCTCCGGATGTGATGTTATTTTGAACATAATTATCAGATTTAGAAGTATCATTGTTAAATCAAAGTACTAGACAGGAATTAGAAGCTGTGAAATTTCTGTCTGGTAAAGTACTTATGCTGAACGGGCCATTCTGAACATAAGGCTCTAGTGTATCATATTATCAGAGAAATCCATAGTTGGGTAGATTAATCTAGCTTTAAACCTTTAAAAAATAAATGGTTTGTCTATATTGTATTGAAGTCAAATCATTTGAGATATTGTATCTTGTTAATGTATTTTATAACCATTTTGGGTGCGCTGCAAATGTACATGATAAACGTCTATAATTACATTGAATCACTTCTTATTCCTCTTCGAGGTTTTTATAAACAGAACTTTACCTCAGTTTGTAACTCTTCGTTTCCATATGGGTCTGAAGCTCGGAGAGCTAGTGTGATTATTTCATTTTTAATTGTATCTTCAAGAGTCCTCACAGGAATTATCTCTTCCGACTATAAAGTAAGGCAATCAAATGCATTTATTTATTTTTATTATTAAATTAGTTTCCTATGGGCACCAAAGATTTGTACTCGGGTACACGTTTCATTTGATCTGAAACAAGTGTATTGCTTAACTGAGTTCTTTTTATTAATTAAATATTCTTAAGATAAAATGTTTGATATGTTTAACCTGACCTCTCTAATAAAAACTCTTGACTTATTTAAAGCAGACTAGTTGGGAAAGTAGTTTCTATTAATAATTGGCAAAGCAATAGCAGTTTTTGCTGTGTGCAAAATTAAAATCAGCTGTTAAACTGCGTAAGGGCACAAGAATAATTAAATGCCACTTTCACGCTCAAACAGCTAGAAACACCTCTAATGCGTTTTGCTAAAAGTAATTTTTCCACTTACTAATGCTCATTTTCAGTCCTTAAAATGCATTGGCACATAGAATTGAAACAGTTGGCTCTTAAATGTTGAGTGAGCGTTTTTTTGTACAAAGAGCATTTTGCTTAACATGCGAGTAGATTTAATTGCTGCTGGTTGCTTCGTTAAGGGTCTTTACTAGAGAGTGGCTTACTTTTATCCCACTGGTGTGACCCAATTGCATACCAGTTCTCCTTCTTCCCTTAGAGAGAGACTCTGAGCTCTTGCGTGAACGAGAGTCTGTTCTACGCTTACGTGAGCGAAGGTGGCTTGACGGAGCGTCATTCGATAATGAAAGAGGTTCTACAAGCAAAGAAGGGGAGCCAAACATGGATAAGAAAACTGTTCCCATCCAGAGCCCGGTGTCCTTGGGAGAAGAACTGCAGTGGTGGCCTGAAAAGGTATGTACTCATGCATTTATTGATGGTGTACCAAAATACCCTTAAGGGTATTTTATTTATTAGCAAAACAGTACGACATTTTAACCAATTTATTCTATATTATGCTAATCTGTGGAGCACTGAAGTGCTTACCTACATGGGTAGCAAACTGTGCCATGTGGGGTGTGTATTTGGAATGATGTTTTTTTTTGTTTTGTGATCCTTTGTTGAAAGTATTTCAGTGCTGTATATGAGGACAAAATAAAACAGTGCTTTGGGATGTGGCATTGAGCGATTGCCAGTGGCTGAGGTTAATTCAAGTATTCCATCCATCACCTTGTTTTTACATTTACCGCCCTAAGTTCACTGTGTTTGGAAGGGCATGCCGAGGACAGTCCATAAATAGGCCATCTCCAGATTGTTTTTTCTTTGTAAAAAGATTTGCTAGGGTCTGGCCAAGAAGTTGCCTCCGGAAGTCCTCTGGGCTCATTTCATCTGAGCCAAAGCTGCTAGCTGCTGTGTGTATGTCTGTAGTTCCCGTTTTGGACATTTGCCAGACTGAGAATTGGGTGTTTGTTCACACATTCACAAATGACTACTGCCTGGGTAGCCAAGTCCCGAAAGAATGAAACTTTGTCCATTCAGTCCTGCAGGATTACTTATCCTGAGCCTTCCCACAAACCACCACCTGGAGAGGGGATACTGCTGCGCTATCTATTCACAAGGTTAGACGCATCTATCAGAAGAACAAGGTACTTACCTTCGGCAAGGCACTTTCTTGGTGATACTAAATCTAACTGTATTTCTTACAAGATCCTCTCTCCTCTGTGCAGTAGGCTCCTTTGGTCTATGCTAAAAAGATTCCAGTTCGAGATCTGCACACTGGCACAATCTAATTACTAAGGCTCCTTGTCTGATGGTGCAGACAGATATCCTCTATTCTACCGTGCAACAGACCCTTCGAAGAGCTGCACAACACCACTTACCAGTAGGCGAGTAAATTGCTAAGAAAAACGTCTGGTGTCTGGGAAATTCACAAGGTGATGAATCTGCAGTTAGATTGAGTATCCACCACAGCGTCACCAAAGATAAGTAACTTAGTTATTTGGGCTAAGCAACTATGTGGTAAGACCTTGCCTGGACGCTACAGACTGAATCTGCAGAGCTATTGGCTAATGTCATGCTGAGATGGCACACTTAGATGTGTTTAACTGGGTTTTCTGGAGGCATTCAAGTGTTTGTAACACCAAGCCCTTTGACTGCTCCAGGCTGTTTGGACTATTTCGATGTTTTAACAATTCATAGATCATTGATGCCAACTAAGCAATTTCCCTACCAACATAGAAAATTGCGAGGCTGTTCTAGTGGGCTAGCGTATGGGCAACAGCAGGCCTGTTAACCTATCCTGCTTCAACCAGTCCAGTTCTTATAAGGCTGCTGACGTGGCTCCAGCAGAAACAATTCAACCAGCAGGAACAGAAATCCTCAAATTCTTCCACCCATGATGCAGCTGCCATTAGGCAGCTTTAGTTTCCCCTCTCAGGCTCGTGCTTTGCCACTTGAAGACAGAATACCTTATGTCCTTCCCAGCTATGGTTCAATCATATCAGACACTTGGGTCTTACGGTTTGTTAAAAAGGACTGTGCCCTGCCTTTCCTTCCCATCCCACCCCACTTTCCTCCATAGGAGTCTCTTTCAGTTGCTCTCTCTAATTCTGCTGCAGGAAGCTAGCCTTTGCTTGTCCATGGATGCAATCAAATGTGTGCTGTACTCTAGGAAGGGAGGAGGATACTAATTTGGTTAATTCCTCTGGAAAGCCCCTGGCATATGTTAGATCTCTATTGTATCAGAAGGAGAAATAATGGAGGCTGGACTGAGTCCCATGCTTGCCTCTACTATAATCTCAACACACTAAGTGCGTGGTACCCAAAGTTGTTAGAACAGGTTCTTCACTTACTGTTAATCTTGCTTTTTAAGAATTTCTTGGCAACCCAAAAATTTGAATGAGGTGGGCTCACTCACATAATGTGACATGCTTCATCATTGCCCACCCTGGTAAAATAGTACTGCCATGGCGGACTTTACCTCAAGCGGGGATATTTTTAGAGTTCTTTGATATTACTCTTACTGGATGTTGAAATCAGATGATTGACAAAAAATATCTCCGGGTGAACCACAAAGCATCCTTTTTTTTATTAAGGTGCTAACCTGGATATGGCTAAAATCATACCATAAAGGATGTCAATGGTTATTATGTCCCAAGCATACCTCTATTCACCATGATTCAAGGAAGGACAAAAATTAAGATGAGGTGTGAATTTACCTCTCTTTCTTTAAAATTCAAGCAGTACTACCCGCTGGGCATAAAAATGGGAAGATAGATAATTTATTCAAAAGGAAACTAACTCTTTCTCAACGCCTGTTAATTCTGTATCCCATCATTCAGAGTTTAGAGCACTATTATTTATACATATAATTAGAATAGGGGCAATGAGAAACACACTGATGTACAGGAAAAATGTGACAGTCACTTTAAAAAGCACACACGTACATTTACCACATTAAGGTGATCAGCAGTTACCTATGACTAGAGGACCCTTTGCCCCATGGTCTGTTCAGGGTGGGAGTCACTTGCAGTCACACACTGGGAACAAGGTAATAGTCAACTAGAATAGCAGTTTATGTATAGACCCCTGTATTAGAGAAACTCCACCCTGAACAGACCATGAGGCAAAGGGACCCGACTCACCTTGGTCACAGGTAGGGAAATGAAGCTAGAAAGTATTTATATATAGTTAAAAAAATGACCTCTTACGTAAACAGCTGACAAATGATGGCAAGCAAAGCCACTATAATAGTCAAAAAACGAGTGCCGTCTTAACACAGTTCAATGTTCGTTAAGTGTTTCAGTAGCAATGTAGTCTGCTGATTTTACATGTAGGTACTTAATCCAGACTATATCAGAAATGCTGCATAGTTGAACAATATAGAACTAAAGTCATCTGACTATAGTGCAGGTGTTGGATATATTAATGTGCCGAAGTGCTCAAATGGAATTGGTGTAAAAATTCATATCTGAGCATCACATGTCATTATACTTCAGAATAGAATTATCTGAAGTACCAAACACTTTAGGTAAAAACAAAAGGACATTATCCAGTGGCATTGTAAAAAAGATATTCCAGCCAACCATTACAGTGACCTCAACACAAAATAGTGCACAAAGCCCAAGCTGGCTAAATTCAATTACTCCAAAGGGGGGGAGGGGGATCCTAGGGGACCCTCAGCAGTGTGGAGAGACAGAAGCAGAGGATGCAGTCCCCAAAGGCAACTCACAAGCAGCAGGCACAGGAGTCACAGTGAGGCCCACTCAGCACACCTGGAAGAGAGTCCCACGTTGCTGGAGCAGCAGGGAAGAGTGCTGTAGGCCGGGGCCACACGGAGCCTGAAGATCCCTGGGAGTCCCTCTAAGGAGCCCCCAGAGTGCATGGAATCATACAACTAATACTGGCAACAGAATTGTGGTATGATTCAGACATGTTTGATACCAAACATGCCTTAGTTCGGAGTTACCATTATGTAGCTGGACATAGGTAGTGACCTGTGTCCAGTACATGAGTAAAATAGCTTCCCCACACTCACGAAGTCCTGGAAAATGGTGCTGGAGTTTGTGGGGGCACTTCTGCTCATGGAGGGGTGCCCTCACACAGGTGCTTGCACCCTGCCTTCTGTGATAGGAGGGCTGCTGTAGGGGCGACTTATAGTGACCTGTAGTGAAAGGGTACATGCACCTTTTCATGCAGGCTGCAATTGCAGGCCTACAGACACATTTTGGATGGGCTCCCATGGGTGACATAATAGATTCTACATCCCATGGGGAACCCCTGGTGCCTCAGTGCCCCGGGTACCTAGGCACCATATATTAGTGACTAAGGTGGGTGCACCAGTATGCCCGTTGAGGGGTGCTGAAAGTCAGGGACAGCCAAATTTAGAGGGAGAGAGCCCGGTCACTGGGCTCCTGCTTAGCAGGATCACAGTGAACACAGTCATAAACACACTGACAGCAGGGAAAAAGTTGGGGTAACTATGCCAAAAAGAGGTTACCTTCCTACAGTCCCTTCAACTGATACCAGATACATTCATCTTTAATTTCAGCACCCTAGTAAAGTTGAATGAGTCCATACAGCTCTGGGTAAAGTTCAGGAGTTTGGCAAAAGAATTGACCCGTAGGCAGTTGTAAGGAAATGCCTCCTTGGCATGGTTACCCCCTGACTTTTTGCCTTTGCTGATGCTATGTTTTGAATTGAAAGTGTGCTGACCAGGCCCCAGCACCAGTGTTCTTTCCCTACCTGTACTTTTGTTTTCACAATTGGCACACCCTGGCATCCAGGTAAGTCCCTTGTAACTGGTACCCCTGATACCAAGGGCCCTGATGCCAGGGAAGGTCTCTAAGGGCTGCGGCATATCTTATGCCACCCTGGGGACCCCTCACTCAGCACAGACACACTGCTTGCCAGCTTGTGTGTGCTGGTGAGGACAAAACGAGTAAGTCGACATGGCACTCCCCTCAGTGTGCCATGCCAACCTCACACTGCCTATGCAGTATAGATAAGTCACCCCTCTAGCAGGCCTTACAGCCCTCAGGCAGGGTGCACTATACCATGGGTGAGGGCACCAGTGCATGAGCACTGTGCCCCTACAGTGTCTAAGCCAAACCTTAGACATTGTAAGTGCAGGGTAGACATAAGAGTATATGGTCTGGGAGTCTGTCAAACACGAACTCCACAGCACCATAATGGCTACACTGAAAACTGGGAAGTTTGGTATCAAACTTCTCAGCACAATAAATGCACTGATGCCAGTGTACATTTTATTGTGAAATACACCCCAGAGTGCACCTTAGAGGTGCCCCCTGAAACCTTAACCAACTACCTGTGTAGGCTGACTGGTTTTAGCAGCCTGCCACACTTGAGACATGTTGCTGGCCACATGGGGAGAGTGCCTTTGTCACTCTGTGGCCAGTAACAAAGCCTGCACTGGGTGGAAATGCTAACACCTCCCCTAGGCAGGAGCTGTAACACCTGGCGGTGAGCCTCAAAGGCTCACCCCCTTGCACTATACCATAGGTGAGGGCACCAGTGCATGAGCACTGTGCCCCTACAGTGTCTAAGCAAAACCTTAGACATTGTAAGTGCAGGGTAGCCATAAGAGTATATGGTCTGGGAGTCTGTCAAACACGAACTCCACAGCACCATAATGGCTACACTGAAAACTGGGAAGTTTGGGATCAAACTTCTCAGCACAATAAATGCACACTGATGCCAGTGTACATTTTATTGTAAAATACACCCCAGAGGTGCCCCCTGAAACCTTAACCAACTACCCGTGTAGGCTGACTGGTTTTAGCAGCCTGCCACACTCGAGACATGTTGCTGACCACATGGGGAGAGTGCCTTTGTCACTCTGTGGCTAGTAACAAAGCCTGCACTGGGTGGAGATGCTATCACCTCCCCCAGACAGGAGCTTTAACACCTGGCGGTGAGCCTCAAAGGCTCCCCTCTTTTGTTCCAGCACCACAGGGCACTCCAGCTAGTGGAGTTGCCCGCCCCCTCCGGCCACGGTCCCACTTTTGGCGGCAAGGCCAGAGGAAATAATGAGAATAACTAGGAGGAGTCACTGGCCAGTCAGGACAGCCCCTAAGGTGTCCTGAGCTGAGGTGACTCTAACTTTTAGAAATCCTCCATCTTGCAGATGGAGGATTCCCCCAATAGGGATAGGAATGTGACCCCCTCCCCTTGGGAGGAGGCACAAAGAGGGTGTACCCACCCTCAGGGCTAGTAGCCATTGGCTACTAACCCCCCAGACCTAATCACGCCCTTAAATTTAGTATTTAAGGGCTCCCCTGAACCTAGGAACTCAGATTCCTGCAACCTAAGAAGAAGAGGACTGCTGAGCTGAAAAACCCTGCAGAGAAGACTGAGATACCAACTGCCTTGGCCCCAGCTCTACTGGCCTGTCTCCCCCCTTTGGAAGAAAACTGCTCCAGCGACGCTTTCCCCAGGACCAGCGACCTCTGAATCCTCAGAGGACTGCCCTGCTCTAAAAGGACCAAGAAACTCCAGAGAACAGCGGCCCTGTTCACCCAAGACTGCAACTTTGTTTCCAAAGGAGCAAAATAAAGGCAACAGCGTTTCCTGCCAGAAGCGTGAGACTTGCAACCCTGCACCCGGCGACCCCGACTCGACTGGTGGAGAAACAGCACTTCAGGGAGGACCCTCCGGCGACTCCGAGACTGTGAGTAACCAAAGTTGTCCCCCCCTGAGCCCCCACAGCGACGCCTGCAGAGGGAATCCCGAGGCTCCCCCTGACCGCGACTGCCTGACTCTCGGATCCCGGCGCCTGGAAAAGACCCTGCACCCGCAGCCCCCAGGACCTGAAGGATCGGAACTCCAGTGCAGGAGTGACCCCCAGGAGGCCCTCTCCCTTGCCCAGGTGGTGGCTACCCCGAGGAGCTCCCCCCCCCCCCCCCCTTGCCTGCCTGCACCGCTGAAGAGACCCCTTAGTCTCCCATTGATTCCTATTACAAACCCGACGTGTGTTTGCACACTGCACCCGGCCGCCCCCGTGCTGCTGAGGGTGTACTTTCTGTGCTAACTTGTGTCCCCCCCGGTGCCCTACAAAACCCCCCTGGTCTGCCCTCCGAAGACGCGGGTACTTACCTGCTGGCAGACTGGAACCGGGGCACCCCTTTCTCCATTGAAGCCTATGCGTTTTGGGCACCACTTTGAACTCTGCACCTGACCGGCCCTGAGCTGCTGGTATGGTAACTTTGGGGTTGCTCTGAACCCCCAACGGTGGGCTACCTTGAACCCAAATCTGAACCCCGTAGGTGGTTTACTTACCTGCAAGAACTAACAATTACTTACCTCCCCTAGGAACTGTGAAAATTGCACTAAGTGTCTAGTTTTAAAATAGCTATATGTGTTTTATGTGAAATGTATATATGCTATTTTGCTAATTCAAGGTTCCTAAAGTACCTACCTGCAATACCTTTCATTTAAAGTATTACATGTAAAATTTGAACCTGAGGTTCTTAAAATAAACTAAGAAAATATATTTTTCTATACAAAAACCTATTGGCCTGGAATTGTCTGAGTGTGTTTCCTCATTTATTGCCTGTGTGTGTACAACAAATGCTTAACACTACTCCTTTGATAAGCCTACTGCTCGACCACACTACCACAAAATAGAGCATTAGTATTATCTCTTTTTGCCACTATCTTACCTCTAAGGGGAACCCTTGGACTCTGTGCATACTATTCCTTACTTTGAAATAGTGCATACAGAGCCAACTTCCTACAGCAGTACTTTAGTTTACTTTAGTTCATTCAAAAGTAGATAATATTCATTTTGTCTGATCTGTCCCCTGTTTTCGCTCTCCTTTTATGACGAATCTGGTATTGCAGTGGTTTTAATCTTTCTTTGTCTATAGAAGCTAACTGAATCACTACTTAATCCTAGCCTACAAAGTTTCTACGATTTGAACTTTTAAAACATTACATAAAAATACAGAAACAAGTACACAGCAAACAAATACTTTGTATATTTTGGATTTGAAATTTTAATTTTAATGGGAAGTTTCGAGTGATTCCAAATTTGGTTTTATTTCTAAAAGAAGGTAATAATCTAGACTCTAGCATAGCACCCTTCTTTTTGCTCATAATGCATTCTATTTTTTGTAGGCATATACCAGTGCTTCAGGTGAAGAAACAGATCAGCCAAACTGGATTCTGTTTGCTGTACTTGATCCTCTCCCACCAACCAGACTTGGGATACAAAATACTTTTTGTATAATTCTGTTTATTGTTATCAACATTAAAACAATACAGCGAAAGAAACACAAAATATACACTGCCATACAATAAGGTAGACAGAGACCTTGAACCATTTCCCCACAATTGTTTATATGGTCACCATAGTTTCCTCCGCCACCCCTTCCACAGTTTCCAATGTAGCATGGTGATCAGAACTCTACACCACACTCAGGAAGTACTGTATATGGATTGTCTCTATGTTCATTTCACTTACCCCAAATCTTCGCCCATTTTTGGGGGCATCCGTTTCCTTCGTATACCACATTTTCAGCACCAGTCAATATCATTTTTCCAATCCCTCAGTTGCTGTTGCTGCTGTGCCTCCTCATAGACGTGCAATGTTTCGTTTAGCCACCATTAGCCCCAATGTGACCCATACTTGATCCATGTGAGTCTGGTCCAACGTGTTCCATGTGTTAAGAAAGTAGCAGTAGGTTCCATATTAGGTTCACATTCAGTGCTCCTACACTCAATAACAGCTGTCCGGTATTATTTTACTAAATTACTTTTTAGCCTTAACTTTCGAATTCCTTAACATTTATAGTGTTTTAATTTTTAAATGTGCATATTGCTTTTTTACACGTCTATTTCATTAAATATGCTAATAGTTAATTTACTTAACAGTCACAGTTCTGGTTTCCCCAGATTAAGAACCAGTCAGTACAGTATTTTGTGCTGAAGCATCAGTAGCGATCTTTGTATCACTTATGAGGCCGCAAAATGCTCATCATAATTCATTTCTCTGCGGCCTTTCAGAAGTGTTGCTCAAAAGATGTAGCATATCCTTTGTGGGAGGCGTTGGTTGAGGTGTTTGAGGTTCCAAGACTTGCTCTACACATAGTGGTGTTTAGCAGATATGTGAACAGTATGAAAGTTGTCACAACTGCTTAGGATTTTGTGTAGATCATAATCTACATCTTGAGTTTATAACGGTATAAGATGCCATGTCTTAAATGCTTTCCAGAATTGAATGTGATTGTCAATACTCCTTGATTTGCAGGGTCATATTGTTTCAAAATTTGACTATCTAGACCCAAGGAGGTTGCACTAGTTGTTGCCCTTTTCAATGGAGGTACAGCCCATAATTGGGCCCGTCTTGAGCACAGGTGGCCATACTTGTGTAATTGTTATTAAGTCGTCCAGTCTGATGGATTGTGTGTATATTGGCTAAGCCGTATTCCTTCTGGCTATTGGAAGGCTGTGTAGAAATTAGAGACCAGATGTAATTTGCGTTTGCATCAGTTGAAACTGTAAGATGACTGAACTTGAACTCTGTGTGGAGTCTGCACTATTAACAGGGGGTGCTGAGGCAGCGACCATTGGCCTCATCGGGATAAAAAAAGTACTAATGCAGTGGTAGCTTAGACATTTTATGGGAGCCCCAGGTATGGCAGATTCATTGAAGACTTCTCCCACTATGGAAGCCTGGTTTGGCCACTTGATTTGCTTGTGATGTAATAGGGTAGTTTTGAGCCCATGTCCATTCCTCAATTTTTCTGTTCAGCTGAGTTAGGTATGTGGGTGCTAGTTCCTGTGGCCAAATGGTTTAAATGTGGTGATTTTTTTTTTTTTCTCTTACCACAGACTGGCATCTCAGTTTTGAAAACTGAGCTTGATTTGGTTCGCAAAGAATCAATTGATTAGTCACTGGTAACCATCTCTCCATGGTACAGGTCAAGACCAAAATAACTTTGGAGCTTTAAAATGATTTGATTGTCATCAGTATTATTATATCAGTAAGCACCCTATTGACAGAATATGGGATAACCAACTGGAGAGTTTTAAGGAATCTCATACAGCCTGGATTCCTCCAATAGACTTTGTTGTATGATGGATGCCTATAAATACCTGTTATCAGAGCTCGTTCTACAGTGTACAATGCTTAATTTTGTCGATATAGAAAATATCATTGGGAATATGGCTTCAAAACATGCTACCTTACTGCCCATCTTTCTGTATGTAACACTGTATTGAAGGAAAATAAAAATGTTAGACAGATGGTTTAAAACAAATAAGTATAGTTGTACCAGTTGATTGTAAGGGAACATACGAGGCCTAGTACAGGATAGAGGTAGATGTTGAGAGGGGGTTTAGGGTTGCAGTGTTTAAGCATTGCGATATGCCGGCTGTGGAGTTGAATGGATAGGAGAAAGTTGTATGGTCAGCATCCAATGTCAGCTATGTAAGATGTGATCTGGCCAGTTCCTTGTCCGAGTTCCTAAATCATGAAGTTTCTGTAAAATAGTTGAATGCCGAACTGAGTCAACTCTCACATGTCAGTCAGTGATGCCACAGTACTGTGGCCATGACTGAATTAATTTTGGACCCACAGTAAATTGTTATCCTCCGGAAATTGTGTATTTTTGTTTAAATGTTGATCATTAAATATACCTGAAAAGGAACATTTTCCCAGTTAGTTGTTGGGATCAGAGAAATCCAAACGAAGCTTTTTTTTTTTTTTTTTTTTTTTTTTTTTTTTACACATAGGTTTAATGTGTTTTGAGGTTTGTTGGGAAGTATCCAGTCTAAAGAAGGTTGGTAATGGCCCTGGCCTGAGATGTCTGCGGAGCTATACTAAATCTTAATTGTGTTCTTGGTTTGTTGATTCAAGGCAAGTTTATTTGTATTTGCCCTTGACAGTTACCTTACATAATAAAGCACTGCAAAAGAATAGCTCAGTAAATAATTACAAACTCAAACAAAAGACAGAGATAAAACAATCTGTGTAATCTTTGCAGCAAGAAAAACATAAGTGCATCTTAGTAGGTTAATGCTCTAGTTCTAGTGCAGCAGTTCTTATTTTGATTTATGTTGACCTCCACTAGATCATTACTAGAGCCTGTAGACCCCCACTGAGTCCTTCTTGAAAGCCGGGGACTACCAGCCTAAGCAAGATCTATGGTTTCAGCCTCCAAAACAATACACCAAACAAATGCTGAAATGACATATTTTGAGTAATAAGCAATCTAATATAGTACATTTTAATTTTTGCTTTATTTGTATATGCTTCATGAATTTGAATGTATTCATTTTAAGACTTAATTTTGTAAAACATTTGTGTGCCGCCTGAGTAAGTCTTGTTGACCCCCATTTGCCCTCAGACCACAGGTTAAGAACCACTGGTCAAGAATAAGTCTTTCTGCAGTATGCACATGATAATAGCCACATGATGAGTTAGAGGCTTAGCAGGCAAATTCTACTTTGTCCATCTATGAAATCACCGTTACATACTACTTAAAGCACTCTTGTGCTGTACAAGTGTTTTAATGTCATCAGTCTGAACCACTGGTAATTGCTCTGGGCATATTCTCTATACGTCCTTTTCCTTGAAACGATTCTATAGATCCCAGTTACTACCCTCATCCATACGTTTTCTTCTAATGAATACTTCTACCTTCTGATTCCTCACCTCTTGAATATCTCATGTGCTAGAAGCTTTCAGTAGCTCGTCCATGGTTCTTTCCAACTGCTTCGATGCAGATCCTACGCTCGCTCTCCGGAGTTAACTCAGAGGAAATGTTTCCTCACATCTCAAATCTTGGTGCAGTGCTATGGCTGTCTCTACCTAATTGTTCGGGCTTTAAACCCTTCCAGGAATGTGATGGACAGACATCCATCACAGACCCTCATTATATCTGCCTGTGGTGCTTGGGGCTGGATCACAACTCATTTTGGGTATTTCCTGACACATCCTGCTGTTCAGGATAAAAACAAAGCTCTTTGTGGCTGGGCCTGAGACAATACTCTGGGTTTCCATCAATCAAGGGCTCGTTCGAAGTCCCCCTTTCTCCTTATTCCTCCAGGTCATTGAGGGTCAAGTGCAAAAAATAAGTACAAGAAACATCATGCTTCACCACCAGTTAAGCCACTCCATCAATCCTCCTTTTTGGGGCTCATTTTTGGAGCCAAAATTGAAATCCATAGCTCCTCAGCCTCTGGTGCCAGTGGCTCTGCCCATCTTCATACCTCCATGCTCCCTTACAAAACCAAATCCTCCAACACCCTCAAAGCCACTGTCTTACCACCTGTTCCACCGCTCTTGGTACTGACCCTATAATGGTTCTATTTTTTTTTTTTTTTTTTTTTTATTATTGGGAGTACAAGCAGTAAAGTAAGAAAATACATCCACATATGAGGTATTAAATAGACCAGCAGGGCATAACTTAATTGTATACATCAGATTTTACAGTATTCAAATAAATCATGGGACAGCAAGCAATCATAAGCTGGATAAACAACATCAGTAGTCTGGTGCCAAATAATTGGCCCTTTCCCCCCCAAATAGGATGAAATTTCAGTGCAGGTCCTCTGACCTTAGCTGTCTGGCATTCCAGTTCATGTGCCTTCATTACCTCTTATACACAGCTCCTCATACTTTGTCGGAAAGAGAGATTTCATGTTCCTCGCAATATTTAATCTAGCACTGGAGAGCGTACAAAAGACCCTGGCAGTAATCGCTATGCCCAGCAGCATCATTTTTTGAGTAATAATACAGCTAGAAGGATGTACAAGAGTTATTTGCCCCTGTTCAGATTACCAGAATGGTGTGATTTGTGGACGTGTAGCAAACATATGAACATTATCAGCCTCTCCTGTTGGGCAACTGTAAGATCCATTACACAATTTACTAATTTTGGAGGGCCTGATATAGAAGTCAAAAAGTGTACAATAAATCTGGCTTCTTAACCTAGTAGGAGTAATAAACGTTGCAGCAATACAAGTGAGTTTTTGATCTGTGAACTCCTCGCCTAAACTATGAGTCCTTTTATCAGCCCATGTTCCTAACGCATTAAAAACCGACTGAAAAAATGCAGATGTACCTTTCTGAAATACTGTTAATATTTCTTCTCAATAGGAAGGTCTGCCTCTGTATTTATTTATTTATTTTTTTGAAAGAAAGAAAGAAAAATCACAGCGGTGTATTGCGAATTCAGCCTGTAAAGCAGAAAATCATTTTAGCCCAAACTCAACCATCAGATTGCCTAACTGCTTAGTTCCCGAAATGATCGAAAAAGATACAGGATTTTCAGAAGGATATTCATTTTAATTAGGTTAATTTTCCCAATTAGGGTGGTGGGTGGATGAATCCATTTATTCAGTGATAGCCTAAGCTGCCATAGTTGTGCAGTATAGATATATTCTTAGCATAGCTTAGCAGTAGGTGCCTAGATAATGCCCAGATACCTAGCTTGAGGTGTCACATGCTGTTCGAGCTGCTTGCTGTATCTGCTAGAATAAGATGGATTTTATGGGCTTTTAATTCATAACCCGAGACTTGGCCAAAATCTAATACTATACGTTCAACACACTGAAGCGTTGTCAAGGAGTAGTGTGAGAATATTAACATGTTGTCTGCATAAACACCCAAGGGAGAAACAAGTGATAAGAGTTGTTTGGGATGCTTCTGCGTAAAGGCCTAATATATGCATAAAGAGCAGGGGAGAGTGGGAATCCTTGTTGAGTGTGACACAAAATACAGATTAAAGGTTTTAAATCCTCATTTATGCTAATCTGAGTTCTTGAAGCCTTGTAAATAACCTTAGCCATATCAATAAATCTCGCGTTGAAGTTAAACTGCAGGAGTAATTCCCAAAGAAACTTCTGGGATACACAATCGGATGCTTTTTCAGCATTGAGTAAAATGATGTTAAGACATTCTTGGAGAGTTCCTGCACGTTCAGTTAGTGTTAATTATATTTTTATGGGAGGTTGTAACCTTCCCTGGATTGAAGCCATGTTGTTCGGAAGATACAAGCTGAGAAATGATCTTATTGACTCGATTGGCCACAAGCTTGGTAAATATTTTAGAGTCGGTATTAAGATATATAGGCCGATATAAATTCACTCTGATGGATGTTTCTTTTTTAAAGAAATATTGTAATGATTGCTTCATTCCAGGAGGATGGAACCCCTCTGGTACTAAAAATGTCTTAACACTTCCAAAAGAAGTCCAATGATTTAGGTGCTATAATTTCATATATTTCCAAAAGAATGTGTTCTGGCCATGGCTCTTTTCCTGCAGACCATTGATAAACTCTCTAAGCTCATTCACTGGGAATTCACCATCCAACATATCCTAATCAACTGTTGCTAATTTGGGCAAGTCTAAAGGGACCAGATAGTCATTAATATTGGTAAAACTACACTCCAGCTCCTCCTGTTACAGCCCAGAATAATAAGCCATAAAGATAAATGAGATCTAGGTGTGTTGGGTACGTACTCTCCCTGTGGCATTTTGGATCCATTTAATCACAGTTCTTAGTGTCAACCTGACACAGACAGGCCAACAGTTTCCCTGGTTTCTCACCAATTTCACAGTTCAGAGCTCGCAGTTAAAAGGCAGTGATGTTACGGCAATGATGCAGCCTGGAAGGCCCCTGATGTGTAAATGTATGGCTTGAGCGGCCTCGGAGCGCGATGAAACCGTGCCATGTGCAGTTGAATGAAATTATTAAATTGGCCCCTAATAGCTTTCTTTTCTTAACTGTTTGCTCTAGAAATCTGAGTAATAAGTGAGTGAGATTCCCCTATTATAGGCTTTCAAGGTATCCCAGATCAGAGGGATGAGCTGACCATTGGTTAGTCACATTGAATTCCTGTGTGAATATGCACAAACACTTTATATAGTCAGAGTGATCTAGCACATACTTGGGGAAGAAAGACCAACGTAGGTTGGTGTTAACACAGCAGTTGCGTACCTATTTTAGTTTAATGTGAGTGATCCGAATGTAGCTAATCCAAGATCTCAGTCCTACAGATCAAGGAGTTTGCACTACTCAAATACAAATCTATACGAGGATATTGCCTATGAGGTCTTGAAAAAAAGTGTATGTAAGGAAATGCCTCCTTGGCATGGTTGCCCCCTGACTTTTTGCCTTTGCTGATGCTATGTTTACAATTGAAAGTGTGCTGAGGCCTGCTAACCAGGCCCCAGCACCAGTGTTCTTTCCCTAACCTGTACTTTTGTATCCACAATTGGCAGACCCTGGCATCCAGATAAGTCCCTTGTAACTGGTACTTCTAGTACCAAGGGCCCTGATGCCAAGGAAGGTCTCTAAGGGCTGCAGCATGTCTTATGCCACCCTGGAGACCTCTCACTCAGCACAGACACACTGCTTACCAGCTTGTGTGTGCTAGTGAGGACAAAACGAGTAAGTCGACATGGCACTCCCCTCAGGGTGCCATGCCAGCCTCTCACTGCCTATGCAGTATAGGTAAGACACCCCTCTAGCAGGCCTTACAGCCCTAAGGCAGGGTGCACTATACCATAGGTGAGGGTACCAGTGCATGAGCATGGTACCCCTACAGTGTCTAAACAAAACCTTAGACATTGTAAGTGCAGGGTAGCCATAAGAGTATATGGTCTGGGAGTCTGTCAAACACGAACTCCACAGCACCATAATGGCTACACTGAAAACTGGGAAGTTTGGTATCAAACTTCTCAGCACAATAAATGCACACTGATGCCAGTGTACATTTTATTGTAAAATACACCACAGAGGGCACCTTAGAGGTGCCCCCTGAAACTTAACCGACTATCTGTGTAGGCTGACTAGTTTTAGCAGCCTGCCACAAACCGAGACATGTTGCTGGCCCCATGGGGAGAGTGCCTTTGTCACTCTGAGGCCAGTAACAAAGCCTGCACTGGGTGGAGATGCTAACACCTCTCCCAGGCAGGAATTGTCACACCTGGCGGTGAGCCTCAAAGGCTCACCTCCTTTGTGCCAACCCAGCAGGACACTCCAGCTAGTGGAGTTGCCCGCCCCCTCCGGCCAGGCCCCACTTTTGGCGGCAAGGCCGGAGAAAATAATGAGAATAACAAGGAGGAGTCACTGGCCAGTCAGGACAGCCCCTAAGGTGTCCTGAGCTGAGGTGACTCTAACTTTTAGAAATCCTCCATCTTGCAGATGGAGGATTCCCCCAATAGGGTTAGGATTGTGACCCCCTCCCCTTGGGAGGAGGCACAAAGAGGGTGTACCCACCCTCAGGGCTAGTAGCCATTGGCTACTAACCCCCCAGACCTAAACACGCCCTTAAATTTAGTATTTAAGGGCTACCCTGAACCCTAGAAAATTAGATTCCTGCAACTATAAGAAGAAGGACTGCCTAGCTGAAAACCCCTGCAGCGGAAGACCAGAAGACGACAACTGCCTTGGCTCCAGAAACTCACCGGCCTGTCTCCTGCCTTCCAAAGATCCTGCTCCAGCGACGCCTTCCAAAGGGACCAGCGACCTCGACATCCTCTGAGGACTGCCCCTGCTTCGAAAAGACAAGAAACTCCCGAGGACAGCGGACCTGCTCCAAGAAAAGCTGCAACTTTGTTTCCAGCAGCTTTAAAGAACCCTGCAAGCTCCCCGCAAGAAGCGTGAGACTTGCAACACTGCACCCGGCGACCCCGACTCGGCTGGTGGCGATCCAACACCTCAGGAGGGACCCCAGGACTACTCTGATACTGTGAGTACCAAAACCTGTCCCCCCTGAGCCCCCACAGCGCCGCCTGCAGAGGGAATCCCGAGGCTTCCCCTGACCGCGACTCTTTGAACCTAAAGTCCCGACGCCTGGGAGAGACCCTGCACCCGCAGCCCCCAGGACCTGAAGGACCGGACTTTCACTGGAGAAGTGACCCCCAGGAGTCCCTCTCCCTTGCCCAAGTGGAGGTTTCCCCGAGGAATCCCCCCCTTGCCTGCCTGCAGCGCTGAAGAGATCCCGAGATCTCTCATAGACTAACATTGCGAACCCGACGCTTGTTTCTACACTGCACCCGGCCGCCCCCGCGCCGCTGAGGGTGAAATTTCTGTGTGGACTCGTGTCCCCCCCGGTGCCCTACAAAACCCCCCTGGTCTGCCCTCCGAAGACGCGGGTACTTACCTGCAAGCAGACCGGAACCGGGGCACCCCCTTCTCTCCATTCTAGCCTATGTGTTTTGGGCACCACTTTGAACTCTGCACCTGACCGGCCCGGAGCTGCTGGTGTGGTGACTTTGGGGTTGCTCTGAACCCCCAACGGTGGGCTACCTTGGACCAAGAACTGAACCCTGTAAGTGTCTTACTTACCTGGTAAAACTAATCAAAACTTACCTCCCCTAGGAACTGTGAAAATTGCACTAAGTGTCCACTTTTAAAACAGCTATTTGTCAATAACTTGAAAAGTATACATGCAATTTTGATGATTTGAAGTTCCTAAAGTACTTACCTGCAATACCTTTCGAATGAGATATTATATGTAGAATTTGAACCTGTGGTTCTTAAAATAAACTAAGAAAAGATATTTTTCTATATAAAAACCTATTGGCTGGATTTGTCTCTGAGTGTGTGTACCTCATTTATTGTCTATGTGTATGTACAACAAATGCTTAACACTACTCCTTGGATAAGCCTACTGCTCGACCACACTACCACAAAATAGAGCATTAGTATTATCTATTTTTACCACTATTTTACCTCTAAGGGGAACCCTTGGACTCTGTGCATGCTATTCCTTACTTTGAAATAGCACATACAGAGCCAAGCTCCTACAGTGTATTTCCAAAGGTCAGTGTTTTGCTCAATCCATATACTGAGCAAATTCAGGTTGGCCATCCTGTCCAACATGCTAGTTCTAGTTCTGTCTAGCTGAGCAGTGTGGAAAGTATTGGTTGTGTTGAACTGGATTCAGAGTACAGTTAAAATTGCAATTATTATAATAGGTAGAGTAACATCACTCATTTTGATCATGTTGGTGAAAAAGTGCAGAGTCTGGTTATTTTGGTGCATAAATATTTATGAAGACAAAATGGCTTTTGTTTTGTTGATGGCTATATCCACTCTTGCCCACCTACCCTCATGACCTACTTTAGATTTTATGGCTCGAAGAGAACTGATTAAAAAGATCATAGAAATTTCACTCTGACCTGACCAGTACATGGCATTTACTACATTGTATTTTTCAGGTACGATATAGCCTTGACAACAGGTCTGCCTCCTTTTGGTAAAATGCATTTCTTGAAGGGCATAAATATCCGGTTTCATATGACCAGCTTCTGAAAATATCTTCTCCCCCCTTTTAGGCCATTTATTTTCCATGATATGAAATTAACCATTTATGATATGGAATTAACTATTTCCATTTTTAGACATTTCCCTGTTTTTCCTGTATGATTTCTCAACCATAAGATGCACATGCACTTTGTTTGTCCCCTGTAGGAGGCTGGCTCCGTTTATGTTGTGGCACCCTATACTGAGTCCAGGCAACCCTTAGTGATAGTGAATCGGTGTCTTGATAGCAGAAGCTCTCTCAGGGTAGCTGAGGCGAGCAGCTGAAGCTTATCCAGGAGGAATGTAAAGCACTTGCAGTACCACAGTAGTCGGACAGTAACTCACTCACAAGAAAGAACTGCACACGTGTTGAAAAAATAAGCTACTTTATTACAGCACTACTACTAAACTGACATTGGTATATCTTCCTTTGGAGATATTACAACCAATATATACACAGAATAACCATCAGAAATAGTTTAGAAATATATAGAGCCCTAGGGGAGGGCCAAACCATATACTAAAAAAGTTGAATGTGAAATAGCGACTCCAGCCAAGATAAGTGTGGTAGTTAGATAGGGGCTGGGGGAATTAGGAACACCAGAGGTAAGTGACCCCAGCAACCAGGAGTAAGTTAGTTACCCACCCAGTTGTCCCATAAACTAACACAGAGAGTAGTGGTTGGTGTTTGTGGAATTCAGGACCTTTCCCAGTGGACCCCGAGGAAACCCAATGGCAAGAGGATGGGTAGAGGGCACCCCTGCCCCAAAATACCTAGAAGACTGATGTACCTACACCAGGGACCCGGATGCAGAGGGAAGAAGGGACTCTCTCTGAAGACTCTGGATGCCTTGATTGTCCAGCGGCTGTCATGACCTGTGGACCAGGCCGGTGGAACCCATGGGCAAATTCTGGATGTGGAGGACCTGCAAAGGAAGGGGACAGAGTCCAGCACCCTTGAAGGTGCCCAGGTGGTGCAGGTGGGAATGCAAGATGAAGTTCCTGCATGTCAGTGGAAGAATCCCAGCTATGGGGTCCAGGAGCTGCAGAAGACCCCAGGAGATGTCTGCGAGCTGTCCCTCGACGGTTGCCAGATTGCAGGAGGGTTCGTGACCAGCCAGGTTACCAACAAGCACTGGCAAATGAAAACAGGAGTTTCAGAAGAGTTTGCAAAATTGTGGGGGCCAGTAAGGTCCAGGAGAATCCCCCCAGAAGGGGGAGTCAGAGCTGGCCCTCAACACAACGGAAGGCCACCAGAAGTCAATGGACCCCCTCGAGTGACCCACAGGTGCTGGACACAGGGAGTCGTGAGGAGGCCTTACCAGCCCAGCAAAACAGAAGTCCCACGTTGCAGGAGTTCCAGGACAGAAGCTTATCTTCTGTTTGCAGAGTGCTGGAGGCCTGGGCTTCTTGCAGCCTGAAGATCTCCCAGAGGAAGAGTCAACAAGCCTTGGCAAGTGCAACATCCGTGGTGCACAAAGGTGCCAGTCCAGTGGCAGGAACAGGGGCCCACAATCTCCTAACTTGGACAGAAGACAGGCAGGACCCAGAGGAGGCCACACACTCACCACCTGTGTTGCAGGATCTTAAGATGTCCATGAACAACAGACACCACCAGCCGATCAACGTTGTCTTGAGGTGCCTGCGGTTGCAGGGGAGTGACTGCTTCACTCCAAGGGAAATTCCTGCGTGCTTCCTAATGAAAGCCAAGCACCTGTAGCCCTGGAGGATGTCCGTCCTTGTATGTGGCAGAATTCTTGCAGAGTCTGGAGAAACAGTGTTGCAACAGGAGCCTTCCTACTAGGAGACTTGTTGAGTTCCAGCAAAGACCAGCAGCAGCTCCAGAAGCCAGGAGCAGATTATGTCTTGCGGAGAGTTCTTTGTAGAGTCTTGCTTGATGAATCTGCAGACCCACCCGCAACGGAGCGCTTAAGTAACTCTAAAAGGGGGTTGGTCACTCTCTGCAGTGACCCTCCTATCTTAGGGGTCACGGTCGTCATCCACCTGGCCTAACCAGTCCGATGCTTCCCGGGGCCTCTGCACACCTTTTTTTCAAGGTGGCAGAATCAAGTGGACATCTAGCAGAGCTTTGTGCACCTCCCTAGGGGAGGAGCTGGACAAGGGAGTGGTCACTCCCCTGACCTTTGTGTAGTTTTGCGCCAGAGTGGGAACCAGGGGTTCCTGAAGTGGTGCAAACCGTATTATGCAAGGAGGGCACCAAATGTGCTCTTCAAAGCAGTCTGGTGGTGCTCAGAGGCCATCCCACCCAAACCCTTAGACACCTAATACACGGGGGATGTGGTCAAACCTCTCCCTTGCAGGAAATCCTGGCTCACCAGAAGGAGGGCAGAAGAGTGTCTAGGGTCAGCAGCAGCATGGACTGGCAGCTAGACCTCGTATGGCCGCACAAGCAGAACTGGGGTATCCCCCAGAGTACATGATATCATGCAACTAACACTGGAGGCAATGTTGCTGCATGATTCTAACATGTTTGATACCAAACATGCCTAGGTTCAGAGTACCAATTACGTAGTTGGACCTCTCGTGTTGACCAGTGTCCACAGCACACCTTAAGATGACTTCCCCGCACTTAGACTCCAGGAAATGGGCCTGGGTTCTGTAGGTGCACCCTGCTTATGCAAGGATACCCTTACACTTAGATGTCATAAGTCACCCGTCTGGTAGGCCCTTCATCCCAAAGGCAGGGTGCATCTCTCTAAGTGCAGTAGTCCGATTTGGTGGTGAAAGGGTGCTTGCACCATTTCACACAGGCTGCAGTGGCAGGCCTGCAGTCAGTTTGCACAGGCTCCCATGGGTGGCATGACACATGCTGCAGCCCATGGGGGACCCCTGGTGTACCAGTGCCCTGGGTACCTAAGTACCATATACTAGGGACTTAAATAAGTGCACCAGTATGCCAATTGTGGGTGTAAAATGTTACCAAGCAGCCAAATTTAGGGAAGAGAGTGCTGGCACTAGGGCCCTGGTTAGTAGGATCCCAGTGCACTACAGTCCAAAACGTACTGACACCATGCAAAAAAGTGGGGAGGGGGTACTACAACTAGAACACAGCTTACTACATCCCCCCCCTTCTCAACTCCCACCCCTCTACTCTCATCTCACATCCTCTCTACCTACCCTTCCCATATTCCCCAAACACACCCCTACTCCCACCCTCAAACATATTGGACTTCCAGAAAACCTCTTGCTTGGCAAGGCTAGGGGATGGAGACTACCCAAATGCTTGATGTCATGTCTGACATCCAGGTAGTATTGAAGTATAACCTCCCACTCATCATAAAATAACACCAAAGAGATTTGACCCCATCTTTCCAGCTTAAATGTGAGTAATTTAACAAAAACACCTGTGATGATATAATAAAAATCAAGTGCATTCAGTGTCCAAGAAACTCATGGCTTGTTTGGTTTTAGAAAATATTACAAAGGACCCCTTCCACCTGATTTTAGAGAGGATCCCCCTGTAAATGAGACTGGAATGGATGCAGCTGTGAACGGGCCTGCATTTCTCACATCCTAGATGTTGTCTCCCAGGCCAGGCCCTGGAAAAGTAGAAGCCGTCTGGTACAGAGAATGTGCTATGTTCCCTAGCAATCAAAAGCATTCATTATTTGACTTTATAGTCCCTAAAATAGATAATACGTGGCCTTATACAGCTCAGATGAAACCCTGGGTACATGTGAGATCAAAAGTAGTTAATCTGAAGTTTATTCAAAGTCTCGTTAGCCGGTCAGCACATGAATGGAATTAGCAATCCATTTGATTAAAGTAGTCTCTGAGCGGTCAGTACCGCCTGTGGTCTGAGCCCTCTGGTGCTCCTACAGTCAGCAAGTTTGATCTCTGAGAGTAGTTCTGCAAATCCTCGCATTTACAGTTGAGAGATATAATTTGCTCATTCATCCCTTCTTGCTTGCGCTCCTACTGGGCAGAATGTGTTTCCAGCCTGTGTATCTTGGTTTCATTAACTTTTTGTGTCAGCAAATACCACAAATTGTTGTTCGATAGATGGCACCTTTAGCACCAGATTCTCAAATGTGTCTACTTGCGCTACTTGGCTGTTTTTAGCTGCACATATTTCTTTCAAAATAGTCTTCAACATAGATTTCGTAGTTATTGAAATTGAAGAACATGTAGAATTTCCAAGTGAAAGGGGTCCGCATAGTGGCCAGGGTTGTGCTCTTATCCTGAACGGACGGCCTCTGACCTGCTTCTCTCCTCAGATACCATTTGAGGAAAGGCTGGTTGGGTTGATTAACTTTGTCTCTTGCCTCAGGAAACACTGATTGTATTGCATAGGTAGCATAGCTTAGCGAAGTGTTGGAGTTTGACTTAGCATCTGACACTGGCACAGCCGAATTGCCTTTTCATGAACCTTGGCCTTAGGATATAAAGAGCTCTGAGTATGTAGCTTGGAGTTCCTTACCTCTTCAAAAGTGACTTAGAAGGTTCGGGAGACTGCGTCATGACAGGAGAATGTTAGTTCTTCTGCCTCTTCCAGTATTGCGAGGTTCATGCAAGGCTACTGTCTCAAAATTACCCGGCTCAGATACTGGCAGTAACTTCTTTTCCCCTTCCAACAATAGTCTTTAATGAGCAATGCAAAGGCTGTATTGGTCTTTTATTCATAGATATGCAGACTACTGTGCTTGAGTAGTCTGTTTAATCCTTGTCATTAGCAGTGTTTGCTATAGGGGACTTAGCTGCAGCGTCTACCACTCCTGTTGTTGCCACAGCTAAGTTGATTGGGAACAGTGTTAAAACTGATTTAGTGACCCTTGAGAAGTGGGCTGAGAGCACTTAAGCGCTGGAATTTCAGACACAGTTCCATCCCTTCGATAGCAAAAGTGGAGAAGTTATTAAATGATCGTCAGTCCCCCAGAGGTTGGCATTGCAAGGAAATCAGGAGTGCTTGAGTCAACTGTTGTTCAGAGCAGTGATATCTGCATCAAGCTCATTAGTCGTTTTGGGCAAAGTCACCATGGCCCTCAAAGTTCTAGGAACTACGTTGGCTGATGTGATTGTAGGGCTTATTACTTCTGAAGAGCAAAACTGTTTGCAGTTAATCTGATTAATGCCCTCCTGCTCAGCCTTGAGGGGTCATTCAGGTGGGTGGACAGTCACATTAAAATGTATAGTGTCCATGGAGGGTATTTCCAGCATCTCCTGTGCACCCACTGGAGCTTGTGACAGCCCCCCAGGACTAATTATGTGCCTTTCCTGCCGCTCCTGCTGCTACTCAGTTAAGTTTACATGAGTCTAATTTGAGAGTGCCAGGATTTCAGGAATTGCAGCCCTAGACTTGATGCCACCCATTGCGTTACTTCAAGTAAAATTTTTATGTATCGTGGTATCTCAGCAAAATTATTACACATGCAGTCAGCACTCGAAGCAGGAAATTGTTAAAATTGCATAAACTCTCAAATGAATGTTGTAGCTCCTCAATAATGAGGGTATGCCTCTCCACCTGCTTCAACCTCGAACATTAGTTGTGCCCCCACAAGATAGTCAGTGCCAGCACAACAAGTAGCTAAGAAGCTCAGTGACTAAATACCTTTGGACCCTGTAGCCTCTGTGAAATGGTTAGACAGCAATAAGGAAAGAAGGTATCAAAGCCTCTGGCCAGATTTGCAGTTGCAAGCAGGCAGCTCAACACTTCAGGAACAAATAAGTGCATTGAACTTTAGACTATAGACATTGTTTATCTGTATCCTTAGATAATTCAAGATTATTTGGATATGTAGAATATATTACTTAAAAATGCTACCTAAGAACTCACTGCCTCTTGCTGCTCAAAAGAACAATGAGCCTTCGTAGAATTTATCGTTGGCCTGTCTTCATCCACACGGGTAGAAGAACTGTGTAAAGCGGAGTATTGCAGAAGGGACTTCAGAGCTCAGTTCTGCTGTCTCGTGGTGCTACTTTGCCTGTAAAGTAATGGCTGGCTTCGGGTGAGAAGTCGTTCAGGAAACCCACTGCCCCCCCCCACCCCTCAATAAATCTTTAATTGAGGTAGAGCAGAGTGTGTGGGTGGGGGAGAGGGAGGCTCGAGGGGCTGGGGAGCTCAGTTCTGCTTTCTCGTAATGCTGCTGTGCTTCAGGCAGGCTTTTGCATGAGAGGCGTTATCCTACCACCTTCTACAGAAATGGAGGCAATGTTCATTGTGTAGAGCAGAGTATTGCGGAAGGGATTAGAGAGCTCAAACCTGCTCTCTCGTGATGTTGCTAAGCCCTGTGTGCTTCGGTGTGAGGGAGCTCAGGAGTGTTGTGGATGGGCTGGTAAACTCAGTCCTGCTCTCTCATATTACCGTTGTGCTTTGGGCTGACTTAAGGGTAAGCAGCAGTCTCCTGTGAGCGAGAAAGCAAACCTGCACGCCAATTGCTGCTGTTAACTGCTGCTGCTCTTTCCGGCTCCTCAGATCTTCAAAGTGGCTCCTTCAGACCCACTCACTGTGCAGCTGCTATGGCAAATGGTGAGCAGTGGGCGATAAGCGGCCCCACAAACTCCAACACGCCGCTGTTACTGGTTGGAGGTTGGGTGGTAGGACTCCGACATCGGCCAGGGAGGTGTGGTCGTCCAGGACATGTGGGCAGTGATACTCTTACAAGAGCTACGGAGCAGCCGATGCAGCGCTCAACCTGCTAGCCACCATATTACTACAACCACCAGGACTCTCTATGGTGGTTCTAAATACTGTCTGATGTATTTTGTTGTGTGGTATTCTCTGGGAGCATTCAGGCACAGTGGGACAGTATGGGATGTGCTTCTGTATGCCAATGATCACTCCGTGGATTCCTGTTCAGACCTGCTAACCTTGGAAAAATTTCCAGTGTGATCCTTCACCTGATTCACTGGAACGGGCATAGCAGCGTGCACAGGGATGCTTTGAGAGTTGAAACATGACAGGTTTGTTCTGAGAATTACCAGGTAGTTTGGTTGTTTTGTTTACTTATACTGTGCTTTAAAATATTACATTATAAACATGTAAGTATATACATTAGCTGCTATGCAGTGTTCCCTGTGCTAGCCACTTCTGGTCTTGTAAATAGCGACAGTTCTATTCTCTGCCCAACCCCAGCCTAGGCTTTCATATCAGAGTTGCTGCTTTTCTATAATAGAAAGGAACGCTCCATTAATGCATTTTTGGCATGAGACATGCCTAGCACAAAAATATATATTGTCAATAATTACTGGTGCAAAATGAACATGTCCAGATCCTGCTTTGAGAAATGTTCCCTAATATATGACTTAGTTGCTGACTGGGCTTTATGAAGTAATTCATTGGATGGTTCCCAGCAATAGCATAAAGCACTCAAATCTGGGTAGGTACATTTAACAGATAGTATTGGACAGTGTCCCATCAAGTTTTAACGATACCCAAGTCACTTTAATTTTTGCTAACAATGCTAAACACTTCCAAGTTCTGCATTTGAATGAGGTATTAAAAGTATCAACTTTGCATGTTAAAAAGCTGTTTGAATCGCTTTTTGATACTTCTGCCAGTTAGTCATACGCCGCAAGTGGTATAAAATATCCATCCGATGATGCCACCTGCAATCTCATCATTCTTAAGTGCCTTAGTGAATGCAGATTGTCCTTTTTCCTCATTGGCAATGCTTTGATAATCTCAGAACTCATCAAAAAGCTGCATGACCTCTTCTTCTGAAAATCTGAGAAGGCTGGAAAATCTTATTACAAAGTACCCAACATTTGACCAAGCAGCATTAAAACGGTGTGTAACATTAACCCATTTTGCATTGACAATTAGAGAATTATTAGGTGGAAAATTCTTCTCAATATATTGAAGACTAGACCAAAAGTACTGTTGTGCTGCCTTAAAAACGTGCTTATACTTTGCTTCTGAGATGTCTCCATCCTTGAATAGTTAAAGCAGAATAGTTTTTGTAGACAACCCTAGGAAAACATCTTCTGGTGACCTTGTAGATGTTTTTGTCATTTAAAACATTGTACCGCAGAGGAGTTGTCTTGGATCTCTCTGATAGTATGATACGCTGTTCCAGCTTCTTGCCAAGATCTGGCGTGGCTTTGTGTAATATATGGATGCGTGGTTCTTGTCGCTACAAAAGTGTTGAAACACATGAAAATTGGTAGTGCTGAGAAATGAAACAGTAGGTCGACCTTGTTAAAGGATCTTCATACATTTTGTTTTGAAGATGCTGAAATCTTACATCACAGAAATCCTGACTCCGAAAGTAAGACATTAAACCCTTATGTTTTGTTGTTGCCCTTTCAACACAGCATGCCAGTGACAGCCATCTAGTTGTTATATGCGTTAATACTTTTGCGTACTCCAATTCGCAAAATTCCATAGTCTAGTATTACTCCTTTTCTTTAAGGATTTTTTTTTTTTTTTAAAAAGGTCTCATCATATCCTCTACTTTGTACCCAGTAACATTGCCTTCAAAAGGTGACCGGGACATCCAGACATACATACTGTTGCACTCCTTTGCAAACCTGGTAGCCATTGATTTTTTTTTTTTTTTTTTTTTTTTTTTTACAACCAATATTAGTAGCTGTGTAATCCACTCAGAGACACCGTTTTTGAATGGTATCTGCTCATGCTGAAACATGACTTCAATGCAGCAAATATGGGTTCAGCAGTTGCACCACATACTCCAGATATCAGGCACATATTGTAAAAAAGGTTTGTGACAACTTGCTCTTTTCACATCAAATACATTCAAAACCACAAGATTCATTTTCTGTACATCGGTGTCATTGGATCCATCAATCCTCATGCTAAAGGGTCATGTCTACACAAAGCTATTGAATATTTTTTACATTCTGGTCCCATGGTGCCATTCAAAATACAAGTTGTTTCTGTCTATGCTGATATATACTTTTCTGCAGTTGCTGAATCTGGTAAGGTTGATTAAATTAAGGGCCAATATGGTCTGCAGTTGAAAGTGGTAAATTAAGCTGCATCAAAAATTGTGCAACTTGTACTTCAGCCAGAAGTACTTCTTAATCTAGTTCATTGGCAGCTGCACTCTCACCAAATTGCAGTGTTTGCTGTGATTTCATTGCATTTACTTGCTTCCTGTGACCCTCCGTATGACAGTGCATCTGAATGTCTCTGATTGCTTGATGTTCACATTTCATTATTTTCAAGTAAACAAGCCACTTAAATGAAAACTGTTCATTATTCACTCAACAGACAGAGTACTCTTTACCCCATGCTGGTTGAAACTTTGTTTTGTATTTTGCTGCACCATCCAACCTCCTTGTCCTAATAGCTTGACCACTTCCTTCCTGGTTACTCTTTCTATTTTTTGGCATAGGACAACTATCTTCACATTCATTTCAGAGTTGGACAAATGTCCTTCTGTAGTACTCTCTGCTACCAACAGTTTGTGCCAAACTGCAATAAAGTTATAGGTGACGATCCAATAGTCATCCTTTCTTTAAAGCCCTTATTGGTCTAATGACCTCTAAACACTCTGACTATATCGAATAAAATACATTTACAAAAATAATCTTGTTTTTTCTACATTGACTTTGTTGGTGGGATTTGGATTGATGGGGCATAAAAATGAGCATTATGTAACCCATGATGTAGCACTTGAAAATCTTTTTTTTTAAATACGTAATATGACTCTCTTTCTGCGTGTAGTTCTCATTTGTGAGGTCTCCCTGATTTCCAACTCTTGAACAGGCAGTGAGGGACGGGACTAATGGACGTCTGTGACAAATCAGACTCAAATATAGCTTCACATCTTAACATTTTACTGTGGGTGCTGGAAAGCTAGGAATCTCAAATGTGTTAGCCTTATGAAAGTATTCTCTCAAGGTAGAGATTTTTTTAATTGTGTCTTATTCTAATTACTACGTTTTCAAAACAAAGCTACAAATAAGAATGAAGATGAGCAGATCACTGAAACCACCCACTGTAAGGAAATGCCTCCTTGGCATGGTTACCCCCTGACTTTTTGCCTTTGCTGATGCTAAGTTATGAAATGAAAGTGTGCTGGGACCATGCTAACCAGGCCCCAGCACCAGTGTTATTTCCCTAAACTGTGCCTTTGTCTCCACAATTGGCACAACCCTGGCACTCAGATAAGTCCCTTGTAACTGGTACCCCTGGTACCAAGAGCCCTGATGCCAGGGAAGGTCTCTAAGGGCTGCAGCATGTCTTATGCCACCCTAGGGACCCCTCACTCAGCGCGTACACACTGCTTACCAGCTTGTGTGTGCTGGTGGGGAGAAAATGACTAAGTCTACATGGCACTCCCCTAAGGGTGCCATGCCAACCTCACACTGCCTGTGGCATAGGTAAGTCACCCCTCTAGCAGGCCTTACAGCCCTAAGGCAGGGTGCACTATACCACAGGTGAGGGCATATGTGCATGAGCACTATGCCCCTACAGTGTCTAAGCAACATCTTAGGCATTGTAAGTGCAGGGTAACCATTAGAGTATATGGTCTGGGAGTCTGTCAAACACGAACTCCACAGCACCATAATGGCTACACTGAAAACTGGGAAGTTTGGTATCAAACTTCTCAGCACAATAAATGCACACTGATGCCAGTGTGCAATGTATTGTAAAATACACCCAGAGGGCATCTTAGAGATGTCCCCTGAACACATACCCGACTTCCAGTGTGGGCTTACTAGTTTTTGCCAGCCTGCCACACACCAGACATGTTGCTGGCTGCATGGGGAGAATGCCTTTGTCACTCTTCGGCCAGGAACAAAGCCCATACTGGGTGGAGGTGCTTCTCACCTCCCCCTGCAGGAACTGTAACACCTGGCTGTGAGCCTCAAAGGCTCACCCCCTTTGTTACAGCGCCACAGGGCATCCCAGCTAGTGGAGATGCCCACCCCTCCGGCCACTACCCCCACCTTTGGTGGCAAGGCTGGAGGAGATAATGAGGAAAACAAGGAGGAGTCACCCCCCAGTCAGGACAGCCCATAAGGTGTCCTGAGGTGACTTGCTTTTAGAAATCCTCCATCTTGTACAAGGAGGATTACCCCAATAAGATTAGGGATGTGCCCCCCTCCCCACAGGGAGGAGGCACAAAGAGGGTGTAGCCACCCTCAAGGACAGTAGCCATTGGCTACTGCCCTCCCAGACCTAAACACCCCTAAAATCTGTATTTAGGGGCTCCCAGAACCGAGGAAGATAGATTCCTGCAACCTAAAGAAGGACTGCTGACCTGCAGCCCTGCAGTGAAGACGGAGACGACAACTGATTTGGCCCCAGCCCCACCGGCCTTTCTCCCTACTTCGACGAAAACTGTACCAGCGACGCATCCAACAGGGACCAGTGACCTCTGAAGCCTCAGAGGACTGCCATGCATCTAAAGGACCAAGAAGCTCCTGAGAACAGCGGCCCTGTTCAAGAAACTGCAACTTTCTGCAACAAAGAAGCAACTTTAAAGACCCCACGTTTCCCGCCAGAAGCGTGAGACTTTCCACTCTGCACCCGACGCCCCCGGCTCGACCTGTGGAAAACACTACAGGGAGGACTCCCCGGTGCCTACGAGCCCGTGAGTAGCCAGAGTTGACTCCCAGATTTGCAGGGGAAATGCATACAAACATATAGGTTGTTTAATTTATATGGGCTTATTAAGAGAAATGTCAAAGTATGTGATGTGAGTAAAACCATGGAAAGAAACCATCAATGAAGATAACCAGTACTGGTAGAAAACATATATTTATTAAGTCAGCCAGAATACAAATTGGCTCAGACATCAGGCTGAAGCCGCCAATCTCCTCTGTGCATACCTATATTGCTTGGCCTCTGTGGTTTATAGTACTGGTTTGCCTAATCCCTGCCACGACTACGGCACCCGTCCGACTCCTCATGCTAGTTTCAGATCAGTCTGTGCTGATCCCTCCTGCTTCAGTTCCAGCATGAAAGGATCCAGGGGTGATTGGTTGAGATGGAAAGCTCAATCTCTTATGGAAGACGAGAGCTGCAGAATGCAACACTTCTTACAAATGCTAGTAATGGCAAACTATGCATTAAGTCCGTTTCTGATTCAGATCCTATTGAAATATGACATAGATCACAGCGGTGAGGATCAGTTTACCCCTTGGTCTGAGGTGGCCAACCTTTTCTCATTAGTAATAGCTTGTGGTCTAGTCACATCACTTGAACTGGAGATGGAATTTCCTTCTGGCTGTTCCCCATAGAGGATTCATCCTCCATGCAAGTACCAGCAAAGTTGTTGCGGTATTAGACTTAAGTCTAATACCTCAGCAGCTTTTGGGGGGTGGGGAATAGATACAAAAAACAACTTTCTTACTGAAGTTCTTCAGCCAGCAACATCAACTGCAGAACTTCTGCTATACGGCTTCGGGGAGAAACTTAAGTTTAGCCTCACATGAACAGATTTATGACATAGAGGTACTGAACAGCTCCTGGATTCCTTTCTTTTCTGTTCTCTTCTGTCTGCTGAAAAGCTTGATGGTGAAACCTTTTTCAGGAGCATTTCCTACCATTCCTGCAAATAGAGAATTTAGGGCCAGATGCATCAAAGGGTTTTACCCATTCAGTGTCTATGGGAAAATGTTTTCATACATATGACCCTTTATGGCTAAAAGCTTAAGGTAAGACTGTTGTTTCGGTCAATGGTATGACCTTGAAATCTCTCACTGCCACCTGTTTCTTGGGAAGGTAAATTTGCACTCTTGGACACGCTCAATTTGCCATTACCTGATCACCTTAAAGATAATTTTTCAGAGCTGACCAGGACTCTACAGAAGTTTTATAAAGGCAGGCCTGAATAATGTGGATTGCATTGCGCAGGCCATGGTCTCATCGTCCTTTTTGCATCACAGTGCATGGTTATGATTGTCTTGGTTTTCTACTGGCGTGCAGGTGATACTAATGGATTTGCCTTCTGATGTAAAAACTTTGAGGACAAGGCTGACTAAGCCTTGTAACATTTCCAAACTAGCAGGAGAACTGCACGTTCCCATGGTCTCAGTCGCCACAGAAAAACTAAAAGCAGTTTCATAAGTTTTGTGGGTTCTTGTGGCTTCATCTTCCACTGATGCCTGTCTGTTTAGCCCCAACAGCAGCAGCCTCCAGAATCCCTTTTGTAAGAAGTATAGAGCAAAGGAGGTGTCTCTTGAAGCTGGTAATCTCCTTCTCCTCCACTGCACCATCAGGGAAGCAACTTTAGTGCCCTTGTTGGAGGGCCGGCGGGAGGGTGGGTGTCCTCCTTTATGCAGGCCTAGACGGCCTTAACTTCACATCAATGAGCTTTACAAATTGTAGGAAGGAGTTGCACCTTTCCCTACTAGCAGCCCCCCTCCCTCCCTGGACACCCACCTCCATAGAATGCCATCTCTGTGTCCTGCCCAAGAAGTGTCTGTTTTGCTACACAAAGGAGCAGTGGAGTAGGTGCAACTTCCAGTACTTCCTGGATCCCAAGAAAACCGGTGGTATTCTTCTGATCCTCAACCCCTGGTCCTTCAAGCTTTTCCTCCACAAGGAGAAGTTCGAAATGCTGTCCTTTGCTCATGTTGGTTTAACACTGGAGATTGGATGGTGTCACTATACTTGCAGGATGTATATTTCAACACAGTGATCTTGCAGTCATGTACTTGAATTTCATATTAGGGTTAACTCTCTGCATGTTTGCGGTCCTCTCATTTGATCTGATCTCAGCACCTTGGCTATTCACAAAGGTGATGACAGTGGTGGCGGCCCATCTCTGGTCATATGGAATCTCAGGACACCCAGGTGGCCTCTATGCTTCCTGAGATGTCACAGTGGTGTTGCTTCGGACACCAATGTGGAGCTGGTGCTCTCTTCCAGCGTAGAATATCTATTAAACGTTTTAGCTCTAGTCCGGGACATTGAAGAAGTGGGGAATGAGCAGGTAGCTAGGGCATCTACCAGAAAGATTGTTAACCAAGGTAATTAACTTTTCTTATTTGTAGTGTTGTTATTGACACATGAAAAAAAGTAACTTTTCATAAAAAATAATTTAAATTCCAGGCTGTAGATGGCTAGCTGGTTATAGCATGTGATTTTATAAAGATTCAAAAACCAACTCAATAAGTAACCTAACTCCCTGCAGCACGAAAGTGCTTTTTGTTACTTGTTGGCAGCACTAACCAAAACAGTATGCAAAGTGAGGAGCCATATTGTCTAGAGAATTTGCCTTTCGGTTGACTGACACTGTGCTCTATTTACATGTGATCCTGTATTCTGCAAGCTTAAATACCCAAATCACTCATTGGTATTGGATCGAATCTCCTACCATATCTGGGAGAGCGAAGAGTGGCTGCGTGCAGACAGATATGTAATGCATTGTTTGATCTGCAGTGCATACACAGCTGTAAAATGAGCATTGTCATAGATGGAAGTTATATTGAAGTACTTCTAGTTTTGAGCTCTGCTTCTAAACGTCGTAAATGTGCTTGGTGTGGCTTGAAGGACACACTACTCGCAGCTTTTCTGTGATTCACTGGCCATGCCTTTTTTCCTTCTTGTTTGTCCTACAAAAGATATTGAGTGTTGATTTAAAGTAAAAAGGTAAACATGTTCTTAGCTTTGCATGCTCACTTCTAGTTCAGAAGAAAATATTGTAGTAAAATGCAGCGTTTTCCAATAATCATAAACAATAAAAAAAATTACTTTAAGAACGTTGTCAGAGTATTGACTTTTTAGCTCTTCCCGATTTACAGGATGGGACGAAATTTATTTCCATGGGAGCCCTTTACTCTGAACTGGTGGCGGTGAGCAGTAAAGGAGAACTTTATCAGTGGAAGTGGGTTGAATCAGAGCCTTATAGGAATACACAAGTAAGTAGTTTAGTTTGTCCATACATGTAATTAGTCTGAACAAAACTTGTTTTACAATGTTTTTTGTTTTTTGTTTAAGAATCTCTCTTTGCATCATCCAAGAGCTACATTTTTGGGGTTAACCAATGAAAAGATAGTCTTGCTGTCTGCAAATAGTATCAGAGCTACTGTGGCCACAGAATCTAACAAGGTAAGAATTATTTATGGTCTATTAATATGTATTTGGTTCTGTCAAGAATTGGAAGGGAATTGTTTTTTTTTAAAGCTGATCTCACATTTAATACCCATATGCAACCTTACTAGGATAGGTTGCAAATTAATGGTTTAAATATTATATAACTGCACAATGACTTTGTTTTTAGTTTGTATCTCTTGGAATTACAAGGAGCATGCAGATGCTATGTAATGATTGGGTGTTCTGTCTGCTTAATTGTGTTATGAAGTTATGTTGATAACATTACTTTTGAAAAAAATTGCATAAATGTATTTATTTTCTTAAGGTTGCTACGTGGGTCGATGAAACGTTAAGCTCAGTAGCTTCTAAATTGGAACATGCTGCTCAGACTTTCTCAGAGCTTCAGGGAGAAAGAATAGTTTCATTGCACTGTTGTGCCCTTTATACCTGTGCTCAGCTCGAGAATAATCTTTATTGGTGGTAAGTTCTTTTGACAATGGTTTTGATGGTGTGTAAAGTAAAAAATATAATTGTTCATTCTTATGTAAGTATACTTGCTGAAAATAAATATTTTAAACTCTGTACTATGATCTATTTTCAGTGACCATTGCAGTCAAATTTCCAAATTAATTGTTGCCTGTTTCAGCATAATCAACATTTTGTATGACTTGCATGAATGTATGCTGGAACAACAAATGCTGGAACCACGCATACCTGAACAACGGGGTCGGAACAACGTCCACGCTGTTACCACAAATGCTTTTGTGACGCATGGTTTTACAACAATTTTTCATTGTAAAAGTATGCCTAGTAAAGGCATTTGTGGGAACGGCATGGTTGGTTCTAACTTGCAACCCCCCCCACCCACCTGCCCTAAGGCCCAGAGGTACCCCACCCCTAATGCTACAACTACCCAGACCCCCACCCCCAAAAACAAAAGTACCCGCCTCCTGCCCACCCAAAAAGCAAACTTCCACGAGCCTACCACCCCCAAAAATCAAACCACCCCGATCCTCCCACCCCCAAAAATCAAACCACCCCGATCCTCCCACCCCCAAAAAACAAACTACGTGATCCTCCCACACCAAAAATCAAACTCTCCCAATCCTCCCAACCTCAAAAACCAAACTCCCCTGATCCTCCCAACCCCAAAAACCAAACTACCCGATCCTCCCAACCCCAAAAACCAAACTACCCGATCCTCCCACCCCCAAAAACCAAACTACCTGCCCCCTACCCCTCAAAAACCTAACTACCCCACCAACCAAACTACCCGATCCTCCCACCCCAAAAAATCAAACTACCCGCCCCCTACCCCGCAAAAACCTAACTACCCCACCAACCAAACGACCCCGATCCTCCCTCCCCCCAAAAACCAAACGACCCCGATCCTCCCTCCCCCCAAAAACCAAACGACCCCCGATCCTCCCGCCCCCCAAAAACCAAACGACCCCGATCCTCCCGCCCCCAAAAAACCAAACGACCCCGACCCTCCCACCCCCAAAAAACCAAACGACCCCGATCCTCCCAACCCCAAAAATCGAACTACCAGATCTTCCCACTCCTAGAAACCAAACTACCGATACTCCCATCCCCAGAAACCAAACTATCCCGATTCCCCCACCCCCAAAAACAAACTACCCTGACCCCCCCACCCCACCTCCAAAAACCTTACTACTGCAATCCCCCTCCAACCAAACTACCCCGACCTCCCCAGCCCCCAAAAACTTAACTACCCTGACTCTCGACCCTCAAAAACAAAAGTACCCCACCCCCAAAAACCTAACTACCCTGACCCTCCACCCTCAAAAACAAAAGTACTGCGACTCCCCACCCCAAAAACCAAACTACCCCGATCCCTCCCCCAGCCCCAAGGACCAAACTACCCTGTTCTCTTCCAGGGGATCCTCATCAATAGTCATAAACACTGAATATTCCTGCCCACATGCGGGGACAGTGGAGCATATACCAACACACATGTATATGTATGAAATATCTATGAAAAATAACATTTTAGAGGACAATTTCAACACATAAATAATATATACATGTGTAAACAGCAATGCAGTCTATGTTGAGAAACAGCCTAAAAATGCTTTCTTTATTTGGAGTTTTTTTGTTTTGTTTTTTTAAAACATAAATTCAAATCTTCAATTAAAGGTAAAAACTTTCTGTAGACAAAGCAGAAGGCATAGAAAGTATAAACAATCCATCTTAAAAGAGAAAAACTACATTGAAAATAACAGAGCATTATTAGCCAATAGACTGCATGCAGGTTAACACAGCAGAACCAAACAAAATTGGCAAAGTGCCTTTAAGACCCTGAGCACCTCCAGTATCCCACCATGCCCTAGGGGTGAGAGTGAGGTAACGGTTGGTTCACATTTAGGTCATTTCTTTTTTCCGGCTTGTTCTGTGAGGATCCTGGAGCATTGAGCTCTAATTCTTCTGGTTATTTGACCAGACAAATTACCAAGACTGTGTTTTTCTCTGTTTTATTCTACGTTTCTACAGTTCTCCTGAGTGAGAGGCAACTTTTTTCTCACAAAAATGCCTTCATTTTTGTGTGAAATGTCCCTCTTATGGGGAGAAGGCCCAGTCAGATCCACACTCTGTGTGCATAGTATGTTTGCCTCAGTCACTCTCTTGACACCTGCAGACACTGCAAGAATCTGTCTAAAAGGACTCAAGGACAGAGCGAGGATTCGATTACATGGTCTTCATGAAAGGGAGAAAGTTTACAAGGAATGTACACAACGGCGAGCTAGATCGACGTCGGCAGGTAGGAAGGTTCCTGTCTGTTCACCGTCAACGTCATCCCTGCCATCGTCACATCACCGGGTGTCAAAGAGCACACCACCGTCGACGGCAACACAAGTGATGTCGAAAGAAAAGACGTCAAAGCCTTTACCCCCTCATCGGAGTAGTTCCCAGGCGACGGTTGCACACCGATCGACGTCGAGCAGGTACATCAGTACTCGCACGAAGTCAAAGACTACACATCATCTGAGGACGTCGGGGCATCCGCCGTCAAAGCCGACCTCAAGAACTAGGTCAAGGTCCCTGCATCGTACGACATTGAGACAATTCGAGGCACATTCCTGCTGCGGCTCACTGCTCGTTGAAGCATGCGGCATAGAGGGCTGAGAAAACTGGAAGGTCTCGCTTGACTGCAGAAACCCATGGATCCCTGTTGACGGCAACACAACTTTGATCGACGTCAAGACAGCCTTCTCCTGTAACATATGTCTCGCAAAGGGCTTCTCTGCATACCAGCCCCATCAAAGATCACCTATAAATCCTGAGTCTGGCCTTCTGCATGTAAGGTGTTGTAAAGAAGCTTTGTGGATGGATTCTTCAAGGGCATCTAGAGCTTCATCAACACATATATCACCTATAAATCTGTCTCCAAGGTGGCTCGAAAGTCTGAATAAAACTCCGGCTTTGCCAGATTTTCAATACTCTAGACTCTACTCACCATCGGCTTCTTTGCCTCGTACGCCCTCACCAACAACTCTATCTGAACGCGCAAGACCTGCTGCTGACCAGCCCACTCTTAGACGTCAATGCAGCCAAACAAGGGCATCCACAAGAAGTAGGTCATGATCCAGGAAAAGTTCTAGATCTAGATCCTCTATATCACGGCAAAGGCGGTGGAGATCTCCCTCATGGTCTACCGCATCTGAGTCCTCCATAAGAGACTACTCACCTACCTTGACTAACTCCCCTACCTTGACTAATTTGCCTCCAGCAAGAGTATTGCCTATTGACAACATTACCACCTTCAATGAGGTTTTGGTCAGAGGGGAAAACTGAACATAGAAATTCCAGAGCTGACTACGTCATCGTCCGTGATCTTTGAGACCCTGCATCAACGTGCCTCTTCTAGGCAATTACTGCCTCTGGTTTTTTGCAACCGGCTATGGACACGTTTCTTACTCCGGCTAGCCTTCATTCTGCTCCGGCTCGGATACTAAAGAAATATAAAGCCCAAGACCAGGATCCTTTGTTCCTTAGTCGATCCTCCTCCGGATTCTGTCTGCTGCCCGGAAGACTCATTCTGTGGCATAGACATCTACAGTTCTTCTAGACAAGGAGAATAAACATTTGGACTCATTGGGCTGGAAAATGTGTGGCACTTCAGCAGCATGCTTGAAGGTCTCCAGTGCTTCTGCGAAGGTACGACCGTTCCTTGTGGCACTCCCTGAACAGACTAGTTGACAAATTGCCTAGATAAGATAGGCAAGATTTTCAGGAGATCCCGCAAGAGGGGAGTTTAGTATCCAATCAAGTGATTAGTGCTGCTGCAGACGGCGGAAATTTGGCGACTCATGGCTATGCACATGGCATTTGTGCAAGGAGGTCTTCATGGTTGCGCCTCAGGATTGAGGCAAGAGGCACAGCACAGAATCTTGAACCTTCCGTTCAGTGGAACCTCATTATTTGGATCACACACTGACGATGAGATGGCGAGGATGAAATCAGGGGTAGACACTATGAAGGCAGTGGGCCTGGATAGGCAAAGAGAATATAGAAGTAGGTACAGGCCTTATGACAAGCGCCCTTTTCAGCAGAGGGTTTAAGCCCCTCACTGGTCCCAGAGGCCACAACAGAAGCAGGGGCAGCCTTTCTTTCTTCAAAACTGCAAGAAACCTCGCTCCAAGTAGACCACATCAATCTTCTCCCAAGGCAGCGGGAAAACAATGAGGACTCGCTTCCCCTAACCCTGTCCACCACTCCAGTGGGGGGGGGGAATAATTACCAATTACGCTCACGAGTGGCACACCGTTACAAAAGACAAATGGGTGCTAAACATTGTAGAGATTGGTTACTCTCTTCGGTTCAAATCTCCTCCACCTTCTCCAATGCCAACGAGGTCAGCGCCTGCTCATTACTAGATACTGCGAAAAGAAGTTTGCATCCTGGTGCAGAAAAGAGCGATAGAAACGGTTACATTCGCTCAGCGGGGAAAAGGAGTGTATTCCCAATATTTTCTGGTGAAGAAGAAAGGCCAAGAAGGGGTCTTCAAACCCATTCTAGATCTGAGACATCTGATCAAATAAATCCGAAAAGAAAAATTCAGAATGCTGGCTCTTCATCAGATTTTCCCTCAGCTACATCGAGGAGACCGGATGTGCTCCATAGATGTACAGGATGCGTACTTTCACATTCCAATTATACCCAAACATCGTAAATTTCTTTGGCTCGTAGTTGCATCTCAACACTACCAGTTCAAAGTGCTGCCCTTCGGACTAAAATCAGCCCCTCGGACATTGTCCAAATGTGTGGCAACGATAGCGGCACACTTGAGAAAACAGAAAACTTTATTTAACCATACCTAGACAACTGGCTGCTCAAAGCTACCACCGCAGAGCAGGCTGTAAACCATCTCACCCTGGTTCTGAGCACGTTCAGCTCTCTGGGTTTGCAGGTCAGTTTCCAGAAGTCTACTCTCAGGCCAACTCAGACCCTTCATTATCTGGGGGCAATAGTAGATACCAAACTAGAAAGAGTGTATCCTTCAGAGGAACGACTCCTCAATAATAAAGAAGTGTTCACACTCTTCTCTGCACTCTCAGACCTAGGGTCCGTCAGGTAGCATTTCTGTTTGGCTCCCTGGCCTCCTGCATTTTCATTGTCCCGAACGCCAGGCTACATATGAGGCCTCTTCAAGAGGCTCTAGAGGATCAGTGGAATCAACACACAGCCCAATGGGAGGACAGACTAGCTCTTTCAACTGGGGCTCTAATATCATTACAATGGTGGATGCGCGGACATAACCTGTTGGTGGGGGCTCCTTTTCACCAGTCCCCTCCTTCAGACACCCTGGTAACGGATGCATCACTACAGGGTTGGGGAGCGCACCTGGGCCCCCTCCAAGCTCAGGGCCTATTGCCCAGCAAGGAACAGAGTTACCTTATCAACCTACTGGAACTGAGAGCGGTTCACCTTGCTCTCAAATCGTTTGCCCCATCGATCAAAGGAAAATCCCTTCTGGTCCAGACGGACAATACAACTTGATGTATTATCTAAACAAGCAAGGGGGCACGAGATCCCGTTCCCTGTCTTGGGAATCTCAAACCATCTGGCACTGGCTAATAGTGAGGGGAAAGCAAAACTCAGAAGTAGATTTCCGAAACCGAAGTCTAATAGACTCCCACGACTGGGTCCTTCACGACGAGGTCGTAGCAGACCTCTTCCAACGGTGGGGTCAGCCTCAGTTAGACCTATTTGCAGATAGCGTCAACAAAAAATGCCCAGACTTCGCATCCAGGTTCTACCGTCCGGGGACGCAAGGGAATGACCTGTTGATAGACTGGTCAGGGATATTTCTACATCCCAACCTTCCCTCACTGAGCTTGACAGAGTGGCTCCTGAATTCTTGCAATATGGACATCTAGGGCTCTCGCAGGAATGTATGAATATTTTAAAGGAGTCTAAAAGACCTTCTACGCAACGCTCCTACGCGTTCAATTAAAAATGGTTCTACATGTGGTGCTGGCAGCACGATCACAATCCTATTTTGGCCCAGGAGGAGAGGTTATCTTGCCTTACCTGTTACATCTTGCGAGGTCGATTAAGGTACATTTATCTGCCATTACAGCTTATCGTAAATCACCCTCTCAGAGATCCTTCTTTGCTATGCCAGTAGTTAAATATTTCTTACAGGGCTTGAAGAAAGTTTTTCCACCAATTCAGAAACCCTCACCTCCATGGGAATGGAATGTGGTCTTGTCTAGACTCATGGCCTCCCCTTTCGAACCCATCCACAAAGCTTCTTTCCAACACCTTACGTGGAAGACAGCTTTTCTAGTAGCTATTAACTCTGCTAGAAGGGTCAGCAAAATTCAGACTCTATGTTCGAGGGAACCCTTCACGTTTTTCCACGATAAGAGTGGTTCTGAGGACACATCCATTGTTGCTGCCGAAGGTGGTGTCGGACTTCCACATTAATCAGACGATATCCCTTCCAACGTTTTTCCCTAAACCTGTTACTCCGGTGGAGAAAGCTTTGCACTCCCTGGACCTTAAGACTGTGCTCAAATTGTACCTTGATAAGACTAGGTCAATCAGACAGTCTGATCGTCTGTTTAACTATGGACATATGAGGACAGGGGAGGCTGCTTCAAAACAGACTATTTCTAGACAGATAGTTTCATGTATTCTGACTACTTATCAATTGGATAACAAACAATTATTAGCTGGGCCTAAAGCTCACTCAACGAGAGGGAAAGCAGTGACTGCAGCCCTTAAGAATGTACCTATCTCCGAGATTTGCAAAGCTGCCACATGGAGATCTGTACATACTTTTACCAGGCACTACTGTATCGATTCAAATGCCAAAACAGACACTGAAGTGGGTCAAGCTTCTCTAAGAAATTTATTAGCATAGCATATGTTTTTTTTCCTGCGCTTCTATCATTCCGTCCACAGAGGTTTGGGATGGGCTTGTGTAAGGAAATGCCTCCTTGGCATGGTTGCCCCCTGACTTTTTGCCTTTGCTGATGCTATGTTTACAATTGAAAGTGTGCTGAGGCCTGCTAACCAGGCCCCAGCACCAGTGTTCTTTCCCTAACCTGTACTTTTGTATCCACAATTGGCAGACCCTGGCATCCAGATAAGTCCCTTGTAACTGGTACTCCTAGTACCAAGGGCCCTGATGCCAAGGAAGGTCTCTAAGGGCTGCAGCATGTCTTATGCCACCCTGGAGACCTCTCACTCAGCACAGACACACTGCTTGCCAGCTTGTGTGTGCTAGTGAGAACAAAACGAGTAAGTCGACATGGCACTCCCCTCAGGGTGCCATGCCAGCCTCTCACTGCCTATGCAAGTATAGGTCAGTCACCCCTCTAGCAGGCCTTACAGCCCTAAGGTAGGGTGCACTATACCATAGGTGAGGGTACCAATGCATGAGCATGGTACCCCTACAGTGTCTAAACAAAACCTTAGACATTGTAAGTGCAGGGTAGCCATAAGAGTATATGGTCTGGGAGTTTGTCAAACACGAACTCCACAGCACCATAATGGCTACACTGAAAACTGGGAAGTTTGGTATCAAACTTCTCAGCACAATAAATGCACACTGATGCCAGTGTACATTTTATTGCAAAATACACCCCAGAGGGCACCTTAGAGGTGCCCCCTGAAACTTAACCGACTGTCTGTGTAGGCTGACTAGTTCCAGCAGCCTGCCACACTAGAGACATGTTGCTGGCCCCATGGGGAGAGTGCCTTTGTCACTCTGAGGCCAGTAACAAAGCCTGCACTGGGTGGAGATGCTAACACCTCCCCCAGGCAGGAGCTGTAACACCTGGCGGTGAGCCTCAAAGGCTCACCCCTTTGTCACAGCCCAGCAGGGCACTCCAGCTTAGTGGAGTTGCCCGCCCCCTCCGGCCACGGCCCCCACTTTTGGCGGCAAGGCTGGAGGGAACAAAGAAAGCAACAAGGAGGAGTCACTGGCCAGTCAGGACAGCCCCTAAGGTGTCCTGAGCTGAAGTGACTCTAACTTTTAGAAATCCTCCATCTTGCAGATGGAGGATTCCCCCAATAGGGTTAGGATTGTGACCCCCTCCCCTTGGGAGGAGGCACAAAGAGGGTGTACCCACCCTCAGGGCTAGTAGCCATTGGCTACTAACCCCCCAGACCTAAACACGCCCTTAAATTTAGTATTTAAGGGCTACCCTTAACCCTAGAAAATTAGATTCCTGCAACAACAAGAAGGACTGCCCAGCTGAAAACCCCTGCAGAGGAAGACCAGAAGACAACAACTGCCTTGGCTCCAGAAACTCACCGGCCTGTCTCCTGCCTTCCAAAGAACTCTGCTCCAGCGACGCCTTCCAAAGGGACCAGCGACCTCTGAATCCTCTGAGGACTGCCCTGCTTCGACGACGACAAGAAACTCCCGAGGACAGCGGACCTGCTCCAAAAAGACTGCAACTTTGTTTCAAGAAGCAGCTTTAAAGAACCCTGCAATCTCCCCGCAAGAAGCGTGAGACTTGCAACACTGCACCCGGCGACCCCGACTCGGCTGGTGGAGAACCAACACCTCAGGGAGGACCCCCGGACTACTCTACGACTGTGAGTACCAAAACCTGTCTCCCCTGAGCCCCCACAGCGCCGCCTGCAGAGGGAATCCCGAGGCTTCCCCTGACCGCGACTCTCTGAAACCTAAGTCCCGACGCCTGGAAAAGACCCTGCACCCGCAGCCCCCAGGACCTGAAGGACCGGACTTTCACTGCAGAAGTGACCCCCAGGAGTCCCTCTCCCTTGCCCAAGTGGAGGTTTCCCCGAGGAAGCCCCCCCTTGCCTGCCTGCAGCGCTGAAGAGATCACTTGATCTCTCATTGACTTCCATTGCGAACCCGACGCTTGTCCTAACACTGCACCCGGCCGCCCCCGCGCCGCTGAGGGTGAAATTTCTGTGTGGGCTTGTCCCCCCCCCGGTGCCCTACAAAACCCCCCTGGTCTGCCCTCCGAAGACGCGGGTACTTACCTGCTGGCAGACTGGAACCGGGGCACCCCCTTCTCTCCATTCTAGCCTATGCGTTTTGGGCACCACTTTGAACTCTGCACCTGACCGGCCCTGAGCTGCTGGTGTGGTAACTTTGGGGTTGCTCTGAACCCCCAACGGTGGGCTACCTTGGACCAAGAACTGAACCCTGTAAGTGTCTTACTTACCTGGTAAAACTAACAAAAACTTACCTCCCCCAGGAACTGTGAAAATTGCACTGTGTCCACTTTTGAAATAGCTATTTGTGAATAACTTGAAAAGTATACATGCAATTGAAATAATTCAAAGTTCCTAATGTACTTACCTGCAATACCTTTCAAACAAGATATTACATGTTAAATTTGAACCTGTGGTTCTCAAAATAAACTAAGAAAATATATTTTTCTATAACAAAACCTATTGGCTGGATTTGTCTCAGAGTGTGTGTACCTCATTTATTGTCTGTGTATGTACAACAAATGCTTAACACTACTTCTTGGATAAGCCTACTGCTCGACCACACTACCACAAAATAGAGCATTAGTATTATCTATTTTTACCACTATTTTACCTCTAAGGGGAACCCTTGGACTCTGTGCATGCTATTCCTTACTTTGAAATAGCACATACAGAGCCAACTTCCTACATTGGTGGATCAGCGGTGGGGTACAAGACTTTGCATTTGCTGGACTACTCAGCCAATACCTGATCACACGACAAATTCCAAAATTGTCATTAGAAATAGATTTTTGCAATTTGAAAAGTTTTCTAAATTCTTAAAAGACCTGCTAGGGCCTTGTGTTAGATCCTGTTTAGCATTTCTTTTAGAGTTTAAAAGTTTGTAAAAGTTTGAATTAGATTCTAGAACCAGTTTTAGATTCTTAAAAAGTATTCCAACTTTTAGAAGCAAAATGTCTAGCACAGATGTGACTGTGGTGGAACTCGACACCACACCTTACCTCCATCTACAGATGAGAGAGCTAAGGTCACTCTGTAAACTAAAGAAAATAGCAATGGGCCCCAAACCTACCAAAGTACAGCTCCAGGAGCTGTTGGCAGAGTTTGAAAAGGCCAACCCCTCTGAGGATGGCAACTCAGAGGATGAAGATAGTGACTTGGGGGGAAATTCCCCCCCTCCAGCCCTACTTAGGGAGAGCAGGGCTTCTCAAGCCCTGACTCCACAAATAATAGTCAGAGATGCTGGTTCCCTCACAGGAGGGACCAACAACTCTGAAATCACTGAGGATAACTCCAGTGAAGAGGACATCCAGTTAGCCAGGATGGCCAAAAGATTGGCTTTGGAAAGACAGATCCTAGCCATAGAGAGGGAAAGACAAGAGATGGGCCTAGGACCCATCAATGGTGGCAGCAACATAAATAGGGTCAGAGATTCTCCTGACATGTTGAAAATCCCCAAAGGGATTGTAACTAAATATGAAGATGGTGATGACATCACCAAATGGTTCACAGCTTTTGAGAGGGCTTGTTTAACCAGAAAAGTGAACAGATCTCACTGGGGTGCTCTCCTTTGGGAAATGTTCACAGGAAAGTGTAGGGATAGACTCCTCACACTCTCTGGAAAAGATGCAGAATCTTATGACCTCATGAAGGGTACCCTGATTGAGGGCTTTGGATTCTCCACTGAGGAGTATAGGATTAGATTCAGGGGGGCTCAAAAATCCTCGAGCCAGACCTGGGTTGACTTTGTAGACTACTCAGTAAAAACACTAGATGGTTGGATTCAAGGCAGTGGTGTAAGTAATTATGATGGGCTGTACAATTTATTTGTGAAAGAACACCTGTTAAGTAATTGTTTCAATGATAAACTGCATCAGCATCTGGTAGACCTAGGACCAATTTCTCCCCAAGAATTGGGAAAGAAGGCGGACCATTGGGTCAAGACAAGGGTGTCCAAAACTTCCACAGGGGGTGACCAAAAGAAAGGGGTCACAAAACCTCCCCAGGGGAAAGGTGGTGAGACAGCCAAAAATAAAAATAGTAAAGAGTCTTCTACAGGACCCCAAAAACCTGCACAGGAGGGTGGGCCCAGAGCCTCTTCACAAAACAATCCTGGGTACAAGGGTAAAAACTTTGATCCCAAAAAGGCCTGGTGTCGAAACTGTAGCCAGTCTGGACACCAAACTGGAGACAAGGCCTGTCCCAAGAAAGGTTCCACTCCAAACTCCAATCCAGGTAACACTGGAATGGCTAGTCTCCAAGTGGGATCAACAGTGTGCCCAGAGCAAATCAGGGTCCACACTGAAGCTACTCTAGTCTCTGAGGGTGGGGTGGATTTAGCCACACTAGCTGCCTGGCCGCCTAACATGCACAAATACAGGCAGCAGCTCTTTATTAATGGGACAAGTGTAGAGGGCCTGAGGGATAGAGGTGCCAGTGTCACCATGGTGACAGAGAAACTGGTTTCCCCTGGCCAATACCTGACTGGAAAAACTTATCCAGTCACCAACGCTGACAATCAGACTAAAGCACATCCCATGGCAATGGTAACTTTAGAATGGGGAGGGGTCAATGGCCTGAAACAGGTGGTGGTCTCCTCAAACATCCCAGTAGACTGTCTGCTTGGAAATGACCTGGAGTCCTCAGCATGGGCTGAGGTAGAACTAAAAACCCATGCAGCCATGCTGGGTATCCCTGAGCTGGTGTGTGTAAAAACAAGAGCACAGTGCAAGGCACAGGGTGAAAAAGTAGAGCTGGAGTCTGGAAAAATGGCCCAGCCTACCAAGAGAAAAGGAAAGTCAGTTGGGAAACCAACTGCAACACAGTCAGAAAAAGAGAACCTCTCTTCTCAGGAAGAAGTTCTGCCCTCTGAGGGAACTGAGCCTTTGGAACTTGAACCTTATCAGGTTGAGCTCTTAGGCCCAGGGGGACCCTCAAGGGAAGAGCTGTGTAAGGGACAAGAAACCTGTCCCTCTCTTGAAGGCCTTAGGCAGCAAGCTGCTGAAGAGTCCAAGGGCAAGAAAAATGGAACACATAGGGTCTATTGGGAAGATGGACTCCTGTACACTGAGGCCAGAGACCCCAAACCTGGTGCCACTAGGAGAGTGGTAGTGCCTCAGTCGTTCAGAGAGTTTATCCTGACCTTAGCCCATGATATTCCCCTTGCTGGGCATTTGGGACAAACCAAGACGTGGGAGAGGTTAGTCAACCACTTCTACTGGCCCAATATGTCCCAGAAGGTTAAGGAGTTTTGCCTCTCCTGCCCCACCTGTCAATCCAGTGGTAAGACAGGTGGGCACCCAAAGGCCCCCCTCATTCCACTTCCAGTGGTGGGGGTCCCCTTTGAAAGAGTGGGTGTGGACATAGTTGGTCCACTGGAACCTCCCACAGCCTCAGGAAATATGTACATCCTAGTAGTAGTGGATCATGCTACTAGGTATCCTGAAGCTATTCCCCTTAGGTCGACTACTGCCCCTGCAGTAGCCAAGGCCCTCATTGGTATCTTTACCAGAGTGGGTTTCCCTAAGGAGGTGGTGTCTGACAGAGGTACCAACTTCATGTCAGCATACCTAAAACACATGTGGAATGAGTGTGGAGTGACTTACAAATTCACTACACCATACCATCCACAAACTAATGGCTTAGTTGAGAGTTTCAACAAGACATTTAAAGGCATGATCATGGGGCTCCCAGAAAAACTCAAAAGGAGATGGGATGTCCTCTTGCCATGTCTGCTTTTTGCTTACAGAGAGGTGCCACAGAAGGGAGTAGGATTCTCACCCTTTGAACTTCTGTTTGGCCATCCTGTAAGGGGACCACTTGCTCTTGTTAAAGAAGGCTGGGAGAGACCTCTTCATGAGCCTAAACAAGACATAGTGGACTATGTACTTGGCCTTCGCTCTAGAATGGCAGAGTACATGGAAAAGGCAACCAAAAACCTTGAGGCCAGCCAACAGCTCCAGAAGTTTTGGTATGACCAAAAGGCTGCAATGGTGGAGTTCCAACCAGGGCAGAAAGTCTGGGTTCTGGAGCCTGTGGCTCCCAGGGCACTCCAGGACAAATGGAGTGGCCCTTACCCAGTGCTAGAAAGGAAGAGTCAGGTCACCTACCTGGTGGACCTGGGCACAAGCAGGAGCCCCAAGAGGGTGATCCATGTGAACCGCCTTAAGCTCTTCCATGACAGGGCTGATGTAAATCTGTTGATGGTAACAGATGAGGATCAGGAGGCAGAGAGTGAACCTCTCCCTGATCTTCTGTCATCAGACCCAAAAGATGGCTCAGTAGATGGAGTGATCTACTCAGACACCCTCTCTGGCCAACAGCAAGCTGATTGTAGGAGAGTCCTACAACAGTTTCCTGAACTCTTCTCCCTAACCCCTGGTCAGACACACCTGTGTACCCATGATGTGGACACAGGAGACAGCATGCCTGTCAAAAACAAAATTTTTAGACAGTCTGACCATGTTAAGGAAAGCATCAAGGTGGAAGTCCACAAGATGCTGGAATTGGGAGTAATTGAGCGCTCTGACAGCCCCTGGGCTAGCCCAGTGGTCTTAGTCCCCAAACCTCACACCAAAGATGGAAAGAAAGAGATGAGGTTTTGTGTGGACTACAGAGGGCTCAACTCTGTCACTAAGACAGATGCTCATCCAATTCCTAGAGCTGATGAGCTCATAGACAAATTAGGTGCTGCCAAATTCTTAAGTACCTTTGACTTGACAGCAGGGTACTGGCAAATAAAAATGGCACCTGGAGCAAAAGAGAAAACAGCATTCTCCACACCTGATGGGCATTATCAGTTTACTGTTATGCCCTGTGGTTTAAAGAATGCCCCTGCCACCTTCCAAAGGTTGGTGAATCAAGTCCTTGCTGGTTTGGAGTCCTTTAGCACAGCTTATCTTGATGATATTGCTGTCTTTAGCTCCACCTGGCAGGATCACCTGGTCCACCTGAAGAAGGTTTTGAAGGCTCTGCAATCTGCAGGCCTCTCTATCAAGGCATCCAAATGCCAGATAGGGCAGGGAACTGTGGTTTACTTGGGCCACCTTGTAGGTGGAGGCCAAGTTCAGCCACTCCAACCCAAGATCCAGACTATTCTGGACTGGGTAGCTCCAAAAACCCAGACTCCAGTCAGGGCATTCCTTGGCTTGACTGGGTATTACAGGAGGTTTGTGAAGGGATATGGATCCATTGTGACAGCCCTCACTGAACTCACCTCCAAGAAAATGCCCAAGAAAGTGAACTGGACTGTAGAATGCCAACAGGCCTTTGACACCCTGAAACAAGCAATGTGCTCAGCACCAGTTCTAAAAGCTCCAGATTATTCTAAGCAGTTCATTGTGCAGACAGATGCCTCTGAACATGGGATAGGGGCAGTTTTGTCCCAAACAAATGATGATGGCCTTGACCAGCCTGTTGCTTTCATTAGCAGGAGGTTACTCCCCAGGGAGCAGCGTTGGAGTGCCATTGAGAGGGAGGCCTTTGCTGTGGTTTGGTCCCTGAAGAAGCTGAGACCATACCTCTTTGGGACTCACTTCCTAGTTCAAACTGACCACAGACCTCTCAAATGGCTGATGCAAATGAAAGGTGAAAATCCTAAACTGTTGAGGTGGTCCATCTCCCTACAGGGAATGGACTTTATAGTGGAACACAGACCTGGGACTGCCCATGCCAAAGCAGATGGCCTTTCCAGGTTCTTCCACTTAGAAAATGAAGACTCTCTTGGGAAAGGTTAATCTCATCCTCTTTCGTTTGGGGGGGGGGTTGTGTAAGGAAATGCCTCCTTGGCATGGTTGCCCCCTGACTTTTTGCCTTTGCTGATGCTATGTTTACAATTGAAAGTGTGCTGAGGCCTGCTAACCAGGCCCCAGCACCAGTGTTCTTTCCCTAACCTGTACTTTTGTATCCACAATTGGCAGACCCTGGAATCCAGATAAGTCCCTTGTAACTGGTACTCCTAGTACCAAGGGCCCTGATGCCAAGGAAGGTCTCTAAGGGCTGCAGCATGTCTTATGCCACCCTGGAGACCTCTCACTCAGCACAGACACACTGCTTGCCAGCTTGTGTGTGCTAGTGAGAACAAAACGAGTAAGTCGACATGGCACTCCCCTCAGGGTGCCATGCCAGCCTCTCACTGCCTATGCAAGTATAGGTCAGTCACCCCTCTAGCAGGCCTTACAGCCCTAAGGCAGGGTGCACTATACCATAGGTGAGGGTACCAATGCATGAGCATGGTACCCCTACAGTGTCTAAACAAAACCTTAGACATTGTAAGTGCAGGGTAGCCATAAGAGTATATGGTCTGGGAGTCTGTCAAACACGAACTCCACAGCACCATAATGGCTACACTGAAAACTGGGAAGTTTGGTATCAAACTTCTCAGCACAATAAATGCACACTGATGCCAGTGTACATTTTATTGCAAAATACACCCCAGAGGGCACCTTAGAGGTGCCCCCTGAAACTTAACCGACTGTCTGTGTAGGCTGACTAGTTCCAGCAGCCTGCCACACTAGAGACATGTTGCTGGCCCCATGGGGAGAGTGCCTTTGTCACTCTGAGGCCAGTAACAAAGCCTGCACTGGGTGGAGATGCTAACACCTCCCCCAGGCAGGAGCTGTAACACCTGGCGGTGAGCCTCAAAGGCTCACCCCTTTGTCACAGCCCAGCAGGGCACTCCAGCTTAGTGGAGTTGCCCGCCCCCTCCGGCCTCTGCCCCCACTTTTGGCGGCAAGGCTGGAGGGAACAAAGAAAGCAACAAGGAGTCACTGGCCAGTCAGGACAGCCCCTAAGGTGTCCTGAGCTGAGGTGACTCTAACTTTTAGAAATCCTCCATCTTGCAGATGGAGGATTCCCCCAATAGGGTTAGGATTGTGACCCCCTCCCCTTGGGAGGAGGCACAAAGAGGGTGTACCCACCCTCAGGGCTAGTAGCCATTGGCTACTAACCCCCCAGACCTAAACACACCCTTAAATTTAGTATTTAAGGGCTACCCTGAACCCTAGAAAATTAGATTCCTGCAACAACAACAAAAAGGACTGCCCAGCTGAAAACCCCTGCAGAGGAAGACCAGAAGACAACAACTGCCTTGGCTCCAGAAACTCACCGGCCTGTCTCCTGCCTTCCAAAGAACTCTGCTCCAGCGACGCCTTCCAAAGGGACCAGCGACCTCTGAATCCTCTGAGGACTGCCCTGCTTCGACGACGACAAGAAACTCCCGAGGACAGCGGACCTGCTCCAAAAAGACTGCAACTTTGTTTCAAGAAGCAGCTTTAAAGAACCCTGCAATCTCCCCGCAAGAAGCGTGAGACTTGCAACACTGCACCCGGCGACCCCGACTCGGCTGGTGGAGAACCAACACCTCAGGGAGGACCCCCGGACTACTCTACGACTGTGAGTACCAAAACCTGTCTCCCCTGAGCCCCCACAGCGCCGCCTGCAGAGGGAATCCCGAGGCTTCCCCTGACCGCGACTCTCTGAAACCTAAGTCCCGACGCCTGGAAAAGACCCTGCACCCGCAGCCCCCAGGACCTGAAGGACCGGACTTTCACTGCAGAAGTGACCCCCAGGAGTCCCTCTCCCTTGCCCAAGTGGAGGTTTCCCCGAGGAAGCCCCCCCTTGCCTGCCTGCAGCGCTGAAGAGATCCCTTGATCTCTCATTGACTTCCATTGCGAACCCGACGCTTGTCCTAACACTGCAACCGCCCGCCCCCGCGCCGCTGAGGGTGAAATTTCTGTGTGGGCTTGTGTCCCCCCCCCGGTGCCCTACAAAACCCCCCTGGTCTGTCCTCCGAAGACGCGGGTACTTACCTGCTGGCAGACTGGAACCGGGGCACCCCCTTCTCTCCATTCTAGCCTATGCGTTTTGGGCACCACTTTGAACTCTGCACCTGACCGGCCCTGAGCTGCTGGTGTGGTAACTTTGGGGTTGCTCTGAACCCCCAACGGTGGGCTACCTTGGACCAAGAACTGAACCCTGTAAGTGTCTTACTTACCTGGTAAAACTAACAAAAACTTACCTCCCCCAGGAACTGTGAAAATTGCACGGTGTCCACTTTTGAAATAGCTATTTGTGAATAACTTGAAAAGTATACATGCAATTGAAATAATTCAAAGTTCCTAATGTACTTACCTGCAATACCTTTCAAACAAGATATTACATGTTAAATTTGAACCTGTGGTTCTCAAAATAAACTAAGAAAAGATATTTTTCTATAACAAAACCTATTGGCTGGATTTGTCTCTGAGTGTGTGTACCTCATTTATTGTCTGTGTATGTACAACAAATGCTTAACACTACTTCTTGGATAAGCCTACTGCTCGACCACACTACCACAAAATAGAGCATTAGTATTATCTATTTTTACCACTATTTTACCTCTAAGGGGAACCCTTGGACTCTGTGCATGCTATTCCTTACTTTTAAATAGCACATACAGAGCCAACTTCCTACAGCTTGCTAATCTATTCTGTGTTTATGACTATTGATGAGGATCCCCTGGAAGAGAAGGATACGTTACTTACCTGTAAATCCTAGTTCTCATCCAGGGTTATCCTCATCAAAGTCAAACAACCCACCCTCCTCCCCAGACACGATTTTTAGAAGTGCAGCGATATTAATGTGTGTATTCTATTGCTCATTATCACTGAAAAACAAAAGTACTGACCTAACTGTGAACCAACTGTCACCTCACCCTCACCCTCACCCCTGAGGCATGGTGGGATACTGGAGGTGCTCAGGATCTTAAAGACCCAATGCCAATTGTTTTTGGTTTTGCTGTGTTAACCTGCATGCAGCCTGTTGGCTAATAATGCTCTGTTATTTTCAATGTAGTTTTTCTCTTTTAAGATGGATTGTTTATATTTTCTATGCCTTCTGCTCTGTCTATAGAAAGTTTTTACCTTTAATTGAAGATTTTAATTTATATTAAATAAAAAAATAAAAAAAATAAAGCATTTTTGGCCTGTTTCTCAACATAGACTGCATTGCTGTTTACACATGTACATATTATATTTTTATTGAAATTCTCCTCTAAAATGTTATTTTTCATAGATATTTCATACATATACATATGTGTTGGTATATGCTCCGGGGGCTCCGTACGTGGACGGGAATATTCAGTGTTTGACTTTGAGGATACCCCTGGAAGAGAACTAGGATTTACAGATAAGTAACTTTTCCATCCCCACACCACACCCCACCCCAAGAACCAAACTACTCCACCCACCCACAAAAACAAAAGTACCCCGACCCGCCCACCACCAAAAACGAAAGTACCCCCACCCCAAAACAAAACTACCCTGTCACCCCCCCACCCGCCCCTAAAAACAGAACTGCCCCGATCTCCCTCCCCAAAAAAACAGAACTACTCCGATCCCCCCCCCCACCCAGCCCCTAAAAAAACAAAGTACCCTGATCCCCCACCCGCCCCTAAAAATACAAACTACCCTGATCCACACCCCCAAAAACCAAACTACCTTGAACCCCTCCACCTCCAAAAACCAAAATACCCTGCCCCACCCCCAAATACAAAAGTACCCTGACCCCCACCCCTAAAAACAGAACTGTCCCAATCCACCCACACCTTAAAACCAGAACTCCTCCGATTTTCCCACCCCTAAAAAAAAGAAAAAGCTCCCCGACCGCACCAAGCCCTTACTCTCCTCTTCCCCCCCCCCCCCCCAAAAAAAAACCCTGCCCCAGCCCCACTTACCTGACCGAGTCCTCTCCCGATGCACTCTCCCCATTTCTCTGCCTTAACTATGCACGTGCATTGTCCAGCACATGTGTGGATAAGGCAGAGAACAGGGAGTTGTTTTTAATGCAGGTGTGGTTCCGCTTGCGTTAACAATGTAATCGTCCCTAGCTCTTTTTTAGATTAACCATTTCAGTACCGGGGAATGTATTCAGTAATTCTGTTCCTGGTTTCTGGTGTGGGTGGATTGGGACAGTTCTGTTTTTAGGGGTGGGGGTCAGGGTACTTTAGTAATTCTGTTCCTGTACCTATTTTGTACCTTATCAAGGACAGTAATTGTGCTCTCATTTATCCATCTGTGTTCTTGAGAAGTGACCAGTACTCGCTGACCTTTGTCATGATGAACTTGCTTACTTAAGTCTAAGTTTCAGTGTTATTTGTTACCCTATCAAGTTTTGATGATACTGGTCTTTTAAATTGTACCTTTCTTAATGGCTATGTTTATTTGTGGTAATAGTACAAAGTAATATCATGAAACCTATCACCTCCTTATAGTGGAAAACATTTTTTACAATTGCTTGTTTTTTGTCTGACCTTGTTTACTACCCTTTGCTGCTTCATTGCAACCATCACCCACTTTAAGCTATGCTTAAAACCTGTTCCTTATAGTATCTGAGCTGCATAATCTTTTCATTTTGTGCTATGGGAGTAGTTGCCCAATGCTTCTCTGCTCTGTCCTCTGTGATACAATTTGTATGACTTGCATGTTGAGAAAAGTTTCACTACTGAAAAAGCAGAGAATAGCAGCTGATTGGTTGGAGCAGAGACATAGACAATGGCAGCTGTATGCAGCTGCTGGGACTAAGAGGGGTGGGCTCCCCAAGGACAGCTGTGCATTGGCAGGGCACAAGGCAGAGGATGTTTGTCCCTGAGCTGCCTAGGGGACTGAAAAAAAACTTATTATTTTAAGCCAGAGTAGAATTTAGGAAATGGCAGCAGTGGGGTAGAGGAGATCATGCCTATTAATAAGGGAGACTTGCTTCATTAGACATGTGCCAGAGGATGGGGACCTGAGCTGAGTGAGGAGTCCCCCCCCCCCCCCCCCTCCCCCCCCCCTCCCCAAAGAGCATTATAAGGTACATAATGTCATGTACAGGCCAAGCTCTATGCAGAATTGAGAAGCAACATCTCCAAACACAGGCATGCAAAGTCTGGGGACATGGGTTTAGCCAGCTAAAAAAATATTCAATCCATGTCTGACTCAGGCCAGGTAGTTATGACTTGTGATGCCTCACTCAAACCAGGTGAAATCCCTCACAGAAGACCTAGAAAACAGATGAAGATGGGATAGCTTAAGGATTTAGAATCTAAAAGGAGGTGACTAGAGAATGCATTCAAACTCTATATGAGTTCTGAATAAAGATGAATGACTGACATTCAAGTTTAAAATGGTACACAGAGTGAGTAGACCAGCAGTTAAGGCATCTGATTGACTAAGGGACATGTTGATGAAACTTTCTACTACCACTAAAAACAGATTTACAAGGCAGACCAGAAAGACCACAGAAAACCATATTCTTTGAATGCAACCAGATGACCCTTTTGCACAATTTGGTGACAACCTTAGCAAAAACTTTTTCACAGAGGGGCTAGAGCTTAATGACAAACCGGCTCAATGTTGATAGCTTTTTTCAGAGGCTCTCCACTGTAAGAGTAGGGCAATTGAAATGGTGTCCTCATAGGAGGCTAGGAAAATTCTTTATTTCCCAGAGGAGAAAGATGAACCCAGGCCTAAATTCAGAAAAAAGTCACAGAGCAACAAAAAGTACATAAAGGACTCCCAATCGAAGTAAAAATGTAACACTTATGAACAGATGTAAAGATTAGGACAAATCTGTGCAACAAATCCAACTAACTTTGTCAACTAGGAAAGGAAATCATTCTTACAGTTGAATGGGAATCTAGGGAGGGAATTGCTTTAAATTATGAATAATAGTTATAACATAAGGAAGATCTAGCAGTGGATAGTGAGATCAAATACTCATCTTGGTGTCTTAAGAAGTCTCCATGGTTGAAGTACTGGAGGTGCAAAGATTTAAATGCACCACAAAAGGTTCTTGCAATGGGTTCTTTATAGCTGCCGGACTTTGGACTGGCAGGATCAGGTGGAGTTTTCATGGTTTGTAGTATGCAGTTCAGTATATTTTAATGAAGTCATTTAAAGTGAGGGGGTTACTCTCAATTGAATGGCAGCAGCATCCCCGAAGAAGGCTAGCAGATATTACCCATTCAATATGACAAATTCAAGTGGTCAATGAATGTGAGGGATCTCTACTCCCCTGACCAACCTCCAATAATAGATGCCATTATAAACAAGAACGCAGTTCAGATATTCCTGATAAGTGGCACTGAGAGACACTAACTGCAAGATGTTGGTGTGAGGAGGGGGGTGGATGTCGACAGTAACCAGCATCTATTGACTGCCCCTGTAAAGTTGTAGCTGAGAAAAAACCAATGTGAAACAATAGGATGACAGCACTTCAGTGTGGCACAATTACAGGACCCCAAGAGCGGGGAAGGCATGACTCTTACAAATCAAAACTGGTTCCAACTCCCGGCAGACAGATCATTAGTCTGGGCCAGCTGCAGCCACAACCAACAAGAAATGGGAAGAGGTCTCTTCAATATGTGTGAAGAGCAGTGAAACATACCTGAGGACCTTGACCAGGAATAGGAAAGAAAGGATAATACAAGACATTTGCAAGCTGCTTAAAAAAAAAGGAAGGCAGCAAAAACACTCATGGAGGCCAAATCCAAGAGTGTAGGAAGTTAGCTCTGTATATACTACTTCAAAGTAAGAAATAGTGTGCACAGAGTCCAAGGGTTCCCCTTAGAGGTAAGATAGAGGCAAAAAGAGATCTTTCTAATGCTCTATTTTGTGGTAGTGTGGTCGAGCAGTAGGCTTATCAGAGGGAATGTTAAGCATTTGTTGTACACACTCAGGCAATAAATGAGGAACACACACTCGGACTCACTCCAGGCCATTAGGTTTTTATATTGAAAAATATATTTTCTTAGTTTATTTTAAGAACCACAGGTTCAAGATTTACAGTAAACACTTTAAATGTAAGGTATTTCACTTAGATACTTTAGGAACTTTGAATGGAAACAGTATCATGTACAGTCTTTGTAAAAAAAAAATGGTAATAAGCTATTTTCAAAGTGGACACTGCAAAAATCAACAGTTCCTGGGGGAGGTAAGTAAAGGTTAGATTAGGAGGTAAGTAGAACACTTGCAAGTCTCAGTCCTGGGGCATAGGCAGCCCACCGTTGGGGGTTCAGAGCATCCCCAAAGTTACCACACTAGCAGCTCAAGACCGATCAGGTGCAGAGGTCAAAGAGGTGCCCAAAACACATAGGCGTCTATGGAGAACAGGGGTGCACCGGTTCCAGTCTGCCTGCAGGTAAGTACCTGCTTCCTCGGGGGGCAGACCAGGGGGGTTTTGTAGAGCACTGGGGGGAACACAAGTAGGCACACAAAACACACACTCAGCGGCACAGGGGCGGCCGGGTGCAGTGTGCAAAGCAGGCATCAGGTTTTGTATAGGTTTCAATGGAGGGACCCGGGGGGTCACTCTAGCGGTGCAGGCAGGCACAGGGGGGGCTTCTCGGGACAGCCACCACCTGGGCTAGGCAGAGGGTCGCCTGGGGGTCACTCCTGCATCATAGTTCGGTTCTTTCAGGTCCTGGGGGCTGCGGGTGCAGTGTTTGTTCCAGGCGTCGGGTCCCTTGTTACAGGCAGTCGCAGTCAGGGGGAGCCTCTGGATTCTCTCTGCAGGCGTACCTGTGGAGGTTAAAGGGGGTCGTCTCTGGTTACTCAAAGGCTCGCAGTCGCCGAGGAGTCCTCCCTGAGGTGTTGGTTTACTGCAGGTCGAGCTGGGGTTGTCTGGTGCAGATTGTAGAGTCTCACGCTTTAGGCAGGAAACGTGAAGTCTTTGGAAGTTGCTTCTTTGTTGCAAAGAAGTAGCTGGTTTTGAACAGGGCAGCTGTTCACAGGAGTTTCTTGGTCCTGTAGTCCAGGGCAGTCCTCTGAGGCTTCAGAGGTCGCTCGTCCCTGTCAGATGCGTCGCTGGAATAGGTTTTTGAAGTTGGAGACAGGCCGGTAGGGCTGGGGCCAAATCAGTTGTCGTCTTCCGGCTTCTCTGCAGGCTTGTAGGTCAGCAGTCCTTCTTTCTTCAGATTGCAGGAATCTGATTTCCTGGGATCTCAGGAGCCCCTAAATATTGAATTTAGGGGTGTGTTTAGGTCTAGGAGGGCAGTAGCCAATGGCTACTGTCCTTGAGGGTGGCTACACCCTCTTTGTGCCTCCTCCCTGTAGGGAGGGGGGCACATCCCTAATCCTATTCGGGGAATCCTCCAAACTCAAGATGGAGGATTTCTCAAGGCAGGGGTCACCTCAGCTCAGGACACCTTAGGGGCTGTCCTGACTGGTGGGTTAATCCTTGTTTCTCATTATCTCTTCCAGCCTTGCCGCCAAAAGTGGAGGCAGTGGCTAGAGGGGCGGGCATCTCCACTAGCTGGGATGCCCTGAGGCGCTGTAACAAAAGGGGTGAGCCTTTGAGACTCACCGCCAGGTGTTCAGGTTCCTGCAGGGGGACGTGAGAAGCACCTCCACCCAGTACAGGCTTTGTTCCTGGCCACAGTGACAAAGGCACTCTCCCCATGTGGCCAGCAACATGTCTGGTGTGTGGTATGCTGGCAGAAACTGGTCAGCCTACACTAGAAGTCGGGTAGGTATTCAGAGGCATCTCTAAGATGCCCTGTGGGTGTATGTTACAATAAATCGCACACTGACATCAATGTGCATTTATTGTGCCGAGATGCTTGACACCAAACTTCCCAGTTTTTAGTGTAGCCGTTATGGAACTGTGGAGTCCGTGTTTGACAAACTCCCAGTCCATATACTCTTATGGCCACCCTGCACTTACAATGTGTAAGGTTTTGCTTAGACACTGTAGGGGCATAGTGCTCATGCACATATGCCCTAACCGGTGGTATAGTGCACCCTGCCTTAGGGCTGTAAGGCCTGCTGGAGGGGTGACTTACCTATGCCACAGGCAGTGTGAGGTTGGCATGGCACCCTTAGGGGAGTGCCATGTAGACTTAGTCATTTTCTCCCCACCAGGAGGACTTGCCTGCAGTCAGCCTGCTGTTGGCCAGAGAGGGTGTCTGAATAGATCACTCCATCTACTGAGCCATCTTTAGGGTCAGTGCAGAGGATATCAGGGAGAGGTTCACTCTCTGCTTCCTGATCCTCATCTGTAACCATTAACATGTTTATATCTGCCCTATCATGAAAGAGTTTGAGGCGATTCACATGGATCACCCTCTTGGGGGTCCTGCTAGTGCCTCAGTCCACCAGGTAGGTGACCTGACTCTTTTTCTCAAGAACTGGGTAAGGATCACTCCATCTGTCCTGAAGTGCCCTTGGAGCCACAGTCTTCAGAACCCAGACTTTCTGCCCTGGCTAAAACTCAACCATAGCAGCCTTTTGGTCATGCCACGTCTTCTGGAGTTGTTGGCTGGCCTCAAGGTTTTTGCTTGCCTTTTCCATGTACTCTGCCATCCTGGAACGTAGGCCTAGTACATAGTCCACTATATCTTGTTTAGGATCATGAAGAGGTCTCTCCCAGCCTTCTTTTACAAGAGCTAGTGGTCCCCTTTCAGAATGGCCAAACAGAAGTTCAAAGGGGGAAAACCCTACTCCCTTCTGAGGCACCTCTCTGTAAGCGAAAAGCAGGCATGGCAAGAGGACATCCCATCTCCTTTTGAGTTTTTCAGGGAGCCCCATGATCATGCCTTTCAATGTCTTGTTAAATCTTTCTACAAGACCATTGGTTTGCGGATGGTATGGTATGGTTTGGTGATTTTGTAAGTCACCCCACACTCATTCCACATGTGTTTCAGCTATGCTGACATGAAGTTGATACCCCTGTCAGACACCACCTCCTTAGGAAATCCCACTCTGGTAACGATACCAATGAGTGCTTTAGCTATTGCAGGGGCAGTAGTAGAGCTAAGGGGAATTGCTTCAGGGTACCTAGTGGCATGATCCACTACCACTAGGATATACTGGTTCCCTGAGGCTGTGGGAGGTTCAAGTGGACCCACTATGTCCACACCCACTCTTTCAAAGGGGACCCCCACCACTGGAAGTGGAATGAGGGGGGCCTTTGGATGGCCACCTGTCTTACACTGGCTTGACAGGTGACACAGGAGACACAAAACTCCTTTACTTTCTGGGACATGTTGGGCCAATAGAAATGGTTGACTAAACTCTCCCAAGTCTTGGTTTGTCCCAAATGCCCAGCAAGTGGAATATCATGAGCTAAGGTCAGAATGAACTTCCTAAACTCCTGAGGCACTACCACTCTCCTAGTGGCACCAGGTTTGGGTTCTCTTGCCTCAGTGTAGAGGAGTCCATCTTCCCAATAGACTCTGTGTTCCAGTGATTTTTCCTTTGGTCTCTTCAGCAGCTTGCTGCCTAAGGCCTTTAAGGGAGGCACATGTTTCTTGCCCCTTACACAACCGTTCCCTTGTGGGCCCCCCTGGGCCTAGGAGCTCAACCTGATAAGGTTCTAACTCCATGGGCTCAGTTCCCTCTGAAGGCAGAACTTCTTCCTGGGAAGAGAGGTTCCCTTTCTTTTGTTGTGTTGAAGCTGGTTCCCCAGTCTTCTTTCCTTTTCTATGGAGGGTTGGGCCATTATTCCAGGCTCCAAACCCACTTTTTCACCCTGAGCTTTGCACTATGCCCTTGTCTTGACACACCAGTTGAGGGATACCCAGCATGGCTGCATGGGTTTTTAGTTCTACCTCAGTCCATGCTGAGGACTCCAGGGCATTTCCAAGCAAACAGTCTACTGGGATATTTGAGGAGACTACCACCTGTTTCAGGCCATTGACCCCTCCCCATTCTAAAGTTACCATAGCCATGGGATGTACTTTAGTCTGATTGTCGGCGTTTGTAAGGAAATGCCTCCTTGGCATGGTTGCCCCCTGACTTTTTGCCTTTGCTGATGCTATGTTTACAATTGAAAGTGTGCTGAGGCCTGCTAACCAGGCCCCAGCACCAGTGTTCTTTCCCTAACCTGTACTTTTGTATCCACAATTGGCAGACCCTGGCATCCAGATAAGTCCCTTGTAACTGGTACTTCTAGTACCAAGGGTCCTGATGCCAAGGAAGGTCTCTAAGGGCTGCAGCATGTCTTATGCCACCCTGGAGACCTCTCACTCAGCACAGACACACTGCTTACCAGCTTGTGTGTGCTAGTGAGGACAAAACGAGTAAGTCGACATGGCACTCCCCTCAGGGTGCCATGCCAGCCTCTCACTGCCTATGCAGTATAGGTAAGACACCCCTCTAGCAGGCCTTACAGCCCTAAGGCAGGGTGCACTATACCATAGGTGAGGGTACCAGTGCATGAGCATGGTACTCCTACAGTGTCTAAACAAAACCTTAGACATTGTAAGTGCAGGGTAGCCATAAGAGTATATGGTCTGGGAGTCTGTCAAACACGAACTCCACAGCACCATAATGGCTACACTGAAAACTGGGAAGTTTGGTATCAAACTTCTCAGCACAATAAATGCACACTGATGCCAGTGTACATTTTATTGTAAAATACACCACAGAGGGCACCTTAGAGGTGCCCCCTGAAACTTAACCGACTGTCTTTGTAGGCTGACTAGTTCCAGCAGCCTGCCACACCAGAGACATGTTGCCGGCCCCATGGGGAGAGTGCCTTTGTCACTCTGAGGCCAGTAACAAAGCCTGCACTGGGTGGAGATGCTAACACCTCCCCCAGGCAGGAGCTGTAACACCTGGCGGTGAGCCTCAAAGGCTCACCCCTTTGTCACAGCCCAGCAGGGCACTCCAGCTTAGTGGAGTTGCCCGCCCCCTCCGGCCACGGCCCCCACTTTTGGCGGCAAGGCTGGAGGGAACAAAGAAAGCAACAAGGAGGAGTCACTGGCCAGTCAGGACAGCCCCTAAGGTGTCCTGAGCTGAGGTGACTGACTTTTAGAAATCCTCCATCTTGCAGATGGAGGATTCCCCCAATAGGGTTAGGATTGTGACCCCCTCCCCTTGGGAGGAGGCACAAAGAGGGTGTACCCACCCTCAGGGCTAGTAGCCATTGGCTACTAACCCCCCAGACCTAAACACGCCCTTAAATTTAGTATTTAAGGGCTACCCTGAACCCTAGAAAATTAGATTCCTGCAACTACAAGAAGAAGGACTGCCTAGCTGAAAAACCCCTGCAGAGGAAGACCAGAAGACGACAACTGCCTTGGCTCCAGAAACTCACCGGCCTGTCTCCTGCCTTCCAAAGATCCTGCTCCAGCGACGCCTTCCAAAGGGACCAGCGACCTCGACATCCTCTGAGGACTGCCCCTGCTTCGAAAAGACAAGAAACTCCCGAGGACAGCGGACCTGCTCCAAGAAAAGCTGCAACTTTGTTTCCAGCAGCTTTAAAGAACCCTGCAAGCTCCCCGCAAGAAGCGTGAGACTTGCAACACTGCACCCGGCGACCCCGACTCGGCTGGTGGCGATCCAACACCTCAGGCGGGACCCCAGGACTACTCTAAGACTGTGAGTACAAAAACCTGTCCCCCCTGAGCCCCCACAGCGCCGCCTGCAGAGGGAATCCCGAGGCTTCCCCTGACCGCGACTCTTTGAATCCAAAGTCCCGACGCCTGGGAGAGACCCTGCACCCGCAGCCCCCAGGACCTGAAGGACCGGACTTTCACTGGAGAAGTGACCCCCAGGAGTCCCTCTCCCTTGCCCAAGTGGAGGTTTCCCCGAGGAACCCCCCCCTTGCCTGCCTGCAGCGCTGAAGAGATCCCGAGATCTCCCATTAACTTCCATTACGAACCCGACGCTTGTTTCTACACTGCACCCGGCCGCCCCCGCGCTGCTGAGGGTGAAATTCCTGTGTGGGCTTGTGTCCCCCCCGGTGCCCTACAAAACCCCCCTGGTCTGCCCTCCGAAGACGCGGGTACTTACCTGCAAGCAGACCGGAACCGGGGCACCCCCTTCTCTCCATTCTAGCCTATGTGTTTTGGGCACCACTTTGAACTCTGCACCAGACCGGCCCTGAGCTGCTGGTGTGGTGACTTTGGGGTTGCTCTGAACCCCCAACGGTGGGCTACCTTGGACCAAGAACTAAGCCCTGTAAGTGTCTTACTTACCTGGTTAACCTAACAAATACTTACCTCCCCTAGGAACTGTGAAAATTGCACTAAGTGTCCACTTTTAAAACAGCTATTTGTGAATAACTTGAAAAGTATACATGCAATTTTGATGATTTGAAGTTCCTAAAGTACTTACCTGCAATACCTTTCGAATGAGATATTACATGTAGAATTTGAACCTGTGGTTCTTAAAATAAACTAAGAAAAGATATTTTTCTATACAAAAACCTATTGGCTGGATTTGTCTCTGAGTGTGTGTACCTCATTTATTGTCTATGTGTATGTACAACAAATGCTTAACACTACTCCTTGGATAAGCCTACTGCTCGACCACACTACCACAAAATAGAGCATTAGTATTATCTCTTTTTACCACTATTTTACCTCTAAGGGGAACCCTTGGACTCTGTGCATGCTATTCCTTACTTTGAAATAGCACATACAGAGCCAACATCCTACAGCGTTGGTGACTGGATAAGTTTGTTCAGTCAGGTATTCTCCTGGGAAACCAGTTTCTCTGTCACCATGGTGACACTGGCACCTATATACCTCAGGCCTTCTACACTAGTCCCGTTAATTAAGAGTTGCTGCCTGTATTTTTGCATATTAGGGGGCCAGGCAGCCAGTGTGGCTAAGTCCACCCCACCCTCAGAGACTGATGTAGCTTCAGTGTGAACCCTGATTTGCTCTGGGCACACTGTTGATCCCACCTGAAGACTGGCTATTCCAGTGTTGACTGGAGTAGTAGTAGAAGTGGAACCTTTCTTGGGACAGGCCTTGTCTCCAGTTTGGTATCCCTGCTGATTACAGCTACGACACCAGGCCTTTTTGGGATCAACGTTTTTACCCTTGTACCCAAAATTGGATCGTGAAGAGGCTTTGGACCCTCCCTCCTGAGCAGATTTTTGGGGCCCTGTAGAAGACTCTTTACTTTTACCCTTGGATGTCTCAACACTCTTCCCCTGGGGAGTCTTTGTGACCCCTTTCTTTTGGTCACCCCCTGTGGAAGTCTTGGTCACCCTAGTCTTGACCCAATGGTCCGCCTTCTTTTCCAATTCTTGGGGAGAAATTGGTCCTAGGTCTACCAGATGCTGATGCAGTTTATCGTTGAAATAATTACTTAAAAGGTGTTCTTTCATAAACAGATTGTACAGCCCATCATAATCATTTACACCACTGCCATTAATCCAACCATCTAGTGTTTTCACTGAGAAGCCAACAAAATCAACCCAGGTATGGCTAGAGGATTATTGAGCCCCCCTGAACCTAATCCTGTACTCCTCAGTTGAGAATCCAAAGCCCTCAATCAGGGTAGCCTTCATGAGGTCATAGGATTCTGCATCTTTTCCAGAGTGTGAGGAGTCTATCCCTACACTTTCCAGTGAATATTTCCCAAAGGAGAGCACCCCAGTGAGATCAGTTTACTTTTCTGGTTGCACAAACCCTCTCAAAAGCTGTGAACCATTTGGTGATGTCATCACCATCTTCATATTTAGTTACAATCCCTTTGGGGATTTTTAGCATGTCAGGAGAATCTCTGACTCTATTTAAGTTGCTGCCACCATTGATGGGACCTAAGCCCATCTCTTGTCTTTCCCTTTCTATGGCTAGGATCTGTCTTTCCAAAGCCAATCTTCTGGCCATCCTGGCTAGCAGGAGGTCATCTTCATTGAGGCTGCCCTCAATGCTTCCAGAGCTGTTGGACTCTCCTGTGAGAGAAGCAACATCTCGGACTATCACTTCTGGAGTCAGGGTTGGAGAAACCCTGGGCTCCCTAACTAGGACTGGAAGTGAGAGTTCTTCCACATCAGTAGCATCCCCTTCTGTGAGGCCATAATCAGTGGGGTTGTTTTTAGCGAACTCTGCCAAAAGCTCCTGGAGCTGTACTTTGGTAGGGTTTGAACCAGTTTTTATCTTTTTTATTTTGCAGAGAGACCTTAACTCTGACATACTAAGATGCAGGTAAAGGGTGAGGTTGAGTTCCATCACTATCTCTTTTGCAGCAGACATGATGTTTCTAAAAGTTGGAGTACTTTTTAAGAATCTAAAACTATCTCTAGAACTTAATTCAAACTTTTACAAAACTTTTAAACTCTAAAAGAAATGCTAACAGGGACTAACACAAGGCCCTAGCAGGACTTTTAACAATTTAGAAAAAAAGCTCAAATTTCAAAAATCAGTTTCTAATGACAATTGTTGGAATTTAGTCGTGTGATCAGGTATTGGCTGAGTAGTCCAGCAAATGCTAAGTCTTGTACCCCACCGCTGATCCACCAATGTAGGAAGTTGGCTCTGTACGTGCTATTTCAAAGTAAGAAATAGCATGCACAGAGTCCAAGGGTTCCCCTTAGAGGTAAGATAGGGGGAAAAAGAGATAATTCTAATGCTCTGTTTTGTGGTAGTGTGGTCGAGCAGTAGGCTTATCAGAGGGAAGTGTTAAGCATTTGTTGTACACACACACGCAATAAATGAGGAACACACACTCAAAAGACAATTCCAGGCCAATAGGTTTTATGTAGAAAAATATCTTTTCTTAGTTTATTTTAAGAACCACATGTTCAAGATTTACAAACAATACTTTAAATGAAAGGTATTTCACGCAGGTATCTTAGGAACTTTGAATCATCACAATAGCATGTACAGTTTTGGCAAAAATGGCAATAAGCTATTTTAAAATTGGACACAGTGCAAAATTCAACAGTTCCTGGGGGAGGTAAGTATTTGTTAGTTTTTCAGGTAAGTAAAGCACTTACAGGGTTCAAAGTTGGGTTCAAGGTAGCCCACCGTTGGGGGTTCAGGGCAACCCCAAAGTTACCACACCAGCAGCTCAGGGCCGGTCCGGTGCAGAGGCCAAAGTGGTGCCCAAAACGCATAGGGGAGAAACACAAGTCAGCACAGAAAGTACACCCTCAGCGGCACAGGGGCGGCCGGGTGCAGAGTGCAAACAGGCGTCGGGTTCGCAATAGGTTTCAATGGGAGACCCAGAGGTCTCTTCAGAGATGCAGGCAAGGGGGGGGGGGGGGGTCTCCTCGGGATAGCCACGCCCTGGGCTAGGGAGAGGGCCACCTTGGGGTCGCTCCTGCACTGGAGGTCGGATCCTTCAGGTCCTGTGGGCTGCGGGTGCAGTGTGTTTACCAGGTGTCGGGTTCTTTGAAGCAGGCAGTCGCGGTCAGGGGGAGCCTCTGTATTCCCTCTGAAGGCGTCGCTATGGGGGCTCAGGGGGGGTCAACTCTGGCTACTCACAGGCTCGCAGTCGCCGGGGAGTCCTCCCTGTAGTGTTGTTTTTCCACAGGTTGAGCCGGGGGCGTCAGGTGCAGAGTGGAAAGTCTCACGCTTCCGGCGGGAAACATGTGGTCTTTAAAAGTTTCTTCTTTGTTGCAAAGTTGCAGTTTCTTTGGAACAGAGCCGCTGTCCTCTGGAGTTCTTGGTCCTTTTAGATGCAGGGTAGTCCTCTGAGGCTTCGGAGGTCGCTGGACCCCGGGGGACGCGTCGCTGTTGCAGTTTTTCTCGAAGTGGGGAGACAGGCCGGTAGGGCTGGGGCCAAAGCAGTTTGTGTCTGTCTTCTCTGCAGGGCTTCAGGTCAGCAGTCCTTCTTCGTCTTCAGGTTGCAGGAATCTATCTTGCTTGGTTCTGGGGGTCCCTAAATACTCAGTTTAGGGGTGTGTTTAGGTCTGGGAGGCTAGTAGCCAGTGGCTACTAGCCCCGAGGGTGGCTACACCCTCTTTGTGCCTCCTCCCGCTGGGGAGGGGGGCACATTCCTAATCCTATTGGGGGAATCCTCTATCTGCAAGATGGATGATTTCTAAAAGTCAGTCACCTCAGCTCAGGACACCTTAGGGGTTGTCCTGACTGGCCAGTGACCCCTCCTTGTTTTTCTCATTATCTCCACCGGCCTTCCCGCCAAAAGTGGGGGCTGTGGTGTGAGGGGCGGGCATCTCCACTAGCTGGGATGCCCTGTGGCGCTGTAACAAAGGGGGTGAGCTTTTGAGGCTCACCGCCAGGTGTTAGTTTCTGCAGGGGGAGGTGAGAAGCACCTCCACCCAGTACAGGCTTTGTTACTGGCCACAGAGTGACAAAGGCACTCTCCCCTTGTGGCCAGCAACATGTCTGGTGTGTGGCAGGCTGGCAAAAACTAGTTGGCCCACACTGGAAGTCGGGTATGTTTTGAGGGGGCATCTCTAAGATGCCCCCTGGGTGTATTTTTACAATAAAGTGCACACTGGCATCAGTGTGGATTTATTGTGCTGAGAAGTGATACCAAACTTCCCAGTTTTCAGTGTAGCCATTATGGTGCTGTGGAGTTCGTGTTTGACAGACTTCCAGACCATATACTCTTATGGCCACCCTGCACTTAAAAGGTCTAATGCACCCTGCCTTAGGGCTATAAGACCTGCTAGAGGGGTGACTTTTCTGATGGATACATCTACCTTTTGGATTCCTCACCTATTGAATACTCCCATTGTGCAAGCATTCGACGGAAATTTTCTTCCTAGCTTCTGCACGTCGACGAGGACGTCAGTTGCCCACGCGGCCCTTTTTTCCGTGCCATTCGAACGACTGTTATTCTTCGAGGGAGCTACTGTTACTACTCGACGTAGTTAGTTATTTTTGTTGTTTTTGCTTGAGACAGTTACAATGTCGCAAAGAAAGTCAGTATTCAAGCCCTGCAACGAGTGCGGTGGCAAAATGTCGGTTACGGACCCACATTCTGACTGTTTGTGGTGTCTTAGTTCCGACCACAACGTTGACAAGTGTGACTCTTGTCAACGTATGAATCCAAAGGCCTTAAAAGAACGTGAGGCCAAGCTTTTTTTGGCGAAGTCAAAGAAAAAGGAGAAAAGACATCACCGCAAGTCGTCTTCACTGAAGTCGTATCGGCGTCATCGGGAATCCCGGCGTCGTCGAATCTCGACGCCGGTCAAGTAGGGAGAGGTCGCGATCGAGATCACCTTCGACTCGACGTCGGAAGACTTGGGAAGTTAGTCCCACCATCTCTCCCCAACCGCAGACGCCGTTGGCATCTCCGACTTCGCCGACGTCGCCTGTTAATCCTCCTTCGGTGTTCAAGGTTCCACAATGTCAAGAGTTTTCTCCGACTTTGCAGACGTCAGGACCGGCGTCGGTCGCCTCCAACCCCGGCTCCTCAGTACCCGGCTTTCCCGGCCCCTTGAGCCGATAGTTTCGCATTCTTGAATGCGATGTTCTCCATCTTTCAACAGATGGCTCCAGGTGGTGGACCGGCTGGTCCTTCGGGCCCTTTGGCCTTCAATATGGGTGCTCCGGCTCCGCTACGACCGTCCCCCATTATGCCCTTTTTTCCCTTGGGAAATGTGGGCTTGGCGCCGGTGTCGGCGCCTGTGGCGTCAGCGTCTCAGCCAGCGACGCCGAGTAGACCTGCACCGGCCCCGGATCAGTCTTCTGTACGTCCTCCTCCTCATTCGGCGCCGAAGAAATCCATGGCGCCGTTAGATCCGTCGTCTGATGGATCCGAGGAGCGGCGTCAAGCTTCGACATCTGCTGACGCCCTGTCGACGCCGAGGATAGAGGAGAGACTACATTCGAGGAGGCTTGCTCTTCGCCTCCTTGAAGAACAAGAATATAGGAGGCAGACATTGGAGGAAGGGGAGATTGAGGACTCTCATGAAGAACTCCATGGCTTGGACACGGCTAGTGGTCTGGACACCTCTCCAGAATGGGACTTGTCGTCACCTGGGGAGTACACGGAGGAAGCGGCAACATTTCATTCGGTCATCAGAAAGGCGTCTGACTTTTTGGACCTCCCTTTACCAGTGTCTGAGCCTAAGCCAAACATCTTAACAGAAGTGTTGCATCCTGCCTCAACAACTGCAGAGCCACTTCTGCTTTTTAATGAGGCTCTGTTGGATCCGATCATGGAAATCTGGAAGAAGCCAGTGTCATCTTTGGCGGTGAATAGATCTGTGGCTCGAAGGTATCGAGTTGCACCTGCTGACCCAGGCTTCCTCTCCAGGCACCCAACTCCTGAAAGCCTAGTGGTTCAGGCTTCATGCTCAGCCCGGTCTGCTCCAGGATCCTTTCCAGCTGTGCCCTCAGATAGAGACTCTAAGAAAATGGACATGTTGTCGAAGAAGGCTTTCTCGTCATGTAGCATGGCTTTGAAATCCACCAATGCTACATGTATTTTAGGGAGATACATTTACGCCCTGATGGATGAGATAAAGTCGACTCATACTGAGGTGCCCCAAGAATTAATGAGCCTGGTTTCTGATGCTCAAGCAGCGGCAACCCAAGTTATTCAATCTGGGTTAGATACGACTGACTCTGTTGCCAGGGCTACGGGTACTGCTGTGGCTACAAGGAGGCAAGCCTGGCTTCGTAGCTCTGGATTTTCTTCTGATGTACAGTCGACCCTCTTAGACCTTCCTTTCGATGGCGATAAGCTTTTCGGCTCCAAGGCTGATTCAGCTCTAGAGAGGTTCAAGGAGAGTAGGGCCACTGCCAAGTCTTTAGGCTTGCAAGCCTCTTCTTCTGCTTCCTCCAGACTTTTTAGGAGGTTTCGAGGATTTGGTTGTGGTTCCTCCTCCTTTCGAGGGAAGTTCCAGCATCAACCCACCTCTGCTCTCTCCTATAGATCTTACAGAAGGAGGGGTAGGGTCCGGACCAGAGGAGCCACCCAGCAGCACTCTGCCTCTTCCTCTGGAGGGGTGCAGCATGGGAAGCAGCCTTATACGTCCACCAATTCCTTCTCACTCCACTCCTGTAGGGGGGAGGTTATTGAACTTTCTCCCCAAGTGAGAGGTCATAACATCAGACTCCTGGGTCACCAGCATTGTGAGAAAAGACTATGCCCTTCCCTTTCGGGAGTTTCCGCCCCCATCCCTCCCCGCCCTTCCTACTGTTCAGAAGATCATCTCCTGTTGCTACAACAGGAGGTTCATGTCTTCCTTTCAAAGGGTGCTTTGAGTTGGTTCCAGAGCAGGAAAGGGGTCAGGGTTGTTACTCAAGATACTTCCTGATCCCCAAGAAGGATGGTCGGTTGAGGCCAATCCTGGACCTGAGGATCTTGAATTGGTTCCTCAAACAGGAAAAGTTCAAGATGCTGACTCTAGCTCAGTTGCTTTTGGCGCTGAATGATGGAGATTGGATGGGGTCTGTCGACTTGCAGGATGCTTACTTTCATATCCCGATACTCAAGTTGCACAGGAAGTATCTCCGGTTTGTGGTGGGGTCACAGCACTATCAGTTTGTGGTCCTCCCATTTGGTCTTACTTTAGCACCTCGAGTCTTTACAAAGGTGATGTCGGTGGTTGCGGCAGAGCTCAGAAGGAAGGGGATAGCAGTATTTCCTTATCTGGACGACTGGTTGATCAAAGCCAAGTCTCCGGAGCTCGTGTTGCATCACCTTCAGACGACTGCTCAGTTGTTGATCGACCTGGGTTTTTCAGTGAATGTGCCCAAATCTCACCTAGAGCCCTCTCAGCGCCTCCTGTTCATAGGGGCAGTTCTGGATACAACATTGAATCAAGCCTTTCGTCCGCGGATTCAGGACATCCAGGCGTTGGTTCCAATGTTTCGAAGTGGATCGGTCATTCCAGTCCTCAAGGTCCTGCGCCTTCTTGGTCTGTTTGCTTCTTGCATACTGCTGGTCACTCACGCTCGCTGGCACATGAGCTCTCTTCAGTGGTGCCTCCGAAAGCAGTGGTCTCAACACAAAGGAGATCTCGAAGGTTCGGTGAGGATCTCCAGAGATGCTGCCACAGATTTGAAATGGTGGATTGCGGACGGCAATCTTTCCCGAGGAAGGCCGTTCTCGCAAGCTCCTCCTGTGGCCACAATTATAACGGATGCTTCCACTCTAGGGTGGGGAGCTCATCTGGGGGACCTGGAGATCAAAGGTCTTTGGACTCCAATAGAACAGATGTTTCACATAAATCTGTTGGAGTTGCGGGCTGTACGTCTGGCTCTCAAGGCCTTCCTCCCATCCCTTTGCGGTCAGTTGGTTCAGGTCCTGACGGACAATACTACCGCGATGTGGTATATAAACAAGCAGAGAGGAGTAGGGTCGTACCTTCTCTGCAGAGAAGCTCTACGGCTTTGGTCCTGGGCAAAGGACCATCAGATTTGCTTGGTAGCAAATCATCTGGCCGGAGTCTTGAACGTGCGTGTGGACAGTCTCAGTCGCCATTTCTCGGCCGATCACGAGTGGCGTCTCCATCTTACAGATGTGGGGATTTCCTCGGATAGATCGGTTTCCCAGTCGGGAGAACTCGCACTGCCCGTTATTCTGCAGCCTCCAGTATCCGGGACAAGGAGCATTGGGGGACGCGTTTCAGATAACTTGGTGCGACCAGTTGCTCCCCCCCCCCCCCCAAATACCCTTGATTCCTCGAGTTTTGAGGAAAATACGTCAAGACCGGGCCCAAATCATCTTAATAGCTCCGGATTGGCCAAGGAGGGTATGGTACACGGACCTTCTCCAACTCTCACTGTGCCCTCCGCTCTGTCTCCCTCTCAGGGCAGACATCCTCTCGCAGGGGCAGGTTTTACACTCCAACCTCCAGAGCCTGCACCTTCATGCCTGGAGATTGAACGGGGCAACCTGAGTTCCTTTTCTCTCCCGCCTGATGTAGTGGATGTTATCTTATCGGCCAGGCGACACTCCACTAAATCTATCTATGCTAATAGGTGGGCTAAATTTGTGATTTGGTGTGGAGAGAGGCAAATTGATCCCTTACGTGCTCACTTATCAGATATCTTGTCTTTTGCATTGTCTCTTGCACAGAGGGGTTGTGCAGTGGCTGCAGTTAAGGGGTATTTGTCTGCCCTGTCAGCCTTTCTATGTCTTCCGGACCAGCCTTCTCTATTCAAATCCCCTATAGTACTTAGATTTTTAAAAGGTCTTATTAACAAATTTCCTCCCACTCCTTTCATTATGCCTCAGTGGGATCTAAACCTGGTTCTTACTTTTCTTATGGGTTCCCCGTTTGAGCCTATGCATTCTTGCCCTTTAAGGTTATTGGTCCTAAAGACTGTTCCTTGTTGCAATTACTTCCGCAAGAAGAGTGAGTGAGCTGCAGGCTCTATCTGTTAAACCCCCTTACTCATCTTTTTATGGGGATAAGGTGGTGTTGAGGACCAAGGCTGCTTTCCTACTGAAGGTTGTTTCACCCTTTCATATGGCCCAAACGATTACTCTTTCCTCGTTTTATCCTCCGCCTCATCCTACAAAAGAAGAAGAGAGACTACACCTCTTAGACCCGAGGAGAGCGCTAAGCTTTTATGTGGACAGAACAAAGGATTTCAGGCTGGAGGATCAGCTCTTCATCGGGTACGTGGGAAAGAGGAAAGGCAGTCCACAAGAGAACACTCTCCAGGTGGGTCATTCTTTGCATTAAAATGTGTTACTCTTCAGCAAAGAAAGAACCCCCTGATGGTATAAGAGCTCATTCCACCAGAGCTAAGTCGGTCTTGGCTAGGGGTGTTCCTGTGGTCGACATCTGCAAGGCCGCAACTTGGTCATCCCTCCACACTTTTGCGAAGCATTACTGCTTGGACTCTGAGGTTAGGAGGGGTGGCCATTTTGCACGGTCAGTGCTGCATGATTTCTTGGTTTGACCATTCAGGCACCCACCACCGAGTGCGGTACTGCTTTGGGACTCTATTCAATAGGTGAGGAATCCACAGGTAGTTGTATCCATCAGAAGAACGAGTTACTTACCTTTGGTAACGACTTTTCTGGTGGATACATTAGCTACCTGTGAATTCCTCACGGTCCCACCCGCCTCCCCGTTGCTTGTCTGGTCTAACAAAGTTATTCTTGGGTTTGCTCCTCTTGGTATTTGAGGGCTTGTACATATATTGTATATATTTATTAATGTATTTATTTATTTATCTTTAAAAAAAAAAAAATCTTGGGTGTTTTGAAATGTTTTTATCTTGAATATCATTAAATACTGTTATTTGATTATTTATCTCAATGGCCTATTAGTCTCAGGCACGTAAAAAATGTTGGTACTGACGTCGGCGAGGACCTCTTATTGCCTGTATGCCGTCAGACGGCGTCGCGTGGGCATTTGTGACGTCCTCGTCGACGTGCAGAAGTCAGGAAGAAGATTTCCGTCGAATGCTGGCGCAATGGGAGTATTCAATAGGTGAGGAATCCACAGGTAGCTAATGTATCCACCAGAAAAGTCGTTACCGAAGGTAAGTAACTCGTTCATCTATGCCATAGGCAGTGTGAGGTTGGCATGGCACTCTGAGGGGAGTGCCATGTCGACTTAGTCATTTTCTCCCCACCAGCACACACAAGCTGGCAAGCAGTGTGCATGTGCTGAGTGAGGGGTACCCAGGATGGCATAAGACATGTTGCATCCCTTATAGACCTTCCCTGGCATCAGGGCCCTTGGTACCAGGGGTACCAGTTACAAGGGACTTACCTGGATGCCAGGGTGTGCCAATTGTGAAAACAAAAGTACAGGTTAGGGAAAGAACACTGGTGCTGGGGCCTGGTTAGCAGGCCTCAGCACACTTTCAAATCATAACTTGGCATCAGCAAAGGCAAAAAGTCAGGGGGTAACAATGCCAAGGAGGCAGTTCCTTACACACACTGTAACAGGAGGAAGCGTGATGTAGTGTTGGCCAGCAAAAATGTTCAGTTAGTGAAATCATCTGGGAGGGAACTCACCACACAAAGGAGAGACATTTCACAAAATGCACCAATAAAAATGAAGCATTTGAAACAGGCCCAGCAAAGAATGCATAGCAAGGGTGGGTGCGGTTAAAAGGTTAAAAGCCCATAGAGCGATTACAACAGGCCAGCGTGCTTGAGCACTTGACCCTAAAAACTGTTGGTGGGAAGAGGTGTGACCTTCTCCAGCCGATGGCTAACAGGTCGTCTCCCCAGATGGCCTAGCTTCAAAGAAGCCACGGTCTCATTGAAGCTAATGGTGGCTATATCTTAGCCTGCCTGCTCCTTTGTGTAAACAGACAGGCTGGCATCTCCTCTAGAAGGTGGAAACCTGTTGTAGAACTTGTTTGATAGGAGAAGTGGCTCATTGTACTCCTTCGGGGTGTACCCCGAACTTCACACATGGGGAAAAAGACTTAGGTCATCTATGATTCATGCAGGCAAGGGTACTCTGGGATTGTTTTGGCCAGACTTCCAGGAAATTGCGTAACTAGGAAGGATTTCCTTGTGGGAACTGTTGTCCCTTTGGCTAGTGAGTCCTCCACGCCCCCAAAGATGAAGATGGCATAAAAGCGGAGTCCTGAATGTCACAAGGTGCCCCGAAAGTTGTTAGATCTATAACCAAAGTCGGAGTGAACTCTGGGGCCCAGATAGGGAATATTTACTTACCTACAAGTAACTGCTGAGGGACTGACCTGCTGGTACTGGCCCTGCACTGTGGGTGATCGAGCCTGGAGATGATCCTTGACGTTCATGGATCCATGGTGGCCCCAGGAAAACCCACCACACCTTCAGTATCCTGCATCCCCATCATGAGAGCCATTTTTTTGCTGAATTGCTAGACCTGACTGATAACGGTCTCTCTAGACCTACGTTGTCCATGTGACTGGCTTCCACGTCCTGTTTCCCATCAGAGCTTTAGTAGCCATTCCAGCCCGGTGGCTCAGCACCACTAAACCACTTGCAACTATTTATTGTACCTTGAATATTGAACTACAGTGATTTATTTTAACTTTGAATAATATCTCCGGTTTCCCATAAAAGATTTGTTGTTTAGGTGTCTATCGAAAAAATAACCTCAATTTTATAAATTCGTGTTGTATTTTTTTTGTTTTTTGCTTATTGACTGTTCTGGTACTACTAAATGCTTGACACTTTTTCCTTTGATTAATGCTGACTGCTCTGTGCTACAGCTATCACTCATCACTGTGAGTTATTGAGTACTATTTGAGCAAGTGACAGGCCTACAATTAATAGACAAATCAGAGATGTAAGGAAATGCCTCCTTGGCATGGTTACCCCCTGACTTTTTGCCTTTGCTGATGCTATGTTTTGAATTGAAAGTGTGCTGAGGCCTGCTAACCAGGCCCCAGCACCAGTGTTCTTTCCCTAACCTGTACTTTTGTATCCACAATTGGCACACCCTGGCATCCAGATAAGTCCCTTGTATATGGTACCCCTGGTACCAAGGGCCCTCATGCCAAGGAAGGTCTCTAAGGGCTGCAGCATACCTTATGCCACCCTGGAGACCCCTCACTCAGCACAGACACACTGCTTGCCAGCTTGTGTGTGCTGGCGAGAACAAAACGAGTAAGTCGACATGGCACTCCCCTCAGGGTGCCATGCCAGCCTCTCACTGCCTATGCAGGTATAGATAAGTCACCCCTCTAGCAGGCCTTACAGCCCTAAGGCATGGTGCACTATACCATAGGTGAGGGCACCAGTGCATGAGCATGGTACCCCTACAGTGTCTAAACAAAACCTTAGACATTGTAAGTGCAGGGTAGCCATAAGAGTATATGGTCTGGGAGTCTGTTTTACACGAACTCCACAGCACCATAATGGCTACACTGAAAACTGGGAAGTTTGGTATCAAACTTCTCAGCACAATAAATGCACACTGATACCAGTGTACATTTTATTGTAAAATACACCCCAGAGGGCACCTTAGAGGTGCCCCCTGAAACCTTAACCGACTATCTGTGTAGGCTGACTGGTTCCAGCAGCCTGCCACAACCGAGACACAACCGAGACATGTTGCTGGACCCATGGGGAGAGTGCCTTTGTCACTCTGAGGCCAGTAACAAAGCCTGCACTGGGTGGAGATGCTAACACCTCCCCCAGGCAGGAGCTGTAACACCTGGCGGTGAGCCTCAAAGGCTCACCCCCTTTGTTCCAGCACCACAGGGCAGTCCAGCTAGTGGAGTTGCCCGCCCCCTCCGGCCACGGCCCCACTTTTGGCGGCAAGGCTGGGGGAAATAATGAGAATAACAAGGAGGAGTCACTGGCCAGTCAGGACAGCCCTTAAGGTGTCCTGAGCTGAAGTGACTCTATCTTTTAGAAATCCTCCATCTTGCAGATTCCCCCAATAGGATTAGGGATGTGACCCCCTCCCCTTGGGAGGAGGCACAAAGAGGGTGTACCCACCCTCAGGGCTAGTAGCCGTTGGCTACTAACCCCCCAGACCTAAACACGCCCTCAAATTTAGTATTTAAGGGCTTCCCTGAACCTAAAGATTTAGATTCCTGAAACTACAAGAAGAAGAAGACTGCTGAGCTGAAAAACCCCTGCAGAGGAAGAACAGAAGACACCAACTGCCTTGGCCCCAGACTTAACGGCCTATCTCCTGCCTTCCAAAGAAACCTGCTCCAGCGACGCTTTCCAAGGGACCAGCGACCTCTGAATCCTCTGAGGACTGCCCTGCTTCAAGAAAGACAAGAAACTCCCGAGGACAGCGGCACTGCTCCAAAAGAACTGCAACTTTGTTACAGAGGAGCAGATTTAAAGACCCCTGCAAATCCCCGCAAGAAGCGTGAGACTTGCAACACTGCACCCGGCGACCCCGACTCGACTGGTGGAGATCCAACACCTCAGGGAGGACCCTCCGGCGACTCCGAGACCGTGAGTAACCAAAGTTGTCCCCCCTGAGCCCCCACAGCGACTCCTGCAGAGGGAATCCCGAGGCTCCCCCCTGACCGCGACTGCCTGAACCTAAAGTCCCGACGGCTGGAAAAGACCCTGCACCCGCAGCCCCCAGCACCTGAAGGAACGGAACTTCTGTGCAGGAGTGACCCCCAGGAGGCCCTCTCCTGTGCCCAGGTGGTGGCTACCCCGAGGAGCCCCCCCCTTGCCTGCCTGCACCGCTGAAGAGATACCTTGGTCTCTCATTGAACATCATTGAAAACCCGACGTGTGTTTGCACACTGCACCCGGCCGCCCCCGCGCTGCTGAGGGTGTACTTTTTGTGCTGACTTGTGTCACCCCCGGTGCCCTACAAAACCCCCCTGGTCTGCCCTCCGAAGACGCGGGTACTTACCTGCGGGCAGACTGGAACCGGGGCACCCCCTTTTCTCCATTGAAGCCTATGTGTTTTGGGCACCTCTTTGACCTCTGCACCTGACCGGCGCTGAGCTGCTGGTGTGGTGACTTTGGGGTTGCTCTGAACCCCCAACGGTGGGCTACCTTGGACCCAAACCTGAGACTTGTAAGTGATTTACTTACCTGCTAAAACTAACAATAACTTACCTCCCCCAGGAACTGTGAAAATTGCACTGTCCACTTTTAAAACAGCTTATTGTGTTTTATGTAAAAAGTATATATGCTACTGTAATAATTCAAAGTTCCTAAAGTACTTACCTGCAATACCTTTCAAATGAGATATTACATGTAGAATTTGAACCTGTGGTTCTTAAAATAAACTAAGAAAATATATTTTTCTATAACAAAACCTATTGGCTGGATTTGTCTGAGTGTGTGTTCCTCATTTATTGCCTGTGCGTATGTACAACAAATGCTTAACACTACTCCTTTGATAAGCCTACTGCTCGACCACACTACCACAAAATAGAGCATTAGTATTATCTCTTTTTGCCACTATCTTACCTCTAAGGGGAACCCTTGGACTCTGTGCATACTATTCCTTACTTTGAAATAGTGCATACAGAGCCAACTTCCTACAAGAGACTTTAAATTTGTCTTTAACAAGGGGGGAGTACTTTAGAAGGCTATAGACACTATACCTATTAAAATGGGAAAGGAAGTCTATTTTGTACTTCTGGGATCACTCTCACCATCTCCTTGTCTGTGTTCTTGGCAGCCAACTGGCCTTTGCTCAAAATGAACAAGGATTTAAAGAAATGGAGAGGCCTCCCACTTAAATGGCTGGTGATAGTTCAGTTACAAATCTTGCTAAGATCCTTATGCAACGTCTAGGTGCTGCAGATACTGACAGCTAAGGAGGAAATTATACTCCTAGGATTTACAACTGTATATTGAATGGGCAGAGGAGCGAAGTAAAATCCAGTAGGAAAACAGTGATGTCACCAATGGCGGTCTGACTTTCCAGATCTTTTGTGGTATATAAAGTTGGTCCTTTTATAACTTCCTCAAGTCTGGACAGTGCTGGAAACTGACAATTAGTTCGCGTGGATAATGGAGTGGTGGGTAGAAAGCTTTGGGATCTATTGTGGCTACCCTGAGCGCCAGACCCGAAAATGTGCACTTTGTCTTGATTACAAGCACATTAATTGAAACCTAGGACTCTGCAGCTGCTCATTGAAGGTTTACAACATTTCCTCACTCCACCTCGTCCCACCCAAATCTCCAATCCATCATAGCTCTAACTTCACTGTGACTGTGAGCACCTTGTATTCAGTAGACAGAAAAGCAGTGAATACTGAACTTGGATGGGGGCAATTACCTTTTAGTCGAAGCAAGCATGATTTTAAGCTGATAAGTGGAAAGATGAATTTATCAGTAAGTACGGCATTGAGTACTGCACCTGCTGACTAGGCAGGAGCCGTGAGACCTGACTGCCTTGGTGCATTTTGCAGTGAAGTGCACAGTATCCAGTGGGCTGAACTAGGTTTGTGTCACTTAAAGGGGATGAATATAGTGGAGATGGGCCACCAGTTCACCTGGGAACCAGGTTTGGGGAGAGACCATTGTGGAGGATGTAATCCTGGACTGTACGTGTTAAGCACATAGAGAACACTTGGACAGGTTGTATTACTGGTACCTGACCACACAAACTTCAAGCCATGTATCTGGACAAATCTGTCTGCGGAATATGTAAGGCTGAAGAGGGCTCCATGGTTCATATATGGTATATTTCTTAGGTGTTACCTAGACAGTACATGCAGTGTCCTCAAGCTCTTTTGTTTCTACCAGTGAGCTGAGACCACCTGTCCCTTTGTTTCCAGTATCAAACCTCCCCTCGACTCCGCCCCACCCACACACTTTTTGCATGATATCTGATGCTAACTTGACTGTGTGTGTGCTGGGATCCTGCTAACCAGGCCCCAGCACCTGTGTTCTTTCCCTAAACTGTTCCATTGTTTCCACAATTGGCACACCCCTGGCACCCAGCTAAGTCCCTTGTAAAACGTACCAAGGGTCCTTAAGGTCTGCAGCATGTATTGTACCCCCTTAACGGATCCCTCACCGAACACATGCACATTGCCATTGCAGGTTGTGTGTGTTGGTGGGGAGAAAAAGGCAAAGTCGACATGGCATCCCTCTCAGGGTGCCATGCCCACCAACCACCTGTGGCATATGTAAGATACCCTTCTGGCAGGCCTTACAGCCCTATTGCAGGGTGCACTATACCACCGGTGAGGGCATAGCTGGCTGAGCAATGTGCTCAGACAGTGTCTAAGTCCAGTCTTCTACATTGTTAGTGCAGTGTGGCATTATTGAGTACATGGGCTGGGAGTTTGTCATTACGAACTCCACAGCTTCGTGATGGCCTTAACTGAAGACTGGGAAGTTTGGTTTCAAACGTCTCACAATAAACCCACACTGATGCCACTGTTCGATTTATTTTACAATGCACCCAGAGGGCATCTTAGAGATGCCCCCCTGTATTTTAACCAACACTTTAGTGTAAGGCTGACCAGTCTGTGCCAGCCTGCCTCTAAAAGACACATTTCTGACCCCAGGGGATGAGAGCCTTTGTGCTCTCAGGAGTCAGAAAACAAAGCCTGGTCTGGGTGGAGGTGCCTCAAACTACCACCAGACCCCACTCCTTTTTTTTGGAGGAACTGCCACACTTGGTGGTGAGCCTCAAAGGCTCAGATCTCCGGTGCATGCCCCCCTGAGACAAAGCCCCACTTTTGGAAGCAAGCCTGACCGGAAAATTAGGTAAAACAGGGAGGAATGCCCACTCCAGCTAGGACCACTCCTGAGGTGTCCCAAGCTGAGTTGACCCTTTCCCTGCAGAATCCTCCATCTTGGTTTGGAGGACAGGGACCAATAGGGTTAGGAGTGTGCCCCCCTCACCCACCAAAGGTAGTGGACACAGGAAGGGTGTAGCCACCCTCAGGGACAGTAGCCATTGGCTACTCCCCTGTGACTGCTGTAACACCCCTAAATCTTGGATTTAGCAGTGAAGACTCCAGACGATAACTGACTAGGCCCCAGCTCTACTGGCCTGTCTGCAGCTTCAGAAGCCCTGATACAAAAAAGTGATGCATCCTGCAGAACCAGTGAGCTCTCCAAACCCCCAGAGGACTGCCTGCCCACCAGAGGACCAAGAACTCAATAGGATAGCGGCCCTGTCCATAAGAAACTCCATAACGAACTACAGAGCTGCCCCGGATCCGTGAGTCCTGCCCACTCTGCACTTGATGCCCACGGCCCCTGTCCAGGACGTCCCCCACCCCCCTGGTACAGAGCAGGTCCCCAGGCGATTGTGACCGTGTCTCCACCCTGGGTTGACCCCTCCTGGCCAACACGCCGCCTGCAGCCTAAATCCAGAGGGACCCCACTGACCGTGGGAGAACTGGATGAAGATACCAGACGCCCAAAGGTACCCCTGTACCCGCAGCCCCCTGGCCTTGAGAATTCAGACCATCTGTCCAGCAGCGTTCAGCCGGTGGCCCTCCTCCTTGTCCAGCCTGTGGTTTCCTGGAACCGACCCCCTGGACACAGCCTGCAGCATCTTTGTAACCCCCGGTGTCCCCCTATTGAAAAGCATTGGGAGCCCGATGCTGTGTTTGCACCCTGCAAGCCCCTCTGTCATTGAGTGTGTGTTTGGTACTAACCTGCGCCCCGCCCACCCGGTGCTCACCTAAACCCCCCCAGGTCTGCCCTCCGAAGACGCAGTTACATACCTGCAGGCTTATCCCTAAGTACCCCCCCCCCCCCCCACCCCCGTCCTCATAGTATTCCATTGTAAACCAGACGCCAGCTGTGACCACTGCCCCCAGCTGGCTCTGTGTTGCTGGGGGTGCACTTTTGGGTTCAGCCTATACTTTGACCAGTGGACCTACTAATACCCGTGGACTGGAATCGTAAGTCGTGTACTTACTTTTTTTTTCCTGTCCTAATACTTCCCCTCCCCCCCAGGACTCTATGGACTCCCATGGAAAATTGCGCTGTGTCAAATTTTGAAATAGAAAATTGCTACTTATCTGCTACAACCAAACAAAGTACCTTTGATACATATGCTTGATACTTACTTTCAAATGTACGTACTGCATCAAAGTTCTTCTGGTTCTAGTTATAAAGTAACAGTCTATTTTGCTATATAAAAAATTGGCCTGTAGTTAGTCAATGAGTGAGTGCCTCATTTATTGACTATGTCTACAACAAATGCTTTGCACTACCCTCTGATAAGCCTAACGGCTCGACCAGGCTACCACAAAAGAGAGCATTAGTATTATCTAATTTAGCCTCTGTTAAGCCTATGGGGAACCCCTGTACGCTGTGCACACTATATCTAATTTTGATATAGTATATACAGAGCCAGTTTCCTACACCACCCATTTGTTACCATTGGTTGGCTCAGTTGTCACTAATTTGTGTGATTTGTATTGGTCAGCTGCCGGTCTTCCTTCCTCATTTTGGTGTTCCTGCTCGATTTGTGTTGTTCCTCCCCTTTAGCATGGATGCAAAACTTGCATTCTTCCACTGCTCATTTTTGTAGATGCTACTTTTTTCTTTTCTTTTTAAGCATCATTGTGCATATTTTTAATGGCTTCCCTGTGTACTTCTCCCCCTCCCATGTCCGTTCTCTTGCCCCACATCCTCCCTCAGTTGTTGTTATGAACTTCTCACTGCAGAGTCATCACCTTAGATTATTCCCCAGGTGCTAGCCTGGTTCAGGAACATTTAGTCGTCAACCCCAATGTTGTCCAGACAGGATCCCTGTATCTTAATGAATTTATCTGCATATTTCTGTTTAACAATGTGAATTAAGCAGTAGTAGGAAACCATGCAACCTGAAAAAGGCTACTAGACAAAAAATGTTTTGTTTAAAACATTTATTGTATTTGTTTTCTTTTTAATGTTTGTGCATTGAACCAGTGCTTTAAATAAACATACATATTTCTGTTTCTAACTAGGGGAGTAGTTCCTTTTAGCCAAAGGAAAAAAATGCTTGAAAAGGCACGAGCAAAAAATAAAAAGCCCAAGTCCAGTACTGGTATTTCTTCAATGCCCAACATCACAGTTGGGACCCAGGCAAGTACTCCACACATTTGCAATATGTTTTATTTCTTATATGGTGGTTTTTTAATATGTTGTACGCTGTCTGATTTATTAATATTTTGTGTTGTATCCTGTTCAGAATAGAATTTAAAAACTAACAGTAGAAAGCTGATCAGCTATGGTAGGCATGTCATGGACCTGGTGTTTAGTCTGAGTATTGGACAAACATCTTGGGGAAGCAGCAAAAATAAAATGCAGTGCTAATTAGGAGTTTAACAAGATGACCTGCGTCACATTTGTGTAGGGATCCAGATGCAACCTAACCACTTGCTTGATGTAGGATCGATTTTTCTTTGTCATTCAATAGTTTTGTCCTCCTTTGTAGTTGTTTGCATTGGAGGTAGATACATATGATTGGCATAATCTTGCCATCTAGTGTTGGGCACAAGTGTTTGAAACTTGTGCATGATGTTATGTGTCTGTAGATATACATTCTCTGCATACTGCTGTCATTTAGTTTTGGGTTTGGAGTGTTATTTTTCTTTAAAGAAGCATTTAAGATTTACCGGATCGAGTGACTCCTAAGTTATACTGCACGTGGGCATCAACTTCTTTGTTAGATTGTTTTCTCTCTGTCATTACGTTCCTTTACTCTGCCTTTTGACTCGCTCCGGTTCAAAATTTCCTTCCGTCTTCCCTTTATCAACGGTATTGTTTTCTCAATTGCGTATTTCCATCTTCATGTTAGTCTCCACTCGTTGGTCATTGCACCGGCAAGCACCCTCTGATGCAACTTCACCCGTTTCGAGCCTGTCTCACCATGCGGCACTGAAGCATATGCTGAGCTGATGGAAAGGATGCAATTTGGTTTTTGTCCTTGGTGCCATTCGAAATTCCCCCACACCGACTGACATCTAGTGTGCAACTTTTGCCTTTCCCCTGATCACCAGGAAGCTACCTGAGATGCCGGCAATCCTTCCTCTTGAAGAGGTTGGAGATGGCTCACAAGACTCCGGCCGACACCAGGGATATCTTTGTGGAGTAACATGCCCAGGAAGAGCTGGAACAAGAGAAGGCCTTCTCCATCCAGGACTCCGACTCTGAAGTCCATTCGGATATTGAAAGTTACGTGGTGACATCAGCGCAGCCTGTGAGCACTGTTCCCCTCCTGCCCACCCTAAAAGTGGTAAGAGTTCCCTTACAGAGGTCATCGGACCGCCACAGCCACCAGACCGTGGCTGTATCCGAAAAACAGCTTTGGTTGCCCTGTCCTCTGGCTCGGCTCAGAAGATAGCTGTAGGAAGCTGGAATGGTGTGTGGAGGGGACCTAAGGCACTTAAACATTATACCAGGTATCCCCTATTAGTGTAGTGTAGGCAGTGTCTAGAAGCCAGGCGCTCTAGAGGTAGCTGTGGATGAGCAGCCAAGACTTATCTAGGAGACATGCAAAGCTCATGCAATACCACTGTAGTCACACAGCACTCACATGTGAAAGAAAACACTGTTAGAAAAATAAAGGTACTTTATTTTAGTGAAACAATTACCAAAAGTACTAGAGAGGCAACCCTCCAATAGGAGGTAAGAAACACACTAGATATGTACAATAGTAATCAGACGTAGGCATAGAAAGCAATAGAAAACAGTGCAAATAGCAATAAGCAATAGTGAACGTAGGGAGAGCTCAAACCATATACTAAAACAAATGGAATGCGAGTGGAAGACCCCACCTAGGTAAGTGAATGTGTAGAGGGGAGCTGGGGGAACTAAAGGTAAGTACCACAGTGCGCCCCAACGACCAGGAAGAAAGGCGTAAGTTACTTGATTTTCCCCGAACCACCCAAAAGGACTAAAAAAGATAATAAAAGCCCAGACAAGGCTGCAAGAAACCAGCGGTAGATTCCTGAATAGGAAGATCTGTGAAAAAAGGGGGCAAAGTCCAGAAGTTGCAGGAATGTCCGGTGGTGGCGGCAGGAACCACTAACCCTTGTTCCCCTCCCCAATCTGTGGTTCCAGAAGTTGGTTGGTAGGATGAAGACGGTCAGCAATGCAGCTCCGGAGCAGGAGAAGAGTTCCTGGAGGCTGCAGTCGACGTCACGTGTGGGTTAGAAGATTGAAGTCGGTCAGTGGCGTGGAAACGTCACCAACAAGCCTTGGCAAAAGCAGAAGTCGCGGTGAAGCAAAAGCTGAGCTGCCGGGGACCAGCAAGGCCCAGGAGGACTCTACCCACGGGATGAATCCAGGGGGGACCCTCAGCATGGCAAGTGACTTGACATGTAGGAAAATGCCACTGTTGGCATGGTTGCTCCTCTCCCCTCCCTCCCCCCCCAGTACTTTTTGCCTAGTGTGGATTCCAACTTTGACTGAAAGTGTGCTTGGACCCTGCTAACCAGGCCCCAGCACCAGTGTTCTTTCACTAAAACTGTACCTTTGTTTCCACAATTGGCACAGCCCTGCCACACAGTTAAGACCCTTTGTAAAAGGTACCCATGGTACCAAGGGCCCTGTGGCCAGGGAAGGTCCCTAAAGGGCTGCAGCATGTATTATGCCACCCTAAGGGACCTCTCACTCAGTACATGCACACTGCCTTGCTTGCAGCTTGTGTGTGCTAATGGTGAGAAAAGACAAAGTCGACATGGCACTCCCCTCAGAGCGCCATGCCGACAAGCCACTGCCTGTGGCATAGGTGAGTCACCCCTCTAGCAGGCCTTACAGCCCTACGGCAGGGTGCACTATTCCACAGGTGAGGACATATCTTCATGAGCACTATGCCCCTGCTGTGTCTAAGTCAATTCTTAGTATATGGTTTGGGAGTTTGTCATTACGAACTTCACAGCACCATAATGGCTTCACTGAATACTGGGAAGTTTGGTATCAAACTTCCCAGCACTATAAGCCCACACTGATGCCAGTGTGGGATTTAATGAAAAATGCGCCCAGAGGGCATCTTACACATGTCCTCTGTATAGTGTAAGGCTGGCCAGCCTATGACAGCCTTCCACTTCCAGATGAGTTTCTGACCAAATGGGGTGAGTGCTTTTGTGCACTCTGTGGTCAGAAACCAAGCCTGTCCTGGGTGGAGGCGCTTCACACCTCCCCCTGCAGGAACTGTAACACCTGGCGATGAGCCTCAAAGGCTCAGGCCTGGTGTTACAGTGCCCAGGGCACTCCAGCCAGTGGAGATGCCCGTCGCCCGGACACAGACCCCACTTTTGGCAGCAAGTCCAGAGCGATAATGAGAAAAACAAGGAGTCACCCCCTCAGCCAGGTCCACCCCTAAGCTGTCCAGAGCTGAAGTGACCCCCTCCTTGAAAAATCCTCCATCTTGCTTTTGAGGATTAGGAACAACAGGGATAGGGAGGTGTCCCCCTCACAAGAGGGAGGGGGGCACATGGAGGGTGTAGCCACCCTCGGGGGCAGGAGCCATTGGCTACTGCTCTCTGACCCTTACACACCCCTAAATTTAGTATTTAGTGGCGACCCTGAACCCAGCTCTTCAGATTCCTGACTACCTCAAGAAAGAAGGACTGCTGAGCTGAAACCCCAGCAGAGAAGAGGAGACAGTAACTGACTCTGCCCCAGCCGTACTGGCACGTCTCCTGCTTGAAAAATCTGCAAAAGAAGAAGCAACTTGTTCTGCCTGACCAGCGACCCCTGAAAAGACTCCAGGGCACTGCATACCTCACCACAGATCAAGAAACTCCCGTGGACAGCGGACCTTTCCAACAGGTACACAAAGAAACCATCTTTAAAGGGACTCTCACCTAACAAGAAGCGTGAGTTGAAACTGCTCTGCACCCGACGCTCCTGGTCTGTGTCAAGAGGAACCAACCAGCCAGAGAGGACCCCCCAGGTGATTCTGATTAAGTGCCAACCCTGTGCTGACCTTTCCACCCCTCCACGGCGACGCCTGCAGAGGAAATACCGAGGGTCCCCCTGACTGCGACTGCCTGGGACGAGGATATCCGACGCCTGGAGAAGCACTGCACCTGCAGCCCCCAGACTTATGAGAAACCAACCACTGGTGCAAAATTGACCAGCACGCGGCCCTCCTCCTTGCCTAGTTGGTGGCGTGCCTTGTCTGCAGCGCCTGAGGGACCCCTGGGTCCGCCCATTGAGTTACATTGGCAACCCGACACCCTGTTTGCACCATGCACCTGGCCGCCCCAGTGCCTCTGAGGGTGCATGTTTGGTGCCTACTTGGAGCCCCTCCAGTACTCCTCTGAACCCCCCTGGTCTGCCCTCCGACAATGTAGGAACTTAACTGCAAGCCGACCGGAACAGGAGTACTCTCTGTCTTCATAGGCGTCCATGTTATTTTGGCTCCTGTTTGACCTCTGCACCTAACCGGCCTGTGTTGCTGGGTGTTTTGGATTATCTTGAACCCCCAACGGTAGGCTACCTATGCCCCGGAGACTGAACTCGTAAGTTTTACTTACCTCAAAAACTGTACTTAACTTACCACCCCCAGAAACTGTTGAAAATTGCAATGTCCACTTCTAAGTATTACTATGCAAAGTACCTTTCATTTAATGTACTTACCTGCTAAATGAATCTTATAGTTCTAGAAATAAATTATGAAAGAATATTTTTCTATATAAAAACCTATTGGTCTGGAGTTAAGTAATTTAGTGTGTGTTTGCAGTTATTGCTTGTATGTGTACAACAAGTGCTTAACACTACCCTCTGATAAGCCCAACTGCTCGACCACACTACAACAAATAGAGCATTAGTATTATCTATTATTGCCTTTGTCAAACCTCTTGGGGAACCCCTGGACTCTTCACACTATGGGGGTTATTCTAACTTTGGAGGAGGTGTTAATCCGTCCCAAAAGTGACGGAAAAGTGACGGATTTACCACCAGCCGTATTACGAGTCCATTATATCCTATGGAACTCGTAATACGGCTGGTGGTGTATCCGTCACTTTACCGTCACTTTTGGGACGGATTAACACTCATCCAAAGTTAGAATAACCCCCAATATCTCATGTTGATATAATATACAGAGCCAGCTTCCTACACCACAGAAGAAAAGGGCAGCCTCCACAGGCGACCCACTGGAAGTGGAACCAGGAGTCGCAGAGGAGCCCAAATAGCACAGCTGGAGAAGGGTCCCAAGCCGCAGGAGAAGTGCACAGAGGGCTGTGGGTCTCAGGAAAGAGTGCTGAGGGCTGGGGCTACACACAGCCTGAAGATCCCTTGATGGAGATGCCAACAAACCTTGGTAGCTGCAAGAGACGTGGTGCACGGGGCTATTATCCTGCTTGGGAAGGCAAGGGCTTTCCTCCACTAAAGTTAGACAGCTGGCAGAGAGGACCAAGGGGACTACTCCAGACCACCACCCGAGATGCAGGATCCACGCAGCTCTGGATGAGAGGAGATCCACGCAGGCAGTTGTCGTTGCAGTTAGTGCCTGTGGATACTCCCTATTCCTTCAAGTGAAACTGATTTTGTGTCTGGTTCTCAGAACAATTTCAATCCACTTAATTGTCAGGAAGAGACTGTTCTTCCATACCTCCTCCATCTTGCTAAAGCAAAATTGAAACTCTACTCAAAGTCCATCTTGCAGCAATCACAACTTATCAAAGATGTCTTTCACAAATATCCTTTTTAGCTTTCGCCTGCACGATTGTCTGATATCTTTTGAGAGTAAAACAAAATTATTAAAACAGCCTTAGAATCCACCCCTTACTTACCTGAACTTACCATTGGTTTTTTCCAACGTCTGTCAAAATGATGTGCTTCTGATTGGTCAGCATGTCTTCTTTCACTTACTGCTCTCTACTTTGCCGTCCATGCCGTCATATGGAGCCTGGACCAAGTACATCTTTCAGTCACTGGCTACTGGTCAGTGTCCTTCCACTGACCGCATGCTTCCCAAGGTACTTTAAAAAAAAAAAAATACAAATGCATTCTCTAGGAATGCATGTGCCTGCAGCCCGTCTGCTTAAGCGCGGTGTATTTGCTTTTCTGACTTCATTATTAAATCTCGTGTTAGCTCAAACCTCTCATCCCACCCACCTCATATTATTTTCCTTGTTATTTTCCATTGCCAATTAAAACGATGAACGATATATCGTAATGGATCATGTCTTATAATTGATGTTTCTTTTCTAGCCCCTGAAATACTTTAACTTTGCACGGTTTTCACTTGGATATATTTTTGCTTGGGTCTGCAGTGTGCAGCTACTCCCAGCTCCTTCTAGTGTGTTGCGTTTTAACTTATGTAGAGCGGCTATTGTGAGAACACCTATAATATGCAAACGAGCTGCTGTATTTGGTTCCCTGAAAAGCTTTTAATCTGGCAATTAAAGAATCACTTATTTTTTGTGGCTGCTGCATTTGCTACATAGTGGTTCAGAGGAACGATTCAGCTGTTCCCATCGTCTCTGAGGCCCAAATCTTTCTAAGGAACTAACATGTTCGGTGGCTGTAGATACACATATTCTGCATACTTCTGCCATCTAGTGTTGGCAGGATGTGTACAAGTTGTTTTTCTTTGAAGAAGTCATCAATCTTGCAAGGTAAAGTGACCCCTCCTTTCGGTGATAGTGCGCATGGGCATCGACTTCATTGTTAGTGTTTCTTTCTGCCATCAGGTTCAGGCTTGTTCTTCGGTGCTCCAGTTCGAGACTGCCTCGGGCCCCCTTTGGAATAATTCTGACTTCTATATTTGTTAGTATTGTTTTCAATCGCGTTTCATTCGCATACTGAGGACTCAGGTTGCAAAACACACTTTGTTGGGTCAATGTAGTCTGCCCCTGGCCTTCGGGCCTTGCCCGATTGGGCCCTTCTTTTTTCCATATTTCAGTATCCAATTGAAATATGCTGCTGATGGTATGGACACCGTTTCAATTTTTGCCCTAGGTGTCACGCCAATTACCCCCATGCACACCTGTACTCGGTTTGTAATCTTTGTTTATTACAGGATCACAATGAAGAGGACTGTGAGGCCTGTTGATTGTTTTGGTAGAAGACGACGCTACAAGATCATCTGGCATGTTGAAAAGAGATGCAGCCAAATTCCAGAAGATCTTGAAGAAACTCCAATATCTTCAGTCTCCAGGACATCGAGCTGCAGGAAGAGTTCCATGAGGCTACTGTGCGGAAAAGGAGGCCTTATCCGTTTCCAAGTCTGGATCCAAGTCGGAGGCTGAAGAGGGCATGCAGACACAGCAGGTACCATCGGTATAAAGGCATATGTACCAAGGAAGCATTCTGCTTTAACAGAGACTAAGGCTATAGTGCCAGCAGACCATCGTCATCACTGAATAATTGCCATGGATGCCCCGCCTTCCGACTCAGCACTGAAGGCCAAACCTAAACAATCCTCTCCTAAAATGGCCTTAAAGGTTTCGGCACCGACCCAACCTAGGCGGTTTTCGGCCCCAACATCATCGACATCAAGATTTTCGGCGCTGAAGCCAAAACTTTATTCGGCACCAAAAGTTCACCATTCAGATCGAAACCATCTGTTTTGGCGCCAGAGCCTATTTTACAGACCATGGTAGAGAAACTCAATTCAAAACAAAAGACTATACATATTCAACGAAATACTGGTTGGATTATTGCAAAATCTTCCCATCTTAAGCCACAGACTTCATTTGACTAGGCTATTGATGTCCAACCACCTCACAAAGAAAAAGTTCATTGACACCAGTCCAATACATCCACCTTTACCACCCTCTCCTCCACGTCCTTTACCACAGCTTTCACACTCAGAGGTAGAAGATTTAATACATGACACTCCATTAGGGTCACCACTCTCCTATGTAGATCAGGGGAGGGATGACTATACTTTACAGCCACCGTTTGATCCTTCGGACACGTATTATATTGACCCACCAGGGGGGTCACAGATCTTGATTTGTATTTGGCAAAACCATCTCCACCAGACAACACTACTTCTTTTAATGAACTGGGAGCAAGGGCGTCTGAATACCACCAGGTCTCCTTGTATAAAGACCGTATAGACGATGATTTTCTATATGAAACCCTTTCTTACACAAATAGGGCATCTCAATATCTCCCCATGTTAAAGGGGATGACACAGCATGCAGATTAGATTTTTCAAGATCCTGTTCGCGCCTGAATAATTACACCCAGGGTTGACAAAAATATAAACCAGCCCTATCAGATCCTGCTTATATTAAGGGACAGATTTCACCAGATTCTTTAGTAGTCTCCAATGCTCATAAAAGAGCTAATTCTCAAACTTCTGAGGACACACCTCCTCCAGACAAGGAGTCAAAGCTCATTAACGCCTCAAGCAAAAGGGTAGGGGTTCAAGCAGCCAACTACCGGAGGATTGCCATCACACACGCATTATTGGCAAGATTTGACAGTGCACACTGGGATGAGATGGAAGATCTTATTCAACATCTCCCAGAAGAATTTAAAAAGAATGGACAACAACTTGCACATGAGGGCAAGTTGATTTCCAACAATTTTATTAAATCTGCTCTTGATGCGGCAGGTAAAGCTGCCAGGGGAATAAACACAAGTGTATTGTTACGCTGTCACACATGGCTGCTTACATCAGGTTTAAACCTGAAATCCACCAAATACTTCTAAATTCCTCTTTTGATCAGGAACATCTTTTTGGTCCACAAGTAGACCAAGCTCTATAGAAAATGAAAAAAGATGCTTAAGTTGCAAAGCCTTTGGAAGCTCTACAAACTCCTGAATGTTGGGGCTCCTTTCCGTAAAACAATGTCCAAGCAAACTAATAGGCAAGCGGATCATGCAGGGGAACAATGCGAAAGGTAGAGGAAGAGGTGCCTTCACTCGTACCACCCCTTCCACTTCTAAACATTGACTCATCATCCCCTCCATTCACACAACACCTGCCTGGGGACTTATAAAGCAATGTTCGATGGCATCTGTCGCTGTAGATACGCATGTTCTGCAATAGCTCGCCATCTGGTGTTGGGCCGGAGTGTTACAAGTTGTTTTTCTTCGAAGAAGTCTTTCGAGTCACGGGACCGAGTGACTCCTCCTTTTGTCTCCATTGCGCATGGGCGTCGACTCCATCTTCGATTGTTTTTTTTCCGCCATCGGGTTCGGACGTGTTCCTGTCGCTCCGAGTTTCGGAACGGAAAAAATAGTTAATTTCGGAAGATTTTCGTCGGTATTGTTGCGTTCGGGATCGGCGTACTTAGATTCAACTCACCCCCTCCACACAACACCAGTGGGGGGAAGAATAGGTCATTATTACAAAGCATGGGAGGAAATCACTACAGACACTTGGGTTCTAGCAATTATCCAACATGGTTATTGCATAGAATTTCTACAATTCCCTCCAAACATACCACCAAAAGCACAAAATTTAACAACACACCATTCCAATCTCCTGGAGATAGAAGTGCAGGCGCTATTGCAAAAGAATGCAATCGAATTAGTGCCAAACACACAAATAAACACAGGAGTTTACTCACTGTACTTTCTGATACCAAAGAAGGACAAAACGCTGAGACCAATCCTAGACCTCAGAGTAGTGAACACTTTCATCAAATCAGACCACTTCCACATGGTCACACTACAAGAAGTATTGCCATTGCTAAAACTACACGACTACATGGCAACTTTAGACCTCAAGGATGCTTATTTCCATATACCAATACACCCATCTCACAGGAAATACCTAAGGTTCGTATTCAAAGGAATACATTACCAATTCAAGGTACTGCCTTTCGGATTAACAACCGCACCAAGAGTCTTTACCAAATGTCTAGCGGTAGTCGCTGCACACATAAGAAGGCAGCAAATACATGTGTTCCCATATTTGGACGACTGGCTAATCAAGGCCCATTCGTTCATACAGTGCTCAAATCACACAAATCAGATCATACAAACCCTCTTCAATCTCGGGTTCACCGTCAATTTCACAAAATCCAAAATTCTGCCACGCAAGGTACAACAATACCTGGGAGCCATAATAGACACATCAAAGGGAGTAGCCACTCCAAGTCCACAAAGAATTCAAAATTTCAACACCATCATACAACGCATGTATCCAACACAAAAGATACAGGCAAAGATGGTATTACAACTCCTAGGCATGATGTCATCATGCATAGCCATTGTCCCAAACGCAAGACTGCACATGAGGCCCTTACAACAATGCCTAGCATCACAGTGGTCTCAAGCACAGGGTCACCTTCTAGATCTGGTGTTAATAGACCGCCAAACTTACCTCTCGCTTCTATGGTGGAACAACATAAATTTAAACAAGGGGCGGCCTTTCCAAGACCCAGTGCCACAATACGTAATAACAACAGATGCTTCCATGACAGGGTGGGGAGCACACCTCAATCAACACAGCATACAAGGACAATGGAACGTACATCAAACAAAACTGCATATCAATCACCTAGAACTGCTAGCAGTTTTTCAAGCACTAAAAGCTTTCCAACCAATAATAGTTCACAAATACATTCTCGTCAAAACAGACAACATGACAACAATGTATTATCTAAACAAGCAGGGAGGGACGCACTCCACGCAGTTAAGCCTGCTAGCACAAAAAATTTGGCATTGGGCAATTCACAACCAAATTCGCCTAATTGCACAGTTTATACCAGGGATACAAAATCAACTCGCAGACAATCTCTCTCGAGATCACCAACAGGTCCACGAATGGGAAATTCACCCCCAAATTCTGAACACTTATTTCAAACTCTGGGGAACACCTCAGATAGACTTGTTTGCGACAAGGGAGAACGCAAAATGCCAAAACTTCGCATCCAGGTACCCACACAAACAATCCCAAGGCAATGCCCTATGGATGAACTGGTCAGGGATATTTGCTTACGCTTTTCCTCCTCTCCCTCTCCTTCCTTACCTGGTAAACAAACTCAGTCAAAGCAAACTCAAACTCATATTGATAGCACCAACTTGGGCAAGGCAACCCTGGTACACAACGCTGCTAGACCTATCAGTGGTACCCTGCATCAAATTGCCCAACAGGCCAGATCTGTTGACACAGCACAACCAAAAGATCAGACACCCAGATCCAGCATCGCTGAATCTAGCAATCTGGCTCCTGAAATCCTAGAATTCGGGCACTTACAACTTACCCAAGAATGTATGGAAGTCATAAAACAAGCAAGAAGGCCATCCACCAGGCACTGCTATGCAAGTAAATGGAAGAGGTTTGTTTGCTACTGCCATATTAATCAAATACAACCATTACACACAACTCCAGAACATGTAGTGGGTTACTTGCTTCACTTACAAAAATCTAACCTGGCTTTCTCTTCCATTAAAATACACCTTGCAGCAATATCTGCATACCTGCAAACTACCTATTCAACTTCCCTATATAAAATACCAGTCATTAAAGCATTCATGGAGGGCCTTAGGAGAATTATACCACCAAGAACACCACCTGTTCCTTCATGGAACCTAAATGTTGTCCTAACTAGACTTATGGGTCCACCTTTTGAACCCATGCACTCCTGCGACATACAGTTCCTAACCTGGAAGGTGGCATTTCTCATCGCCATTACTTCCCTGAGAAGAGTAAGCGAGATTCAGGCGTTTACTATACAGGAACCTTTTATACAACTACACAAAAATAAAGTCGTCCTAAGGACCAATCCTAAATTTTTGCCAAAGGTTATTTCACCGTTCCATCTAAATCAAACAGTGGAACTTCCAGTGTTCTTTCCACAGCCAGATACCGTAGCTGAAAGGGCACTACATACATTAGATGTCAAAAGAGCATTAATGTATTACATTGACAGAACAAAAAACATCAGAAAGACTAAACAACTCTTTATTGCATTTCAAAAACCTCACGCAGGAAACCCAATTTCAAAACAAGGTATAGCCAGATGGATAGTTAAATGCATCCAAATCTGCTACCTTAAAGCTAAACGACAGCTGCCCATTACACCAAGGGCACACTCAACCAGAAAGAAAGGTGCTACCATGGCCTTTCTAGGAAACATCCCAATGCAAGAAATATGTAAGGCAGCCACATGGTCTACGCCTCACACATTCACCAAGCACTACTGTGTAGACGTGTTATCCGCACAACAAGCCACAGTAGGTCAAGCTGTATTAAGGACATTATTTCAGACTACTTCCACTCCTACAGGCTGATCCACCGCTTTTGGGGAAATAACTGCTTACTAGTCTATTGCAGAACATGCGTATCTACAGCGACAGATGCCATCGAACTGAAAATGTCACTTACCCAGTGTACATCTGTTCGTGGCATCAGTCGCAGTAGATTCGCATGTGCCCACCCGCCTCCCCGGGAGCCTGTAGCAGTTTGGAAGTTACCTTCAATTATTTATATATGTATCATCTCAACCTTAAATACGTGCATACTTAGTCACTCCATTGCATGGGCACTATTACTACAATTCAACTCCTACCTCACCCTCTGCGGGGAAAAACAATCGAAGATGGAGTCGACGCCCATGCGCAATGGAGACAAAAGGAGGAGTCACTCGGTCCCGTGACTCGAAAGACTTCTTCGAAGAAAAACAACTTGTAACACTCCGGCCCAACACCAGATGGCGAGCTATTGCAGAACATGCGAATCTACTGCGACTGATGCCACGAACAGATGTACACTGGGTAAGTGACATTTTCATTTTCCTCAGCTGGCAATCTATAACAGACCAATGGGTGTTGGACATTATCCAACATGGTTATTGGCTGGCGCTCATAACCACACCTCCAAATATACCACCAAAAAAGCACAAACTATCTCTAGAACATCTAAAATTGTTAAATCAAGCGGTAGAGGCTCTCCTTCACAAAGGAGCAATAGAGTTGGTTTCCCAGTCATCAAAAGGGAAAAGGAGTTTATTCTGTTTTTTTTTCATTCCCAAAAAAGATGGGTCCCTTCGTCCAATTCTAGATCTCAGACCACTGAATACATTCTATCAGAGTATTTTCATATGGTCACTCTACAAGATGTAATACCGCTATTACACTAAGGAGACTTCATGTCTGCCCTAGATCTAAAGGATGCTTATTTCCGTATCCCAATACATCCAGCACACAGAAAACATCTCAGATTTGTCATACAGGGCAGACATTACCAGTTCAAAGTATTCTCATTCAGAGTAACAACTGCACCTTCTGTATTCACAAAATGCCTTGAAGTAGTTGCAGTGCATCTACACAGACAAAAGTATTTGTCTCTTCCCATATCTGGTCAATTGGCTTATCAAATCCAGTTCCCTTCAGCTATGTCTGCAGCACACACATACACACACAACCATTCATCTCTTGCATCAGCTAGGGTTTACCATCAATGATCACACCTACAACCGTCTGAGACAGCCCTACTTAGGAGCTGTTCTCAACACACACTTGGGATTAGCCTACCCCATTACAAACAGGATTCAGAATATAACAACTCTTCCCCATTCAGTATGATCCAGTACGAACATTCCCCAAAATTCTAGGGATGAGGGCATCTTGTAGTACAATGGTCCCATATGTAAGACTACACATGCATCCGCTGCAGGAGTGTCTGGTGAGTCAGTGGTCTTTAAGCACAGGGCCAATTACACGATCTTGGGTTGCTAGAAAGCCGCAATCAGTCTTCTCTGCAGTGGTGGAACAAACAAAATTTGACAAAAAGGTAGCCATTTCTAGACCCTTTTACCCAGCTTACTTTCACAGCGGACGCCTCCCTCACAGGTTGTGGTGTTCATCTTCACAATCTATCAATACAGAGGATGTGGGGCACCAAACATCAAGCACTACATATAAATCACTTGGAGCTTCAGGCAATTCACCTAGCACTCCAAGCTTTGTTGGTTCACCTTCAAGGCAAGACTGTTCTAGTCCGGCTGGACAATGCAACAGCCATGTTTAATTTATAAAAATGGGTGGGGAGACACCCTCTACAGTTGTCTCTACTAGTTCAGACAATCTGGCATCAGGCAATTTGACACCGCATTCACATGTTAGCAGAACACGTCCCAGGGATGGGCAATGATCTTGCTGACTTACTCAGCAACATGCAATAGGAAGTGCACAAGTGGCAACTCCACCCTCCAGTCCTACAGAAGTACTTCCATCAGTGGGGGTTTCCACACTTGGCCTCCAGGCTCCCACACCCCGTCTCCAAGGACAGTGCTGTATGGATGAACTGGTCAGGGATATTCGCTTACGCTTCACCACCTCTCCCTCTTCTTCCCTTTGTGGTGAGGAAACTCAGTCCTCTCACCTTCATTCTGGTGGCTTCCACTTTGGTACGTCAACCATGGTTCACAACACTGCTCAAACTTTCAGTAGTTCCACATGAGAAGCTTCCCTCCTACGCCCAGACCTTCTCACTCAGAACCATGGAGAAATCAGACACTCAAGTCCCAAAGAACTCAGCCTTGTGATTTGGCTCCTGAGGTCATAGAGCTTGGATATATACGCTTACCTCCTGAATGCATGACCATTCATAAAGAAGCATGCAAACCCACAACCAGAGCATGCTACGCTGCTAAATGAAAAAGGTTTGTTATTTATTGTCAAAACTAAGTGATCTGTTTGTATCTATTCAAGATTTTGTTAGCTACTTGGTATACTCGCAAAATTGTGGCCTAGCATATACTTCAATATAGCTCCATTTGGCAGCAATAGCAGCTTATCAACAAAATAGGCAACATGTAACATTATTCAAAATTCCAGTTATTAAAGCATTTATGGAAGGTCTTGAGTGATTCCACCCACAGTGCCTCCAGCACCAACATGGAATCATATTGTGCTTACCACACTGATGGGACCTCCATTTAAACCATTACATAAATGTCCAATCTAGTTTCTTTCATGGAAAGTAGCCTTTTTGGTAGCAATCACTTCACTAGGCCGTGTGAGTGAACTTCAGGCATTAACCTTAGAAGAACCTTTTTCCATGTACATAAAGATAGGGTAGTACTTCCTACTGACCCAAAGTTTCTTCCAAAAGTGGCTTCCACTTTTCACCTAAACCAATCGGTTGAGTTACCAGTCTTCTTACCTCAACCTGATTCAGTTGCTGAAAGAACTCTACACACCTTAGATGTTAAAAGAGCATTAATGTACTTTACTGATAGAACTAAAGACTTTCGGAACACTAAACCACTTTTTGTGGCTTTTTCCACCTACACATACAGGGAACACTATATCTAAATTAGGTATATCCAGATTGATAATCAAATGTATCCAAACATGCTGTATTAAAGCTAAAAGATCTTTACCCATACCTCCTAGAGCAACACTCATCTCGTAAAATAGGTGCATCTATGACTTTTTTGGGAAACATACCAATCATTAGTATCTGCAAATCAGCCATATGGCCAAATCCACAAACAATTACCAAACATTACTGTCTGGATGTCTTTGCATAGCAACAGGCAAATGTTGGACAAGCTGTGCTTTTTACTCCTTTTTTTTTTTTTTTTTTCCCAGACAACTGCAGCACCCACGGGTTAGCCACCGCTTTTGGAATGGCACTGCTTTACAGTCTATGCAGAGCATGTGTATCTACAGCCACACGTCAGCGAACAGATTGTTACTCACCCTGTAAGCATCTGTTACTTCATTATTGGAATTTTCATAGATTCACATGCTTGAATCATACCCCGTCCTCGAGATGGGAGTCCCTGGTATCTTAGAAAAGATAATGCCTCCATAGATATAACAATAGAGGCCCCTGGCCTTACTCTTAAATAATCTGTCCAAGTCATTATGTAAAAAAGGACTAAACTTTAGAGTCCACCAATCAGATGGCCTCACTACCTCTATAACCCTCCTGAGAGAAGCTCCAGTCCCTCAGAGTTTCTACCGCACGTCGTGCTAGGGAGTCTCCCCTGAGCTCTGCTCACTTTTTTCCTGTTTGGATAGTTTTGTCCACCACAAATCATATGTACTCAATTGTCCGAGAGGGTTTTTTTTTTTTTTATACTCCGAATACCCCTGGACTGACCTTATCTTCACAATGTCTGACAAAGAAAGGAAAAGTCTCTTCCGAGCCTGCAGTACTTGTGGAAAGAAAAGACTTCACTCTGAAAACCCACATAGAGACTGCATCTACTGCCTCTATCCTGATCATTCTCCTAAAGAATATATGGTATGTCTTACCTTTCCAACTAAAACACTAAAGAATAGAGTGGGAAGTCTGCTAATATGGCTGCAGATTCTTGAAACCATGAAAAACCCTGTCAGATTCAGACCATGAGGAGTCTTCTAGGTCTCAAAAGAGGGAAGATCACCTCATTCTGATGAGGGTTCAAAACAGTGTCTAAAGCATTTAAAAAGGCCACTCAGGGGGTCTGGTAAAGGCCACAGCCTTTCAACATCACCTCATGAAACTAAATCCTCCTCTTCAATTAAAAGAAGGAAAAGACCTCCCTTCTACTTTAATGAAGGTTTTCAAGTCTTCTTCTGATCCATCGACACCTCCACCGAAGGTAATTCATACATTTAGAAAACCTTCAGCTCTTCCAGCTGACAGACCGTCTATGAGAATTCCACTGTTGACGAGGTCATCGTTGTTGACGAAGACACATACGACTGCTTAATCAGCGACGACAACATCCACTGTCTCCAGCTTGTCAATTGTTTCCTTGTGATCGTCGATGACATCCAAAACAAGACCGTTGACGATACAATCGGTGATGACAGTACTGGCGACACCATCGACAATCATCCCAGTGATGACGACACCGATGACAACCAGTGTTTGACCTTTACTCGCAGCAACATTGCCGATGACTTCGCCGATGGCACCGTCAACGCGAAGAAAAAAATCTGACTTCAAACAGAAGTGACACAGCAGGTCTCCAAGTCACCCCCTTAGCTCCAGCCTATGTCTTGGAAGAAGGTTCGGATGAAGAGGTGACATTTTAGGTGGCTCATAGTCCTTCTCAGCTCCACGTCAAATATCAGGAAGAAGAGGAGGAATACGACCAGGAGTATAATCGACAATATTATACTCCTCAGCAATACCAGCAACCTGTGCAAGAGGACATGTGTCTTCCAAGCTCCCTCATTACTGACCTCCAACTTATGTTGTTGGAGTACAAGAAGAGGTTTCTGTCAAAAACAACACCATCTGGATTTTTTTTGACAAAACCTCCACCTTCCTTACCTCATCCTTCCACTCCAGCACCAAGACCTACGTCTTCGCCCATGTCAGTTAGAAGTATCCCACAGAGCATTTCTGCAGGACACAGATACCTCGCATGAGGAGAGGGAGGAAGGAGAACTTCAGGACAAACAGTCTGAATGGGATAACTACCTAATCCCAACTCCATCATCCCCATTACCTACTCCTGTGGATTTACCCGCAAGAGACATTGGGGGTTTCCATAATTTACTTAAAAGAACAGCAAAGTGATTTGCGCTCACAGTGCCAACCAAACAGATTGTTTCCTCTACGATTTTAAGGAGCCCTTTCAAGAGAGTGTACAATCTATGCCCGTTGTAAGTTAAATCTGGGAAGAAGGTTTATAGGTTATGAAGAACCTGGCCACAGTAATTGCCGTTTTACCAAGAACCAGACGAGAAGTATAAAGCCCCAGAAGATGCCCCAGCATGTCTAATTGGCCGTTCGAAACCGGATTCAGTAATAACGCAGGTGGCGCAGAGGCGTGAATCAGTCAACACCAATTACAACACCTCCAGACCAGGAAGGAAGAAGATTAGACAATATTGGAAAAATATTTTCCTCCACATCTGGGCTTACGGTTAGGGCAGCAAACTCCCTAACTGTCTTGGTGAGATATGACAGACAATTATAAGCGGATATCGCTCCATATGTGGACCAGCTTCAGGAAATTCAAAGTTGGAAGCAAAAAAAATCTTGTTACGAGAGTGTGATGGCTATTCCTACCACTGCTTTTAGACAACTGACAGGTGTCCTTCGTAGGCAAGGCTGGCTAACGGCTACTACTTTTAGACCAGAGGTGCAGAATAAGATATTGGATCTTCCGTTTGATGGTGAGGCTCTCTTTGGCAAATACATAGATGAAGCTCTACAAGTGATTAAAAATGACACGGCCAGATCATTGGGTACCCTTCAGTTTAAAAGGTTGCCTTTTCATGGCTCCAGAGGATGAGGAGTATCATCTTACAGAGGGGGCCAGCAACACCTTTGCTTCCCCTCCTACGCAGCGTCAACTGAGCAGTTTCGTACACAGTAGTCACAGAGGCTACCACTCCAAGCACCCTATAGAAGACCTCCTCGAGGTTGAGCACTTCAAGGAAAAGAAACAGGTTGTTGCCAATGACCAGTTTCAGGCTCCAGCTACCACTTCACTGACTCCCCCCCCAAAAAAAATAGTGGGAAGAATATGTCACTTCTTAAAAAAAAAAAAAAAAAAAAAATGGCAGGAAATAACATCGGATGAGTGGGTACTAAAAATAGTTCAATTCAGCCACACCTTAGTTGACCCAAATTCCACGATCACACCCTCCACATACCTCCATTCAAAAACATCTAAAACAGCTCAAGTTTGAGGTCAAGACAATGCTAAGGAAGGGAGCAATAGAAGGGGTCCCTCCTTCAGAAAAAGGGAGAGGATTCTATTCCAGTTTCTTTCGAATACGCAAGAACCAGAAAGAATGGTGTCACATCCTCTACCTCAGAAATCTCAACAAATACCTCAAGCGTCAAACCATCTGCATGGTCACGTTGCAGGATATTCTCCTTCCTATGAACCACAGACACTTAATGGCAAACATGGATCTACCAGACGCATACTTTCATATCCCAATATCTCCTGCCCATAGAAAATTCCTTCGATTTACAGTGGCCTGCAGCCTCTTACACTTCAGAGTTCTTCCTTTTGGCCTGTAATCAACCCCCAGAATATTCACAAAGTGTCTAGCTCTAGTAACAGTTTGGTTGAGAAAGCAAAAGCACCAAACATTTCCGTATTTAGACGGTTGGCTCATAAAGCATATACGAGTTAGACAGCTCAGAACTCAACAAAAGCTTGCATGCAATTATTCAGCGAGCTGGGTCTCACTCTAAATTGGAACAAATTAAAGAATTTGCTGGCAAGATCAACCACTTACTTACGAGTTACAATAAACACAATCAAGGACAAGGCCTTTCCCACATTGAAAAGACAAACCAAACTTATGTCTTTAGCAACCCTGATTCAAATAAAAAAAGTTTCTTTCAGTATGCAGTTACAAGTCTCTATTGGGGACGATGTCATCTTGCACTCAACTAACCATTTTGCTGTTTAAAAATGCGCCCCTTTCAGGAGGAGTTAGACATTCAGTAGGTTCAAAAGGCAGGTTCATTCAATGACATTATCACAGTGCCTCCACGCATGATTCATGTACTCCACTGGTGGACAAAACAGTCAGACTTTGCGGTAGGACTTTCTTTTCTACTTCAACGATCCCCGCCGGTCATTACCATGGACGACTCTCTGGAAGAGTGAGGGTCGTATCTACAAGACCTCTACAGGTCAGCAGAAGGGCTCTCTTCAAAAATGTTATCAATTTCTTGGAGCTCAAACCAGTATATCTGGCTCTACAAGCTTTCCTTCCCAGAATAATACAATCTGCTGTTCTCTTAAGGACAAACAATCCAACAGTCCATTACTTGACCCAGCAGGGAGGAACGAGGTTGCTTCTCCTTTCTCGAGAATCCCAAAATATTTGGAATTGGGCTATTCAAAATGGGGTAAGTTTAAGAGCAGAACACCTACCAGGGAAACAGAACGAGACAGCACACACTCTCAGCAGACTAACGTCGTCATGCCATGAGTGGGAATTGAATCAAGAAGCACTTGACCAAGTCGTTGAAAAATGGGGCAAACCCAACCTAGATCTCCTCGTGGACCCGCAGAACACCAAATGTCACTTCTGTGCAAGCTCTGGTGACCATCTGGGGTCGTGGGAGAATGCCTTTTCGATGGCATGGTGCGTAATAATTGCCTATGCTTTTCCCACCCATTCCCCTGATTTCAAGAGTTCTCACGAAAATCAAGAGAGAATGTTGCAGATTAATCCTGATAGCCCCATAATGGCCTCGCCAGCATTGGTTATCGTAACTGCTCCTACTCTCGGAGAGAGATCGCATTCCACTTAAGATCTCACTTAATCTAATGGTGAATGAGGGTCAAATCCTACACCCAGGTTCCAAGTCACTGAAATTATCAGCTTGGCCCTTAAACACAATGAGTTTACTCACTGAAATATTAACTCAGAATGTAGAAAAATACTGACAAAGGCCAGGGCTGATAGCACAAACAAGACCTACTCTTAAGTGAAAGAGATTTTGTTTATGGTGCCAGAAAGAGCAGATAAACCCACTATCGTCGGCTCCAGAAGAGATATTGACCTGTATCCTTCTTCTGGCATCTTCAGGATTAGCTCATGCATCCATTAGAGTGCACCTGGCGGCCATATCTGGTTTGACATCCCCATCTTAATGGTCTTCCAGATTAATAAGGCAATTTCTCAAAGGATTGTTTAGAGTTTTCCTACCAGTAAGACCTCCATTACCTTCCTTGCAACCCAGCATGGTACTCTCTCAACTCATGAGACATCCATTTGAACCCTTTCCCAAAGTGGAAATGAAACACTTATCGTGGAAAGTTGCTCTTCTGGTGGCTCTTCTGCTAGGTGCATCACCGAGATCCAGGCCCTTACGATTCAAAGCCTTTCCTTCAGTTTAAAGAGGGCAGGGTAATCCTTCGCACAAACCCAAAGTTTGTTTCCAAAGTACCATTGGACTTCCTCATCAATATGAGCCTTTGATCTTAAAGACTTTCTTACAGAATCTGTCATCACCAGCTGAGAGGGCTCTTCACTTGCTGGATATAAAAAGATGCATTAAGTTTTATTTGGTGAAAACCAGACACTTTCGCTAGTCGAAACAAATATTTGTTGCTTATAGCGCTCCTCAAAAAAGGCCAACCCCTTTCGAAACAGGACATAGCAAGATGGATAGTAGCTGCTTTAAAATTTTGTCACCAGGCAGCTGGCAGACCTTTACAAACTTCAGTACGTGCCCATTCGACAAGATGTATCAACATCGCTGGCATTATTTGCAGATGTGCCTCTACAACACATTTGCAGAGTGGCCACCTGGAAAAATACGCACACGTTTACAAGGCACTACTGTCTGGATGCGATACCTCAAGTTGATGTGGCTGTAGACCAAGTGGTCCTGCAGCATCTTTTCCAGCAAAGGTGAGCTAACTCTGACTTCCCATCATCCTTGTTTTCTGGTACTGCACGTTGCATATTTTGATTGTTTGCTTTTCCTTCATGTTTTTTTAAATCTATGTATATTTGCATACAGAGATAAATAATTGTACAGATGTATTTGTAGGTGAGCGCATTTTAGATGTTAAAATAGTTAAGTACTCTATCATATAAAATGGGTATCATTCAACTATTCTCACAATTTACTGACAATGCAGTGTGCCATGAATACTGCTTTATAGTCTGATTCAAGTATGTGAATCTATGAAAGTTCCAATACTGGACTAAGAAAATAAGTAAGTTACCTGTAACTATAGTTCTCCAGTATTGGAATCTTACATAGATTCACATGCGACCCACCCGCCTCCCTGGAGAAGCTCACCTTACTTCTCTCAATAATTTTTTTAATGGTACGCACTAGTGCTTGGAAAATCTGAGGTTTTGGAGCTTCTCTCTGGAGCGTTCTAGAGGGTTGGGTCATCTGATTGGTGGACTCTATAATGTAGTTCTTTTTTACATAATGACTTGGATAGATTACTTAAGAGTAAGGCCTTAGGCCTCTATTGTTATCTGTGGAGACATTATCTTCTCCAGGGTACTGGGGACTCCCATCTTGACGACGGGGAATGATTCAAGAATGTGAATCTATGAAAGATTACAATAACAGAGAACTATAATTCTAGGTAAGTAACTTATTTTCTGCGTGGAATGACGTACTCTAGATTCCATGTGTGGGTTTGTGACCTGGCCATCTGTGACCTCTGCCTTTCGCACATCATCCCCACCTCTCCTCCCTCCCCCTCCTCTTCTACATCCCCCTCCTCCCTGCTCCTCGATCTCCCAGGCTGGGAGGACATATTTACTGAATCTGCCAGAGCTCCAGCAGCATGTTGGGCTCTACAGGGTGGCAAGCTACGAGTGCTGCCTTCTTGCAGTAGCTCAAACTAAAACTACAAAAACCACCTCTGCAAAACTGTGGCGTTTAAAAAGCACACTATTGCAGGGGCTGGAAAAGAAACACCACTTTACAGATGATATCCATTTGAAAATAAATGGCTGGTTGTTTTGTAGGGCAATAGAAACAAGCATTGGCAAAGCCAATAGGTTTCACCTTTGAAAACTCAATGGCATTGTCAATGTTTTTCAACATGTTTTTCACATGGTTACATGGCTTAAATTGTAAAAAAAAAAAAAAAAAAAAAAAAAAAAAATAATCAAAAATGCTGGCACAGCCAGCTTTGACCGTGTCATTGGGTTTTTTGAAATATTTTTACTTTAAGCCATGTTTGCACAGCAGCTCACCTGCTGTGTAACATGTAAAAAAAACAAAAAAGTCTAACTTTATAGATTTCATATAGGCGAAACCTATTGGCTTTTCCAATGCTTGTTCAGAATGTCACCAAAGATGTTTGTGAAATACAGGCTCTGGTCACATGGTCCTTGCACAGTATTCCATTGCAGCAGGGTAGTGATGAGGACACACCCTAAATTCATCCTTAAGTTGTCTTGGATTTCCATGTCAATCGGTCTATTGTTTTACCTGCATTTGTTCAGAATCCTCCTTCTCCAGTAGAGGTCTCGCCAACAAAATGTTTAAGAAAATCTAAACAACTCTGTCACTTATGGCCCATTGCGGACAAGATATGCCATTTCTTAACAGTCCTTGTCTAGATGGATTGTCTCTTGCATTATCCTTTATCAAAAGACGAACAAGACTCTATTTGGTAGACCTAAAGTCCACTCCACTTGAGGTATATCAGCTAATGCTGCTTTACTTAGGAACATCCCAATTGCAGAGATTTACAAAGCTGCAACTTGTAAGTTGGTTCACACTTTTACGAGACACTGTCTTGATTTTAAGGCTAAGGTTGATGCCCAAGTAGGGCAAGCATCTCTAAAGAATGTTTTGACTAATTATTCTATTCTCCTTTTTATCTCTTCTGGATTTTTGCGGGATGAGTGACCTATCTATTTAGTCTATTCAGTGCTTATGATTATCATTAGAGATCCTTTGAGAAAGAAGTAATGGTTTCCTAACCGTAGGACTAGTTCTTTTTCAGAGGAGTCTCCTTTGAAATCATATGCAACCTTCCATCATCCCCGATGGAAGTACTAGTGTAGGTATCACACTATACAGCTAATTTGTTGGTCAAAAAGAACTGAGTAAACTGCCACATAAATGGAATAATGGGACACCGACGGTCAAGAGGCACTTAAAGGAGCCGTGTCCTTTTTTTAATTGTTTCACCGTCTGAGCGAGGAGGATGCAGAAGTGGTGGGGCCCCTCCCAGAGCAAAAGATACCAGAAAAAATGTAGTTGATTAAACTGGAGAAAAGCTAGTCAGGGCCTGTGAGCTAGTTGGCCTGTTGGCCTTGAATTGCCAGATCCCAGGAGACTTCCCTCCAACATGGATCATGGCATCATGCATGGTAGTTTTTTTTTTAGACTACACACTGGTGAACTTGCCACTACACAATCATGTGCAGAACTGTGAAATATTTAATTGCCAGGAGACCTATCACCATACGCAAGTAAGTTATGAGGCCAACTCCCCTGTGTAAACACAAGGTGGTAACACTTTCTCAAGGAGACATTGACACTGAAAATGTTAAATGCTTAAAGTGGACCTCAAGTACAATCGAAGATCAGGCAGAGAAAGCTGTGGTCATCCTTGAGAATAAGGTTGCAGAAGGTCCTGACCTCCGCATGGGAGATATTCATAGGGCATGGGAGTTATTCATAGGGGAACTGGCAGGGTGAAGTGAATAGGGGAGCATTCCTTGAGTGTGGAAAAAGAGCATTCCTTGAGTGTGGAAAAAGAGCAGTGTTGCCATGATTTATACTTGTGAGTAAAGCTCATGTAGGCAGACTGCTCAAACAATTACAACAGGCTCCAGATAATTAGAACATATTAAAGGGACTGCATAGGGAGAGGAGATTACAAAAAAAAAGAAAAAAAAGAGAAATCTGGGCATATAAAAGATTGTACAAGATTTGCTGTAGGCCCAGTTGCTGCATATCTCAAAGTCAAAATTGCTGAAATGTTTAAATAACATCGAGAGAGGTTCTAGGCTGGCCACAGCGCAAATATGTGGGGGTGACTAGATAGAACATCTGATGTCCCATTCTATTTTTATTTTATTTTTTTTATTTTTATTTTTTATTTTATTTTTAGAAATAAATACAGAGGAAAAAAAAAAACACCTACGATGCAACTGGCAGGGAAAGTTCCCAGAGGGATAGTGGGGTAAATGACCGGTTGACACAGAATGTACACCCGAGGAAATATAAATCTCGGGTTGACTGTGCTCCAGATCCCAACGGGGATACCCCAAGCACTATTTAAGCATTCGACCCCAAGATGGGCAACATTTTGACAGCAATGTTTAAAAATGTTTCAGAAAAAGGTAATATTCGTGGAAGCTGGAAAGGTTCGATCATTCATCCCATTTTTAAAGGTGGGGTCAAATCGTTACCAAGCAACTATCACTTAATCATGTTATGGATGTTGGTATTAAATATTTTTCTGTATTCATACTTAATGATCTGTAAGCGGAGGTTTCAGATACTAGCAGGCTCACATTTAATCAAACTGGATTTGAAAAGAGCCAAGGTACACTAACAAATGTCTTGGCAGTGGGACTGACCCTTGTTAGAGCTGAAGCGACATGCAGCCCCCTTTATATGTGCTTTGTTGATTTTAAGGCAGTGTTTGATTGCGTGCACGTCCTAGGCTATGGGCAAAACTCCAGAAGTGGGGAATCCCATCTAACATCCTAAATGCCGTTCTCCTGTTCTACTTGGACATGTGGGCAAAGATCAAAATTGGTGACAAAACCCACCTGTCAAGAGAAGTGAAAACTTCTTTCTGATTAATACAACAATGCGTTTTGGCACCCTTTCTCTTTAATTTATATATTTCAGATCTCTCCACAAAATTGGACGTCTTGGTGTCCCATGCACTGAGCTTTGGTGGCCAGCCACTGTCAAATACTCTGTATGCAGATGTTCTGCTACTGCTCTGTAAAACAAGAATAAGCTTACAGAGATTATTAACTAGCCTTGGTTCATATGCAGAGGTTAATGGGCTGGAGATAAATCGTAAAAAGACGAAAGTTTATCCTGTTTAATCATCGTATCCTACACAGACTCAAATGGTATTTAAATGGAGAAATGATTTATGAAACCCAAGAATACGTGTGTCTAGGAGTTAAAATAGATATAAAAGTTATATTTGCCCCTCAGAGAGAAGTGCTTAGGAATAAAGCTCAGGCTCTCAATCACGCCTTTACTATGTTAGCAAAATCTATTCAAGGGCATAACCTCCAGCACCTGTTTGGAGTGATGAAGGCTAAACTGCTACCAGCCCTTTCATATGGAATGGAAATGATGCAGAGGCCAGCCTTCTAGATAAAAAGACTGCTGACCTACAAGCCTGCAGAGAAGGAGGAAAACAACTGATTTGGCCCAGCCCTACCGGCCTGTCTCCAACTTCGAAAACCTGCTCTAGCAACGCATCCGACAGGGACCAGCGACCTCTGAAGCCTCGGACGACTGCCCTGGACTAAAGGACCAAGAAACTCCCATGAACAGCGGCCCTGTTCAAAACCAGCTACTTCTTTGCAACAAAGAAGCAACTTCCAAGGACTTCACGTTTCCCGCCGGAAGTGCAAGACTTAACACTCTGCACCTGACGCCCCCAGCTCAATGTGCAGAAAACCAACACATCAGGGATGACTCCCTGGCAACTGTGAGCCTGTGAGCCTGTGAGTAACCAGAGACGACCCCCCTGTACCCCCACAGCGACGCCTGCAGAGAGAATCCAGAGGCTCCCCCTGACCGCGACTGCCTGCAACAAGGGACCCGACGCCTGGAACCAACACTGCACCCGCAGGCCCCAGGCCCCAGGACCTGAAGGACCTGAACTTCGACGCAGGAGTGACCCCCAGGCGCCCCTCTGCCTAGCCCAGGTGGTGGCTGTCACAAGAAGCCCCCCCTGTGCCTGCCTGCACTGCTAGAGTGACCACCGGGTCCCTCCATTGTTTCCTACCTGGAACCAGACGCCTGCTTTGCACACTGCACCAGGCCGCCCCTGTGCTGCTGAGGGTGTGTTTTCTGTGCCTACTTGTGTCCACCCCAGTGCTCTACAAAACCCCCCTGGTCTGCCACCCGAGGATGCAGGTACTTACCTGCTGGCAGACTGGAACCGGAGCACCCCTGGTTCTCCATTGAAGCCAATGTGTTTTGGGCTCCTCTTTGACCTCTGCACCTGACTGGCCCTGAGCTGCTGGTGTGGTAACTTTGGGGTTGTCTTGAACCCCCCAACGGTAGGCTGCCTATGCCCTAGGACTGAGACTTGTAAGTGTTTTACTTACCTCCTAATCTGACCTTTACTTACCTCCCCCAGGACCTGTTACAAAGACTGTACATGATATTGCTTTCATTCAAAGTTCCTAAAGTATCTAAGTGAAATACCTCACATTTAAAGTGTTTAATGTAAATCTTGAACCTGTGGTTCTTAAAATAAACTAAGAAAATATATTTTTCAATATAGAAACCTATTGGCCTGGAGTAAGTCTTTGAGTGTGTGTTCCTCATTTATTGTCTGAGTGTGTACAACAAATGCTTAACACTTCCCTCAGATAAGCCTACTGCTCGACCACACTACCACAAAAAAGAGCATTAGAATGATCTACTTTTGCCACTATCTTACCTCTAAGGGGAACCCTTGGACTCTGCACACTATTTCTTACTCTGAAATAGTATATACAGAGCCAACTTCCTACACCTGGGATCTGGGGAGCCCCTAAATACTGAATTTAGGGGTGTGTTTAAGTCTGGGAGGTCAGTATCAAATGGCTACTGTCCTTGAGGGTGGCTACACAGTCTTTGTGCCTCCTCCCTGTGGGGAGGGTGGCAATTCCTAATCCTATTGGGGAATCCTCCAAACTCAAGATGGAGGATTTCTCAAGGCAGGGGTCACCTCAGCTTGGGACACCTTAGGGGCTGTCCTGACTGGTGGGTGACTCCTCCTTGTTTTTCTCATTATCTCCTCCAGCCTTGCCGCCAAAAGTGGGGGCAGTGGCCGGAGGGGCGGGCATCTCCACTAGCTGGGATGCCCTGGGGTGCTGTAACAAAAGGGGTGAGCCTTTGAGGCTCACCGCCAGGTGCCAGGTGTTACAGTTCCTGCAGGGTGAGGTGAGAAGCACCTCCGCCCAGTACAGGTGTTGTTCCTGGCCACAGAGTGACAAAGGCACTCTCCCCATGTGGCCAGCAACATGTCTGGTGTGTGGCAGGCTAGCAGAAACTGATCAGCCTGCACTAGAAGTCGGGTAGATATTCAGGGGGCATCTCTAAGATGCCCTCTGGGTATATGTTACAATAAACTGCACACTGGCATCAGTGTGCATTTATTGTGCTGTGAAGTTTGATACCAAACTTCCCAGTTTTCAGTGTAGCCATTATGGTACTGTGGAGTTTGTGTTTGACAAACTCCCAGACCATATACTCTTATGGCTACCCTGCTGCACTTACAATGTCTAAGGTTTTGCTTAGACACTATAGGGGCATAGTGCTCATGCACATATGCCTTCCCCTGTGGTATAGTGCACCCTGCCTTAGGGCTGTAAGGCCTGCTAGAGGGGTGACTTACCTAGTCCTCAGGCAGTGTGAGGTTGGCATGGCACTCTGAGGGGGGTACCATGTTGACTTAGTTATTTTCTCCCCACCAGTTCACACAAGCTGTGAGACAGTGTGCTGAGTGAGGGGTCCGCAAGGTGGCATAAGACATGCTGCAGCCCCTAGAGACCTTCCCTGGCATCAGGGCCCTTGGTACCAGGGGTACCAGTTACAAGGATGTACCTGAGTGCCAGGGTTGTGCCAATTGTGGAGACAAAGGCACAGGTTTAGGGAAAGAACATTGGTGCTGGGCCTGGTTAGCAGGGTCCCAGCACACTTTCAAATCATAACTTAGCATCAGCAAAGGCAAAAAGTTAGGGGGTAACCATGCCAGGGAGGCATTTCCTTACAGCAGGCTACCCCTCCTAAGCCATGTAACAACTATTTCCAATGGGAAAAGGTGTTGCCTCCCACTCCCAAAGGGAATCCTTTGTTCTGCCTTCCTGGGCTTGAGCTGTTCAATCAGCAGGAGGGCAGAAGGCTGTCTGTAGGGTGGCAGCAATGCGGGATGTCTGGTAAAACCCTTCAAACTGGTAGGAGCAAAGCTTTGGGTCCTCTAAGGAGCCCCCAGAATGCATGGAACAGTATTGGGGTATGATTCAGACATTTTTGATACCAAACATGCCGAGGTTTGAAGTTAGCGTTATGTAGCTGGACACCGGTCCAGTGGCCAGTACACAGGTAAAATGGCTTCCCCCACACTTACAAAGTCCAGGAAAATGGAGCTGGAGTTCGTAGGAACACCTCTGGTTACGCAGGAGTGCCCACAAACACAGGCACTTGCACCCTGCTCTATGGGCTAGAACAGCCTGCCATAGGGGTGACTTTTAATGACCTGGTGGAGTAACCTGTAGTGAAAGAGTGCATGCACCTTTTCATGCTGTCTGCGATGGCAGGCCTGCAGACATATTTTGCATAGGCTCCCTTGGGTGCCGTAATACATGCTTCAGCCCAAGGGGAACCCCTGGTCCCTCATTGCCCTGGGTACCTAGGGACCTTATACTAGGGACTTAAATGGGGGCACCAGTATGGCAATTGGGGGGTGTACTAAGTCAGGAACAACCAAATCTAGAGGAAGAGAGCACAGTCACTGGGGTCCTGGTTAGCAGGATCCCAGTGAACCCAGTCAAAACACACGGACAGGCAAAAGTGAGAGTAACCATGCCAAAAAGAGGGTACTTTCCATCAGGTGCTCAATGCGTTTCATTGGAGATCAGTCTCTGTGGAAAGAGGTTGCAGGCACTGGCCAGGATGCCAGTTAGGCTAAACCAACAGTGGTGCTCAGGCCTCACGAGGCTCAGGTACAGGTAGGCACCTTTGGTCCTCTTCTCTGCGGCTCAGGGGCGGCTGGTGCAGAGGTGTCGTCAGGTGTCTGGTTTTTTGTACTGGATCGGTTGCGGTAGAGGGGGTTGCATGCAGAGGCTTTGGGTGCCTTCAGGGAGTCCAGGATGGGTGAAACCACGATGGCCTTCGACTCTGGGGAGCTTGTTGGCCCCGGTGGTCCACTTCAACTCTGGGTGGAGATGGCGGTTGCTTTGGTGACATCAGGTGTCTGATTTTGGCAGTCCTGGAGACTTCAGAGTCCCTTATTTGGAGTTTCCTGGAAAACAGGTCCTCTGGTCACAAGAGATCTTGAATCTTTTTCTAAGGCAGGCAGTCCTCCCAGGTTTCTGGTGTCACTGCTGCAGGACGAGTTAACTTTGGTGCCAATTTCGACGAGGGATGCAGGCAGGCCAGTGGAGTTGGTACCAGTCAGCTGCTTCTTTTTCTCCTTTTATGCTTTTATGGCTTTTCAGTGTTGTAGGAAGTTGGCTCTGTATGCACTATTTCAAAGTAAGAAATAGCATGCACAGAGTCCAAGGGTTCCCTTTAGAAGTAAGATAGTGGCAAAAAGAGATAATTCTAATGCTCTATTTTGTGGTAGTGTGGTCGAGCAGTAGGCTTATCAAAGGGTAGTGTTAAGCACTTGTTGTACACACACAGGCAATAAATGGGGAACACACACTCCAAGACAATTCCAGGCTAGTAGGTTTTTATATAGAAAAATATATTTACTTAGTTTATTTTAAGAACCACAGGTTCAAGATTTACAAACAATACTTTAAATGAAAGGAATTTCACTTAGGAACTTTAGGAACTTTGAATTAGCAAAATAGCATATACAGTTTTCAAACAAATGGTAATAAGCTATTTTAAAACTGGACACAATGCAATTTTCAACAGTTCCTGGGGAGGTGTTAGTTAGTTTTGCAGGTAAGTAAACCACCTACAGGGTTCAAAGTTGGGTCCAAGGTAGCCCACCGTTGGGGGTTCAGAGCAACCCCAAAGTTACCAGACCAGCAGCTCAGGGCCGGTCAGGTGCAGAGTTCAAAGTGGTGCCCAAAACACATAGGCTTCAATGGAGAAGTGGGTGCCCCGGTTCCAGTCTGCCAGCAGGTTAGTACCCGTGTCTTCGGAGGGCAGACCAGGGGGTTTTTGTTGGGCATCGGGGGGGGGGGGGAGACGACAAGTCAGCCCAAAAAGTACACCCTCAGCGGCACGGGGTGGCCGGGTGCAGTGTGCAAACAGGCGTGAAACCACCACCTGGGCGAGAGAGAGGGCCACCTGGGGGTCGCTTCTGCACTGGAGGTCAGATCCTTCAGGTCCTGGGGGCTGCGGGTGCAGTGTCTTTACCAGGCGTCTGGTTCTTTGAAGCTGGTAGTCGCGGTCAGGGGGAGCCTCTGGATTCCCTCTGCAGGCGTCGCTGTGGGGGCTCAGAGGGGGGTCAACTCTGGCTACTCACGGGCTCGCAGTCGCCTGTAGTGTTGGTTCTCCACAAGTCGAGCCGGGGGCGTCTGGTGCAGAGTGCAAAGTCTCACGCTTCCGGCAGGAAACTTGTGTTCTTTAAAAGTTGCTTCTTTGTTGCAAAGATGTTTCTTCTTTGGAGCAGAGCCGCTGTCTTCGGGAGTTCTTGGTCCTTTTAGATGCAGGGTAGTCCTCTGAGGCTTCAGAGGTCGCTGGACCCCGTGGAACGCGTCGCTGTTGCAGTTTTTCTTGAAGTGGGGAGACAGGCCGGTAGAGCTGGGGCCAAAGCAGTTGGTGTCTGTCTTCTCTGCAGGGCTTTCAGGTTAGCAGTCCTTCTTCGTCTTAGGTTGCAGGAAATTAGTTACCTAGGTTCTGGGAGCCCCTAAATACTCGATTTAGGGGTGTGTTTATGTCTTGGGGGTTAGTAGCCAATGGCTACTAGCCCTGAGGGTGGCTACACCCTCTTTGTGCCTCCTCCCTGAGGGGAGGGGCGCACATCCCTAGTCGTATTGGGGGAATCCTTCATCTGCAAGATGGAGGATTTCTAAAAGTCAGTCACCTCAGCTCAGGACACCTTAGGGGCTGTCCTGACTGGCCAGTGACTCCTCTTTGTTTTTCTCATTATCTCTTTCGGCCTTGCCGCCAAAAGTGGGGCCGTGGCCGGAGGGGGCGGGCAACTCCACTAGCTGGAGGGCCCTGGGGTGCTGTAACCAAGGGGGTAAGCCTTTGAGGCTCTCCGCCAGGTGTTACAGTCCCTGCCGGGGGGGAAGGTTAGAAGCACCTCCACCCAGTACAGGCTTTACTAGCCACAGAGTGACAAAGGCACTCGCCCCATGTGGCCAGCAACATGTCTGGTGTGTGGCAGGCTGCTAAAACTAGTCAGCCCACACTGGAAGTCGGGTATGGTTTCAGGGGATTCTCTAAGATGCCCCCTGTGGTGTATTTCACAATAAAATGTACACTGGCATCAGTGTGCATTTATTGTGCTGAGAAGTTTGATACCAAACTTCCCAGTTTTCAGTGTAGCCATTATGGTGCTGTGGAGTTCGTGTATGACAGACTCACAGACCATATACTCTTATGGCTACCCTGCACTTACAATGTCTAAGGTTTACTGTAGGGGCATAGTGCTCATGCACCTATGCCCTTACCTATGGTATAGTGCACCCTGCCTTAGGGCTGTAAGGCCTGCTAGAGGGGTGACTTATCTATGCCATGGGCAGTGTGAGGTTGGCATGGCACCCTGAGGGGAGTGCCATGTCGACTTAGTCATTTTCTCACCACCAGCACACACAAGCTGGCAAGCAGTGTGTCTGCTGAGTGAGGGGTCTCCAGGGTGGCATAAGACATGCTGCAGCCCTTAGAGACCTTCCCTGCCATCAGGGCCCTTGGTATCAGGGGTACCAGTTACAAGGGACTTACCTGGATGCCAGGGTGTGCCAATTGTGGAAACAAAGGTACAGGTTAGGGAAAGAACACTGGTGCTGGGGCCTGGTTAGCAGGCCTCAGCAGACTTTTAAATCATAACTTGGCTTCAGCAAAGGCAAAAAGTCAGGGGGTAACCATGCCAAGGAGGCATTTCCTTACAAGTGTCCTTGGTCATCTTAGGTCACCAGGATCTGCTTCTCTATGCCAGAGTCTCCCCTAACGGTTAACGGTGTGCAGGGTAGTGGCCAATGGGTTTCTGACCGCATCCTATATGACCACTTCCTATGGGAAGTGGGCATAACTCTGTCCTAGAATTTCTAGGTATGTCATCACAAAGCTAGCTCTGAAAATTTTTGGCCACTTCGCAGTAGCCCACCTTTGGGGTGGTAGTAGCCTGGAGGCAGCACGCCTACCTGACAAATTTTCCCTTCTATCCAGGTGCCATGTGGGCTCTGGACGGGGGAGGGGGTTGCTTCCTTTTCTGTGAGGGGAGCCAGATTCCCATTCCAAAGGTAGTTCTTCGTTGAAGCCTGCTGGCCCAAAGAGGCAAATCAGCAGGTTATCCTGTTTGAGGGGGTGTTACACCCTCAGCCCGTACAAACCTCTGTTCTGGGTCTGCTGAGAGCAACTGCCCTCACTGTAGGAGGTCAGAATAGTGGCTCGGGTGACAGGCTGGGAGACACCAGTCAGCAAGCACACCAGAGGTTGGGTCGTTTTCAGGGGCACCTCTAAGGTGCCCTTTGGGTGCATGTATTGGTAAATCCTGCATCATTGTGGGTTCACCGATATGAGATGTTTGATACCTAACATCCCTATTTTCAGTGAAGAGATCATGTAACTGGGGTACTCGTTTTCACCAGTGTTCAGCATATGACTTAATATGGCTTCCCTGGTCACTTGTACTGGCAGTTAATAGGAATGACCAGCACAAGGACATATCTCCTCCTACAGATATGCGCACACATATAACATTAAGCACCCAGCCTTAGGGCTGTCAGGCCTGCTGTAGGGTTGACTTACAAATACCATATGCAGTGGTAGGAGTCATGGCACACAGGGATGTGGGACATGTTGTGTTTTCACTTTTGTCTGCACCAAGGCATGCAGCCTGCAATGGAAGTCGTGTGTGTGCTTGGTGAGGGGTCCTTTAGGATGGCACAATTTGGGCTGAGGCGCCGGATTGCAGAAGAGTCAGTGGTCAGGAGGATCACAGTAGGAAGTTGGCTCTGTATCTACTATCTCAAAGTAAGATAGTGTGCACAGAGTCCATGGGTGCCCCTTAGAGGCAAGATAGTGGCATAATTAGATAAGCCTACTGCTTGACCACACCACAAAATAGAGCATTAGAATTATCAGAGGATAGTCTTAAGCATTTGTTGTACACACACAGGCAATAAATGATGAACACACACTCAAAGACTTAACTCCAGGCCAATAGGTTTTTATATTGAAAAATCTTTTCTTAGTTTATTTTTAGAACCACAAGTTCAAGATTTAAAGTAAATATATAAAATGCAAGGTACTCCAGACAGGTAAGTTAGGAGCTTTGAATGAGAGCAATAACATGTACAGGTTTTGTAAAAATGGCAATAAGCTATTTTAAAAGTGGACACAGTGCAAAAATCAACCGTTCCTGGGGGAGGTAAGTAAAGGTTAGATTGTGAGCTAAGTAAGACACTTACAAGTCTCAGTTCCTAGGCATAGGCAGCCTACCGTTGGGGGTTCAAGAAGAAGCAGAAGTAGGCACACAAAATACACCCTCAGCGGCACAGGGGCGGCCGGGTGCAGTGTGCAAAGCAGGTGTCTGGTTTTAGATAGGAAACAATGGAGGTACCCGGGGGTCACTCTAGCGGTGCAGACAGGCACGGGGGGGGCTTCTCGGATCAGCCACCACCTAGGCTAGGCAGAGGGTCACCTGGGGGTCACTCTTGCACTGAGGTTCGGTTCCTTCAGGTCCTGGGGGCTGCGGGTGCAGTGCTTGTCCAGGCATCAGGTCCCTTGTTACAGGCAGTCGCGGTCAGGGGAGCCTCTAGATTCTCTCCGTTGGTGTCGCCGTGGGGGTCCAGGGGGATCATCTCGGGCTACTCAAGGGGTCGCAGTCGCCGGGGAGTCCTTCCGGTGGTGTTGGTTCTCTGGATCTCGAGCCAGGGGCGTCTGGTGCAGAGTGTGAAGTCTCACGTTTCAGGCGGGAAGAGTGAGTTCTTTGAAAGTTGCTTCTTTGTTGCAAAGATGTAGCTGATGTTGAGCAGAGCCGCTGCTCACGGGGGTTTCTTGGTCCTGGGGGTCAGGGCAGTCCTCTGAGGCTTCAGAGGTCACTGTTCCTTGTTGGATGCGTCACTGGTTGCAGGTTTTCAACTCTGGAGACAGGCCAGTGGGGGTGGGACCAAAGCAGTTGTCGTCATTCGTCGTCGTCTCTGCAGGCCTGTAGGTCAGTAGTCCTTGTTTGTAGTTCAGGTTGTAGGAATTTAATTTATTGGGTTCTTGGGTGCCCCTAAATACTAGATTTAGGGGTGTGTTTAGGTCTGGGAGGGCAGCAGTCAATGGCTACTGTCCTGGAGGGTGGCTACACCCTCTTTGTGCCTCCTCCCTGTGGGGAGGGGGGGCACATCCCTAATCCTATTAGGGGAATCCTCCAAAACTCAGATGGAGGATTTCTAAAGGCAAGGTTCACCTCAGCTCAAGGCACCTTAGGGGGTGTCCTGACTGGGTGACTCCTCCTTGTTTTTCCAATTATCTCCTCCAGCCTTGCCGCCAAAAGTAGGGGCATTGGCCGGAGGGGCGGGCATCTCCACTAGCTGGGATGCCCTGGGGCGCTGTAACAAAGGGGGTGAACCTTTGAGGCTCACCGTCAGGTGTTAGTTCCTGCAGGGGGAGGTGTGAAGCACCTCCACCCAGTGCAGGCTTTGTTCCTCTCTCCCCATGTGGCCAGCAACATGTCTGGTGTGTGGCAGGCTAGCAGAAACTGCTCAGCCTGCACTAGAAGTCGGGTAGATATTGAGGGGGCATCTCGAAGATGCCCTCTGGGTGTATGTTACAATAAATTGCACACTGGCATCAGTGTGCATTTATTGTGCTGTGAAGTTTGATACCAAACTTCCCAGTTTTCAGTGTATCCATTATGGTACTGTGGAGTTCGTGTTTGACAAACTCCCAGACCATATACTCTTATGGCTACCCTGCTGCACTTACAATGTTAAGGTTTTGCTTAGACACTATAGGGGCATAGTGCTCATGCACATATGCCTTCACCTGTGGTATAGTGCACCCTGCCTTAGGGCTGTAAGGCCTGCTAGAGGGGTGACTAAGTATGCCCCAGGCAGTGTGAGGTTGGCATGGCACTCTGAGGGGAGTGCCATGTCGACTTAGTCTTTTTCTCCCCACCAGCACACACAAGCTGTGCGGCAGTGTGCATGTGCTGAGTGAGGGGTCCCCAGGGTGGCATAAGACATGCTGCAGCCCTTTGAGACCTTCCCTGGCATCAGGGCCCTTGT